>NC_081391.1:11830841-12448341 GCF_030684315.1 Stegostoma tigrinum
ACTTTTTGGAATACTGTGTTCAGTTCTGATCTCCCTGCTATAGGAAGGATGCTGTGAAACATGAAAGGTTTCAGAAAAGATTTACAAGGATATTGCTGGGGTTGGAGTGTTTGAGCTACAAGGGAGAGGCTGAATAGACTGGGGCTATTTTCCTTGGAGTGTTGGAGGATGAGGGGTGACCTCTATAGAGGTTTATAATGTCATAAGGGGCATGGATAGGCTGAATAGCCAAGGTATTTTCCCCAGAGAGGGAGTGTCCAAAACTAGAGGGTATAGGTTGAGAGTGCTATGATTTTAAAGGACCTAAGGGGCAGCTTTTTCATGCAGAGGGTGGTGCGTGTGTGGAATGAACAGCCAGAGGAAGTGGTGGAGGCTGGTACAATTACAACATTTAAAAGACATTTGGATGGGATATAAATATAAAGGGTTTAGAGGGATATGGCCAAATCCTGGCAAATGGTACTATATTAAATTTAAGATATTTGGTTGGTATGGACGAGTTGGATGGGAAGTTCTCCTTCCATGCTGTGGAGCTCTATGACCTTCTGACTCTATAACCAATCAGCACTCAGTAAGGTCTCTTTAATGACGAGCTATCTCATCAATTTGTGCACAGGAGGTGGCCCTGCTACAGGAACGGTATTATTAAGCTGAAGACAGTTCAGAAGAGGTTTACCAGGATGTTGCCAGGAATGGAAGATTTGAGTTATAAAGAAAGTCTCAAATTTTTTTTCAGCAAGCTGAATTTTACAGAGGCTTACAAAACCATGAGCGGTATAGATAGGGTTAGTGGTAGGTATGCTTTCCCTAGGACAGGGAGATTTCAAGACGAGAGGGCATATTAAGGTGTGGCTCAGTGGTTAGCACTGCTGCCTCTCAGGCCAGGGACCCGGGTTCAATACTAGTCTTGGGCAGCTGCCTGTGTGAAGTTTGTACGTTCTCCTGGTGTCTGCATGGGTTTCCTCCCACAGTCCAAAGATGTGCAGGTTAGGGTGGATCGGCCGTGCTAAATTACCCTATAGTATTCAGGTATGTGCAGGCAAAGTGGCTTAGCCATGTGAAATGCATGGTCACAGGGTCTAGGTGGGATGCTCTTTACAGGGCCATTGTGGACTCGATGGGCGAAATGCTGTGTTTCCACACTGCGAGGATTCTGTGAATCTAATTCCCAAAAAGTGAGGAAGTAGCCCTCTGATAGGATGGGGGTAATGATTGTGTTCCAGTCCAGGTCACATGTAGTGAGCACATTCTGCTAACAGAAATAGAAAAGCATTTGGCCCATTTTAAGGAAAATGAAAAAACTGTGGATGCTGAGAAAAACAGAAATTGCTGGGAAGAGTTCAGCAGGTCCAGCAGCGTCTGTGAGGAGAAACTGGAGTTAACGTTTTGGGTCCAGTGACGCTTCTTCAGGACTGGACTTCTAAAACCTGCTCTCTGGACCCGAAACATTAATTCTGCTTTTCTACACAGATGCTGCCAGACCTGCTGAACTCTTCTGGCAACTTCTGTTTCGTTTTTCAGCCTGTTTAATTCTTTTAGGCATATGAGGATATAGAGTTCAGGGGGTGAGAGGAGAATCCTAGAGGTTATAAATAATAAAATGAACTTATTCTTCCACATATTTTGATTCTGTGCCTTACATACCATGTAATCCTTTGTGATGATCATTTCCCCTGTTTAACACCGGCTCTGTTTTGGCCTCTCCTTGGTGCCGTGCAGACTCCTTGGAAAGTTCCTCTGTGCCCTCTTTCCCATTTGAAGTGTGACAGTGCAAACAGCCTGTGTGGGAATTTGGAACTGTCATGTCCTGTTGTTTCCTACGGAACACTCCTAGCCAGTTTCCCCTCCCAGTAGTTTTATTTTTCAAGCGGTTTGCTCTGATTCGTTAGATCAGCCAAGAGGCTGAGCGCTGACCTTTTATAGAGGTTTATAAAATTGTGAGGGGCGTGGATAGGACCAGTAGCCAAGGTCTTTTCCCCCAGGGTAGGGGACCCCTAAACTAGAGCCCCATAGATTTAAGGTGAGAGGGGAAAGATTTAAAAGGGACCTAAAAGGGCAACTTTTTTCACAGAGGGTGTGTGTGTATGGAATGAGCTGTCAGAGGAAATGGTGGAGGCTGGTGCAATTACAAAGGCATTTACAAAAGGCAAAATGCTTGCAAACGAGACGAGATTAATTTAGGATATCTGGTCAACACAGACGAGTTGGACCAAAGGGCTTGTTTCCGTGCTGTACAGCTCTATGATTCTAAGACGATACGAAAACCTAAAGCCATTTTGTTGAGGGTGGCCAGTCAGGTGCCTGACTCATGAGGGGACAGTCAACATGGTACAAAATGACTGTGGAAACCGCATGGGTAGATCGTTGACTTGTATGATGCTGACAGCATTTTATTTCTCCCGTCTCTGTGCATGCTGTCCACTCTGTTATTGTTCGCTCTTGCTCATGCTATTTTTTAATCTGTTTTGCACGCCCCCTTTGTGCTTTCCCATTTCTCTGCTCACATTAAAAAGAGTTGGTGCAGGACTGAACAGGAATACTGCCATCTCTGGGAGATTCTTGTTTTCTTTCAGTTTGACCTTCTCTCTCCTTGTTCCATTGGGTTTTATTTTTAATTCAAACTGCAGCTACTAAGCTGAAGGGCAAGTCCTTACTTGCTGCCTGTGTGTCACCGCACGCGTGAATTCTCCATCAGAGTAAGGTCCAGTGAGCAGCTTCATTCACTGTCATGTTGGTGAATCTTGTGCTTGGTCCCCTGACCAGTGCTGTGAATGAATACCTTTGGACAGCTCTACTAAGTGGATTATCTCAAACGGGTCCAAGCTTCGCGTTGTGTCTCTTTTGCGTGCTGTCTCTATTTCTTCTCTCAAATACAAAGTGCTGGGGTGGCACAGTGCTTCAGTGGTTAGCACTGCTGCCTCATAGCTCCAGGGACCCAGGTTTGATTCCACCCTTGGGTGTCTGTGGGGAGTTTGCATGTTCTCCCTGCGTCTGTGTGGGTTTACTCCTATGGTCTGAATTGTGCATTGGCCATGCTAAATTGCCCATGTTGTCCAGGGGTGTGCAGGTTAGCTGGGTTAGCCATTGTAGTGATTCTGTGACAAGGTTGGCAGGTGTGTGGGAGCATTCCCCTCCAAGCCCCTCGCAAACCTGACTTGGAAATTTATCGCTGTTTCTTCACTATTGCTGCATCCCGATTCTGGAACTCCTTCGCAATGGTACCTGGAACCTGAGGGTTGTAGTGGTTTGAGGAGGCAGCTCAGCACCGTTTTCCCCACAGCAATTCAGGATGGTCAGTTAGCAATGTCCCCATTCCCTGAATGAAGAGGAAAACCATCTGCCAGCCCAGGTGGCATTTGAGAGTTAACCATTGTGTTTCTAGTTGTGGAATCACCTGCAGGCCAGGACAGCTCATTTCCTTGTTGGATGTCAGTGAGCAGATAGGTTTGTGCAACAGCTGATAATAGTTTCACGGTCTTTATAATCCTTGACTTTTTATTAATCAACTCAATATAAATTCCCCAGCTGCAGCAAGGAGGTTTGAATCTGTGTCTCTGGAGTATCAGCCTGCGCCTATAGAATACCAAGCCAGCACTGTTACTGTATCCTACGCTGGGCTCCTGTTGTCTTTTGCTGCCGCTACCACTTTCTTCAGAGGTGTCTCCATCCTGCACGTAGGACCTTGCCCATGGCATTTGTCAGTTGGAGAGTAAAGAGAAGTTAAACCCTTTTGTTTAAAACCTTGTTTTTAAAACAGCCTTGAGGTGTGACCACTTACAGATGAGATTAATTTCTGCAGCCTCTTGAGTTCCACTGGCAAAAGAAACTGTGATATTTGGCCTTGCAGTGGAAGGGCCTAGTAATCTGTCCAAGCCTGTTCATTCTTTTCTCCAGGAGGAGCAGAACCAGAGGTGGTCTTCACATTATTTGGTGCCTGGAGGCCTATTGAGTTAAGGTCTTGGACAGAGGGGCTGCTCCCATCGCAGGAGGCACAGCGGCTCAGTGGTTAGCACTGCTGCCAGGGACACGGGTCCAGTTCCACCCTCTGGTGGTTGCCTGCCCCTGTGGCTACGTGGGCTTCCTCCAGGTGGCCTGGTTTCTTCTAATGTGCGGGTTAGGGGGATTGGGGCAATTTAAGCATAGCCATAGTATCCAGGGATATGCAGGTGAGGTGGATTAGCCGTGGGAAGCGTAAGGTAACAGGGATAAATAGGGGATGGTGAGATGTTCTTCAGAGGGACTCGATGGGGTGAATGACCTGCTTCCAAACTGTAGGTAATTCTGTGATTCACTCTGCCATCTAGCTCTCCTCCACCGTAAAACTCCCTCACTCGCACGACTTTGAAACCTCTTGTTCTTATGTTCAATTTCCTTCATGGGCCCTCAGGCTTCCCTTTCTTTGTTATCTCCTTCAACCCTACAACCGTCCTATAATCACACTCCTCTGGTTCTGCAGGACACGGGGGCAGCACGGTGGCTCAGTGGTTAACACTGCTGCCTCACAGCGCCAGGGACCCGGGTTCAATTCCAGCCTCGGGCGACTGTCTGTGTGGAGTTTGCTCATTCTCCCGGTGTCTGTGTGGGTTTCCTCCCACAGTCCAAGATGTGCAGGCTAGGTGGATTGGTCATGCTAAATTGCCCGTAGTGTTCAAGGGTGTGTGGGTTATAGAGGGATGAGTCTGTGTGGGATACTCCAAGGGGTGAAGTGGACTTGTTGGGTCGAAGGGCCTGTTTCCACTCTGTGGGGAATTTAATCAACGTTCTAATTTTCAGCACAATCGGCGGCCATGCCTTCAGTTGCCTGGGCCCTGAGCGCTGAAATTCCTTCCCTAAACCCATTTTTTCAGACCTATTTCTTTGACCACACCTTTGGTCCATATCTCCTTGTGTGGTTTGTGCAGGGTCAAGCTTGTTTTGCAACGCCCCGGGTGTTAATGACGCAAAAGGCATGATATCAATGTTGTTTCACTGCCGAGTAACTGAATGGCAGTACCGGTAGCTGTTGCCCTGATAACCACAGACGTCAGCACCGGGAGCCGGTTGCCCGGCAACAGCAGAGACACAAGCTTTTTTTTCTTCTTTGGATGAGGCGATTCTCAGTGGCAACCCTGTCTCTACAGCACCAATAGAAGCAAAGCCCAGTGCGTCTCATGATTATAATGAGAGATATAGTCGCTGCACTTGTCTCCTTGTCTCTGTTTTACTAAGAAGCAAAATGCAAATTGAACGTGGAGTGGGATAATTTTACACCACCACCACCACACCCCCACTCCGAATTGGGATTGCTAAGTTCTGTGAATAGCTAAAATCACATTTGTCAATGCTACAGGCAGGATATATTTGCACCCCAACAATTGACGAGGGTTTTACTGATACTGGAGGGTTTGAACTATAAAGAGAGGTTGGATGGCCTGGAACCTTTTCTCCCCCCTGGATTGTAGGCGATCGAAGGGTGACCTCTTATAGAGGTTTATAAAGACATGAAGGGCATAGGTAATGTGAATAGCAAGTGACTTGCTTCCAGGGTAGAGGAATTCAAAGCTAGAAGGCATAGGTTTAAAGTGACAGGGGAAGGATTTAAAAGGGACTTAAGGGGCAACTTTTTCACGCAGAAGGTGGTGCGTGTATGGAATGAGCTGCAGAGGAAGTGGAGGAGGCTGGTACAATTACAACATTTACAAGGCATTTGGACCGGTACATGGATAAAAGATTTTGTGGGAAATGTGCCAAATGGAGGCAAATGTGACTCATTCAGTTCAGGAAACCTGGCCAGCATGGACGGGTTAGACCAAAGGGTCTGTTTCTGTGCAATGTGTTTAAGTCTGTTTGTCTTTAAACAAAACCTTACCTTATCTTGCCAGGGCTGGTGTTTTCTTTGGGTAGGTTCTCTTTGGAATGGTGTATTGTTGATCAGTTTAAGATCGCCCCACCTTTGTGCTTGTTTATCACCTTACCGAGGTGATGTATGTTTGCAGACTAGTGCGCCTAGGTACGTTGATCTAAATCTTAGTTGTAGCTGTCTCCTGTCTCTTACCCATTCCCCACGGTCAATTTGGAGAAGTGCCTCTTTAGTTTTTGGAATCCACTTCACCCTTCATTTTACTTGACCCACTTCCAATCTGCTACACTTCACTGGGGCAGTGCACAGGAAATGGAGTCCGGTTGTTTTTGGACCCTGTACAAAAGTTAATGATTCTATAAAAGTAAGCAAAATTCTTTAGTTTACCTGATTCTCAAACTCTGATTGAGAGGTGCAAATCAGGTATCTGTACTTAACAAGGGTTGTTATTTATCATCTTTATTTGTCTAATTTGTCACAGAGACAAAAACAAACTTGACCTGTCAACAGCTATTACTTAAAAGCCTAACCTGCTCCTTTATAAACTTCCCCCGTTGCACATATGTAGACACACACACACAGGGGGAAAAAACGTGGGTATTATGGGTGGAGGGATAAATGGGAGAGCAGTGGTTCCACATCTCAGGATCTGCTGGGAAGTTTCTTGTACTGCTCTGAATGCTGTTTCTCCGGTCTTCCTCCCTTCTCCTGGATGCTTTCATCAGTTTACAGGTTCAAACATCTAGAAAGGTCTCTGACTCATTCATTTAAAAATCGGAGCTTATAATAAGTGCTGAGGGAAACATGAACTGGTTTTCTTTGTGCTTCAGGTGGTTTTACTGCAGAGAACAGAGACCTCCTGAGCTTGTGGGAATCTGATGGCACCTCCTAATCTCTTTCACGGTCCCAGTCTGTTCACCTACCTGAGCTGTTGATTGCACTATCGTTAGACCAATTGATGACAAAGGCTTCCAGCCTATGGACTAGAGACCAGTTAATAAGATACTGGCCTGAACTCCATTTGTACATATCCCAGTTCACCTGTACTACCTCCTGCTTGAGCCAGTAGCTGTATAAGCAGTGCTTATGATGAGTGTCAGCTTGCTTGTTTTAAAAAAAAGCTGCAAACCTTCAGTAGTCCTTGATTTTTAAAACCGTCTTTTTCACATTCCAATCCATCATTTAAAAAATAAAAATATACTTCCTACTTTCAATGCTTATTGGATTTTGAATTTATGGTGTGAGTCACTCCCAGAGAGAGGAATAAGTGGTCATCATACTGGAGCACATTATGGATTTTAGTACCTTGCTTTCCGATACTCTCCCTACTCTCTCATTCCGAGAGTGGCAGAGGGAGTTGGTAAAATCACCGGTAATATCACTGGACCAGTAATGTAAAGGCTCAGACCAGTACTGTAGTAACACTGGCTTGAATTGCACCACAGCAACTCATGGGATTAACATTCAACTAATAAACTTGACATTGAATGTTAGTCTGAATATTGCTGATCATGATTTTAAAAAGCCATCTGGTTTACTAATATTCTTTTCAGGGAGGGAAATCTGCCGTCCTTACCTAGCCTGGCCTCCATGTGACTCCACGCACACATCAATGTGGTTGGATCTTAACCATCCTTTGAATCAGCCATGGATGGGTCACATGACCTGAAACGTTAACTCTCTTTTTTTCACAGATGCTGCCAGACCTGCTGAGCTCTTCCAGCAACTTTGTTTTTGTTCCTGTGTGTAGAATTTTACAGTCTTTACATTGTGGGAACAGGCCATTAGGCCCATCAAGTCCACACAAACTCTCCAAGGAGCATCCCAACCAGACCCACCACCTAATAACCCTGCATTTCCCATGGCTGACTCACCATGCCTGCACATCCCTGGACACTATGGGGCAATTTAGCACGGCCAATCCACCCTAACCTGCACATCCCCTGACACTATGGGACAATTTAACACGGCCAATCCACCCTAACCTGCACATCCCTGGGCACTATGGGCAATTTAGCACGGCCAATCCACCCTAACCTGCACATCCCTGGGCACTGTGGGCAATTTAGCACGGCCAATCCACCCTAACCTGCACATCCCCTGACACTATGGGACAATTTAGCACGGCCAATCCACCCTAACCTGCACATCCCTGGGCACTATGGGCAATTTAGCACGGCCAATCCACCCTAACCTGCACATCCCTGGGCACTATGGGCAATTTAGCATGGCCAATCCATCCTAACCTGCACAGCCCTAGACACTATGGGGCAATTTAGATTGGCCAATCCACCCTAACCTGCACACCCCCTGGACACTATGGGTAATTTAGCATGGCCAATCCACCCTAACCTGCACACCCCCTGGACACTATGGGTAATTTAGCATGGCCAATCCACCCTAATCTGCACATCTTTGGACTGTGGGAGGAAACCCAAGCAGACATGTGCAAACTGCTTATTATAGTTGGCTTGCCAGCTCTAGTTAGGGCACGTCATGCCTTCCTGTCTGCAATCACCTCTTTCCCCCTTTGCTGGGTAAAGCTTGCAATCTGGGACATGATTTATAAAGGATAACAGCTCCCAATTTTTGGAATTAAAGCAGTAATGTAGGCAGGTGGTGGTGATAGTATGCTGTGACATTCACAGCATACTAATCTGGAGGCTATGGGACCATGAATTCGAATCCCACCATGATAGCTAGTGGAACCAAAAACTGATTTTAAGTAACAGTGTGGAGCTGGATGAACACAGCAGGCCAAGCAGCATCTCCAGAAGCACAAAAGCTGACATTTCAGGCCTAGGCCCTTCATCAGAAAATCCCCCCCCCCACTGCATCCCAAAACCAGCCCAGCTCGTCCCCGCCTCCCTAACCTGTTCTTCCTCTCACCTATCTCCTCCTCCCACCTCAAGCCGCACCTCCATTCCCTACCTACTAACCTCATCTCCCCCCCCGCCCTCCCTTGACCTGTCTGTCCTACCCAGACTGACCTATCCCCTCCCTATCTCCCCACCTAAACTTACGTCTACAAGCTCCACCCCTGCCCCTTTAACTTGTCTGTCTCCTCTCTACTTACCTTCTCCTCTATCCACCTTCGATCTGCCTCCCCCCTCCCTATTTATTTCTGAACCCTCTCCCCATCCCCCTTTTCTGATGAAGGGTCTAGGCCCGAAATGTCAGCTTTTGTGCTCCTAAGATGCTGCTTGGCCTGCTGTGTTCATCCAGCTCTGCACTTTGTTATCTTGGATTCTCCAGCATCTGCAGTTCCCATTATCTCTGATTTTAAATAAACCTGGAATGTCTGGCTAGTCTCCCTGCTGGGGACAATGGTGAATATGGTTTTCCAATGACCTTTTGAGGGAAGGAGACCTCCCTTCTGGCCCTGGCCTGGCTAACACGAGACGCTTGAGATTTGCTGGCAAGCCACTTAGTTCAAGGGCCGTTTGGGACAGTGACATTTGCACCGATGAAAGATTAAAAGAGAATAGTTAATCGTGTTGTCCTAAACCTGCTGTTGATTTGGATAGGAAACATTTATTGTAGAATTTGGCAAACAACCAAGGGTGGACTGAAAGACTTAATAACCCAGTTTCACAGCTTTTAAATGTTCGTTTTCAGCTTTACTTTCTGTCGTAGTATTCTGTGATGGAAATTCTGTGCTGCCAGTTATTTTAAGCTTGCCCTGCATTTGGCTCTGTTCCACTCTGCAGCCCTCCCCTCTCCTGTGCTGACAACGCTGTCTCATTTTGTCTGGGCAGATCTACATGCACCTGCGATGTTACAGCACCCCAAATGAGCAGCGCTACATCGTTCGAATCCTCTTCATTGTCCCCATCTATGCTTTCGACTCGTGGCTGAGTCTGTTGTTCTTCACCAACGACCAGTACTATGTGTATTTTGACACTGTCCGGGACTGCTATGAAGGTAAGTGAATTCAATAACTGTGGCAGCTTTGAGTCGTGGTTACATCTTTCTTATTGTTTTACACGATGTTGGCTGTTCTCTCAGCCCCCACTGGATAATGATGCTGGACTAGCCCAAGGTTGTGAATTCAAATCTTACTACAGCAGCTTCAAAACTGGATTCAGTGAATTTGGTTGAGATGCAGGGTGAGCCATAATCTTATTTGGAAAAAAGTAACAGTCTGAAGGGAAAGAATACATATGTATATCTCCCTCCCTCTCTCACCTAGTCTTTTTGCATTTATAACCTCTCCTTCTTTTGCTGCTTCTTTCCCCTTCTCACCCGTCCCATCCCTACTGTTTCCTATCCCCCCCTCCCTGTTCCCCAACGTCCTCTTCCTCGCTCCCCGCGCTCTCTCAGACAGAGACGAGCAAAATAAGCTTATAGTCTGCTCATTTTCAGGAGAGACGGTGGGTGGAATGTGAGGATGTCACTGGACTAGTGGTCCATACAGAGGCCCAGACTAATGTTCTTGGGATCGGGGTTCAATTCATATCGTGGCAGCTGGGGTTCAGTCTCGGTTTGAATTGGCACTTTATGAATTGGCGTTCTTGATAAACTGGCAAAAATTATATCCCTTAAAGACCACAGAGTTTACTATGTTATTGTGATTTCTGTGGTGTTTGAGTCACTGGTCGAGGGCGCAAGTGAGAAGGTTCTTTGGGTTTTATTTATTTAGTTGCATTATTTTTAAAACAATTTTATGCTGTAATTAAAATATAACAGTGATGAGTATGCCTCCCCCCATTGCATTTCTGTTACTTATCGTCTCTTTTTACATGGATTATGTAGAATAAAAGGTTTGCTGTAATAAAATGTGGAATTGAAAGTTAGTGGGAGTATTGGTGACACACATTGGTTATCATAGAATGTCATTTTGTTCCACAAATTCTCCTTCAGGGAAGGAAATCTACTTTCTTATTCCATTGTCATGTGACCCCCCCCCCCCCCCCCCCCCCCCCCAGAACCACAGCAATTGCCCTCTTAACTGTCCTAATGAGGCACTCTGTTCATGGAATGATACAATGCTTACGGTGTGGAAGCAGGCCATTCAGCCCATCAAGATCTGCACTGACCCTCCAATCAGCATCCCACCCAGACCTCCACCCTGTTACCATAACTCCACGTCTACCAAGGCTAATCCACCTAGCCTGCACATCTGTGGACTATGGAAGGAAACCAGAGCACCTGGAGGGAACCCACGGAGACACGGGAAGAAGGTGCAAACTCCACACAGACAGTTGTCTGAGGGTGGAATTGAACCTGGATCCCTGGTGCTGTGAGGCAGCAGTGCTAGCCACTGAGCCACCATGAGCCTCTAAGCTCCAATTGCATACCACCCACAGGCCCAGTCTGTCTAACTTTTTTGGTGAGCTATCTCACCCATGCCAGGAATTCGACTAGTAGACCTTCTCTGAACTGCTTCCAATGCATTTAGACCCTTTTTCCTAAGGAAAACTATATACTGTATACTGTAATCCAATTGTTACAACAGTGTAACCACAGGACCACCATGCTCCCCCCTCCATAGTTCAAGGGCAGTTAGGAATAGACGACAAATGCTAGCCCACATCTCACTTTAAAGAAGAGAAACATCCAAAAAGTTCAAAGCAATCTCAGATATAAATTAGACTTTAATTTAAATTAAATGCATAAGTTAATACCATTTTGGGGTCTGTTAATGCACTCCTGTGGCACGAAAACAACTTTACTCCCAGTTAGTCCCCAGGTTCTGAGGAAGGGTCACCAGACCCAAAATGTTGACTGATTTCTCACCACACATGCTGCCAGACCTGCTGAGCTTTTCCAGTGATTTCCACTCCTGTCTCTGATTTTACAGCATCTTTCGGATTTTTATTTTCAACCTCTTGGTCATTTCAGCCAATCCCACCCCCCCACCCCAGCCTTGAAATTAACATGTCTTACAGTAGCGAGTACACATGTAAAGTGTGCTTTTTGTAAATTGAGTTTGTTTAGTTCACTGAGGTGGCTGTTTGGTTATTGGGTGTACATTTCTGTGCTTCTCACTGATGGGCATTGTAGCTCTGGCAGTTTTGTTTTGTTTATTCATTCACATGATGTCTTGCCCATCTCTAATTGCCCAAAGGGCAGTCAAGATTCAGCCACAATGCTGTGGGTCTGGAGTCCCATGTAGCCCAGACCAGGTTAAAGATGGCAGAATGTCTTCCCTAAAGGGCTTAATTGAACCAGATTGGTTTTATTCCCGACAATTGGCAGTAGTTTCATTGGACTCTTAATTCCGCAGTTTTTTTGATTTGGATTTATATTTCGCCATGTGCTGTGGCAGGATTTGAAACTGGGTCCCCAGGGCATTAACTGGGTCTCTGGATTAATATCCTAGCAATTAATACCAGTTGGCCGTTGTCTCCCCTGTTCTGCTTTTTGTATGGAGCTGGTGGGATGTAAGCTGAATTTCTTTATTTGCTCACAAAATGAGTGCATTGCATTTATTACCCATCCCTAACTGCCCAGAGGGCAGTTAAAACTCAAGCATGTTGCTGTGGGGTATGAAATCACATGTAGGTCAGGCTAGGTAAGGATGGCAGATTTTCCTCCCCAGAGGGCACGGGATGGTTTTTTTAACAGCAATTGACAGCGGTTATGTGGTCACACCCTTAGGGTGGCTCTGAGGTTATAGACATGTTCACCGAGCCGGTGTCTTTCATCGCAGGCGTTTCGTCACCCTGCTGAGTAACATCTTCAGTGCGCCTCTGGTGATGCATTGGTGTTCCATCCCACTTGTTTATATGCCTCGGTCAGCTACTGACGAATGTAAAGCACCCCATACCCACAGCCAATAAAACTAACCCGGGTTCGATTCCACCCTCGGGTGACTGTCTGTGTGGAGTTTGCACGTTCTCCCCGTGCCTGTGTGGGTTTTCTGCAGGTGCTCCAGTTTCCTCCCACAGTCCAAAGATGTGCAGGTTATGGTGGATTGGCCGTGCTAAATTGTCCCCATAGTGTCCAGGGATGTGTCAGCTAGGTGGGTTACGTTGGGGAAATGCAGATTTGGGGAATGGGTCTGGGTGGGATGACCTTCAGATGGTTGATGTGGACACGATGGGCTGACTGGCCTGCTTCCATGCTGTAGGGGTGCTATGATTTTGAATGGTACCAAGCTCCTCCCTTCAAGAAGAGCTGCACACCATCGTCTTGAAGAGTTTTCATTGCCTCCTCCAGGGATGTGGGCCAGTTGAGAGGATGGGATCTGTTGGCGGGGGGTGAACAAAAACCAGAAGTTTGCTGGAAAAGCTCAACAGGTCTGGCAGCATCTGTGAAGGAAAATAAAACCGTTACCGTCTGTTGGGGGAAGATGGTTGACAGACACGTGAGCACAGTGTCCAGATTGACCTTGTAGGAGTGTTGCCAGGATGCTTGTGGAGCTCACTTCAAGGTGTCACTAGTATTTATTTAAAGATCCTCCCACAAAATCCAGACGGTATTGAAATTTCTCTAGCAATCTCCTATCGTTGGTCTCTGGGGTGACCACACTGTGATTCTGTAGGCCAAACTCAAAAGAGCTTTGATCGTTGCACCAACATAATCCGTTGTCTCCATAGTGATCATTTGGCCACATTGAGGGGGGGATGCCTTAAACTGTTTAATGGAGATCTCCCTCACATGGAACTTGCTGCGGACTGACAGAATCTCTGTCTTACAAGAGGAGCGTGGAAGGGCTTTTATGGCGCACTGGTTGTGTCTCTATCTCCAGGCCTGGAGATCTGGGTTCAATTCTCATCTGATCCAGAAATGGTGCAGCAGGTTGGTTAGTCTAGAAATTAGGAGTGGAATGGATTTCGTAGAAACCTATAAATTTCCAACTGGACCACATAGGACACATGCAGGAAGGAGGTTTTCAGTGACTGGGGTGTTCAGTATCGGGTATCACTAATAGTACGTGATGAAGCATTTAGAACTAAGATGAGGAGAATTGTCTTCCCCCAGAGAGTGGAATTCTCTGCACAGAAAACTGTGGAGGCCAAAACATTGACTGCTTTCAAAGAGGAGTTAGATGTAGTTCCTAGGGTTAAGGGGATCGAAAGGTTATGGGGAGAAAGTGGGTCCAGGGGACCGAGTTGGATGATCATTTTGAATGGCCTACACCTGCTTCTGTTTTCTGTGATAGTAGAAGATATCTCCCAGGGGAGGATGGAGCCAGGCTGTTGTTCCGTAGCTGACGTCAAATCTCCACCTAACTCCACCCCTGTAAGGTTAAAAGGGTTTTGTGCAGACTGAACTGAACCACCCAGCCAATGGGGCCTATTGTACCACATCTTTGCTTATCGGTGAAGATGTTGATATTGATAGTGACCCACAGCCGAGGCTTCAGTGGAGGTTAAAAAAAATCACGGGCTGTTCCTGGATCTGGCCCCCCACTGGACCCTGATGTAGACCCTTGACCTGAGTACCTGCTTCTGACATGCGCTGAAACAGGAAGTAATGAGTCAGCGCCCTTTCGTGTCTCCTGTATTATACAGTTGAAAAATTTAAGTTTCCATTGACTTACACATTTGCAGACTTAATGTATTTGTTTCTTAATTTGCTGTATATCCCCAATTAAAAGTTGTGTTTTTGTAGACCAGTTTCCTATAGGTTAAGAAAGAAAAATGACAGTTGTGTTTTATAGGAATAGGATTTTTGAGATCGGCAACTGCTTGATTTGAGCCAGTATGAATCAGACTGAAAAATTCACTTGAGTAAAATCACCTTTCAAATGTCACTCCCTCATTGGAGAAGTTTCCAATCATAGGGTTTACTTTGAATTGCCAGCAGTCTTCATTTTATTTTACTCACTTATTTTACAATAAGATTCTACCATCAAGCTTCCATCTTTTTTTAGGAATATCATCAGAATAACTGAGAGTAGAAATGACAAAAACATGAGCGAAGTTGCTTTAATTGCCAAACAATTTTCTTTCCTTCTCTCTTTCCTTCTCTCTTTCCTTCTCTCTTTCCTTCTCTCTTTCCTTCTCTCTTTCTTTCTCTCTTTCCTTCTCTCTTTCCTTCTCTCTTTCCTTCTCTCTTTCCTTCTCTCTTTCCTTCTCTCTTTCCTTCTCTCTTTCCTTCTCTCTTTCCTTCTCTCTTTCCTTCTCTCTTTCCTTCTCTCTTTCCTTCTCTCTTTCCTTCTCTCTTTCCTTCTCTCTTTCCTTCTCTCTTTCCTTCTCTCTTTCCTTCTCTCTTTCCTTCTCTCTTTCCTTCTCTCTTTCCTTCTCTCTTTCCTTCTCTCTTTCCTTCTCTCTTTCCTTCTCTCTTTCCTTCTCTCTTTCCTTCTCTCTTTCCTTCTCTCTTTCCTTCTCTCTTTCCTTCTCTCTTTCCTTCTCTCTTTCCTTCTCTCTTTCCTTCTCTCTTTCCTTCTCTCTTTCCTTCTCTCTTTCCTTCTCTCTTTCCTTCTCTCTTTCCTTCTCTCTTTCCTTCTCTCTTTCCTTCTCTCTTTCCTTCTCTCTTTCCTTCTCTCTTTCCTTCTCTCTTTCCTTCTCTCTTTCCTTCTCTCTTTCCTTCTCTCTTTCCTTCTCTCTTTCCTTCTCTCTTTCCTTCTCTCTTTCCTTCTCTCTTTCCTTCTCTCTTTCCTTCTCTCTTTCCTTCTCTCTTTCTCTCTTTCTTTCCCGCTCTCACTCTTCTCTCCACCCCCCCTCGTGCGCCCTCTCTCTTCTCTTCCCCGCCTCCCCCCTCGTGCGCCCTCTCTCTTCTCTTCCCCCCCCCTCCCCCCTCGTGCGCCCTCTCTCTTCTCCACCCCCCCCCCCCCCCCCCCCCCAATGGTATCCGTGTTTTGCCTTGGCATTTCAGATATGGATTGTGTAGACCCATATCTGAGAATCAATTTAGTCAATTTCTTTACATTTCATTGATATCGTGTAAGCGCTAAGGATATAACATCTGAAAGGCCCTGGAGATAAACATTCGGTGCCTACCATCTCGCCTGTAAGCTTGAAGAAGCTCCCACCCCATCCCCCAAATCGGCGGGTGTGGGACTGGGTGCAATGTTGATGATTTTGTGGTTTGTTTAACTTGTGATTTCTGGTGTCCTGATCCATTCCATCCATGATCATAGTTTGGTTCTAAAATTTTTGGAGCCTTCATCCCTGAGGAACAAAGATCAGCTTTTACGTGAGGTTTTTGAAAGATTATGAATGTCTCAGTCAAAAGTCCTGGTTTCGCATTTATGAAGATCTAGGTGTACCCGTGGTAAACATTTTGAAAATTATTTTCCTTTCCGAACCCTCCATGACCTTGCCCCTCCCTATTTATATAGTATCCAACGTAGAAAAGGGTTTTTCTCCCCCCTCCGAGTGGGGGAGCTCAAACCTAGAGGGCATAGGTTTAAGGTGAGAGGAGAATGATTTTTAAAAGGGACCTGGGGACAATCTTTTCACGCCGAGGGTGTTGTGTGTACAATGTACTGCCAGAGGAAGTGGTGGGTGCCGTTACAACATTTAAAAGGCGTTTGGACAGGTACGTAACTAGGAAAGGTTTGGAAGGATATGGGCCCAATGCAGGCAAATGGGACTGAGTTTAGTTTGGGGAAACTTGTTCAGCATGGACCATTTGGACCAAAGGATCTGTTCCCGTGCCTATGACTCCACAAATTTGTCTCTCCAAGCAGGACATTGGTGTCATTAACCTCAAAATAAGGGGGAGCAGGTTTACGACTGAGCTGAGGAGGAACTTCTTCACCCAAAGTGTTGTGAATCTGTGGAATTCCCTGCCCAGTGAAGCAGCTGAGGCTACCTAGGTGAATGTTTTTAAGGGAAAAATAGACTTCTGAACAGTAAAGGAATTGAGGGTTATGTTGATCGGGCAGGTAAGTGGAGCTGAGCCCATTAAAAAGATCAGCCATGAACTTATTGAATGGCGGGGTGGACTCAGTGGGCCAGATAGCCACCTGCTGCTCCTATTTCTTACGTTCTTTTGTTTTCTTTCTTATGATACTCCTGTGGACCCTTTTGTGATATTGCTTTTAGGTTAAAGGCACTATGTAAATGTAGATTGTTGTGCAGCTGCTCACTTGCTGCCAATAAAGTCAAATGATTCATTGCCTCATTGCTTCTCCGGGTCTGATTAATGTGGACAGTTTAGCTGATGTTTATCTGTTGTTACAATGCAGTCTGAGCCATGCAAAGCCTTTTGTTTACTGTGCTGAACTGTAAGAGTGTCAACAGATGGCACACTGAGGTGGCAGCCATGTTTGTTTTGCTTTTAGGCCTAAAGTGGGATGGGGGGGTGTGGCGGGGCGGGGTGGCAGGATTTGAATGTTTGCTCAAAGGCCGTTGCCTAGCAATTGTGCTTTGGTTAATCCCTCCGGGGAGTTCAGTAGCACAACATCTGCTTGGGTTGCCTAGGGAATGGTATGGGATGTTCAGGCAGGAAGGGAGTATGCAGCTATCTCTGTTTCCCATATTATATTTAAAGACCTCACTCCAGGCCTTGCTGTTTCAGGCCGCCCTCTTAAATAGTGCTGTTGTTGAAGCTCGAGGCTGTGCAGATTTTAAACACAGCTTGTCTGAATACAAATATCTGTAACCCTCAGAATAGAATTTGTTCTCTTCTAACAGTGGGCCTGTTTGAGAGAGGCTATCTTTAGCAAATGTTATACAGGGTTTTTTTAAAATAATAATGATCAGTTGATCTTCTGGTAGCTGATGGCGGAAATAAAACTGCTCCTCTAATTTATTTTTACTTTATTTCCCTCATCCCCCACCACCCCCCAAAAAAAAATCTGCAGCACAGTGGCTCAGTGGTTAACACTGCTGCCTCTGTGCCAGGGACCCACATTCAATTCCAGTCTTGTGTGATTATCTGTGTGGAGTTTGCACGTTCTCCCCGTGTCTGCGTGGGCTTCCGCCGGGTGCTCCAGTTTCCTCCCCAAATCCAAAGGTGTGTAGGTTAGGTGGATTGGCCATGCTAAATTGCCGTGTAGTGTTCAGGGATGTGTAGGCTAAGTGGATTAGCAAAGGGAAATGCAGGGTACGGGTAGGGAGGGGTTGCTCTTTGGAGGGTCAGTATGGACTTGATGGGCTGAATGGCCTGCTTCTCTACTATAGAGATTCTGTGAAATCGCTCTCCATATGAAAACAAATTCTTGCTCATTGAACTATGGGAGCAGTTCCTATAGATTGGAGGGTAGCTAATGTAATCCCACAAAGTAAGAAGTGAGGCAAACAGAAGACAGTGAATTATAGCCTAGCTTACTTGACGACAACAGTGGGGACAAGTGCTAGACCCCATTACAAAAGCTGTGATGGCAGAATACTTGGTGAGTTGGGACATTATGTTGAATTTGTACAGGATGTTAGTGAGTCCAGTTTTGGAGTACTGTGTCCAGTTCTGGTTCCCCTATTATAGGAAGGATATTAGTAAGCTGGAGAGGACTCGGCAAAGATTTACCAGGATATTGCTGGGAAATGGGGGGGGTTTGAGTTATAAGGAGAGGCTGGATAGGCTTTTTTTTCATTGGAGTGTAGGAGGTTGAGGGGTAAACTTATTTTATAAGACCTTTTATAGAACTCCGTAAAATCACGAAGTATAGATAAGGTGAACGGCCGGTGTCTTTTCCGGAGGTTGCCGGGGTTTCAAGATGAGGGGACATATTTTTAAAGTGAGAGGAGAAAGATTTAAAAAAGGACATGGGAGTGGGGGGGTGCAACTTGTTTTACGCAAAGAATGGTTCCTGTAGCAGGGAGACCAGAATTGAACACAGTATTCCAAAAGTGGCCTAGCCAATGTCCTGTACAGCCACAACGTGACCTCCCAACTCCTATATTCCATGCATTGACCAATAAAGGCAAGCATACCAAAAAAATCATGAGGGCTATAGATAAGGCGAATGGCAGGTGCCTTTTTCTGTACGTTTGGGGATTTCATGGTCAGAAATCACAACATCAGGTTATAGTACAACAAGTTTATTTGAAAGCACAAGCTTTTTGACCTTGTGATTTCTAATTTTATCCATCCCATTCAAACACAGGTACCTCCGTATCATGGGGATTTCAAGACTGGGGTGCATATTTTTAAGTGGAGATTGATTTTACAAAAGACATGAGGAGCAAGTACTTGACACCGAGTAGATTGTGGGTGGAATGAACCTCCCAGAGGAAGTGGTGATGTGGGTATAGTTGCCCTACATGTGACTCCGAACCCACAGCAATGGAGTTGACTCTTTGACATAACAAGCTACTCAGTTGGAGAGCAGCTAGGGCTGGGCATCAAATGTTGGCCTTTCTCCGATCCCACAAAAGAAGAAGCTTTCAAATAAGACCATAAAACATAGGAGTGGAAGTAAGGCCATTTGGCCCATCAAGTCCACTCCGCCATTTAAATCATGGCTGATGGGCATTTCAACTCTACTTCCCTGCACTCTCCCCGTAGCCCTTGATTCCTTTTGAGATCAAGAGTTTGTCAATCCCTGCCTTGAAGACCTCTACCGTACCGGCCTCCACTGTACCCCATGGCAATGAATTCCACAAGCCCACCAAATAAGGACTAGTAGATGGCCCGAGAATAAAACATGAGATTATTGCAATGGGGCTGAATGGTTTCATGTCCAAGTGTGTCAAGTACGAGTTTCTACAATCTCTCTGCAATGACTTAGTGACTGACCAATCTGTCTCCTGGTTTGCCTGATGACAAGCCAAGTGTCTCAGGTTTTGCCATGTGCCTCTCACCCATAACAGGTTGAGTCACTGAGCAGAAATCCTTGCATTACTTTTTGACTGCAGCATTCTGGCAGGAAGAGAAATTGTTCAGAATGTGGGGCCATCAGAAATGAAAGAGGTCAATTTTCACTTTGCCCTGTTCGTACTCCATTTTTTCCCATTTGGGGGTTAGGTGTGAACAAGTCAACAGCTTGTGCTTGTAAATATTTCTAGGATATTAATTTCTCTCGCTCATGCTCCTTCTCTCCCTCTTTTCCTCCTTCTCTCTTCCTCCCCACCCCCCCCCCCCCCCCCCCCCCCCCGGCAATCTCTCTTCCTCTCCCCCCTCTTTCCCCCCCCCCGCCCCAACCTCTCTTTCCCCCCCCCCGCCCCAACCTCTCTTTCCCCCCCCCCGCCCCAACCTCTCTTTCCCCCCCCCCGCCCCAACCTCTCTTTCCAGCTGAACTGTGTTTTTATAAAGCCCTTGAAAAGGCCAGGGCTAATTGAAGTCATCTGTGTAGGTTTTGTTTTAACAAAATGCTAATTCTCTGGATGTCGTGCCATGAGGCCAGAGTTCTTTCCCATCAAAGTTGTAAGGACACAGGAAATGGGAGCTCATTCAGCACCCCCAACCTGCTCTTTGTCAGTCGATAAGGTCATGTCTGATCGGGTTGTGCTGTGGCTCCAAGTTCCTATAAACCTCGACTCCCTTGTCATCTATCCCAGCTCCTGAGTAAATACAAGGGGAGGAGATGACCTACTGGTATTCTTGCCCATCATGGAATTTGAATTTCATAATAATCTGGGAATTATTATTTCCAGTTGCCAAGGAAAAGCCCATCTGGTTCACTACTACCCTTCAGGGAAGGAAACTACCATCGTTACCTGGTCTGGCCTCCACGTGACTCCAGACCCTCAGTAATTTTTTTCCTTAATTTATTCTCGGGATGAAGGTGTCACTGACCAAATAGCATTTATTACCCCATCCCTAATTGCCCAGAGGGCAGTTAAGTGTCAACCACATCACTGTGGGTCTGGAGTCACATGTAGGCCAGATCAGGTAAGAATGGCAGTTTCCTTCCCTAAAGGGCACTAGTGAACCAGATGGGATTTTCCAACAATCGGCTATGGATTCAAGGTCATTGTTAGATTCTTAAGTCCAGATATTTTTATTGAATTCAAATTCCACCATCTGCTGTGGTGGGATTTGAACTCTGGTCCCTAGAAGTTATCTGGGTCTCTGGACTAGCAGTCTAGCAATTTAATACCACGAGGGCAGTGTGGCTGAGTCTTCAGGGATAAGCAATAGAATCATAGAATTCCTATAGAAAGAAGGCATTCAGCCTGTTAAGTCTGCACTCACTCTCTGAAGAGCATCCCATCCAGACCCACTCCCTACCCTCGTCCTTCATTTCCCCTGGCTAACCCACCCTAACTTGCACATCCCTGGACACCATGGGGTAATTTAGCACAGCTAAACCCACCCTAACCCGCACATCCCTGGACAATATGGGGCTTAGCACAGCCAATCCACCCTAACCTGCACAGCTTTAGACTATGGGAGGAAACTGGAGCACCCAGAGGAAACTCTCTCAGACACGGGATAAATGCTTGTCTAGCTAGTGAAACCCAAATACCCAAAAAGAATTTCAAAAATGCTTCTACTACTCTTGGCGGAAGAGAATTCCAAAGATTGAGAGAAGAAATTACTTAAATGGAGCAGCTATAATTTGCAACTCTACCCCCTAGCTGTAGACTCCCTCGTGCAGTGAAGCATTCTGCATTGGCACATCCAATCTCCCTCAGAATTTTATATACTTCAATATTATCTTGTCCCACTCTTCTAAGCTTCAGTGGAAACTCCAGAAACGGTACAGTGGCTTTGAATTGTCAGAATGGCTTACTTGCAAGTTTCTGAGGAGGATGAGGGCTCACCCATGTTTGTGCGAGACTCGAGTCACAAATTATCTGACGGTTTGGTTTAGTTGCCATTTGTTTGGATGCCAAATGCTTTTTGCTCTTCGTTTTGAAAGGGAGAAGAAGAAAAGGCATTCAACTTTTTCAAATAGTGGGATTTATAAGGAGGCACGGTGGCCCAGTGGTTAGCACCGCTGCCTCAAAGCACCAGGGACCCGGGTTCGATTCCAGCCTCGGGCGACTGTCTGTGTGGATTTTGCACGTTCTCCCCGTGTCTACATAGATTCCCCTCCGGGTGCTTCGGTTTCCTCCCACAGTCCAAAAATGTTCACGTTAGGGTGGGTTGGCCGTGCTAAATTACCAGGGATTATCCGTGGGAAACGCAGGCTGTGGTGGGTCTGAGTGGGATGCTCTTTGGAGGGTCAGTGTGGACTTGATGGGCCAAATGTCCTGTTTCCACACTAGGGATTCTATGATTAAACTCCAGGGTCCTGGGCCTAGCTTATTGGAAGCTTGTAGTAGAGTGTTGCTGTAGTGTCGCTTTCTGACTGACGTGCGCTCTCTTGCAGCCTTCGTGATCTACAATTTCCTCAGCCTGTGTTATGAGTACCTGGGAGGAGAGAGTGCTATAATGTCGGAGATTCGAGGCAAGTCCATCGAGTAAGTCTCCCATGTTCCTTGTTGTGTTGCGCTCTGGCAATCCCACCTCAGATCACCAAATGCAGTTAAATCTGTTCCTGGAAGTTTCATTGACATGTTGCTGTGTTCCAGCCATTATTGACCAACATGTCCATCCTTGTGTCACACTTGCCTGCACCAATCGTAAATTAGAAAGACTCCTTATCCAACTGCATGATGGTTCATTGTTGGCCAGGTCACCCTTTATCCCTTGGTTTTGCTCTATAATCTGCTAAACGACAATGTTCAAAGAAAATGACCCAAAAATGCCCAATACTGTGACCTGGCAGCATCTTATCCTTCTGTTCAACAAAAATGCTGCCATTCAGCCCATCTTACCGTCACTAGTTCTATGCCCTAGTGTCAATCTCCTGTCTTTTCCTCCATATCTCTGCATGCCATTTCAGCCAAATAACGATCCAACGCCTCTCTTGAATACCCCAATTGATCCCGTCTCCATTTCCAGGCAGTGCATGCCATTCTCTAACCATTTGATGTTGCGGGGTGGAGAACGTTTGTCTTTTTTTTTCTATCATCACCCTTGCTTTATTTACACGTCACTCTTTAAATCAATTTCTGCTGTTTCTATTTTGAGTGGGAACAGGTCCTCCCCTGTCTACACTATCCAGCACCCTCATGGTTTTGAAAATCTCTATCAAACCTCTTCTCAGCTGCCTTCTCTCCAATGGAACTGTCCTAACTTCTTCGATCTATCCTCATTCCTGAAGTTACTCATACCTGGAAGGGTTCTTGCCAATTGCTTCTGTACTCCCTCGTATGCATTCGCATCTTTCTTATAATGCGATACCCACATTCTGGACAGTACTGCTGCTGAGGTCTAGTGAGTATCTTGCACAATTTTATCACCACCCACGTGCTCTTGTAATCTATGCTTCTATTAATAAAGCAGGGGGATACTGTCTGTTGTCACCTTCTGAAGAGCCACCTTCAGCAATTTGTGCATGAAGACTTGCAGTGAGACCTCTTGCAACTGATGCTGGGAATATTACTAACTAAGCGTACTCTCCTGTAGGTCCAGCTGTATGTATGGTACATGCTGTCTGTGGGGGAAGACATACTCCATTGGATTTCTACGTTTCTGTAAACAGGTACGATTTGCACTTTGAACCTTGACCCTCCATGCTGCCAGGTCGTTGCCAGAAGCAGCAATTCTTGCCTGGTAGTTTTCTCCCGCCCCTAACCCTTTGCGATTGCTGAATGGCATCTGCTTTTGCTTCCAGGCCACCCTCCAGTTCTGTGTGGTGAAACCGCTGATGGCCATTATCACCGTCATCCTCCAGGCCTTTGGCAAGTACAAGGACGGAGACTTCAAGTGAGCAACCGTGTAACTTTATCGTTTTGACTCTCTCATTGTCCTCCTTGCCCACCCATTTCCATTATCACCGCAGATGCTGCCTAGTGATACCAGGCAGAGGGTGGTACAGTCCACTGTGGTTGGTGACCTGTAGGGGATATGTATGCATGGGTGCAATTCTGTTGCAACGTCACCAAATCTTCACTGGTACTCTTCTAGTAGGTGGGCAATATTGCCGGGAACCCTCACTGGGGTCAAAGAGACGCCCAAAGGAGAAGGGGTCTCAGCTGTTGGTAGAATACACCCAGAGGTGGGAAACAGCCCTGACTACTTCACATGGGCTCCAAATTGACGTCCCCGCTCTTTGCCAGCTGCAGGATGGTGGGACTATCGGACCACCAGCAAAACAGTGTTACCTGTTGCTTCCCACCACATTGTGCCAGCCGTACCTCTCCCCCCTTGGTCCTCGCTGATTGGTCTTAAAATCCAGCTCATTGAGTCAGCTGGGTCAAAAGCTCAGGCCAAGGAGGGTCGGGGGCTAACATCCGAGCATGAGAGTTAGGAACTGGATTAGGCCATTCGGTCCCTCAAGTTTTCAGTGAGATTGTGGCTGATCAGATTGAAGCCTTGACCGCACTTTCTAGTCTCCCAGTAACCTTGTCAGTTGAGGATCTATCTAAAGCAAGCCTAGAGAGTGCAGGAGAACCTCAGCAGGTATGGCAGCATCAGTGGTGAGAGAAACAAAGTGTGGAGCTGGATGAACACAGCAGGCCAAGCAGCATCTCAGGAGCACAAAAGCTGACGTTTCGGGCCTAGACCCTTCTTCAGAGAGGGGGATGGGGAGAGGGTTCTGAAATAAATAGGGAGAGAGGGGGAGGCGGACTGAAGATGGATAGAGGAGAAGATAGGTGGAGAGGAGAGTTGGTGGGGAGGGAATAGGTCAGTCTGGCGAGGACGAACAGGTCAAGGAGGCGGGATGAGGTTAGTAGGTAGAAACCTGTCTGTCCGTCCCTGGATGGACCTATCCCCTCGCTACCTCCCCACCTATACTCTCCTTTCCACCTGTCGTCTCCTCTATCCATCTTCGGTCCGCCTCCCCCTCTCTCCCTATTTATTTCAGAACCCTCTCCCCATCCCCCTCTCTGAAGAAGGATCTAGGCCCGAAACGTCAGCTTTTGTGCTCCTGAGATGCTGCTTAGCGTGCTGTGTTCATCCAGCTTCACACTTTGTTATCTTGGATTCTCCAGCATCTGCAGTTCTCATTATCTCTAAGGTTTTGAGTCTGATGTGACTCCTCTTCAGACTCTAAGTCTGTCTGACTATGCCTTTAAATATGTGCAGCCTCCAACACCCTCTCAGGACGAGATGATTCTGTGGACCTGTGACAGAGAAAAGCTGTTCTGTTCATCTCTGTCTTAAATTTATTTTTAGCTCTAGCTCTGGTCTCCCCCATAAGAGGGGACATCTCCCCTGTTGCGTTCCCTATGCGCCTTGAATGATTGAACTCAATCACCCCTTTTTTTTTTCTTAACAGATCCTGGCCCAGGTTGTCCAGCCTTTCCAAATAGGACATCCTGTTCTTGTAGATGAGGGAATTGTGGGTTGTGTGTGTGTGGGCATGGGGTAGGTGTCGGCCAGCAGAAAAGTTGGGAGTTGAGATCATGATCAAATCAACCATGATTGAAAGCAGATTCACCTCGAAGGACCTATGTTCCTGTGTTCATCCCAGGAACAGTTCACTGACACTTTGACTCTTTGACTGACTGACGGATGCAGGGCTTGTGAAGCCAAATGGAGAGGTAGAGGTTTGGTTGTGAATGTTGGTGTTCTGAGGTAAGATGGTCAAAGCTGCCAGTGTTGGAGAGAAAGGAATTGGAGGTGTTGAGCAGGAGGTCTGAATGGGCGGAATACAGATTCCTGCGGAATGCCGTGTCGTCTTATCCTGATGTGGCCGTCGCTGGCTGGATCAGCACCTATTGCCCATCCCTTATTGCCTTGGAGCTGCCCCCTTTAGCTGCCTCAGTCCATTCATTGTACATAGATCCATGCGGCTGTTAGGGAGGGAGTTCCAGGATTTTGATCCCTGACAGTGAAGGAACAATAATATATTTCCAAGTCGGAACGATGAGTTAGTTGGTGTTGTTGCCCATACGTCTCTCTAGACGGTCACCGGCCTTGGCGTGGGAATGTACTGTCTCGGGAGCCTTGCTGAATTAGTGTGTAGTGCTCGCTGTGGTTGGTACCCACTGCTGCTGTTGTCTGTCGATGGTGTAGGAAGTGAATGTGGTGCCAGTCAAGCAGGCTGCTTCGCCCCGGATGATGAGATTAGATTAGATTCCCTGCAGTGTGGAAACAGGCCCTCCGGCCCAACAAGTCCACACCGCCCTTTGGAGTATCCCATCCAGACCCATCCCCCTATAACACACACGCACACCACTGAACATTATGGGGCAATTTAGCATGGTCAATCCACCTGGCCTGCACATCTTTGGGCTGTGGGAGGAAACCCACACAGACACGAGAAGAATGTGCAAACTCCACTCGAACAATTACCCAAGGCTGGAATTGAACCTGGGTCCCTGGCGCTGTGAGGCTGCAGTGCTGACCACTGAGCCACCGTGCCGCCCCTATGATTTCAGGGTTCTTTATTCTCCAAATCACTGGCACAGAATCTCAACGTTTTGCCGTCGTGCAACGTTTTGATGCTGTCCGACATTGCCTGAGACGCCAGACTTGTCTCTGATTACTGCAGTGGTTCAGTGTTTTTTTTTATTTACATACCTATATGTTTAAAGTGAGAAGGCAAAGATATAAAAGGGACCTGTTTTAATGCAGAGGATGGTGCATGTATGGAATGAGCTGCCAGAGGAAGTGGCAGAGGCGGGTACAATTACAACATTTAAAAAGATTGGTATATGAGTGGGAAGGGCTTAGAGGGTTATGACTCTGTGCCCACCCACTGAGACTCCAATTGAACAGGTTCCAGGCTGTTGAAACAGAAGAGCCTGTTTGCATGCTGTACACCTCCATGACTCTATCTCTCTGAGCGATGTTTGACTGGGATCTTTCTCTCCTCCCATCTAGTGTTGCCAGCGGCTACCTCTATGTCACCATCGTGTACAATATCTCAGTCAGCCTTGCCCTCTACGCTCTCTTCCTGTTCTACTTTGCCACGCGGGAACTCCTCAGTCCCTACAGTCCGGTGCTCAAATTCTTCATGGTGAAGTCTGTCATCTTCCTGTCCTTCTGGCAAGGTGAGAGCTCCTGCCGAGAAACAGCGCGGTCGTAGAACAATACAGCACAGAACAGGCCCTTTGCCCTCGATGGGCATTGGGAAAGTATAGAACCTGATGCCTGAATGGCCTGGGGAAGCGAAACTGACAGGTGTATCCAAAAAAGGATAAATACGTGAAGTGAAATATCACAATGGTGAGGAGTGCGGCAAATTAGATGGGATGGCAAAGAGCTAGCACATGAACAATGGGATGAATGGCCTTCCATTACTGCACTGCTCTGAAGAAGATATATATTTTTAACAATGTACTTTCTTTCAATAAAAAGGCAAGGGATTGGGAAGTGAATTGCGGAACATGTTGAGCTGGAAATGTTTTTATTTTAATGGCGATTAATGGCAATACGCTCACTGTAGTAGGGGTGTGGTCTGTAGATGTTTTTAATCAATCTCCTATAGATGTTCTAACACATCTCTGGAGCAGGTGGGCCTTCTGGCTTAGAGTTAGGGACATTGCCACAAGAGGTTGATGACTGACGGCTGTTGGGCAGAGAACGAGGTCTGCCTCGGCCTGTGTTGGGGGACAAGAAGCCACTCTCTCAACAAATCCAGCTCCTGTTCCTGGGGCCAGCATACATTAAAGCTCATTTTCCTGTTCAATGTGAAACAAAATGATTTCAATATCACCGTTTTAGAACTTTGCAAATGCACGAGTCAGTGTGGCCTTCAAGCTGCTCTGCCACCCAGTAAGATCATAGAATCCTTACAGTGTGGAAACAGACTATTCGGTCCATTGAGTCCACGATGACCCTCCGAAGAGCATCCCACCCAAACCCCCTCCCCCTACCCCTGTATCTCCCATGGCTAATCCACCTGGCCTGTACATCCCTGGCCAAATTGTCAACAGTGACATAACCTGCACGCCTTTGGACTGTGGGAGGAAACCGGAGCACCCAGAGGAAACCCATGCAGACACGGAGAGAAGGTGCAAACTCCACACAGATAGTCACCCGAGGGTGGGATTGAACCTGGGTCCCTGGTGCTGTGAGGCATCAGTGCTAACCGCTGAGCCACAATGCTGCCCATAAATCAAACCCGTTTGCATGTCTTGTGAATGTCGTCTTCCCACCTACCCACGAAAACCTTTCATTCCCCCGTCTGTCTATCTATTTCTGCCTTTAAAATAGTCAATGATCTCACATCCCATTCCAAAGTTGCACAACACCTGAAACAATTTTCTGCTCGATTCTTCTGTCCTGAAAGAATTATCCCTAATTTTAAAGCAGGACCCTCACCCAGCCCTGTCTCTCTGGAAAAGCTTTCCAATTGATGAATCCCCTCTCCCTCCACTGATTAGTCCTCCCCAAAACTCTGTAAACAGCTTCCCTTCATATATTTAACCCATTCTTATTATAACTTCTCATTTGATCTGCTTCCACCACCCTCTTCAGGTACTGCATTCCATATCGCAGTAGTTTAAAAATAAACTGCTTTTTTTTATTTTCCTCGACAGCTTCTCTTATGAATGATCTGATGTATGAATGTTGCCGGTTAACCTTAAACAAGGTTCAGCATAAGATAGACTTGTTTATTCTTTGGTTCCCGCCCAATTTTTATTTTTAATTGTTTGCTCATAGCATGAGGGCGTTGCTGGCCAGGCAGCATCTATTGCGTGTCCCTTATTGCCCAGAGGGCTGTTAAGAGCCAACCACATTACTGTGGGTCTGGAGTCACATGTAGGCCAGACCAGGTAATGGCGGCAGATTCCTTTCCCTGAAGGACGTTAGGAAAAGTCCCATCTGGCTCACAGCCATTGGCAGTAGCCACGTATAAAGGCAAAAGACTAGCACGGGGAATGCTGGAGAAACTCAGCAGGTCCGGCAACATCTGTGGGGAGAGAAAGAAAATTAACATTTTGAGCCCGGTATTACTCTTTTTGGCTGAGCATGGCCACCATCAGATCAGATTTTTATTGAATTCAAATTTCACCTTCTGCCATGGTGGGATTCGAACCCGTGAACCCAGAATATTAGGCAGTACTTAGGGTTAGGCAAGTGATTTTTTTTTTAAAATTCCTTTACAGGATTTTTAAAAATTCCTTTACCTGACTAGGCCAGCAATTATTGCCCATCCCTAATTGCCCAGAGGGCAGTTGAGTTGCCCACGTTGCTGTGGGCCCGGGGTCACATGTCAGCCAGACTGGGTAAGGATGGCAGGTTCCTTCCCTAAAGAGGCATTAGTGAACTTGATGGGTGTTTTCCTGACAAATGACAACAGATTCATTGTCATCATTAGACACTCAATTCCAAATTTTTATTGAATTAACTTCCACCATCTGCCCTGATGGGATTCAACTTAGGGTCCCCAGAGCATTAGCTGAGTTTTTGGATTAACAGTCCAGTGATAAAGCAACTAGCTCATATGTGTGCTTGTGTCAGGATGTGTGTATGGGTGAGCTGTGTGGTGCAAAGGTAGGAGTGGGAGTGGATAGAGATAATGGGAACTGCAGATGCTGGAGAATCCGAGATAACACAGTGTGAAGCTGGATGAACACAGCAGGACAAGCGGTGTCTTAGGAGCACAAAAGCTGACATTTCGGGCCTGGACCCTTCATCAGAAAAGGGGGATGGGGAGGGGGAGACTATTCTGAAATAAATAGGAAGAGAGGGGGAGGTGGAGTGAAGATGGATAAAGAAGATAGATGGAAAGGTACCTCTGTTGGCAAACAGCAATCATAGTATGAACACTCCCACAGAGCATTAAAGTGAAACGAGACTCTCGGGCTATTCTACAGGACAAATAGTGACTTTTCACCAACACAAGACAGACACCCTAGATACAGACCATCCATAAAATGCATGAGCAGTTGGTCACTCTGGGTCCGTCATCTGCCAGCGACAGTAAATGTGTGCTGAAATTAACACAAAAGGCCAGTATTGGAAACCTCAATCCTTCCTCTTATAAAACCCTTACATGTAATGCAAATGATTGAGAATTGAATGAAGTCGACCTGACAATATGGCCACGGATTTAGATGATATATGTAGAGGATAGTAGACCTTTTATTTTCATTTTGTAAGTTAAGGAAAATTGCATTTCTGGACACTTTGTTATGCTGAGATATTCATAGTGGTGCATCTTCTAAATTAGCTTATGTTCTAATTGATGCAGACAATATGAAGAATTATGATTGTTTGCTTTCTTTGTATCGTCATGACATTTCAGCAGCACCCGCCCTCATGACTTTTCAGTAAAACAGTTTAACCCGCCCTCCCGAGCTCTGTCCTGTGTTCCTGTAGAACTGACTGCTTTTGGATTACAGGACTGAGACAGACTCGGATAAAGGCCAAGAGCACCCTCTGCTGATGGAAATGTGCATAACCACAGACCCAAGACCACTCCATTTTGGGAATAGTTCATGGGTGTGATTTGGCAAGTGATACTGACTAGAAGGCCATTCGGACCATCGAAATGTAACATCCATACCCTCCCTAAAGTGTTGTTCTTGCCACAATGTTATTCTATGGGCACATTTCAGTGATGTACGAGTGTCAGCAAGCTATTCGACTTTGCGATGCATCACTGTTATGGCCAGTTGGTGCAGTAACGCCACTGGAAGGGTAACCCAGAGGCCCAGGCTTGAGCTGTGGAGACACAAGTTTAAATCCCACCACGACGAACTGGTGGCATTCATATTTAATTAATAATTGCAGAATTGTATACTAGTTTTTGTAACGGCGACCATGATGACCACCATTTCTTAAATTAATTCACAAGGTGAGGGCATCGCTGGCCAGGCAGCATTTATTGCCCATCCTTAATTGCCCAGAGGGCAGTTAACAGCTAACCACATAGCTGTGGGTCTGGAGTCACATGTAGGCCAGACCAGGTAAGGATGGCAGTTTGCTTCCCAAAAGGGCATTAGCGAATCAGATGGATATTTTCCCAATAGTGGATTCATGGTCATTAGACTTTTAATTTCCAGAATTTAAAAAAAAATTTGAATTCAAATTCCACCTTCTGTCGTGGCAGGATATGAGCCCAACTCCCCAGAACATTACCCCTGTCTCTGGATTAACAGTTCAGCGATAATACCATTAGGCCATTGCCAGCCTATAGTTTCTGATCACTCGTATTGTTTTAGGGAGGGAAATCGACTGCCCATATCTGGTCTGGCCCACATGTGGCTCCAAACACCAGGCAATGTTGTTGCCTCTTAGCTGCCCTCTGGGCAATTAGAGATGGCCAATAAATACTGGCCTCGCCAGTGATGCCAGTATCCAATGAAAGAATAAAGGGGGGGGGGGGAAAATATGGAAGCATGCCAGAAAAATGCAGCAGGCCTTGCATGAGATCCCAAACCTTTAATAAAAATAAAGCCCTCTTCATGTTTCAGTGTAGCTTCTGCCCAAGGTGACCTGGCTGCTGCTGTTTTAAATAAAAATAAATCTGGGGCATTAATAATGATATCAATCTGAGCAAGACCAGCAAACGTAGCCTACACCAGGAATCATAGGAGTATTGGAACTGGAGAAGGCCGTTCAGCCCCTTAAGCCTTTTCCACCATTCAGTGAGATCATGGCCGATCTCTAGCCTAAATCTGTAGACCCACCTTTGGGCCGAATCCCTTCATACATTTGCGTGACAAAAATTTTTGTTATCTTGGATTTTAAAGTTAACAACTGATCCAGCGTCCTGCTGTCATTTGTGGAAGAGTGTTCCAAACATCTGCCATGCTTTGTGTGTGTGGAAGCCCTTTCTAACATCCTTCTCAGACAGTGGGGATTGTAAGGCAAGGGGCAATTAGAGGAAATGGTTTACCCACCCTGTCTTTTCCTGTTAATATCTTTGATCAGATCACCCTTTTAACCCTCTAAATTCTGCAGTATCAAGTCATAGTATTCCTGTGCTTCTATTGATAAGGGTGCTGTGATGAACTGGGTGAACAGAGATAGGAGATTGAGTGTCAGACGTGGCTCAGCGGTTATTGCTCTGAGCCTCTTGAAGGTGATGTGAGCGCCATTTGAGAGAGACGTGAGGGTTTAAGTCCAGGTAGAAGGCTCGGTGTAGTGCCCGAGAGAGTCCTGTGCCGACTGCCAATGGAGACCTCGAGCTGAGGCCTCTCCAGTGGATGAGAAGCAAACCCCAGCCCCCCACAATATTTTCAAAGGTGACCCCAGAGGCTGTTATCTCCATTGCCCCAAACAAAATTTGTCTAGCGTCTAACAAAAGGCCAGTAGCATGTTGCTGCTTGTGGGAGCTTGCTGTGCGCCCACTGGCTGCTGTTTCCGCTGCATTTGAACGGTGACTACATTTCAGAAGAACGTTAATGGCTGCACCTCACTGAGGCATGCTGGGATTGTTAAAATGGGTTGCTAAAGTTCCACTTTTCTCTCTCCATTCAGCGCCTCTGCAGCGTCAGGTCCCAATCAACGGTTTCTGACCCTGGTTATTCATTCCAGTGTGTGCCCCCCCCCCCCCCCCCCCCCCCCAAACTTTGGTCTCTGCCCCCTCACTGTCTTACCCCACCGCCAGCAGTTGAGTGGTCAGTCCTCCCCACCCCTACTCTTCAATCTTTGCCGTCCGTCCCTCCCCTGCCCTTTCTGCTTTCCTACTCTGTCTTTAGAGAGATGTCTCCTTTAGCTGCTGCTCTCCACCTTCCAACTCCCCCCACTCCCAAAAAAACCCCAAACCAGCCAAAACCTTTATTGGAGAGGGATTTTTAAAGAGGAGTCTGATTCCTGTATTTAGTAGCACAAATGGACCTTTATTTGACGCTCCTTGATCACACATGAGACGGGTCACAGACTACTCTGAATCGGGCTTTGACATGGGGTCCACTTTCCCTTTTAAATACGGCTCAGATCGGAGGCCAGTGACACTCTACCTTCCCCAATAAAGGACAAGATATTTATACTTGCTGGTTGTATGCGACATTGCTGGCTTGATTGGCACTGCATCTGCAAACATTCATTCCCTCCACCACCGACTCTCAGTAGCAGCAGTGTGTACTATCTACAAGATGCACTGCAGAAATTCACCAAAGATCCTCAGGCAGCATCTTCCGAACCCACAAACATCTGGAAGGGCAACAGCAGCAGATACATGGGAACACCACCATCTTCGAGTTCTCCTTCAAGCCACTCACCATCCTGACTTAGAAATATATCGCCATTCCTTCACTGGGTCAAAATCCTGGAATTACCTCCCCAACAGCATTTGAGGGTCAACCCTACAGCAGGTGGATTGCAGCAGGTCAAGGAGGCAGCTCTCCACAGGGGCAACTGGGGAGGGGCAAGATGTGCTGGGCCCCGCCAGTGACGCCCATGTCCCACAAATGAATAAATAAAATGCAACAGTTGACATCCGTGTGTGCTACATCCTCTCTGAACAACCCATCCAATGTGACTACAACATCAACAATGGGCAGCATTATGGGCTACCTTGGGCCCTCCTGCATCTTGTGATTGTTTTCCAGACCCCCCCCCCCCCCCCCCACATTGTCCTATGATTATTGACCACTTTCCAATAATACTTGTTATGTACCTTCCTAGACATTTCCCAGCCACACTGTGAACTTGCTTTTTATTAATGCCTTTACAAATTCGGCCATGCAATTCATATCCCTTGCTGACCTTAGTACAGACAATTTAAAAAGGATGTTAATGCCAACCAGTTGTTATAATATTTGCAATATCAGCTGTGAGGTAAAGTTATACAAAATTAAACCTGATACAATGATTCTGTGATTAAGCCAATGATTTCGGGATCAACTTGCGAAGTGGCTGTTGTTTATTCTCTCAAGGTCGTAGCGACCCTGTTTAAAAATTGTTTCTGCTCCAGCCGCGACATTACTTGTCTCTTGGTACTGTTACGAGGTTATTTTGGTTATACCTTTTTTATTTGTTGTTCTGATCTTGCTGACGGGGAAGAAGTTTCTTCAAGGGTGTCTCTGCAACCAAGGCTTAACCGCCTCCGGAAATTTTAATCCCCCAAAATCTAACAAATTTAAATCTCTTTTTATTATTCAAATGTGTATCTACTCTGTCATATGTGTTCATAATTATTTTAAAAAGCTGCGTCTCGGGCCGGGCTAGCTTTCCCTTTCAATTTTGTAGAAAAATTGGAAATCTCAAATCACGTAGTTTTCATCACGGCTGCCTTATCAGAGGCTTGTTGTCTCCATTCTAGTCCCATCTTAGTAAGACTCAAAGACTTTTTGTTGTCTGCTTGTTAAGATTTGAGTTACATGCAATGCCGCATCAGGCAAAATTCCCTTTGATTGTCTATGTCTGTTAAAAAGAAAATCCCTAATAGACATTTTGTCATATTCAGCTGTGGCTAACTGCGGCAACCTTTCCCAATTTCCAAGAAATGCCCTCGGAATTTGGCGGACGGTAATCGGTCCTCACATACGTTGCCCCATCTTCGCATTCCGTATTCCCCGTGCCAGAGGTTACGAGATAATGAGGGAGCATGGCAGAGGAGACACTGTGTGCCTTGTGGGTAAGGTGTCTAAAATGTGGGCACAGACTTAACATAAAGGTCCAAGCATTTAGACCTGAAACAAGGAGACATTTCTTCACCTAGAGGGTTGTGAGTCTTTGTGTTCCTCCACCCCAAGACAATGTGGATCATTGAATATATTTAAGGCTCAAGGTTTGTTTACGCTTAATCGTGCAGCATGGAAAAGGACCTTTTGGCCCATCTTGTCCATGCTGATCAAGTTTCCCAAAAAAAGCCAGCCCTATTTGCCTGTGTTTGGCCCATTTCCCTCTGCACCTTTCCTAATCATGTACCAGTCCAAATCTCTCTCAAATGTAGCTGTACCTGCACCTACCACTTGCTCTGGCAGCTCACTCAACACCCTCTGTGTGAAAGTGGTGCCTGTCAGGTCCCTTTTACATCTTACCCCTCTCACCTCAAACCTACACCCTCCAGTTTTGAACTCCTGCACCCAGGAGGAAAAGACCTTGGTTATTCACCCTATCCATGCCCCTCGTGATTTTGTAAACCTCTATAAACGTCACCCTTCAGTGGAAAACATCCCACACTATTTTGGTGCGTGTATGGAATGAGCTGCCAGACAAGTGCTGGAAGCTGGTACATTTGCAACATTTAAAAGGCATCTGGATAGATAAATGAATAGGAAAGGTGTGGAGGGATATGGGCCAAATGCTGGCAAATGGGTCAGAATGGGATGTCTCGACTGCATGGATGAGTTGGACGGAAGGGTCTGTTTCCATAAACAATGACTTCATTGTTTTATCCAGCCTCCCCTTATAACTCGAACCCTCCAGTCCTGAAATTGAGGAATACGGGGAATTGAAGGAGAATTGGAAGCCAGTGATCAAATGTGAGAGTATTGGATGTTAGAACATTTTCAAAGGGTCTAACTCCTCTTATTCCCTGTGATGGCTATGTTGATGGCGAAATATTCTTTGGCTGAGTTGCTTATTTTCCAGGCTGTTGTTTGTTTGTTTAGTTGCTGTTCTTTCCCTTCAGGGATGCTGCTGGCCATTCTGGAGAAGTGTGGAGCTATTCCCAAAATCGACTCGCCAGAGTTCTACGTGGGTGAAGGGACCGTCGCTGCGGGATACCAGAATTTCATCATTTGCATTGAGATGTTCTTCGCGGCCATTGCACTGCGCTATGCTTTCACCTACAAAGTTTATGCAGACAAGCGAATCGACTCGCAAGGTAAGCTCTCACGTTCGATCTATGGGGTGATGCATGTTATGTCAGAACTGAAAATAATTGAATGAGGCGGTTGGTAACAAAGTGCCAGAGTTAGGAAGATACAAACCAACTCCTCAGTCAATCCCTTTTGTAATTTCCATAACAGCGAGCGTCCGATTCAGTTTTGCTTTAATAAATTTGGAAACAGCTTTTGTGGAGGTTTAAGGAGCCCACCCACTCATTCACAAATCGATCCATTCACCCACCCTCACGTCCACCCACGCACGCACACTCAATAGGGGTAAACACGGTGCCTGGCCTACTTGTGAGGAACTTCATTTCTGATCGGTATTTGCTTTATTGACACACATCTGTCGGTGTTCCACAAAGCCCAGCCATTTACTTCTGCGTGCATTCTCTCGCCTGCTTTCCCCCGCCCCACTCTCGGCCCTCTGTCTGCCTGGTACCCACATCTTTTTTCTGTATTTCTTCTTGACACCTTCTGCCCTCAGTCCCTAGCTCCCTACCCAGCACCGCCCCCGTCTCCTTGCTCCCTCTCCGCAATATCTCCTCCCCCCCCCCCCCCACACTGTTTCCCACCTCCCATTCTCCTTCACCCCTCCTCAGTCTCGCATGACACCCCCACTATCCTTCCCCCTCTCTTGCTCCTTCTGGCCTGTGCCTGTCCCCAGACATTGAACAGTAAGCATCCAGAGAACTAAATAGTTTTGGCTTTCCTGGTTAGACATGAGACGTCCAGCCCTTTTGAATCTGATGTTTTTTAACAAATTGTTAAAAGTTGCGGCTTTATGGGACGTTCTTAATGAGCTCTGTTCATCGTTAGCTCTTGTCATGCTATAATTAGTTAATTATCATGAATAAGCAACCTCCCAGGGGACAAAAATCCCTCTTAAAAAACATTTATGGTTGTTTTAGGTTATCCTGATCTGCATTGTCTTGATTATCCTGTCTTGTGGCCTCAAGGCAACACAAAGATCAAATGTCCCTCTTCCATCCAGCTCCGTCAGCTAACTCACCCCCTTAAACCCGAAAGCAGGCCCTGACTAGATCATATGGCCCAGAACCATTAATAACTGGCTCACCGCACACGCACCTCAACCTGCAGAGTGTTCCCAGTGTGTTCTGTTTTTGGTTAAACCCTGGAGCACCCTGGGAATGGCTGAGTTTCAATTGTATTTTTGCATGCAACACAAATCTATGTGCTGAGTTGATGTAAAATGAAATGGAAAAAATCCTCAATAATGAGAGATTAAACCGCATCCTAATCCTAATCGTGTAACGCATCTCTTATTAGATTGTGCGATAAGAGGATTGTTGGCTGGGCCAGCATTTATTGCCCTTGAGAAGGTGCTGGTGAGTTGCCTTTTGACCCCTGCGGTGCTTGGGGCACCGGGCACCCAAATAGTGCAGTCAGGGAGGGAGTTCCAGGATTTGGACCCAGCGACACTGGAGGAACGGTGATATATATTTCCAAGTCAGCACGGTCAGCGGCATGGAGGGGAATTTGAGGGCGGTCGTTTTCCATTGTATCCAATGCCCACGTCCTTCACAATGTCACCTGTTACGAACACAATCTGGTTTCCATCCACGTGTCTTGCCCTTGCACATCCTGGGATCCCAGCTTTACTCGGTTCGTGTCACTGTTGCTTGGCGTGACTGAGCATCCGTAAAGGTGCCACTTGAAGCAGGGGTTAGTATTTGCTGGCTCTGTCAGTTCTGTTGGTTTGCGACTGATACTCAACTGGCCCTCGAGTGTCAAGGCTACCGTAACTATGCTGAACGCCCAGAGGACCAGCAGTTTGAATCCCATTTCTGCAATTTTGAGATGCCTGTCCAATTATTCTTTTTTTTTGTGATTTTGAAAAGAACTTGGAAATGGAGAGCTGGTTATTAGTGATAATGGCCATGAAGCTATTGAGTAGTTACTTGAAAACTTGACTGATTCCTGGCCTTTTAAGGAGAGAAAGACAGCCTCAGTTGGGTCTTCCTGATTTCAGTCTTGCTTGAATATGATTTAACTTCTATTCACGCTTAACTCCGGCCATATTTCTCCAGCACCAGTCACTGTTTACAAAAAAAAAGCTCCCTGCAGTCTCTTGAGGCAGCTAGGAAATTGCACCGTTGTCAGTGACTCCCCTATTCTGTAAATGAGTATTACGTGTTCGGGGTGGGGGTGGGAGAACACCTTACAATTGTTGTTTTGGGTTTTTTAAATCATGGCGCTATCAATTGCAAGTAGTGTTTGTATGGAGTCTCGGGGGGGGTTCTTTTGCATTCATTCTTTTTTTTTCTCTTTCTCTCGCTCTCCACCCGACACCCCCCCCACCTTGTCTCTCACTCTTTCTCTGTCTCCTGCTTCTGCCAATCTCTCACTGTGGATAGTCCTGGCATATGGGCCCTACGGTAGGCTGAACTTATCTTTATTTTCTCATTTGTGTGTAATTGCTGAATTTGATTCTTGCTCTGTAAATATGCTGCATTCTTGCCTTGTCTGTGGACCTCGCTTGGGAGCATCAGCAGCAATGATTCCAGTAGAATGCGAGAGAGAGAGAGAGACAGAGAGAGAGAGAGAGATGTGCGCTCATATCACACCTTTCAGTACCTGAGGATGTTCCACAGCTGGTGAATGCCAATGATTGATTTATTTTTAAACCAAAGTGTAGTTGCTTGTAATGTAGGGAATGCTGCACAGCAAGCTCCCACAGCCAACTAAGGGTGATATGATTTTGTATTTTGATGATCGAGAGTTGAATATGGTCAGTGGTACAAAGGGGAGCACTCATGCCCCCTTGTGGAAAGTATGCTGCACCATCTTGCCCCCTGCTTAATTGGGTAGAAGGGATCCTGACTGAGATCTCATCTGAAGGGTGCAGCATTCGCCCCCCACCCACCCAAGTGGGGCACTGAGACGGCACAGTCTTTGACCGTCTTAGAGCAACAGGTTAGCAACTGCTCAGAGTGCTGTGGCAGATCTCCAATGCTTTGGCTTCTGAGCAGAACTGCATAACCCCTATCTCTGTTAATTAAGGGCAGGCGAGAGCCGAGCAGTATGATCCAGGCCAGTTAATCCAGAGACCTCGATAATGCTGTAGGGACCTGAGTCTGAATCCTGCTCATTGGCCTTGGCAAGTTGATGTTGAGCTGCTATGTTTCTCGGGGTGTGGATGTAATCACTGCACTGTTTGGGGGCATGTTTCAGTTCATTTGGAGGGGGGGTGTGCATAAAATCTGGAGTTAAAAGTCTAATGGTCATCAATACATTGTCGATTATCAGAATTACCCATCTGGTTCACTTTAGAGAAGGAAACTGCCATCTTTACTTGCAACAACACCAACAAAAACAGAAGTTGCTGGAAAAGCTCAGCAGGTCTGGCAGCATCTGTGAAGGAAAAAGTCAGAGTTAATGTTTTGTGTCACTGAGTGTTCGAGTTAATCACTGGACCCAAAACATTAATTATGATTTTTGTTTTTCCTTCACAGGTGCTGCCAGACCTGCTGGGCTTTTCCGGAAACTTCTGGTTTTGTTCCGGATTTGCAGGATCCACAGATCTTTTGGTTTTTATTTTGCCATCTTTACCTGGTCCGTACACGTGACTCCAGACCCACAGCAGTGCGGTTCGCTCTTAACTACCCTCTGGGCAATTTGGGTTGGGTAATGAATCCTGACCTGGCTGCTGGTGCCCTCATTACGTGAATAAGTTAAAAGGGGAAAAAATTCCAAAGCCTTAACTCATCAAAGTCACCCGAGGAGAGAATTCTGTTTTGGAATTGTTCAGGGGGGTGCTGGAATTGACTGGGTTGTGTTGAGTTGAGGCCGTGCCACCAGTGTTGGGAACTGACAGTGATTCTAACTCTTCCCTGATTACCAGTTTTGATCTGTTCTTGTGCGTTTGAAATGAACGTGAATTTGGGAGAAGGTTCCTAAAGACTCCATTTTTCAGCAGGGTGTCAGGAAGAAATTATGGGTCAAAATTGGACACAATTGTAGGCATCTGCTCCCACTTTTTTTTTGGGTTTTTTTTTGGGTTTTTTTCCCCATTTGGGTTTCAGTGAAGGCCTTGACTCCAGGAAACTCTCACCTGAGACCTGAAACCAAGGCCATAGTTTGGCTTTGATTGGATATTAATGTCCCCTTGAGCCACTCGTTTCGATGAGGGTGCTGGGGTGGTTATTCTGACTGTCATCACTCATGTTCAGCCCCTTGACAGGGTTTGAAAGCGCCTCATCAGCTGGTCTTGTCTCACTACTGTTCGTGGGATCTAGCCGTGTACAGACTGGTACCTCCCCCCACACCCCCTCACCCAATCACGGTGGGGAATGGTGGCTCCTTTCAAAATGTACTCTATTTGAGGGGAAGAGGGCAGAATGTGGAATTTCTAAAAATGTCACACTTACTGGCATTGGTTTGGCAATCTCTTGCGGAGAAGGTGCCAAAATAGGGGATGTAAAAATTGTGCAACTCTCTGGAAACCACATCAAGGAGCAGTTGGGGGGGGGTGGCATTCAGAGATGGGCTACTTTGTTTTACAGAAGCAACCTTTTGTCTTTCAAAGGGAATGTCTAAACTTAAAAAAAAATCAAGCATGCAAACTGCCTTCTTAACCGTCCTGTCTACATGTGACACAAACTTAAGGAATTACGTACCCAAGGTCCCTCAGTTCTATAATGCTACCCAAGGCCCTACTTTTAATTGTAAAAGCCATGAGGTGTCATGTTGAGGTTGTGCGAGGTGTTGGTGAGGGCCTCTTCTGGAGCACTGTGTGCGGTTCTGGTCGCCCTGCTACAGGAAGGATATTATTAAAGTGGAGAGGGCTCAGAAGAGATTTACCAGGACGCTGCTGGGAATGGAAGGCTTGAATCATAAGGAGGGGCTGGATGGGTTGTGGCTTTTTTCAGTGGAGCGTAGGAGGCTTACAAAATCATTAGGGGCATAGATAAGGAGAATGGCAGATGTCTTTTCCCTAGGGTGGGGGATTTCAGGACTAGGGGGCATATTTTTAAAGTGAGAGGGGAAAGATTTTTAAAAGGACGCAGAGGGCAACTTCTTTTTTTAAACAGAGTGGTTCATGCGTGGAATGAACGTCCAGAGGAAGTGGTCGATGGCGGGTACAGTTACAACGTTTAAAAGACATTTGAATCGGGACATGAATAGGAAATGGTGGGAGCGATGTAGGGCTAGTTTAGTTTGGGATTGCGGTCGGGATGGACTGGTTGGACCAAACGGTCTGTTTCTATTCTGTATGACTTTTTTTTTATAAAGACTTAACGAGAGTCCCAAGATGGAAATTTTGGCTTTGTCTGAAATGGATTATTTGTCAAATTGAGATTTCTGTGGTTGAGTAGAGTGCGGTTGACTCATAACTGCCCTCTGATATGCCCTCGCAAGCTGCTTAGATCATTTAGGGAAGTGAAGCAGATGCTGACACTCTCATTCCTATGAAAGAGTAAATATAATTTTTTTTAAAAATGGTCATTTGTACATCCAAGCCCAGTCTCTCCCTTCTTCCAACCCCACACCAACCCAGTCACTCCCCTACGCTCCCTCCACACCCACCCAGTCGCTCCCCTCTCTTATTTCCTCCTTCCCCAAAACACTCCCAGTTACCACATTCAAAATAAAACCTGTGACTCCCCACCCCCCCCACCAAAGATCCCAGTTACTTCCAATTCTTTCCACTGCCAACAGAGAAGAACCCAAGTCCCTTCTTTTACTCCTCCCTAGAAAATCCCACCCTCTTCAAAAATACAGGCCCCAGTCACTCTTCCACATGCACCCCCCCACCAAACACTAATGCTCCAACCATGTCCTAAGCTGTCCCTCCCCACCCTGAGTCAGCCTCTCTCCCTCCCCCCTGCCCACTTCCCCACGCTCCCGCGTTCTTTCTTCCCACCCCCCCTCTCCATTCCCAGGATATTGTGGGCAGTACGCTTCATAGAACCCCTCAGTGGGTGTCAGCTAAGCCTCACTGAGAAGCCTGGTGCCAACTGTACCCCCTTGTGTAGAGGCCTCCAGAGCACGAGAATATTCCTTCATTGAAGAAGAAATAGGAGCCGCGTGGTGATTCTGTAATTTGTGGGTGCTGTTCAGTTCCAGCCTCGGGTGACTGCCTGTATGGAGTTTGTACATTACCGTAGTCCAAAGCTATGCAGGTTAGAAGGGTTAGCCATGCTGAATTGCCCCGTAGTGTTCAGGGATTCAGGCTGGGTGGATTAACCATGGGACATGCAGGGTTACAGGGATGAGGTAGGGGACTGGGTCTGGGCAGGATGCTCTGTGGAGGGATGATGCAGACTCAGTGGGCTGAATGGCCTGTTTCTCTGCAGCAGGGATTCTATGAAACTCATTACTTGTATGTTTGAAACCGTGACGTGCAGCCCAAGGGTTGAGTTCTTTTAAAACTGCTGGAATGAGAGAAACAAAACCTGAAATTTCTGGAGAATCTCAGCAGGTCTGGCAGCATCTGTGGAGAGAGAAACTGAGTTTCTAATGTTTCAGGTCCGGTGACCCTTCTTCGCAATTGGGTTTTCAATCCACACAACAAAAGCCACTCTTTCCTTAAGGTTTTCTTTGTGTGAATATGATTTTCTGTTGCAGAAGTTACAAATTAATAAGATGTTGAGTAGCCGGCTAACGCTCCACAGTAGGTTCCGAAACTTTCAGGATTGGCTTGGAATTTCCAGGAATTGCAGATCCATCTCCAGGATGGTGCTCTGTGCTCCTCTTGGAGACGAATCGCAAAAATACTAAAATAAGGATAATCACTTTCTTTAAACGTTTCTTCCTAGATGTAACAATATTGAAAATGGGGAGGTCTTTTGACAGTCAAGTGCCAACCCATTTCGGTAATGAAGCTTTTTTTCTTCACTATGATGAACCCCATTTCTGGAGGAGCGTCATTTGTTTTCAGTTCACTCCCGGGATGTTGCCATCTCTGGATGGACCAGCATTTATTGCCCAGAGGGTGGTTAAGAGTTGACCACATTGCTGTGGGTCTGGAATTGCGTGTAGGCCAGATTTCCTTCCTTAAAGGACATGATCGTTTGTTGGAAAAGCACATCTGGTTTCACTGTCATCATTAGACCCTTTAGTTCCATTTCCTTCATTCAAATACCATGATCTGCTGTAGCAGGATTTCAGCTTGGGTCCCCAGAACATTAGCTGAGTTTTTGGATTAACAATCCAACAGTAATACAACAATAATAAATTTAGGGCAGTACAATGGCTCACAGCACCAGGGACCGGGTTTGATTCCACCCTTGGCTGACTGTCTGTGTGGAGTTTGCACGTTCTCCCCATGTCTGTGTGGGTTTCCTCCGGGTGCTCCGGTTTCCTCCCACAGCCCAAAAACGTGCGGGTTAGGGTGGATTGTCCCGTAGTGTTCAGGGATGTGTAGATTAGGTGCGATATAGGGGGATGGGTCTGGATGGGATGCTGTGAGGGTCAGTGTGGACTTGTTGGGCTGAAGGGCCTGTTTCCATGCTGTAGGGATTCTGAGCACCACCGAGCCATTGAATCCCTGCGTGGGTTTGAAACATTAACTCTGTTTCTCTCTCTGCAGATGCTGACTGTTTCTACCAATTCCTGTTTTTATACAAGGACAGGCATGTTGGCCAACTCATGGCTGAAGCCTGGGGGCAAATCATGGGACGTGCAGTCTCCCAGGATTTGGTTTAGTCTCAGTTGGCAACACTTCAGGTTTAGGGTAACACTTGTCTCCGTCTCCCAGTGATCTTCAAATCTCTTGTGAGCTGACAGTCCAGGAGAGGCCTGACCTTTTGGGGCCAGAGTTTGGTCAGACAGGCCTACTTTTACCCTTCCCCCTCAGTCTTTACTGCACCACCTTCCCCATCACCCTAACACCCTTTTTTTTTCCCCCCTGAAGAAAGGTGCAGACCCAAAATGTCAGCTTTCCTGCTCCTGATCCCGCCTGGCCTGCTGTGTTCATCCAGCTCGACACCACCTTGTTATCTCACTTCTTGTAAAGTTGCTTTTATTTATTAGTTGGATGTGGGCATTACTGCTAGGCCAGCATTTACTGCCTGTCCCTAGTTGCCCCTTGAGAAGGTGGGGGTGAGCTGCCTTCTTGAACCACTGCAGCCCACCTGCTGTAGGGTTGACTCACAATGCCCTCAGGGAGGGAGATCCAGGATTTTGACCCACTGAAGGATAGATTTCTAAGTCAGGATGGTGAGTGGCTTGGAGGGGAACTTGCAGGAAGTGGTGTTCCCCTCTATCTGCTGCCCTTGCCCTTCCAAGGAAGCAGGCATGGGTTTGGAAGGGGCTGCCCCTTTGGTGAACGCATGGCTCAAGATTTGGTGCAGCAGGAAGGGTTTCAGACCCCCCGGATCATTGGGACTGTGTCTGAGGAAGAGTCTGCAGCACCTGAAGCAGAGTTGGACTAACATTCTTGCAGGAGGGCCATGTGCCAAGTGGTGAAAGTGGGACTGTAAAGCCATGCAGCACAGAAACAGACCCTTGGGTCCGACTCATCCACACTGACAGGGCATCTCAATCTAACCTAGAGCCAGTTGCCAGCATTTGGCCTGTATCCCTCTAAACCTTCCTATTCATATACCCATCCAGGTGCCTTTTAAATGTTATAATTGTACCCACCACTTCTAGCAACTCATTCCATACACGCATCACTGTCTGCATGGAAAAGTTGCTTCTTAGGTCCCTTTTAAATCCTTCCCCTCTCACCTTAAACTTATGCCCCTCTAGTTTTGGTCTCCCCTACCCTGGGACAAAGACTTTGGCTCTTCATCCTATCCATGCCCCCCATGATGTTATAAAGCTCTATAAGGTCACTTCAATACTTAGTGCTGACCTGAAAGGGTCCCTTTGTGCCATATGATGCTCCCATTTGCTGTTACCAATCATAGGAATATCGGTGACACTAAGCAGATCCCTTGCCGCGCTCCGAGCCAGTGAACAAACTCTCCCTTGCATGACGTTGCAGGGGTGCAGTGAGCTGTGTGAGGGATTGGTGGCCAAATCAGGCCTGGGTGGATCGGTATGTCACTGGGCAACCTCAACCCGCAGTGTTGTCAAGATCAAATCCTTCAAACGCTGCGCATCACATGATTTGGCCCCCAGGCTTCAGACCAACACATCCATCCTTGTAATAAAAAACAGGAATCGTTGGAGAAACTGAGCAGATCTAGCAGCGTCTGTGTTGGGGGAGAGAGAGAGAGACCAGCGTGGGTTCTTGAAAAGCCTTTTAAATTTTATTTTTTAACTACTCCTCAGGTCGCTGCGCACCCATGAAGAGCATCTCCAGCAGCCTGAAGGAAACCATGAACCCACACGACATCGTCCAGGATGCCATCCACAACTTCTCCCCGGCCTACCAGCAGTACACACAACAGTCGACACTGGAGCATGGCACGCCCTGGCGTAACGGGCACGCTGCCTCACGGACCCACAGCTCCACCAGTATTCGCGACACTGAGAAGACACTCCTGCTGAGCTCAGACGATGAGTTCTGAGCTGGTCCTGGGTGGGTGGGGAATCCAGCTGCGACAGACTTCGAGCAGACCAGTGTTCTCTCCGAAAGGGGGATGACAGGGTTGGGGTGCGTGGGGGCAGCGACACAGGCTAAGAAAGCGGCCATGTTAATTTTGTTTTCTGTCTCCCAGCGGTTTTCCCTGCAATCAGTGAGCGTTTTAGAACCCACGTTAAACATATCCGCTCCCTTCGAAAACCAGCCTCTTTATTTTCTGGCTTTCTGTTTATTTCAACCTGTTGTTCTGCAGCCAGTTTCCAGTTAGCGAGACTCTCAATTGTTGCCTGAGTGAAGCATATCAGTTGGTATAGGCCAACCTGATTTTGTTCTGTGATTGTTTGTTTGTGTGTGTGTTTATTTTTAAAGAAATAATGTTTTGAGGGCCTTAATATCGAGGAATGGGTAATCCGCAGCAGGATAGGTAACTGGGACAAGGTCCTTGTGAAGGCCATGGACATGAGCAGCCTTGGGATTTTGTGGGGCGCTGTCACAGAGAGATTAGGAGGCCTGCTTTATGGATCAATGTCTACCTACCAGCCCCCTCCCCCCCCCCCCCACTCCATCAGCAACTTCCAATCTGCACTGATACTTGCAGGAGATGCTTCCACACCCCAGTAGGATGGAGACCAACAGAGATCTGTCACTGGAGTGTAAGAGGGCACCTGTGCTTGTCCAGCCCATCTCTGGAGCTGATGCTTCTCGTCAGACTGTCTGTGCCTGGGATTTGTCAATATCTCTGCAACCCCCCCCCCCCCCCCCCCCCCACCAGCACATTGGACTGTGCCGTGGAGCCTGTCTCCTGGTTCCACGTGCTGTGTCACAAGAGAGGCCACCTCCCTGTCGTCTCCAAGCAGCCCTCTTCACCCAATTCCACAGCTCGGCCAGGACTGACTCTGGTCTGAACCGCAGTTCGGTATCTTCCCATTCTCTCGACATTCCCAAGGGGACGAGCATCTGTCGCAGCCAGTCGCACTATGTTGCAGTGTGGAGATGGAGTCAACTTTCTGGGCCTCTGTTTTGTTGCACCCAGTTAATGTTCACTGACTTTTAAAGCCCATCTTTTTATTAATGTGAGCCATTTTTGCTTTGTTGGTGAGTACTGGGTTTTGGTATTACGGTTTTGTTTCTCCTCGGTCGAATCATTTTGGCTACCTTCAAACTTTTTATGTTGTACTCTGGGAACTGGGAATTTTAACTGAATCTACTCATTGGGCAGCTGGCTGGGTTGAGTACACTACCCACTGAGAACATTCTCTGGTAAGGATTAAACTCGGTTAGCGGGTATGTGAAATGACCCTCTTAATCTGACTTTTTAGTGATTTGCTTTTTGTTTCCTTGACTGATTTTTGACCGGTCCTGGAATTGTTGTTATAGGCTTGGCTGAATCTCACTAATGTGGAGTGGTGGGATGCAGAAGAGCTAATTATATAAGTAACACACCCATTTCTGCTCCATGCCAGTTGCTGTCTTCGCAAATGTTAAGCCCCAACATTACAGGTTTTACATTTTTACAGCTAAGCCCGACCCTTACTGGCTGCGGTCTTTTCTCTGGCCTGTATTCTGGCATCAAACTGATACCAATTACTTGCCATCAAAAAGAGCATAGACTTCACCCCCCTCCCCCCCCCACCAAGTTGACAGGAACGCTCCCCCTCAAAGGGTTTGTTTTAAGAATTGATCCAGTTCCAGGCTCTATCAGTTTGTTCACCATCGGCAGGCTTGTTCCTCTGGTTGTGGCGCTAGAGAAATGACCAGCGCCGTTGGCCGTTTGACCTGTTTTCCGTTCACCGCAGTGGGCGGTGTCGCTAAGAGCAGTGCTCAGGGCGTTGGGTTAGGGTTGAACGTTTGTACCCACCTGGTGCCACCCCATGCCGATCTGCTCTCAACGTGTGAGTAGCCCTGTGCGGGACCGTTCCTGTGACAGAAAAATTCCCAACACAGATCAAATTTCATCTTTTTTCTAAAATTTTTACTTCAGGGTGAAGGAACTTAAAGATGCTCCACCTGTTCACGATGCCTCTGCATTTTTGTACTGACATTAGAAATGAGTGCTTCATGTTCCAGTGAAGTTTTAAGAAAATGCTCCAGGGGTTCTTAGCTAAATCCCTAATGGTGATTAGAAGCTCCTTGGTTGCCTGTTTCCTTGCATTCTCCTGTCACCAAGTGAATTCTAATTGTTGCCACTTTCCATCACCCATTGAAGGGTACTAGCCATCTCAATATTACACATACACTGTCTCAGTTTCTATTTTTATGTATGGTTTTCCCACTGCTTTTACAGCATCAATACCTCCCTACCTTTTTAAACCTTTTGTTTGCCAGAAGTGAACAAGTTATTCCATTTTCTTTGCTCGCAGAACAGCAGTTGCTCTCTGCCAGCCCCCCTTCACTAAACAGCCTTTGCAAGAAAGAAATAACAGGTTCGAAGCCATCAGTGGGCACTGTGCCTGTTGTCCACAGTCTGTATTTTGAGTGAACGTAGATGGCTGTAGACCCTGCCATCGGAAAGAACTTGTGAAAGTAGCTTAGTGACCCTGACTCAGTGAGGCCAGCTCTTTTTGAAATTGAAGAAGTTCATCTGAAGGCTAACCCTTTTACTGATACTTCACCCATCAGTATTGCCTTCTCGGTTAATATTTTAATAAACTCATTGGGCTATAACCTGGTGTAGTGTGGTGTTTGACTTTGTCAATGCCAGTCCAACACTGGCACCTCTACGATATTGCCACCAATACATGTTTTGGCCAGAATGTGGCTACGAGACCATTTACCCTTCTGTTACAACTGCTGTACAGTGCCATGATGGCTAGCACTGCTGCCTCACAGCACCAGGGACCCAGGTTCAATTCCACTCTCAGGCAACTGGCTGTTTGCAAGTTCTCCCCGTGTCTGTGTGGGTTTCCTCCGGGTGCTCCGGTTTCCTCCCACAGTCCAAAGATCTGCAGGCTAGGGTGGGCTGGCCGTGGGGAATGCAGGGTTACAGGGAATGGGGGTGATGGGCCTGAGTGGGATGCTCTTCAGAGGGGCTAGTGTGGACGTGACGGGCTGAATGGCCCACTTCCACACTGTAGGGATTCCATTCTATGATTCGAACTGAATCCAACGTATCTTATTTCAAGAAAATCATTTGGCCATTCCAAACAACCAGAAGTGCCCACCACCTTCACTGTTTTCAGAATGTTGCTTGTTGCTTTCTGTAAATGAAAATGTTGTTGCATTGTCCTGATCTCAATAAATTAGTTTTGTACAAGTGGGCACCTCACTCACTCTAGGGCACTACCTGTGTGGGTGGAGCACTGCCTGAAGACCCAGGGTTTCTCTTCTCTGCTGTTGGCAAAGTTAGCTGCTGCAAAAGAAAAGTATATATTTTTGAGATTCACTCACTCCAGGAAACACAACTGGCTATTCCCGACACAGGTCGGGGTGGGGGGGCGCGTGCCCGACTAAGGTCGGCTGCCCAGAGGGATGGCTTTGACTTGATCCATAGCCGCATGTTTGTTTGTGGAAAATCACTCCAGTGGCTTCCATCTCGACGCCTTGTTTAATCGATGGGAAGGTGGATGATTGGAATCTCCGCTCCGCGGTGTTCCTGTCGTGTTGGGTCTGGCTCCGTGGATTCAGAATAGTGAGGCCCCCTTCGTTGCCTGCACCATCGCAAGCTCCTGAGGCAATCCTCAGGCTTCATGTTAAAGGTCTAGGCTTCAACCATTGGCAGGGCCTATTGCCACCTCTTTACAGTGCCCTCCCCTGCACCCCACCTTCCCCTGTGATTTTCAACATCTCCCTATGCTGTTGAAATGTCCTCTTGGGAAGAGTCTATTGGAGGCTCTGGTGGTTTCTCATCCCAACAGTTAGTGAGTGACCTCAACTAGGCTTTCTCTTCAGTTTACTGTGAAAGTTTCTTTTACCCCCAACGTTGGCAGCTTCAGAGATAGAAATGTGTTTTTAAAAACCGCATTTTCCTATCTGATTCCTCCTACCTCCCCCTTTTCCTACTGAGTTCCTTCCTCCCGATCCACTTGAAAATTAGGTTTTTGTTTGATTATTATTTAGGCTAGACTACGTTTGTCATGAAATCATCTCAGTCATAGCTTTAAGTAACTACTTGAGGAGAAAATGCGGCCTGTCTTATTTAATCTGTCTCCGCATCGTGCTTGTGCTATAAACTGTGTGGAAGAAGGGGGCCAGTTGTATTTGAAGGGGAGAAAGTCGAGGAAGCCATTTTGGATTTTCCTCCTGGCAACATAACTTGGGATGTAGAACTTGTCTAGTTCCTCTACGCATCCTGGTCAGTTTGAATTTTAATCTCTCCTCTTTCTCTGTCAACTGTTAGGTGCTGATCTCCCCTCTTGGTGTACTTTTGAATAACAGTGTGAAGAAATTTCTGTTTTTTTTAAAGAAAGAACATGATGATTATTAATAAACCAGTCTGTTTGCGAGGCTCCTGCCTTCAGTTTTGCTCAGCAGCCTTTAGACAATTTTTCTGTTTTTTATTTTGTTATAAGGTGCCTGGAGCCAGAGCCTCTGTTCAGTTCGGAGGGTAAAGGACCAGGGTGGGTGGGATGGGGTAATGGGGGAACTCATATTTATGGGGTTGTGGTGTAATATTGTACATAAATATACATATATATTGAAATAATGTATGATATAAAGATTGCAGATGACAGAAAGACCTAGTTTTGTATCTTTAGCCATCATTTGTGTACATCAATTTAAGGAAGCTGCTTCTATTTTGGTTCTTGTGATGTTTCTCCTCAAAGAAAGTTAATAAAGATCTTCTATAGATTGTCACGTCAAGTTGCCTGTTCTGCTTTTGTGACTGGAGAATTTATTGGGAATGGATCCGGGTGCAGCTTCATTGGTGCCACAGAATGTCCCATCAAGCCACACATTCAGGATCTCTGGGTAATTGGACTTGGTCAACCACATAATACAGGATGGGCCTTTGGGTGATTGGAAGGAACATCCACACCTCCCCTCTCACCATATCCAGTGTCCCCACACATTACACACTTACCAGTGGGGTTTGTGAAACACTGGCTCGTGATGTGATTTTCTCCTCTTGGCTCCCAGGTCAAGAGCCACTAAAGTCAACTCGAAGCAGTCTCTGTAACTCCAGCTTCACCATGCTCCAGCCTTGAAGCTCAACAGAGCATTGACTCTGAGATAACAAGGTGTGGAGCTGGATGATTGCAGCAGACTAAGCAGCATCAGAGGAGCAGGTAAGCTGACATTTTGGGCCTAGGACCCTTGCTCAGAAAAATTTCTCTGTCCCTCCATTTTGTCTCTCTCTCTCCATTGTCTGTCTGTCTCTCTCTCTTTCTCCCTCTCTCTCCCCCCCCCCCTCCCATTCTCTCTCTAATATTGTTTACACTTGCTGTCTTTCATTCTAATATCTTAAAAAGCTGGCAAAAGATTCCTACTGACTGGAAGCGTGGAATATAAAGATTTGTTTCCCTTTTGTTTTGCTGAAAGAAGCAAATACTGGGAAATGTTCTAAATGTACAAAATGATTCGGACTTGTATGTAGCATCTGCCAGTTTTTAGCTGTTCCATTTTTTTTTTCTGGGAATGCTGGTGTTTCTCTTTCTGTTTCTCCCTGTTTTTGTGATGACTCATGCATTTCTAAACCCTCTGACTTTGGCAGCCACTCTGAGACCTCTTGTCTTTGGGACTGGCTTCATGGAACAGTCTAGAAGCAGGAATTTCAAATCAGACTGAATTCCATTCTGAAGATGCCTGAGCAAGGGAGAGGTTAGTCGTGGCCTGGTGTTTTATATTTGATTGCTATGAACCTTTTCCCAGTTCCAAAACCTCCAGGATTGAATTGCGGGACCAGGCTGAGGCCATTCGGTCCACTGAGCCTTTTACTATTTATTCCAACCATGTCTCAAAACCATTTTTCTGCCTTAATGTGCTTGCCTAACCAAAAAAAAGTCAGTGATTATTGACACGTTAACCACCTCCTCAGGAAATAATGTACATTTCTACAGTCCTTTCTGCTGTCTTTGTTCAATTTCTTTATAATTTTATACCATCTTTTCTGGACACCCCAAATCAAAGGAAATATATTTTAAAGCAGCAACTAAAGTTTTTAATCACCCTTTAAGACTGAGGTAAGAAGGAATTTCTTTACTCCGGTGAGGAAATTCCCAGAGTAGGAGAGTCCCAAATTACAGGGCATAGGTTTAAGGTGAGGGGGGGAGCAGATTTAAAAGGGACCGAAGGGGCAACTTTTACGCAGAGGGTGGTGCATGTATGGAATGCGCTGCCAGAGGAAGTGGTGGAGCCTGGTACAATTACAGCATTTAAAAGGCATCTGGATGGGTTTAGAAGGATATGAGTCAAGAAGGATATGGGTCAAATGGGCCTAGATTAATGTAGGAGATCTGGGTGGCGTGGACAAGTCGGACCGAAGGGTCTGTTTCCGTGCTGTATGTCTCCGGGACTCTGTTTCTTCGCACTTTGAGACTCCGAAACTGAGCAAGTTCAAGACAGAAATTGATGTGTTCCTGGGGACTTAGTTATGTTAAGGAATAGGGAGATAGTGTAGTAAAGCAGCTTTGAGATGATTAGGCAGGATCTAGAATGGCAGGACAGGCTGAATGGCCTACAAATGTTCCTTAATTAGAGATGGGCAAAAACTGCTGCCTAACCAGCAATGCCCTGTGAATGAGTAAGTAGTGTGTATATACACGCACACAGTCAGGTGCATGCACCTCTGGAGCAGGAGGTAGCACATGAACCCAGGCCCACCTATCTCAGAGGTGAAAGGCATTACCACTGTACCACGAGAGCTCCTTTTTCCCCTTTCAATCTTTTTATTCTGAAGGAAATACAAATCTGTTCAGTGCAATGTGAATGAGAGCAAAAGGGGGAGTTAAAAATCCAGACTCTCATTTTAGATTAGATTCCCTACAGGTGTGGAAACAGGCCCTTTTGGCCCAAGAAGTCCACACTGCCCCTTGATATATCCCACCCAGACCCATCCCCATCCCCCACCTATAACCCACACACCCCTGAACACTGGGCAATTTAGCATAGCCAATCCACCTAGCCTGCACACCTTTGGATTGTGGGAGGAAACCCACGCAGACACGAGGAGAATGTGCAAACTCCGCGCAGAAGGTTACCCGAGGCTGCATTCAAACCGGGGTCCCTGGTGCTGTGAGGCTGCACCGCTCACCACTGAGCCACCATGCCACCCATTTATGCTGGAGATGAAGAGACACTTTTGAGGGTTGAGAGTCTCTCGAATTCTCTTCTCCCAACGACGCAGCAAAGGCTGAGTCACTGAATATTATTAAGGCTAAGTTGTTGGCAAGGGAGTTGTTAGATCAGCCAGGGATCTTTTCATTTTGCCAGAGTGTGAGAAGGACAATCTATCAGCTCTCGGTGTTGTCAGGGACAGGGACAGAGAAAATCCTAATGAATGACAGTGTTCAAAAAAGGGAGAAAGACTGAGAATATCAGAGAACTGAATTGGCTGCTAGTGCTAACAGGCGTGCACTGTTTTAGCTTACAGGGTGTTGCTAACTGCAAAGTTGTCATTCCACCCCCAGAAAAAATTTACATTGGTTGGGTTTTGATCAGAGCTGGGATTTCAGGAATGTTGGAGAAGGAGATCAGTAGCTTCGTATCCTTCAAAGTTTTGGGCTGTGGCAAACTCATTAATGTGATTGACACCAGGAAGTAAAGGAACACAAGATGAATTCAGATGGGTCAGACGTTATGTTTCAGTGAATATTTTATCACATTTAAAGGTTCTGTATAAATGGAAGTGGGTTTGTTAAATGTGTGTGGTTATAGTTGTGATTAATTTTTTGGTTCCACTTGTCAGACGCAGATGTGTCTTTTTGTGGGCGGTAAGACTGGGACAATTCTCTGGTCAGCTGGAGCCTTGTAGCTACAAAACAAGAGGGTTCTGAGGGACGGTCACTGGACCCAAACATTAACCCTGCTTTCTCTCAACAGAAAGAAAAGACAGCTTGAGACAAACATTGAGTGAAAAAAAATATAGTCAGGGAAGCAAGTTCTATAGTTCAATAGCTCAGACTATTGGCTTTATTGATGAGTGCAGGAGTTGGCACGTCATGTTGCAGCTGTACACTGCTTAGGCCACTTATGGAATATTTGCATTCGATTCTGGTCTCCCTGCTATAGGAAGGATGTTGTGAAACTTGAAAGGGTTCAGAAAAGATTTACAAGGATGTTGCTGGGATTGGAGGGTTTGAGCTACAGGGAGAGGCTGAATAGGCTGGGGCTATTTTCCCTGGAGTGTCGGAGGCTGAGGGGGTGACCTGATAGAGGTTTATAAAATCATGAGGGGTATGAATAGGGTGTCTATTTCTCCAGATCATGGAATCTGAAAGTAGAGGGCATAGGTTTGAGGCAAGAGTGGAAAGATTTAAAAAGGACCTAAGGGGCAACGTTTTCACAGAGGGTGCTGGGAATGGCCAGCCAGAGGAAGTGGTGGAGGCTGGTACAGTTACAACATTTAAAAGGCATCTTGATAGGTACATAAACGGGAAGGGTTTACAGGGATATGGGCCAATGCTAGCAATTAATTTAGGATATCTGGTCAGCATGGATGAGTTGGACCAGAGGGTCTGTTTCCTTGCTGCACAGCTCTATTACTGTAAAGTGCAAATTTATTTCTCACAGTTCTTTTGATTTTTGCAATCATGTCACAACATTGTCTGCAGAGTGATGGCTGATTTTCAGTTCAGTTGCTGAATGGCAGAACAGGAGTCTTTTATTAGAATTGTTTCTTTTAGAGGCTCTAGGTTTATAGTACTTCCTAGCACCTGTGGATTGGAGGGTAGCTAATGTAACCCCACTGTTTAAAACAGAAAATTACAGACCAGTGAGTCTGACATCAGTTGTGGGCAAGATGCTGAATTGTTAAGGATTTTATAGCGAAGCATTTAAAAACAGTGATACAATTAGACACAGTCAGCGTGAATTTACAAAAGGCATATCATGCTTACAAATCTATTGGAATTCCTTGAGGATGCAACTAGCAGAGTTAATCAGGGAGAGCCAGTGGATGTGGTTTATTTGGATTTTGAGAAGGCTTTTAAAAAATTCCCACATGAGAGATTAATGTGTGAAATTAAAGTCCATGGGATCAGAGCATATTGTATTGAGATGGATGGAAAATTGAGAGGAGGAATAAATAGGTCTATTTCTGAATGGCAGGCATTGACCCTGTGATATACAGTAGGATTCAGTACCTGGACCCCAGCTCTTCACAAGGTTAAGATATGGGAAATAAATGTAATATCTCAAAATTTGCAGATGACATAAATCGGGGTGGAAAGGTGAGCTGTGAGGAGGATGTAGAAATATTGTAGTGTGATTTGGACAGGATGAGTGAGTCAGCAACGCATGGCAGATGCGGGATAGCGTGGATAAATGTGACATGATTCACTTTGATAAGGAAAGCTGATTATTATTTGAGTGGTTCAATGAGACTTGGGTTGGGGGGGTGGGGGGGAAGCGCACGCTCCTCGTGTACCAGCCGCTGAAAGTAAGCATGTCGGTGCAGCAGGTAGTAATGGTAGAAAACTAGTGGAGTAGAGGAGCAAGGAGGTAGATTTGTGGGCTAAGGGGATAAAAGCAGATGGTGGGATTAGGGAATGAGCTCAATGATTAGCCACCATGTTGAATGGCCTCCTCCTGCTGTCACTTTCAGTCAGAGAGAGAACCGTGAGAGATAGTCTTGTTCGTGGACAACTGGATGGCTCTCTCCTGTACCTGAAAATCTGAGAAACAGACCCATCTGAAGGCTGTCACTCAGCAGATTGCTCCTTAGTTCAAAGCTTCATCGTCCCAATCATTACAGTGTCTATTCATTAAGTATCCCCCACCCCCCCTCCTCACTCACTACACAAGACTATGGAGCAAAGCATATACCACACAGGATCTCACTTGATCTTCAAGTGGCAGGGAAAATAGAACCCTCCTGGTTCTTTTAAACTTTTGTAACGGTCTCCAATTTCCATCATCCAGTTTAAAATTCAAAATGAAAAAGTGTGGGTCCCACCTCCCAACCAGCATCTTTACTAATGGGGGCTTTCCTCACATTCTCCACCTTAACCCCAGTCCCCACCCCCAACATCAATTCCCCATTACAGAGCTACCCCTCCACCCTCGCTGCCCTGGTCATCTTACTGTTGTCATTGAGGTGGGGATAGGGAGAGGGTGACTTTCCAGGTTGGAAATGAAGCATGAAAACGGGAAGATAAACAGCCTGCCTTGGAGGAAGCTTTCTCACTTGAATTTCTCTTTCCCCCACCAAAGAGCCAGTTTGTTCATGTTCTATGTTGAGCCTCAACGTGAAACCAAAGCCATGGCTCACTTTGTGTTAGTAAACTTTCTCCTTGAAACACATTCTTTGAAAGATCTGATGAACTTGTGAGTAAATTGTAATTGTGTGCCTACAAATTCCACTGTTCCTTTAGAACATCAAAAGCACAGAGTCTGAACTGTGACTGAAACCTGAGAACATTGGAAACAGGAGCAGGAGTAGGCCATCCGGCCCACAGAGCCTGCTGCACTATTCGGTAAAATCATGGCATATCTTTTCATGGACTCAGCTCTACTTACCTGCCAGTTACCATAACCCTTAATTCCTGTACTGCTCAAAAATCTATCTTTGCCTTAAAAACATTCAACAAGGTAGCCTTAGCTCTTCACGGGGCAGGGATTTCTACAGATTCACAACACTTTGGGTGAAGAAGTTCCTCCTCAACTCAGTCCTACATCTGTTTCCCCCTTACCTACCAGTAGAAACAACCTCCCTGCTACCTATTCCCTTTCAAATTTTACGTTTCTATTTGATCCCTCTTTATTCTTCAAAAATTCCAATGAGTATAGCCCCAGTCTCACCTCATCAGCCAACCCACAACTCCAAAATCAACTGAGTGAACCTCCTCTGCACCCCCTCCAGTGCCCATGCATCTTTTCTCAAGTAGGGGAATGGCCCGAGGCTCCCTCAGCGCCCATGTTTCGGCAGAAGTCACGTACAGGCTCAGAGTGCAACCCTGCCAATTCCCATAAAGTCAATAATCACATAATTGTGGAATTCACCTTTTGAGGTGTTTGATAACACACATCAAAGCTTGGGTCATCAAGACCATGTCTCTTTTTTTAAAAAACTGTATTTTGCGATAGTGGACTGAAGAAAGCAATGAATGCTTTAAAAAAAAACCAAGGACTATGGTATGATGTGTTGCACTTTATAAAAGCGAATTAATAAAACTCATTTTAAGTTGTTTGCACTGCCGTTTTGATCAGGTGATTCAGGGGGCAGGAAGCACGTACAAAGTGATATTCAGCTGGCACTAAGTGGCTAATAGGCTGGGGGATTTGTGGAACTTCCTGGGTTCGTTGGCAACTATCTGACTATTCATTGAATTTCAATTCCACCCATGATTTGAACCCAATGATCCCAGTATGCAAGCTTGAGCCTTTCGATTACTTGTCCAGGAATATCACCATGACACCATTGTCTCTGCAAATCATTGATTTGAAGGAAGTCACTCGGCCCATCATTTCCATGCTAGCTGAATGAACAACGTTCATAGTACTTTCTCCCAACATTTTTTCCAGATACCAATCCAATTCATTTCAACACCTCACTTGAATCTGCCTCCAACAGAACTCCAGGCAGCACATTTTGACACATGCTTACTCGCTGTGTGAAAATGTTCTTCCTCGTGTCACTTTCAGCTTCCCAAGTACCTGTGCATTCTCGATCCGTCCGCCGTCTCTACCTACACTGTCCAGACCCGTCAGGGTTTTGAATCCTCCCCAAGCTCTCCACTTTCTTTCAGATGATCCTTAGAATTCTCCTCAGTGTCAAAATAATAGAGCCAGCCATTTAGGACTGAGATGATGAAAAGGGTCGTCACCCAAAAGCTTGGGAAACTTTGGACTGTTCACCCCAGGAAATAGTGGGCATGTTCCCCTTTTGCTAACCTTCTCTTGAAGTGATCTGATATCTCTCTCTCTCTTTTCAGCACAAAACACCCAAACCACTTAAAATGTAGCTCGCTGGAACATGCACAAGTAACCAAGGTTTTCTGCAATGAAAGAAACAGGCATTTTGTTATCTATTCAAGAAAAATAATAAAAAAAATGCAACATCAAACACACACACAGATATGAAGTTTAAATGGAATGTGTGGGGTACAGGCAAGGCCCTCGAAGCTTATGTAATTAAAGAAAGCCCTTAAAACTCTCGAAGGGCTAGATCTTTAATGTGAAACCATAGTTAATGGTCAACCTGGATTCTTAGCAGTAGCAGAATGTGTAGATAGCTTTGAGCTTGCAGTGCGTAGTTACTCTCCCAAATTGATTTTTTACACTCACCTCTCTTTTTGTGTCTGTGTATGTCTTACAAAGAGAGTGTGAAAAAGAGAGCGTGATTGTGTGACAGTGAGAGAGAGAGAGACGCACAGAGAGAGAGAGAGAGAGAGAGAGAGAGAGACGCACACAGTGAGAGTGCAAAAGAACGAGAAATAATGAGAGGGTGGTCTTTCTTTTGTCTCAACCTGGCAACAATTGGGGAAGGGTTGCGGTGGGTGGGGGCATGTGTGGGGTGGCAATGATGAGCAAAGTGGGTGGCTTTCTTAAATCATCCTCCTCTGCCCTCAGCCTGTGATTAGTGTCCCCTCCCTCACCATCAAACAGAGAAAGGCTATCAGCCTCCCTCTGCGGCAACTCTTCATGGGAGTCCAGGCTGCTGATTCACCTCTGAGAAGCCCATCAAATCGAACCTTAAGTCACTGAAAGGAGCTGGAGTTGTCGTTTGAGTGGGGGGGGGGGGGGGGGTGTTGGAGGAGGGGGCGGGGGGGAGGGATGGGGGGTGGTTTTGCTTTGCTGATGTGGGTTTGGGGGGGGGGGGTGGGGGGAGAAGCGGAGTCAGTGGTGGGTGGGGGGGGGGGGGTGGGGGGAGGTCTTTGCAGGGAAAGACATTACACATCAACACAATCAAATCACTGGTGTGCTCTGCAGAGTCTTGTCCATGACTTTCGCATTCCTCCCTCCACACACCACTTTCTGTTACGGTGATCAGACTCTCCAGTATCCCCTGCAATGGCTCAAGAAACTTTCAGTTCAAGGGGTAATTAGGGACGGGTAACAAATGCTGACCCTCACCAGCTGCCCATGTCCCACGAAAGAATACATTTCAAAGCTCGTGGGCCAGACAACAGCCAATGGAAATGGACAAAAGTATATGGAAAATTGCTTTTATTGATACAGTATACAAAATAAATGCATTGAGATACATTAATCTTACAAGGCAATAAATACGTGGAAATTTTTTAAGAGATGGTCATATAATATATAAAACGTACATCTTTTAATATCTACAAACAAGTCATATAGGAAAGAAAAAACTGAAATAATTTATACAATAAATAATAAAATCAGTACTCACAGCAGCTCTCCCAATATCAGAGTCCACAGCTTGTTCGAATGACCATGGGAGTTCCAATTTGGGCCTACACTCACCATATAAGCCTACTCCCACTGTGCTTCCCCAGCGTCAGGAAGGCACAAAAGGTGTTAGTCAGCCTTATGCCTAAACTACATTTGTCTAATCATGACCTCGGTGTCTAAATATCATGTGACTTTTAAAAAAATATAATGTGTGTATATGAAGGATGCTTCGAGATTATTGCTTTGCAGTTGCTCACGCTGCATCAAAACAAGATTTTCCCACTTGTATTTAAAAGGTCTTCAATTTTGTCTGTCCGCTTCCTCTTAGGCTACAGACCAATCCCGAGTTTTAGCTTTTGCTAGCGGCATGTTTTGGGGTGGGGGGGATGTAGATGAAAGAGAGGGAGGTGGTGGTGGCTGTGGAGAGGGGAGGAGGAGTGTGGAGAGGGGAGGGGGAGTGTGGAGAGGGGAGGATAAAAACGGCATAGGAGAGAGAGAGTCCTAGCTGCTGCTTGCAAACAAACAATGAGACTCCATGACAATCTCAGACTCACTGGATCTGCCAGTTACAGGACCAACAAGGGCAAGTTAAATCTTCCCATCCACCCGTTGTCTAATATCACCACCCCCCCGTCAATATTTGCCAACTGAAAAGCAAGCAAAAAAAATCTCCCCAATTAAAATTGAAAACAGGCCAAACAATCCTGGTTACCATCCCGTCAATTCACATAACATTGCCCTCTCTCCTGCACGTAGACCCCAGTTAAAATGGAGTGAAATACCCACAAAACAAATCTTGATTTGAATGCAGAGTATCCCATATCTTTATCGTACAGTGAACAAGCACATAACCAAAGGGACATTTTGGTTGTCAATCGAGGGCCGCAGGTGTCCTTTGTCAACTGAGCGCCACAATGGGACAAAATAACTGCAGGGACGTTATTGGAGACCACATACCTTACCACATTTAATGGTAAGTGGGACAGATTTTAAAATAACTCGGGTCTTGGCGTTGGCAGAATCAGCACTTGGCAAGATGGCAATGAAGCTCTCTGTAGTGATGCTGGCTTTCAGGGCCGGCGGGTTGGGGGGGGGGGGGGTGGGGGGGGGGGGGGGGGCGGGGGAGGGTGCGGGTGGAGAGAACTAATCATGTGGATTAATGCTCTCCCCAGCCACAGTCCCAAAGACAGGTCTACCTGAAAGGGCACCCATATGGAGCAAAGTCCCAGAACAGGTCACAGGAATTTGCCCATCAGTTACTCAGTCAGTCGAATGTGGAAGGGCGGCCATGAGAGAAGGAGACACTCCCATAGAACCCACGTGTCCTTTAGGCCACACACAAAAAAAAGACAAACAATTGGCCAAATGGTGAAAGCATCTTTTGACTAGCTGCTACCTCAGAGAGTGAGAAACTTGCATTCGTCTGTTCTGCTGGCTGCTTGCTTTTTGTTTTAATGCAGGAGGACGAACACAGATTGAGGGGAGTGAACAGTCTGTAAGTGAGCCAGCATGATTCCTGCAGGATCCCCTCTGTACCTGTCGAAACCTTGACTTTTACACTAAGGCCTAGTCCATGCCTGACATTATACTGGGAGGGTCACTAATGTCAACTGCGCCAGAGACTGATCGATCTGCAATGGCATGCACTCCACACAATGGGAGGTGTGAGAATAGAAATGATCAGATCAAAAACACACATCTCTCGGTGCTTTTTCTCCTTGTTCACTCCACACCCACTACACACATCCACCCCATGCATCATTCAAGCTGCTGCCCTGCTTCGGAATACCCAACCCCCATAGTAAAAGGTAAATGATGACAAAAGCTAAGTACAAATACTGAGTAAAAACCGAAAGAACTGCGGATGTTGTAAAATCAGGGGCAAAGACAGAATTTGCTGGAAAAACTCAGCAGGTCTGGCAGCATTTGTGAAGAAAAGAATCAAGAGTTAACATTTCAGGTCCAGTGAGTAACACTAACACTAACACCCAGCGACCCTTCCTCAGAGGTCAGCGGATCCAGAATGTTAACTCTCGATTCCTCTCCTCACAGATGCTACCAGACCTGCTGAGCTTTTCCAGCAGCTTCTGTTTTTGCGGCACAAATACCTTCAGTTTAAACTGCAGAAGGATAAAAGAATCGATTTAAAACAGAGGGATCAGTGCAGTGAATTGGCCAAATTTTCAATGACAGCACCTCCACAACCTGCAACTCCCACCAGCTTAAAAGAACAGCACCATTAGGCACATGGCAACACTCTTTTCCAGGTTCCCCTCCAAAAACACAGCGCCCTGACTTGGAAATAGATCACTTCTGTTGCTTCAGTGGCCCTGGGTCAGAATCCTGGAACTCTTGTCTCCAACATCACTGTGGGTGAACGCCACTGAGAGGTCCACTAAGCCCCATGGACTGGAGAGACTCTGGAGGGCTATTAATGCAGGAAAATAAATGTTGGCTTTCACACTGATGACCCAAAAAACTTACAAAGACCACTCCATCTGCTCAGGAACTGTTACAGGTCCTAGTGACCAGATACTTGGGTTCAGTATAACATCCCAGCATTTGTACTCGATACATCTGTGGATGAAACCAGGATCCAAAAAGCTTTGCTATTTACTGTCTCAATATGTGCTGTCAATCACAAAGATTATGCACATGAACTCCATGTCTCTGTACATCCATTTATTAAAAAGCTGAGGCAATTTTAATTCTTTTGCATGTTTCTACACATCACACTTCTCCAGATTAATTAAACCCAGGGCTCACTAAGCTTTATCCCGACTTAGTTGAGAAGGATTAATAAAAAAAACAAACAAACTTTGGGACTAAACTTCATCCATGCCAAAAACTCAGTCCATCAGCTCAACAACTTCAAAGTCTTAGTCAACGTTTTCAAATTGCTCCGCAAGTACTCTTCTCCCAGCTTCACATTCTCCACGCTCCCAAAATTCCACTTACTTACATCCCATCTTCTGCACTTCCAGAAATCCCCCCCCTCCACCAAGCTCTGCTCACACCTCCCCCTATACCCTCCAAGCTCCAGCCCAGGTCCCATCCACTTCCCCATCAAGCGCCTGGGGACATTTTGAAACAATGTCATTGAACCTCATGCAGCACATTGTGTATTGGAAATAGACAATTGTTGGAGAAACTCAGCAGGTCCGGCAGCACCTGTGGAGAGGAAACAGAGTTAAATGTTGAGTCCTTCTTCAGGGCCATGCTTTGAAACTTCAATGCTGCCTGACCTACTGAGTCCTCCAGAAATTGTGCGTTTTGGTTTCCGATTTCCAACACCCGCAGTATTTTTCTCTTATTTAATGTTCTGTACGGACTCAACCACTAGTTTAGATTAGATTCCCTACAGTGTGGAAACAGGCCCTTCAGCCCAGCAAGTCCACACCGCCCCTTGAAGCATCCTTGAAGTTTGCACATCCTTCCCGTGTCTGCATGGGTTTGCTCCGGGTGTTCTGGTTTCCTCCCACAGTTCAAAGTATTGCAGGCTAGGTGGATTGGCCATGCTAAATTGCCCCAAGTGTTCAGGGACAAGCGAACTAGGTGGGTTAGCCATGGTATATGCTGCATTATGAGATACGGTTAGAAGCTCGTTGGAGGGTCAGTGCAGACTCGATGGGCTGAACTACCACACAATATGGTTTCTACGCCAATGACCTCGTGGCCATCTGCACTAAATCGCTCCCTGTGGGGTAGGTTTACGGCCACTGTTCTCTTTTAGGGTAGCAATCCCCGAAAGCCCGTTTGATCCTGGGTGCTTTGGGAAACCACTTGCTGGTCTCATGATCGGCAGCTCTAGTCTCAAACGAGGCATAGTCTTAGTGCATGCTAGTAACAATGTACAAACTACAACAACATGAGAGCCAATGCCACCATGGAGGACCTCAATGGTAGGCCTCACTCTTTCAAGATCTGAAGATGTTCTCTCACCCTGGTCAAAACCACAGACTTATTTCCATAGAATCCCTACGCTGTGGAAGGCAGCCATTCGGCCCAACAAGTCCATATCGACTCTCCATAAGAGCAACCCCACCTCGACTCACCTCCGTACCTTATAACCCTACATTTCCTGCAATCAGTGATTTCACAGATTAACCCTTTTTGTTCGCAGTAACCATTTGTCCCCGAGATGAGGCAATAAGGCAAAAAGTTCTTTTCTCTTTGATGGATGATCGTTGGGACGGGCGTTACAAAGAATAATCAATTCGCAGCTGGAAGAAATTACATTTTTCCTTCATTGTGTGGAAGACTGGGGGTAGAGGGTGTGGAAACTAGGTCAGATTGGGATGTCTGGTCAGTGTGGACAAGATGGACTGAAGGGTCTGTCTCCATGGTTGTATGACTCTAGGATGGGAAGGTTGCTCCCAGCTCTTGAAAGCAGCTGTAAACATGCACTAGTTTTCTGTTGACAATTTATGTACCAGGTGATTTTTTTAAAAAAATCAGGTTTCAGTTGAGATTCTGCAGGCCACACATCCACACAGGTCAAATATTGCAGCTCGTTATGGATATAGGAGAAGTGGTACAAAAACCATTTACACCCATCCCTGTGCAAATAAAAAGGAACAGGATTCATTCCAATTGGTTACCCTCCCTTTTCCCAGGAGTTCTGAGATGTGGAACTCCCAGACCCTCTTACAACCCACATCTCATCGCTTCTTGATTCATCGAATAACCCCTCCTTTCTCACACCTACCTTGGTCTCCTCAACCACCAGTCTGTGACTTCTTAATTTAACTCGGACCCTCATGTAATAAGCACCCTTTCTATGAACTTCCCATGCCACTGACATTTCTCCTCCCGTCATAACTCTCACTCCCACTAAGCAGGAACTTCTGATAAGCATGCAAAGACATCTGGCCACATTCACAACATACCAATCCATTAAATACACAAACTTCCAGGCGTAACAGATGTAAGATCCTGATCCAAAGACAATATTTTGCCCAGTTCGTCCTGTTTCGGGCCCATTATGTCTATCCTCAACGCACTGCTGAAACATCAACTAAAATACAATTCAGACTTGGCCCGCTGTTGTGTTTTGTTTTAAAAACACAGCACTGTTTTAGTCACTTCAACACCCAGAGACACTAAAATGTGAAAACCCCTTTCATCTTTTAGGGACGGCCTCAGTCAGGGCCTCGTGCTTTATTGAGGACTTGTGAAACATCACCTTGGTGCCCTACTGAGAGAATGCTGCACTGTCACAAGGGCCTAACATTGGGAAGCAATGTTGAAACAAGACTCCATTCCACTTCCTCAGGTGGCCTTATAAATCCCCACAGCACCATTCTGCAGAAGAGGATTCTCCACCGGTGCTCAGTCCAACATTTATCCCTCAACCAACATCTCTGACAAGAAGAAGAAAAAAAGGAAGGTAGGGTTATCTGACCACCGCAAGCTTGCTTTATCGCACATCACAATAGCGATCGCACAGACTTCTCTGGCTGCAAAATGTCCAGCAGTTACAAAAGGTGCTTTGTAAATGAAACCTTTTCTTCTTTTTAAAAAAATAACCACCAAGGCAGCGTTCACCACAAAATACTTAGAATGTTAGGAGGGCCGGTCACATCCTCAGTGCTTCCTGGCCAATGACTCATTTCTTGAACGCTTGTCGCTTCCACAGGCAAGTCTCAGAAATATCTGGAAGCTGGTTGGCCCGTTAATCTTCCTTGATATCGTTAACGTCAGGATAAGTGGTGGGTCAACAGACCAGGAGAAAAATAATTTCCTTTCAGATCCCTCACTCCCTGCCTTAATTGGTCAACAGTACAGATCTCCCTCACTAGTTCACAGCATTTGTTCAGCTGCTCGAACACCCATATCTCTCTCTCTCTCTCTCTCTCTCTCTGTCCCTTCTGCAAACCTCCAACTCCAAACCTCTCAAAACAGCAACAGACTCGTCGCCAAACCAAACCTACACAATAGCACACAACGACTTACACGTTCCTTCTGCAATATTTCTTCAGGGCAACATCACCCTACCCTCAGAATAAACATGCACCTTTCAGGGGTATTTCCTCTATGCAGGTCTCAGATGCTCTACAGTGCCCTGTCTGTCCATCCAAGTGCCTACTCTGTTATTTAAGTCACATCTCAGCCATACAGGTACAATACACTCGATACTGTGCAGCTACGCTTCTAGACTTATAGAGTTGTACAGCATGGAAGCTGACCCTTCGGTCCAACTTGCTCATGCTGACCATGTTCCCAAACTAAACTAGTCCCTGCATTTGGCCCATATCCCTCTAAAATTTTCCTGTTCATGTACCTGCACGAATGGTTTTTAAACGCTGTAACAGTGCCTGCACCTACCACTTCCTCTGGCAGTTCATTCCACATACGAACCACCGTCTGTATATACACTCAAAAAATTGCTGCTGCGGTTCCAGAAGCTTCTTAGGACTGGGAACAGAAGAATGTTTATTTTCACTCACAGGAGCTTGGAATCTTTCAAATTCTCTGCCCCAAGGGCTTGTCAAAACTTGGCCACTGTCAAGGTGGAGTGATGTTTGACCTTGCAGGGCATATAGAGGAATGAACAGGAGAGAATGGAGGGGAGACCAGAGGTCTGTCACAATCACAGTGAGCGATAGAGCAGGTTCAATGGGCCGAATGGTCTGCTACTGCTCCTGTTGGAAAGAGATTAGTTGCCCCCGCACCCCATCCACACACACACACACACACACACACACACACACACACACACACACACACACACACACACTCTCCAGTACCGACACACACATACCTCACAAAGATTTGATCTTCAGTTCAAGTGGAGGAAACACCCTCGAGCACTGAGGGCTCTAATATTTTTGAGCAGAGAGCTGTTTTGAGTTCTGTGGTAGTCCACCCAGACATAGTACCTTCACCTTGTTGTGATTGTGGGGGCTAATGGCTTCAGGTCTCACCGTGGACACTGAGAGAACATGCAGCAGATAAAGCACAAACAGCATTAACCAACATCGACAGGCCCAAGGGGACAATTCCTGGGGCTGGTCAGGTCAGGGCTGGAGGTGGGGGCTTGGTGGGCATTGTTGGTTGGTTGGTTGGTTGATTGGGGGGTGGGGGGTGGAGGAGGTTAAGCTGAGTCACTGCCAAAAACTGCTCTCTGCAGCAGGAGAAGCCACAAGGTCAAGGAGGCACAATGATGTGGTGGTCTTTGGGAAGGATGGATGTTCAAGTGTCTCATCAAGGGGGACTATGAAGCAACAGTTAACTAGCTGGAAACTAAAGGGTCAATTCTTTGCCATTGAGGAAGCAGTCGTCAGTGTTGATGACAGACTAGAAACCCTCCTCCTACGACAATGATATTTGCCGGGATACAGCACACAGCAATTTGTTTGAAAACCGCAGTCTGTCTGGTTCAACTTTGGGCCCGGCGGTCTGCTTAGTCACCGGGCTGTAGCGGCCTACCCATCTTCCAATAGGAAGAAACATCACCTGGACAGCTTGAACTCTTCCAATCTGTCCAATTTCAGCCAGGAACTAGACATTGTCCAAGAATATCTAGCTTATACAACCTGATCACCCTGTGAGCCTTATGTCCTGTTGTGTGGATATATAAATGAAGAGAAAATGCAGTTAGCATAACTACAGGAGGGAACAACAGTCTTGGATTACGGTGAACCACTAACAATGTTAATCCTGCATTATTTGCTTGTCACACCTCTGCAGAGCACATTCACCCAACGGCTTATTTTAGTGTCCACCTTCCTTTGCATAATTTGCATGTATGTAATCACAATCACTATTCTTTTCACACCAACAGGACACAAAACATCCCACTCTCCCTTTGAAATAGTCTTGACTGTAAATTTGACCTCCAGCTACTGACAACACCCCCCCCCCCCCATACCCAACACAACCAAAATAGCAGGCTTTAAGGCACAAAAAAAGTGAACTTTCCTAAAACCAAAAGAACTGCAGATGCTGGTAATTAGAAACAAAAACAGAAGTGGCTGGGAGAAACTCAGCAGGCCTAGCAGCATCGGTGGAGAGAAAGCAGAGCGAACTGAAGTTCTGAAGGATCACTGGACCTGAAATGTTAGGTCCGCTTTCTCCTCTCCATAGATGCTACCAGACTGACTGAGTTTTTTGGCGATTTGTTTCTGCTTCTGACAAGATGGCTTGCATTTTCCTCAAGGAACATGAGGGTTCACACTACCCTGCCAGCAGTTGGTATTGTTTGAAAGTAGCTCACACCAAAAAAAAAACACCCAGGAAATTCCCCATGTATTGATTTTCTTGGCATGTTGGCACCTTGTCAATCACTGCTTCTCAGTATCCAGCACAACTACAAACGAGCTGAGGAGATGTGGTCAATTTAGTTTGCCTGCTCTGTTCTGTTACCAGCAATCCAAGGTGAAGACAAAATGGAAGGGCTTTGTTCTTGCTTTCTGAAGGACTGGTGACATCACTTCTGGTTACCAGTAGCCACAGTTGAGAGATTTTTCTCTCTCTGCTTTATGTAAAGCGCCATAAAATTAAGTCCACTAATTAAGACAAAGGAGAGGCATTTGTGCGAGGAGACAATTAAGACAACAAATATCCAGCTTCTGCAGTGGGGCCTACCTGTCCTCAGTTCATCCATTCAGCTCCATGGCAACAGCCTATCCGTCAAATCAAAACTGGGCCTGCTTCTCAAAAAAATGACATAAAACACACATATATACACACACACACACACACACACACACAGTTATGAGCACAGGTGAGGTTTCAGCTCATGAAGTTATATTTTAGGCATGCTTGCCCCTCAAAAGAGTCAGTTCATCAGGGATTAATGGTTCGCAAACCAGACGCGCTGAAATGGAAACAAGGCCTAGTTCCGAAAGGTGCTGTCATGACTGTAACCCAGGAGGCTGAGGGGCATCCCCGAACATGCACACTGAAGATTGGCTACCAACAGTATGTATTATTTTTAAAAAGCAGCAAGGTTCACATCAACAGGTCCCTCACTTCTGTTGAGACTAAGTCAGTTGCCAATTTTAAATCCAAGAGTTTTGTTAACCAAAGGCATTAGTGGGGAAGATGGAAAGGCTGCTGTGTGTGGATTGAGCTCAGTTGTGAATTTATGGACAAGAGTAGGCCATCCGGCCCTTCAGGCCTGCTCTGCCATTCGGCCCTTCAGGCCTGCTCTGCCATTCAACAAGATCTGATTTTAACCTCAATTCTACATTCATACAGACACCGCCCAATAATCTTCCACCCCCAAGTAATCAAGAATCTAACTCTGCCTTAAAAATATTTAAAAGATGTTTTGTAAAATTTCTTTCATTCACAGGATGCTGTAGGCCAGCATATATTGCCCATTCCAAATTGCTGAGGGCAGCTCAGCGTCAACCACATTGCTGTGGGTCTGGAGTCACATGTAGGCCAGACTAGGCAAGGATGGCAGCTTCCTTCCCAAAAAAAAGACTTTAGTGAACCAGATGGTTCTTTTAAAAAAAAAATTGGCAATGAATTCATGGTCATCATGAGACTCTTAATTCCAGATTTTTACTGAATTCAAACTCCAGCATCTGCCATGGTGGGATTCGAACTCCAGACTGCCGAACATTAACTGGGTCTCCGGATTAACAGTCTGATGATAATACCACTAGGCCATTGCCTTTTGGAGGAAGGCATTGTCAAAGGCTGAATGGCAGCACAGATTGAGGGGGTAAATGGCGATCGCCAGTACCACGTTCGCCATTGAGGGAGTGGACCCATTTTCTTCACTGAAGGCCGTGTAATTCTGGCATTGTTCTTGGTCACATGCAACCCCCAACTCTGAGGAACTGTTTAAGACTTGTGAGCGACACATTCTGGTCTTGTACGCCTCAGAAAAAGGAATGGAGCTTCAGTAGGTTCGTTTGAGTATTTCTGTTTTTTGGCCTTGGGACAGGGCCGAGGTGGTAGGCAGAGGCCTAGCAAGCTTGCAGCCTGTGCTGAAAGTTATTCGACAACCTTGGGAGCCCGTTCCAGTCAGCACACTCTTAATATTCAGCGCTGGGCTCCCATCTCCTTTCACTACCACCCCCCCCTTTCCCCCAACCAATTCCTGTCCCCAGCAGCTCTTCCACCTCAGATCAAAGTGGCCGCCACTGACTTCCTGCAATGGCAGCACGGTCTGTTTGGAAAGGTTGTGGGGCGGGTGGTGGGTAGGAATGCAGAGAATAAAAAGAAATATGACTGAAAAGACGAGAAAACTAAAACGTTTTTGCGCCACGTAAACCTTGACTCGTTCTGGAAGCAGAAGGCCCTTAAACCTTGCAAGCCACGGAAATTTTCCCCCTCCCCCCGACCCCCCACATCCCAAGGACAGCGGCCCTTCTGCTGAAAAAGGAAGATGGCGGCGGCGGCCTGAACGCTAGCGCGAGAAGTTGGACGATTTCACGATGGTGATGACACTAGTGGTGTTGACCTTGGTAGGGGTGATAGGCCCACAGGCCACCGTCCTGGCGAAACTCTGCAGCGCCTCATATTTGGAACGCAGGGCGTCAAGCTCGGTCTTCATGCCAGCGTTCTCCGCAGCGAGCTTCTCCACCTCCTGCTCAAGCTCGGCCTTCTGGCGCTCCAGCTCCTCCTTCTGCGTCACCCGCTTCACCCGGCAGCTGGCCGCGTAGCCGCGGTTTTTCAGGGTTCGCCGCCTCTGCTTCAGGTTCAGGATCTCATCCTTGGAGAGGCCCCGCAGGTGGTGGTTCAGCTCCCGCACAGACATTGACACCAGCTCTTGGTCCATCAGCACCGGAGTGTTCTCACCCGATTCTCTCTTAATCTGCGGGCAGAAACAACAGCTGGTGTAAAAATCATAGAATCCCTACAGGGCGGGGAAGAAAGAGGCCATTTGGCCCATCGAGTCTGCACCATCCCTTCAAAGAGCACCCCTGCTTTTTACCCTGGCTAATTGCACTGGGACATTGGACTCATTCAGTTTGAATACGTGCTAACCATGAAGTGACAGAATCCCTACAGGGCAGAGAGACACCATTTGGCCCATCGGTTCTGCACCATTCCCTCCGAAGAACATCCCACCCTATCCTTGTAACCCTGTATTTCCCACAGCTAATCCACCCAACCCGCACATTCTGGGACACAGGGCTCATTCAGTCCAAGTAGGTGCTGAATATGTTCAAACCATACCATTGCTGTAGTGTGGAGAGGCGCCATTTGGCCCATCGAGTCTGCATCATCCCTCCAAAGAGCATCCCTGTAACCCTGCATTTACTATGGCGAATTCATCAAACCTGCACAGTCTCAGTACGCATTAAGGTTCAAATCATTGAATCCCGACAGTGTAGATACAGGCCATTTGGCCCATCGGGTCTGCACTGACGCTCTGAGGACTATCCCACCTAGACCCAGTCCCTTTCACCCCTATCCCAGTAACCGTGCATAGGGTTTGTAACCATGGCTAACCCACACATCCCTGGACACTATGGGGTAATTTAGCATGGCCAATCTACCCTAATCCTTTGCAGACCAAAATCAAAAAGGGGCCAAACATTTTAAGGCAGAAAGCACATAATATGACCCTTTGCATGTTGACCCCTGTGAAGTTGTCTTGGAGACCCTTTTCCCTTTGTGGGCAGCACAGTGGCTCAGTGGTTAGCATTGCTACCTCAGCAGCAGGGACCCGGGTTCGATTCCAGCCTCAGGTGACTGTCTGTGTGGAGTTTGCACATTCTCCCCGTGTCTGTGTGGGTTTCCTCCAGTTTCCTCCCACAGTCCAAAGATGTGTAGTTTAGGTGGATTGGCCATGCTAAATTTCTAGTGTCTCAGGTGAGAGAATGCAGGGATAGGGTATGGGGTGGGTCTGGTTGGATGCTCTTCAGAAGGTCAATGTGGACTCGATGGGCCGAATGGCCTGCTTCCATATTGTAGGGATTCTATGACATATATGAATTTGGGTTCTTTAGAGACTGATTGACGAGGGGATAGCTAACAGTGTTTATTAGCCATTAATACCATCCTGAACATGGTAATCACAGGTATACCAGACTCTGACTTACAGCTATAGTAGGTAATAACTAATCTATCCAATTTCTGTTCTGCATTTCTCTCCCCTAGAGAGTAGTTTACTCTGGTATAGTTTGGCCTCGTGCTTTTCAAAATGCTCGTCTAGTTTAACTGTTCTAACTCCACCCACCCAATGGTATTTATACCCAGTGATGTGCAGCTCAATATATCATCATGGGGTCATTTCAGGGTCAGAGCTCCCTGTGTCAGTCATGACTTAATCTGAAATTGCCATTTACGAGCACATGCTATCCAATCAAAATGCTCACAATAATTAAACAGGCCATTCAGCCTAGCAGTGCCATGCTGGTTTCTGTGCCCTTACAGGAACAGGGTTTACCTTGCCCTATCCAACACCCCCTTCCTTTATTTAGCTCTCTTGTGAATGCACGTGATTTGCCTCAGCTAGGGAGTGTGGTAGAACCTGGCTGAGTTAGGTCACAGGATCTGGGGACAATCAAGGGAACAGATGGTAGGCAAAAAGGTGCGGCTTCTAAAAGCCACTCCCTGCTTGTGCCTTCAACCAAGCAGAAAACAAATCGAGTGTCTCCCTCCCCATCCCCCGATCTTGATTGGCAGACTTCAGAATAGAGGCTCCAATTGGCCGACAGCTCCCAGCGACGCGGGCGATCAGTGTCGAGGCCCACGATAGGGAGAGATTTTCACCAATCAACTTTCAGCGAGTGGACTGGTGGATGACCTGGTGAGGGGCTGTTGTTGGCATGTGTTCATCGCCCACTTAGCACATCTCACCTCCCACCCTACACGCCCCAAGGATCACACCGGGAAAAATCTCGCTGACAGTTAATGCAGGAGAACAAGTTCGGAGACAAGGAGATGTCTTTTTAAATTCAGTTTGCCGTACGATCTGGAGTGCACTGCGCAAAGGAATAGTAGAATATGCAGAGAGTGCAGTATCTTACACAGTGACAAATACAGTACAGAAGCAGGCCATTCAGCCTGCTCCCTGTCCTAGCATGTTTAATATTTGAGAGTCTCCAACACAGGCATGAAAGGTGAGGGATCTTGTGCACTGGATGAATCTATAAAGGTCAACGTGTACAATATCAGCCACTTGGTCCTTTGAGCCACTCCACCATTTAATAAGATCGTAACTAATCTGGTTGTGGCCCCTAAAACTCCTGGGAAAGAGAGTGCAACAGATTCACAGCTTCCTGAAGAGGAAAACAGCATTCTCCTCGTCTTGGTCCTAAAAAACAAGATTGTTCTGGTTGCCCCAATACAGGAAGGATGTGGAGGCATTGGAAAAAAAGGTGCAGAGGAGATTTACCAGGATATTGCCTGGTCTGGAGCGCAGGCCTATGAAGAAAGGCTTGGGTCTGTTCTCATTGGAGAGATGGAGGCTAAGAGGGGATTTAATAGAGACATACAAGATGATCAGAGGATTAGATAGGGTGGACAGTGAGAGTCTTTTTTTGAGGATGACGACTTCAGCTTGTACAAGGAGGCATAGCTACAAATAGCTACAGGGGTGATAGATTTAAGACAGATGTCAGAGGCAGGTTCTTTACTCAGAGTGGTAAGGGTGTGGAACGCCCTGCCTGCCAATGTAGTTAACTCAGCCACATTAGGGGCATTTAAACAGTCCGTGGATAAGCATAGGGATAATGATGGGATAGTGTAGGGGGAGGGGCTTAGATTAGTTCACAGGTCGGCGCAACATCGAGGGCCAAAGGGCCTGTTCTGCGCTGTATTGTTCTATGTTCTAGGTTTGTTCTTAAACTGTGTCCTCAAGCTCTGCCAAATGGGGAAACATCACCTCAATGTCTAGTCTGTCAGGGCCCCTCAGTAACTAAATATTTCAATAAGATAGTGCCCCCACTAAACTCCACTGGGCAAAGGCTCAATCTGTTCAAAGCAACAACCTCACCGTCTGAACAGGAGTCATACCTGACTCGAACCATCAACTCTGTTTCTCTCACTTCACAGGTACTGCCTGACTGAGGTTTTCTGATGTTTTCTATTTTTTTTTTAAATTTCAAGCACTTTGCTTTTAACCTAATAACCCAAGTATCCCAGCTAAAATTCCACCTTGCACTTTTAACCAAGTGAGCACAATTCTTTGTGTATTTTCCCCAATCTCTGTCGCAAAAACCATAGACTATTCAACCATCCTGTAGCTGCCGGAGTATGCACTTTTCACTTCGTTTTTTTGTAAAAATGAAAAAGTGACAATGAAGTACCATTCTATTCCATTGCTCTGCGACTCTAAGGGGCCGAGCTAATAAATTCTAAATCGACCCAACCCCTTTGTCTGCCCTCACATCATAGAATATACTGATAGAAGCAAATCAATGTTTGTTCATCGTCCATGCACAAAATTCTCAAAGGGTCAACCCAATTCCAATTATACACAACAATGCTTCTAATCTCTTGAGGGGCTGGATGAACACAGCAGGCCAAGCAGCATCTCAGGAGCACAAAAGCTGACGTTTCGGGCCTAGACCCTTCATCAGAGAGGGGGATGGGGGGAGGGAACTGGAATAAATAGGGAGAGAGGGGGAGGCGGACCGAAGATGGAGAGTAAAGAAGATAGGTGGAGAGAGTGTAGGTGGGGAGGTAGGGAGGGGATAGGTCAGTCCAGGGAAGACGGACAGGTCAAGGAGGTGGGATGAGGTTAGTAGGTAGCTGGGGGTGCGGCTTGGGGTGGGAGGAAGGGATGGGTGAGAGGAAGAACCGGTTAGGGAGGCAGAGACAGGTTGGACTGGTTTTGGGATGCAGTGGGTGGGGGGGGGGGGGAAGAGCTGGGCTGGTTGTGTGGTGCAGTGGGGGGAGGGGATGAACTGGGCTGGTTTAGGGATGCAGTAGGGGAAGGGGAGATTTTGAAACTGGTGAAGTCCACATTGATACCATATGGCTGCAGGGTTCCCAGGCGGAATATGAGTTGCTGTTCCTGCAACCTTCGGGTGGCATCATTGTGGCACTGCAGGAGGCCCATGATGGACATGTCATCAAGAGAATGGGAGGGGGAGTGGAAATGGTTTGCGACTGGGAGGTGCAGTTGTTTGTTGCGAACTGAGCGGAGGTGTTCTGCAAAGCAGTCCCCAAGCCTCCGCTTGGTTTCCCCAATGTAGAGGAAGCCATACCGGGTACAGTGGATGCAGTATACCACATTGGCAGATGTGCAGGTGAACCTCTGCTTAATGTGGAATGTCATCTTGGGGCCTGGGATGGGGGTGAGGGAGGAGGTGTGGGGACAAGTGTAGCATTTCCTGCGGTTGCAGGGGCAGGTGCCGGGTGTGGTGGGGTTGGAGGGCAGTGTGGAGCGAACAAGGGAGTCACGGAGAGAGTGGTCTCTCCGGAAAGCAGACAGGGGTGGGGATGGAAAAATGTCTTGGGTGGTGGGGTCGGATTGTAAATGGCGGAAGTGTCGGAGGATAATGCGTTGTATCCGGAGGTTGGTAGGGTGGTGTGTGAGAACGAGGGGGATCCTCTTGGGGCGGTTGTGGCGGGGGCGGGGTGTGAGGGATGTGTCGCGGGAAATGCGGGAGACGCGGTCAAGGGCGTTCTCGATCACTGTGCAGGGAAAGTTGCGGTCCTTGAAGAACTTGGACATCTGGGATGTGCGGGAGTGGAATGTCTTATCGTGGGAGCAGATGCGGCGGAGGCGGAGGAATTGGGAATAGGGGATGGAATTTTTGCAGGAGGGTGGGTGGGAGGAGGTGTATTCTAGGTAGCTGTGGGAGTCGGTGGGCTTGAAATGGACATCAGTTACAAGCTGGTTGCCTGAGATGGAGACTGAGAGGTCCAGGAAGGTGAGGGATGTGCTGGAGATGGCCCAGGTGAACTGAAGGTTGGGGTGGGAGGTGTTGGTGAAGTGGATGAACTGTTCGAGCTCCTCTGGGGAGCAAGAGGCGGCGCCGATACAGTTATCAATGTACCGGAGGAAGAGGTGGGGTTTGGGGCCTGTGTAGGTGCGGAAGAGGGACTGTTCCACGTAACCTACAAAGAGGCAGGCATAGCTGGGGCCCATGCGGTTGCCCATGGCCACCCCTTTAGTCTGTAGGAAGTGGGAGGAGTCAAAAGAGAAGTTGTTGAGTGTGAGGACGAGTTCAGCTAGGCGGATGAGAGTGTCGGTGGAGGGGGCCTGGTTGAGCCTGCGGGACAGGAAGAAGCGGAGGGCCTTGAGGCCATCCCCATGCGGAATGCAGGTCTCCACCTATCTGGACTCCATTTTCTCCCCTTTGGTCCAGGAACTCCCCACCTACGTCCGTGACACCACCCACGCCCTCCACCTCCTAACCCTGCAGCCTAATGGTATCAATGTGGACTTCACCAGTTTCAAAATCTCCCCTTTCCCCACCGCATCCCTAAACCAGCCCAGTTCATCCCCTCCCCCCACTGCACCACACAACCAGCCCAGCTCTTCCCCCTCCACTCTCTGCATCCCAAAACCAGTCCAACCTGTCTCTGCCTCCCTAACCGGTTCTTCCTCTCACCCATCCCTTCCTCCCACCCCAAGCCGCACCCCCAGCTACCTACTAACCTCATCCCACCTCTTTGACCTGTCAGTCTTCCCTGGACTGACCTATCCCCTCCTTACCTCTCCACCTATACTCTCCTCTCCACCTATCTTCTTTTCTCTCCATCTTCGGTCCGCCTCCCCCTCTCTCCCTATTTATTCCAGTTCCCTCCCCCCATCCCCCTCTCTGATGAAGGGTCTAGGCCCGAAACGCCAGCTTTTGTGCTCCCGAGATGCTGCTTGGCCTGCTGTGTTCATCCAGCCTCACATTTTATTATCTTGGAATTCTCCAGCATCTGCAGTTCCTATTATCTCTGCTTCTAATCTCTTATTTGCTTTTGGGTGTCACATGCCAGACAGTATTTATTATCAAAAACCATTTGGCATGACGGAAGTTAAGACTTCATCAAGGGTGGGGAAGTTGGGAAGACGGGACTGGTCCTTTCTGTACCAGGAGAAAGTCGCCTCTTACCTTCAGTGCTTTACTTGCTCTGTTGCTGCTCATCATGCGAGGAACTTGTTCAGAACAGGTTCCCTAAAAATCAACAAAAAAAGGGGAAGGTTAGCTGTTGTCTTCTACACAGCATTGCCAAAGTTATTCATTCCCATTGTGGCTCCCAGACCTTCCCAGTTTCTGACACTACTTCCCTCGCCACTTTTGCGACACCTGCTTTTTGCAGCCCTCCACAGATCTTGATGCAGACTGTCAGGGATCAGAGATGCCTTTCAAAACAAAAAGAATGTGGGCATTGCTGACTGGGTCAGCAATTATTTTCTGTCCCTAAACATCCAGAAGGCAGGCCATTGCCATTACCAGCTTAAAAAGAGATGAAAAAATATTACTTGGAGGAAGGAGTGAGCCTCTAAACTAACTCCATCCTGCTCTCATTCACAGATTGAAAATTGGAAATGGAACAAAGCAGGTACAAAAATTAAGTATAGAAGTACTGTAACAACAAGCACAGGTTTGCAGCAAATAGCTCTTTAAAGCCTGTCCTCTATTGAGAAGGCACAAGTCACGAGGGTGGTAGAGTACTCTCCACTTGCATGGATGGGTACAGCTCCAATAAAACTCAAGATTCTACACTATCCTGATCTACCCCACACTTTAGTGCATTCCTCTTCACATAGTTCTGGACCTTGGAACGTGCCAGTCTGCAAACACCCAGTTGGGGTCAACTCTTTATGCCAATAAAGGTTTCAGGCAGACCAAAGAGCTTCTTTCACTGAATTGATGGTCCTCTGAGTGCGGTCAATGTTTGTCTCAGTCTGCGTCCCTGGGAACAGACCGTAGAGCAGAGTTTCATGTCAAACAGCTGCTTGGGACGAAAAAACACCATGGTAACTTTCTCCAGACTTCCTTTGCAAAGGCACATTCTAGACGTAGCTGAAAGACACACACAGTCTCTTCACAGGCAGTGTGCGGTGGCACAGGCTGATTGGGCATACGTACAGGATCTCACCAAATGCCAAGCAATGCCTTAGTGCTTGTTGGTAAGTTCTTGTGATGAGACATTCTCTTAAATGACTTTGACAGTCTGCTCAGGGACAACCCAACAGGATCCACCCTCTCCTTTTCTTGCAGGGTCTCGAGCATGCTGCATGCCGACCACTTCCTGATGAACTTGTAGTCAAAAGGTGCTTTTCTTTGCAAATTTATCCTTTGTAACACCAGGGACATGTAGAACCTCAGTACACAGTGACACTTGGTGTTTGCGTACCGAGGGCCTGCACACAGCTTGATGCAGTTGCATACAAAGTGGCCATCAGGGTGAGGGTGACATTGGGTACATTCTGCACCCCGCCCTCCCTAACCAGAGCTTTGTACATTGGAGTCCCTACAGACACAGTCCAGCTTGGACCTCCAGATGAAGTGGAAAATGGCTCAGGTGACTGCACTGGCACAGTTTCTGGGAATGGGCTAGAACTGTGCCATGTACAACAGAGAGAGGGGGAATGCCTCACACCCGATGACCAGGTTTTTAAACCAACAATGGAGGGGGAACAGTCTTCCCAAAAGCCAATTTCTGCTTCACCTTGGTGATACATTGCTTCCAAGTTTTGGCACACGCCTGGGCTTCTCTGAACCATCTATCCTATACTTCAGGCAGTCTATCCTGGTGAAGGGGATAGAGGATCGGTCGGCCCAGTTCCCAAAAAAAAACAACCCCACGTGGTCTCGCTCTTGCCTCCATTTACCTTGGCTCCCGAGACCAGTTTAAACTGGTCTCAGATTCTCACGGGTCTGTGCATTACCATTTTCTGCTCAGATCCACTGACAATGTCATCCATGCACAGGGAGGCGTTGACCTGCAGACCTCTGCTGCCTGGAATAGTTGCCCCTCTCAGGCTCACATCCTTTCCTTTCCGATAGACTCAGCAAAAGGCTCTGTACAATACACAAACAAGGCAGGAGAGTGGGCAGCCCTGCCTCACTCTGGATCTGATGGGGGAACTTTGATTCCCACCTGTTGACTGAGATTGCACTATGTTGATGCAGAGCAGTCAGATCCAATTACAGATTCCCTCCCAAGAGCCCATCTTGGAGAAGGATGTCCCACATGTAGGTATGTGATATCCTGTCTATGTCTCCATGTTAATCGTTATTCATTCACTAAAGATATTCTGCTAGGAATCACCTGATTAAATGCTTAAAATGTTAGTCTTATTTGGAAACATCACCTTGCAGAAGTGGGCTGACAGCAAATTGACATTATAACTATCATCACATTCAATTTTGAGTTTCTTTTCTCACTGACTTAACGATAATTGAGCAGAGGGAAAAAGAACAGCTTCTCCTACTGGGGTCAACTTACCTGGCACACTCTGGGGTGGGGTAGGGTGTCGAGGGAGGAGATCTGTGCATAAATGCACCAACGGATGTGGGAACAATTTAAATTAATGTCTTTGATCATTTTGCCTTCCTCGAAACGGATCATTCAGTTTTGGATACAGCGTCTCAGAGTACGTCTGTGTAGAATTGTGGGTAAAATATTGCAGGTTGGTTGGGGTGGGGGGGGGGGGGGGTCAAGCTAGTGGTGACCCTCCACCTCACGAGGATTGGACGTGGCTCAGTAACTGGGACAACGAGAGAGAGAGAGAGAGAGAGAGAGAGAGAGAGAGAGAGAGAGAGAGAGAGAGAGAGAGATGGTGATCGCACACATTGGGGAGGGACAGGAGAGATTTCACCATTTCTCTGACCAAGTTTTCCCAGGGCAGGCCATTAACAGACAGACGTTTCCAAGGCATCCTTACTGTGGTGAGACACTCCCCAGGCTCTCTACAGGAGTGAAGGGTAAGGTCAATTCAATACTGAGTTGCTGAGGGATATTTGGGGGAAGGTGGGTTTTAGGTTGACTTCAAAAGGGAGGAGTTGGGATATCAGGTTAGATCAGGAATGTCTATGCCAAGTGGTTAAACGGCGATGTCACAGCTGGTGAAAATCTTCAATGCACAAGAGGTCAGAATAGAAGGGTAACGTTGAGTAGAGGAGGCGACAGAGAGATTAGAATCACCCATGTGCCTGGGAGATTTCCAGCAACTGTTCCTCCCAGTATTAACCATTTCAATATTCTGATCAATAAATATTGATGTATTATTTAAAAGAAGAGGAAAACTGTCCCTGTTTGTTTGTGTCTCTCATTTGTCTCTGGAGTTTTGCTCTCAGCAGTTTCTAAGAGATTGATCTTCTCTCCTAGGCAACACCATGAAGGTGATTTTTTTCTTTATTTTTATTCATTCACAGGATGAGGGTGTTGCTAACTAAGCTGCATTGATGGTCCATCTCTAATTGCCCAGAGGGGAGTTAAGAGTCGACCACATTGCTATGGGTCTGGAGTCACATGTAGGCCAGACCAGTTAAGGATGGCAGTTTCCCTCCCTTAAGGACATCAGTGAACCAGATGGGTTATTTCACCAACAATTGACAATGGATTCACGGTCATCATTAGACTCTTAATTCCAGATATTTTATTGAATTCAAATACACCATCTGCCATGGCAGGATTTGAACCCAGGTCAGCGGAATTGTCTGAGTCTCTGGGTTAACAGCCCAGTGATAACTCCACTAGGCCGTTGCCTCCCCCTTTTGTAAATGATGTAAGGAGTCACAGTCCGCCAAAGGACCAGAAGGGGTGGCATGGTAGTTCAGTGGTTGGCACTGCTGCCTCATAGTGCCAGGGACTAGTGTTTGATCCTGCCCTCGGGCAACTGTCTGCATGGAGTTTGCATATTTTCCCTGTGGCTGTGTGGGTTTCCTCCAGGTGTGCCAGTTTCCTCCCAGTCCAAGGATGTGTAGGTTAGGGTGGATTGGCCATGGGAAATTGCCCATAGTGTCCAGAGATGTGCAGGCTAGGTAGCTAGGGGAAAATGGAGAGGTTACAGGGATTGGGGGGGGGGGGGGGGGGGGCGCGGTCTGGGTGGATGTGTGGGGGATGCTCTTCTGAGGATTGGTGTTGACTTGATGGGCTGAATGGCCTGCTTCGACACTGCAGGGATTCTACAATAAGATACAGGAGCAGAAGTAGGCCATTCAGCCCATCAAGCCTGCTCTGCCATTCAATGAGATCCTGTCTGATCTGATCATTCCCAACTCCATTATCCTGGCTTTTCCCTATAGACCTTGATTCCCTTACTGATTAAAGGTCTGTCTATCTCAGCCTTGAATATACTTAATTAGGCAGCCCTCTGTGATAAAGAATTCCCACAGATTCACTACCCTTAGAAGAAATTCATCCTCATCGGTCTTAAATATGCTACTCCCTTATTCTGAGATGATACCCTCTGGACCTAGGCTCTTCCACAAGGGGAAACAACCTCTCCATATCTACCCTGTCAATCCCCTTAAAATCCCTGTGTTTCATCTCTCATTATTCTGAACTTCAATGTGCGCGCACAGGCCTAATCTATCAACCTTTCATTGATTATGGATAGCTTGAAGGCAATCACTGCAGAAGATTGTGGTGAGACGTAGAGGTAGGGTCTCTATGAACCAGCACGACCGCTGTGGGGATTGGACCGTTAACTTTGTTCTGCAGCACACACTATGTAGACAAGGCAGGGCATTTTCTAATCCAGCCACTGCCAAGAGTAAGTGGTGGGGTTGGGGATGGTTTACTAGCGGGAATGGGACTGTGTCTGAGTTCGGATCCAGCTTTTCGATATATCCATAGCCTTCCCCAAAGTCAACTCCAGTCTGATTCTTAAGTTCTAAACCACACTTCCGGTTCCTTTCACATTGCTAAATTCCAGAAATTCCCTCACAAACAGCATTTCAGGAACACCTACACCAAACGGATTGCAGTGGTTCAAGAAGGCAGCTAACCACTGGCCCAGCCAGCAATGTAGGGGCGGTGGTAGACGCAGGTGCGTGGGGGCGGGCGTGATATGTGCCTGTTTTCTCACACTCCCCCTTACTCTCAGGTCTTTGGTCCCCCATGCTCCCAAAAGATTTTCCTACTCCCACCCAATGCTCTCATTTCTCACAGCAGGAATGCAAAAATTTTTAACTCCAGACACGGTCACAGTGGGAAAAATAGTTTGGCAACATCAATGTACACACTATTACACCGAATACTGAGCTGTGCATGACACCTCCCTCTCTGGTCCGGGCTGTACAGAATACTGAGCTGTATGTGACTCCACTCCCTGGTTCAATTTACTCCAATCTCTCTTCTCAAAGTCTCAATAGCAATGTGACTTCTGATGTCAATGTTACATCATATCACTAACACATGCATTCTCCATGTGGAGGTGCCAGTGAGGGGACAAGGTCAGAAATCACATAACACCAGGTTATAGTCCAACAAGTTTATCCGAAATCACAAGCTAATCGGAGCCTCAGGTGTCAGTGAGAGGGGTTGTATCAGATGCTGAATTTATAAGTAAATTTCAAAAGGGTCACAACACTAATGAGAATGTATTAAACAAACCTAAGATGCTGTTAAATTTTTAATCAGTTGATCTTTTACTTATAAATTCTGCATCTTATACCACCTCTCTCACGCACTAACACCTGGAGGAGGAGCGAGGCTGGGAAAGCTTGTGTTTTCAAATGACCCTGTTGGACTGTCACTTGGTGTGGTGCGATTTCTGATCACATGCATTCTCATTACAGGAGATCTCTGGGTCATGAATAGATTCAGATTTTAAGTTGATTTGTACTCAGGTTAGAAGACAATACACGTCAAGTATAAAAATATATAAGTAACATAACAGTATGAGCAAATATTCACATCTCGGTCATAGGCACGAGGTTTGTAAGTTGGGGGCCCCTTGTATGATTAGGGTGTACAGATTAAGCAGGCAGTGAGCATTACCACTTTAAGACACTTAACAGCATCAGACCACCTTCCAATCAGCAACTGGTGAACATCCTCTGGGGACCCAATCACAGAGGACTAAATTCCCAGAAATCCTCAATCCATGGCTGACAGAAACCATACTGAGATTTAAAAAAAATAGAAGAGGTCATGTAGAGAAAACGGAGGTTGGGAAGAGGGAAATTTTTTCAAATTTCACTCATAGGACATGGCCAGCATTGGCTGGCCGGTATTTAATGAACATAGAACATAGAACAGGCCCTTCAGCCCACGATGTTGTGCCGACCATTGATCCATTTGAACATTGTGGCTTGCTCAGTCATTTCCAAGGGCACTTAAGATTCAACCACATTGCTGGGGTCTGGAGTCACGTGCAAGCCAGACCAGGTAAGGATGGTAGATTTCTTTCCCCGAAAGGAAAAACAGTGAACCAGATGGGTATTTTCCAACAAGCAACAAATAGTTTCATGGTCATCAGTAGATCTGCAATTCCACATTATTATTGAACACAAATTCTACCATCTGCCATGGTGCACTTTGAATCCGGGCCCCCAGAAAATTATCAGAGGAGCAGGAAAGTTTGACGTTTCAGGTCGGGACCCTTCCTCAGTTTTCTGAGGAAGGGTCCCGACCTGAAACATCAAACTGTCCTGCTCCTCTGATGCTGCTTGGCCTGCTGTGTTCATCCAGGTTCACACCGTGTTATCTCAGATTCTGCAGCATCAGCAGTAACTGCTACCCCAGAAAATTAGTTGAGTTTCTGGATTAATAATCGAGCAACAGTACTGCAAGGCAATCACTTCCCCAAAGACTTGCAGTTGAAGAATAGAAGGTGACAGACACAAAAAGAGAGAGAGAGATGGAAGACAGTTATCCGAGGAAGGTGAGAAGCAGATTCGCCTTCACGTTTGCCCATCCTGATCTTGTTTCCTATTGGAAAGAGGAAAGTTGGTTCTTTTTCAATTGAATACCCAACCGTTCCTCTGACCGCTCAGGATCTATTGGGAGCAGAGAAGATTCCAGATTCATGATTTTGCCCCTCCAGAGATCTGAGCAAAAAAAAAGCAAAAATGAGTCTGACACTCCACTGCAGAGCGGAGGGAATCCTGCACTGCCAAAGAGGTTGATTGAGATGTTGCCCCCTCCAGTGAGCATTAAAGACTCCTTTATTCAAAAGAAGGGCAGAGAGGTTATCCCAAGCCAACATCTCAAATCAAAAATCTTGTCATAATCCTATTGTTGTGAGTGGGAGCTTCCTATGGCAAATTGGTTGCCATGTTTTCACTTAACAACGCTAGCAGTATTTTCATTGGCTGTTCATTTTGGAATGTCTGGAGGTCATAAGAACATGAGGGGTAGGAATAGGCTATTTAGCCCATCGAGTCTGGTCTGCCATTCAATATAATCGCAGCCTATCTTGGAAGTCAGTTCTACTTTCCCATCCTTTCTTTCAATTTCTTGGGACGCTGGAAGTGTGTCCATTTCATCCTTGAATGATAAAAATGTCCAGAACTCTGAGTGAAGAAAATTCTCCAAGACTGACAACCCTAAGTCAACAGCCTTCTCCTCACTAATGTCAGAAATAGTAGCACACCCCTCCCTGACTTCCGCAAGGCCCACTGATTTAGATTCAACAACCAGGTGAAATAACAAGGTGTTCACCTCTGACCCCTTGATAGAAAGATCCAGTCGACAGCTACTTTTAAAGGGTTGGCCGGCAGTGGTAATACAGTGAGTGCTGCTTCAATGATGTGAAAATTGGGACTTCCAACTCAAAAGGAACTACAACCGAGGCCCAATAAAAGGGCAAATGGATACTAGATGGAATGAAGTCCGTTGCCTTAGGGCAGAGCAGGTTCAGGGATCCACGTGGAGGGTGGATCCATAATAGGCAAGTGGGTAAGGATGGGAACAGGGAGCCGCCCTTTCTTCCCACTTACTTTATAATGACAGTGGAGGCAGAAATAGTCTTTAAATGGCAATTGATTTGATTTATTGTAGTCACACATACCTAAGTACAGTGAAAAGCTTCCTTTTGTGAACAGTATAGGTAGATTATAACATGAGGACATACAGATCATAGCGTTCTTACACTGAGGCATACAGGTTACAACTGCATAAAACAAGATCAACATTAGCAAGTTCAACATTATTTGAAGTTAGACATTCCATTCAGCTCTCTAATGACAGCCAGGAAGAAGCTGTTCTTGAACCTCTTGGTGCATGTCTTCAAGCCTCTGTCTTCTGCTTGATTGGAATTCTAAATGCAGCATGCCCAACAACAGGCTGGCTAGCTGATACCTCACCCACCTACCGTAAATAAGGGACAGGCTGGAGGTGGGTGGAAAGGTGCCAGTCAAATGACCTAGTTTATTTTACAATCCCTCAATGCAATCCTGCCCACCCCCAAGGTCTCAGTGCCCACCCTGTCAAAAACCTTCAGAACCTTGAATCGTTTAATGAAAACGCCTCTCATTCCTCTAAACTCTAGAGAATGTAGACAGAATTTACTTCACCTCTCATCCCAGCTAATGGTATTACAAGTGAGTCCCAGCAGGGAACCCAACCTGGTAGATCACGTCTGGCTTTTGATTTCGTTGAAACTGAACTGAGTCATTCCCATTTCTTTTCCCAGAGACAGTTTGAGAATTCCTTTCCAAGTCTGCTGGTGTGAACTTTTCACAAACCAGAGGGCCTAAACATTGTCAATTCCAACAACACTCCAATTTATATCCAAACTCTCCTAGCCTGTAAGCTTGACAAACTAGGCACTTCTACCGTGGGTGGCTGGCTTTGCTGGTCTCCTGCTTAGACAGAGAAGCTAAAATGGAGTTCAAAGACCAATCCCTGATACTCTGAACAGGAAACAAGAAAAGGGAAAGACTTTGCTTTGTTTACTCCAATAGTCATAAACTTCAAAATATAAACATCTTTCCATTAATACCACAGGGATCTGCAGTCACATGTTGTGGGCAACATCAGATTTAGGCTATTGTTCCAGAATGACTTGCAGACCTTTTTATTTAAGAAATCAACCTTTATAGAATTAACCCGTGTTCATTGGTCTCTGTTTTGAAATCCACACTCAAAAGACAATAATATAATACACCTTTTGTCACATTGGATAGCATTTCATTCAAGAGACCAAGCTTGCAAATTTTCACTGACTCATTCTAATGCAATTATATCCTTCCTTGAATATAGCAACCAAGCTGCACACAGTTGTCCAGCTGTGGTTTCACCAAAGCCCTGTAACAAGACTTCTTTATTCTTGTACCCCAATCAAAAGGCCATTCACTTTTCTCATTGCTTCTTGTACCTGCATGTTAACTTTGAATTGGATGTAATTGTTCAAGGAACTCAAAACTCTGAACATCAACATTTAAAGACAAAAATCCCAACTTTCTATTCTTAGGACTAAAGCAAATAATCTCACTTTCTCACATTATATTCCCTCTACCGCCTTGATTCCCGTTCACAATCAATCTTTGCACCCTCTGTTGTCTTCAGTTTAAATTCTTACCCAACTTGTATTGTCTGCAAACTTAAAGACTAGAATGAGGATGTGTTTAAGATATATCTTAATAACAAACCCCTAGCAACAATTCTATGGAATACTCCGCTAGGCACAGCCTACCAACTTGAAAATGCCCCATCTCTGCTTCCTGCCCATTAATTAATCCCTGAACCTTGCCAATATTTCAATATCAGCGCCATGATATCTTATCATGTGTACTAACATCTTGGGTATCATTTTAGCAAACGCCTTTCAGAAATTCAGTTACACTACATGGACTGGTTCCCCTTTATCTACTAGTTAAATCCTCAAAAAAACTCTAACCAATTTGTCAAACAGGATTTCCTTTTCATAAAATCATTTTAGCTTGCTTTAATCATGCTTTACTTTCAGTGCATTGTCAAGACTTCCTTAAAAATGCCAGCACTTTCCTGATGATTAGCGTCAAGCTAACTAGCCTGTAGTTTCCTGTTTCCTCTCTCCCTTCTTTCTTGAATAACCATGTCTTATTTGCTAATTTCCAACCTTCTGGGACCATTGCACAATGTGGCAAATGTCTGAAAATCATAACTTGATTCTCCAATGCTCTCTCTTTCAGAGCCCCAGCATGGAGACCATCAGCCCCTGGGAACTTAATTGAGTTTAAATCCCTTTAACTCTCATCTGACATTAGACTGTCTGACTCATACAGCACAGAAACAGACCCTTTGGTCCAACCAGTCCATGTTGACCATATTTCCAAACTTAACTAGTCCTTCCTGCCTGTGCGGGGCCCGTAGCCCTCCAAACATTTCTTATGTACTGATCTAAATTTATTTTAAACACTAACTGTACCCACATCCACCACATCCTCTGGAAGTTCATTCCACACAAACTACTGTGTAAAAATGAAACTCCCCCATGCATTTTAGAAAATATCTATCTTTCTCCTCTCACTTTAAAAATATGTCCCCTGGTCTTGAAATCCCCCACAAGGTCACACCTCAACCTCTTACACTCCAGTGAGACAGTATCCAGCCCCTCCTTACAACTCAAACCCTCCATTACTGGCAACATCCTGGTAAAAACTGGAAGAACTGCGGATGATGGTAATCAGAAATTAAAACAAAATTTGATGGCAAAGCTCAGCAGGTCCGGCAGCATCTATAGAGAGAAGTCAGAGTTAAATGTTTTGGGTCAAGTGACCCTTCCCCAGAACTCTTCCAAGCGATTTTTGTTTTGGTAACATCCTATTTAATCTCTTCTGCTTAATAATATCCTTCCTACAACAGGGTGGCTAGAACTGAACACAGTACTCCAGAAGAGGCCTCACCAACACCCTGTTCAACCCAAACATAATGTCCTTAAATACCTTAACTGCCTCACTCTTATGAGCCCTTAGGTTTAACCTCTGCTCTGGTATACAAACAACCCGTGTTTTCTACTTGGAAGGCAGACAGAAAGACATACCAAATAAGTGTGAGATCTCCTTTCACCCAGACTAAAGAGAGGAAGCTATGCAGCCAAAACCTAGTAGCACACAGAAGAGGTCATCAAGTAGAAGGCAGAAGTTCAAGTGAATGTTGCTGGGTTAGAACTACACACAGACTTTCATGCATCTCACCCTCAGAACGAGGCCTTTGGAAGGTAGGCATATCATGTACTGATTGCTAACCGTGCTTTTGCTTTTCTTCTTTCTTTTGTGGGATTTAGGCAAGGCCAGCATTTATTTCCGATCCCTAACTGCCCTCAGACTCTGCTGTGAGCCTTATATCAGGGGCATTTAAAAGTTAAGAGTGAATCACACTTCTGTGCGCTTGGACTCATCTAAAAGCTACACCAGATAAGGACAGCAAATTTCCTTCTCTAATAGTGAGCCAGAGGTCTGTTTTCCAACAGTTGATACACTTTACAGGGTCTCCATTAGTTTAGTATTTTAATACACCTGGAACTTTTAAAAAAAAAAGTAAATTTCACCATCTGCTATGGTGGGATTCATTCCCATATCTCCAGGAGATTAGCACAGGACTTTTATTTTTAAATTCCTTCTTCGGATGTCACTGGCCAGGCCAACATTTATTGCCCTTGACCAGTTGCCCCAGTGGGTCTGGAGTCACATATAGGCCAGACCAGGTAAGGATGACAGAATACTGTCCCTAAAGTGAAGCAGTTGGATTTTTCCAACAATTGACAACAGTTTTACGGTTGTCATTAGACTATTTCCACCATCTGCCGTGGCAAAATTCAAACAGGGTGTCTTGATTTCTGAAGGAGGGTCTAGGTCCAAAACATCAGCCTTCCTGCTCCTCTGATGCTGCTTGGCCTGCTGAGTTCGTAGAGCTCTACACCTTGTTATCTCTTGTCTTGATTGGCTCTCTGGATTAACAGTCTAGTGATAATACCGCTAGAAATCCAAAAGGCAAGGGGATGCCCTACACTGGCAATACAGTGCCACTGTGCCATCTTCGCTGTTTTCCTCCTCCTTACAAAAATTGGCATTGGTCTCATCATCACCACTAGACTAGTTTTTAAATTCCAGATTTATTATCTAAATTAAAATTCCACCAGCTGTGACAGGATTTGAACCAGTGCCCGCAGGGCAATAACTCGCACTGAGTCCAGTCATTATCCAGTCTTCCCATTAGATTAGAAATAAAAACCCAAAAGAACTGCAGATGCTGTAAATCAGGAACAAAGTTGTTAGAAAAACTCAGCAGGTCTGACAGCATCCGTGAAGAAAACAAGAATCAGAGTTAACGTTTCGGGGTCCGGTGACTCTTCCTCAGGACTGATGGCAGCTGGGAAAATGTTGGTTTATATGCAGAAGATAGGGATCGGGATGGGGGAGGCAGTAAACGATAGGATAGAGTCTAAAGACAGAAGAGCAGTTGGATAGACAAAGGAGTTGATAACTATCTGGCTAGAAGGGTGAATAGCTGTTAATGGGGACTGTTAGTGACTAAAATATTAAATAGTAGATTAGATTGTTGTACAAAATGCGGAGGAATGGAATTGTGGGAGATATAGCAGTTTGGATCGGAAATTGGCTTGCTGAAAGAAGACAGAGGGTGGTAGTTGATGGGAAATGTTCATCCTGGAGACCAGTTACTAGTGGTGTACCACAAGGGTCGGTGTTGGGTCCACTGCTGTTTGTCATTTTTATAAGTGACCTGGATGAGGGCGTAGAAGGTTGAGCTAGTAAATTTGCAGACGACGCTAAGGTCGGTGGAGTAGTGGATAGTGACGAAGGATGCTGTAGGTTGCAGAGAGACATAGATAAGCTGCAGAGCTGGGCTGAGAGGTGACAAATGGAGTTTAATGCAGACGAGTGAGAGGTGATGCACTTTGGTAGGAGTAACCGGAAGGCAAAGTACAGGGCTAATGGTAAGATTCTTGGTAGTGTAGATGAGCAGAGAGATCTCGGTGTCCACGTACACAGATCCTTGAAAGTTGCCGCCCAGGTTGACAGGGCTGTTGAGAAGGCATACGGTGTTTTAGCTTTTATTAATAGAGGGATCGAGTTCCAGAACCAAGAGGTTATGCTGCAGCTGTACAAAACTCTGGTGCGGCCGCACTTGGAGTATTGCATACAGTTCTGGTCACTGCATTATAAGAAGGATGTGGAAGCTTTGGAAAGGGTGCAGAGGAGATTTACTAGGATGATGCCTGGTATGGAGGCAAGGTCTTACGAGGAAAGGCTGAGGGACTTGAGGCTGTTTTCATTAGTGAGAAGAAGGTTGAGAGGTGACTTAATTGAAACGTATAAAATAATCAGAGGGTTAGATAGGGTGGATAGGGAGAGCCTTTTTCCGAGGATGGTGATGGCGAATATGAGGGGGCATGGCTTTAAATTGAGGGGTGAAAGATATAGGACAGATGTCAGAGGAGGTTTCTTTACTCAGAGAGTAGTAAGGGAATGGAACGCTTTGCCTGCAACGGTAGTAGATTCGCCAACTTTAGGTATATTTAAGTCGTCATTGGACAAGCATATGGGCGTACATGGAATAGCGTAGGTTAGACGGGCTTGAGATCGGTATGACAGGTCGGCACAACATCAAGGGCCGAAGGGCCTGTACTGTGGTGCTATGTGCTATGTGCTAGATTTTTTTGTCATGTGTGCGTGAGTACAGGAAAACTGTGGAAGAAGTGTGAAGAGTCGCTGTTCTCTGGTGCCATCTTAGAATTCTAAATAAAACGCAAAATTTAAAGAAACAAAAAAGCAAAAAAAAATGTCCAGTTCTGTCCAGTCACTTGCCTATTCAGCCTGGCTCTTCCCTCCCAATGCAGGAAATCAGCCTAAGGCCTGGAACCTCCACCACTCTTCAGAGACCTGGGGTAGGACTCAGGGCAGCTGTGGCGGCAAGGCCTTGGGACACTGATGCTGCCTTCCTCCACCATTGTCAAGAATACGGCAAAAATAAAAAAAATACAGATGAAAATGATGGAGAGATGAAAAAAAACTGATGTGGCTGGCCTGGTTCTCATGTTCAGCTGATGCTCTAGGTTCAGGAGCCCAGATGTTGCCTACCCTCCTGCTGCTGCCAACTGTTCATCTTTAAAATTAGAGTCATAAGGCACAGAAAGAGACCCTTTGGTCCAACTTGTCCACACTGACCAAATAAATTAATCCAGTCTTATTGGTCAGCATTTGATCCTTATCTCTCTAAACTCTTCCTCTTCATGTACCCATCCAGGTGCCTTTTAAATGTTGTAATTGTACCAGCCTCCACCACTTCCTCTGGCAGCTCATTCCATACACGCACCACCCTCTGTGTGTGAAATAGTTGTCCCGCAGGTCCCCATTAAACCTTTCACCTCTCACCCCTCACCCCTAAACCAATGCCTTAGAATCTGTTAGTTCTTAGTTCTTAGAAAAGAACTTGGCTATTCACCCTATCCATGACCGTCAAGATTTATAAGCCTATAAAAGGTCACCCTTCAACACTCCAGGGAAAACTAGCTCCAGCCTATTTGGTGTCTTCCTATAGCTCAAACCCTCCAACCCTGGTAACTTCCTTCTAGATCTTTTCTGAACCCTTTCAAGTTTCACAACATCCTTCCTGTAGCAGGGAGGCCAGAACTGAACACAAGATTCCAAAAGAGGCCTAACCAACGTCGTGTACAGCCGCAACATGAGCTCCCAACTCCTACATGCGATACACTGGCCAACAAAGGAAGCATACCCAAGCCTTCTTCATTACCCTGACTGCCTGTGACTCCAATTAAGTTTGTCATGAACTTGTAAAGATCAACACCCCTTTAAAAAAAAGGAAAAAGAGAGTCACCTATAATTAAGAAGATCAAAGCTGCATCATTTTATTTGTCACAAAACCTCATCTCCACGAGGTACAGTTTACAGGTGCTGAATATCTCAGGAATGTTACACAAGTGCACTCACGCTATCGGAATGCATGGGACATCGGGATCAAGCCCAGACACATCCAAAGTCATCATCACCCAGGCCAGAATGAAGAAACAGAACTGCTGGATCTGCTTCAGAGAGAGCAGGAACTGCACATGCCGGAGAATCTGAGATAACAAGGTATAGAGCTAGATGAACACAGCAGGCCAAGCAGCATCAGGGGAGCAGGAAGGCTGGCGTTTCGGGCCTAGACCTTTCCTGAAGAAGTGTCTAGGCCCGAAATGTCAGCCTTTCTGCTCCCCAGATGCTGCTTGGCCTGCTGTGTTCATCCAGCTCAACACCTTGTTGTGCTGGAACTGCTTAGCAGGTCTGGCAGCATCTGCTGAGAGGGGGACCGAGCCAGGATTTCCGATCTGCAACCCTTCGCCTTTACACCAACCCCTGGTCTCTGCGTGAAAGTTCAGTACAGAGTCCCCAGGCATTACTGGTTCCATTCTCCCTGGGAATGCTCCACCCACAAGTGCAGATAACTCCACGCATTCAGAGAGAGATGACAGAAACAGCTGGCATTCAATAAAGGAGAAAAAGGGCCATCAAGCAATTTAGGAGGTGGGAGGAATAAAAACTGTCCAACTGTACAAGGAGGTGAAGTTTCAACATCACAGTGATGGGAACAAAGTCCAATATACCCCAACCCTGGCAGGAATTTGCACGTATCGATTGGAACAATATCTTGCCCGTGAAATATTGGGCAATATTTATCCAGTTTGGCAAAGGTGGAACCAACTGAAGTCTTAACTTCCTTATTGTTCACATATAGTTGCAAGAGTTTAATTTTTAAAAATAGATACTCTTGGATGAGTAACATTTTCAAGTCATTCATTCAGTGAATTCTCCATGAGTCACTCATTACAGGTCAGACCTGTATTTCTTCATAGGTATTGTATTGCAATAGGATCTGTTCAACCAGCAAGAATGCAGAGCAGGCTTTTGCCACAAAAGACCAAACTGATCCTAAAATTGCTTTATGGCCAGGATGTAGGAAAGCAAAAAGAAAACAGCAATGCCCGAGTTCACCTGACAAAAGGAGAAGTGCACTGAAAACTTGTGACTTCAAATAAGCCTATTGGACTATAACCTGGTGTCGTGTGTCTTCTGAAACTTGTCCACCCCAGTTCAACACCAGCACCTCCACATTATGTCTTTGATTGGGAATGGGCATTAGGCAAAAAAGGATTGAGTCAAGTCACAAAACTGCGGTTGTATGATGGGAAATATGCATAGCACGGTGTTTTATTTACTCATTTGTTGGATGTGGGTGTTGCTTCCTCTTTTGCCTGTCACTAGTTGCCCCTTGAGAAGGTGGTGATGAGCTACCAACTTGAACCGTTGCATTCCAACCTGCTGTGGGTTGACCCACAATGCCCTTTGGAAGGAAATTCCACCCAATGACAGCAAAAAGGAATGTAATGTATTTATACCAGTTAGAAAAGGAGGTCTGAGAGATGGCAACAAGATAAAATCTACTGCACACTTAAAAAAAATGCCCAGGTATATCCAGTCTACACAAATTCAATCCAGCGAATTGTCGCTCCATCAAGCCATCAGAGTGACAGAACGCTCATTGCTAGTCCTCTCCAGCAGCATTTATCATGATAGCCGGCTCTCTCGATGCTCATCCGTTTCAAATCCCAATTTTGACCTTTTCGATGGTCCAAACAAGGAGAAGGTAAAGATCCGAATTCAGGAAGGGCTGTAGGCATGACTGTCCTCACTGATAAACTGGTCTTCATTGACAAAACTCCAATTCTCCTCAAAGAGACGATGAGCAACACACGATTTACATGGTCTTCAAAGAGTAAAACAAGATTCAGGCTCACCTCCTTCAGTAAGTCAACATCAGTGGCGTCTTCATTCTCTTCCACTCTTTCCTCAAAGAGCCGAGTAAGGTTGTCTTGAGGTTGGCTACCCAAATCCTTGGCGCTGCTTTCTTCCACTACATGAAGTTCCATGGAGAGAAGATAAAGGTCCATGTTATTTTTCTGTGGTTGACAGCTTCGTCAACGAAGATGGGGTCACAGTGTAATGAGTCAACTTCGATCCCTTCTTCAAGAATCTTCAAAAAAGATGATTCAGAGCAGGATTCACCTCCCTGACATTGAATTTAGACTATCCCCTGCACATGAAGTTGTACGATGGACAGAGAGAGTAGTTTAGGCTTCATCCAGGGCCTGGTGACTGAAAGAACAAGTGTGTCTCCTCCTGTACTTTGCTTTCTCAGTCATAACCGTGAGAGAGCTTTCCAGCAGTAACTCTTGTTGCTCTGATACCTCGCCAAAGAAATACACATCTATAATCATCCATCTCTTGGACACTGATGTGTCGCGTCCTTGACGTTTTAATCCTACAACAGGAAGTCTCCAGCCATTGCGACATACTGTTGTAAAACTGCTTCTCGAAAGGTCTGGAGTAGGCCATTCAGCCCCTTGAGCTTTTCCTGCAATTCAATGAGATAGTGGCTGATCTGTGACCTAACCCTAAAGCCTTGCCTTTGGCCCATATCCCTTAATATTTCTGCTGAACAGAAACCTCCCTCAGGATTTAAAAAGGTCTCACGTGGCACGAGAAACATTTTGCCAATTGCATCCATAACTCTGATGGGCAGCAACAGCGGTGTCTTTCACTTGTTTCAGTTTCCTTACTGGTGCCTTTAACAACTCCCTGTTTCACACATTTGACTGAGTAAGCAGCCAGGTCCTCAGACGGTCCTCTATTGTTGTAGCCTCTTTGGAAACACCCCTTCCACAGTGGCAGGGGCAGCAGTCTTCATGGTTGGACAGACTTGGCATTGAAGTGCCAAAGTCTACCACAAAGGCCCATCTTCCCATGCTGCTTGCTAGGGGGTTTCCGACACAGACTATTATTACTTCGCCATCTGTGCCTCCACACGTTGTAAATTAAAAGTAGGAGCTGAAGGCTTAAACTAATTCTCTACAGTTGGCTTCAATCACCGGTGTGACAAAATGTCATCTGCTCTGCGGGTACAGACTGACCTAAACCTTGTCTGATTTCGGATTAAGTCTGGAGGACGTGGGTAGGGGTGTTAGTAGTTGAAGTGGAAGTGCTGGTCGATCCTGCGCAAGCATCAGTTGGAGGCTTTGCTCTTGGTCTAGGGCTTCATGATTATCTTAGCCCGATCTTTCTCAGTTCCCTCAGCGCATGTATAAAATCGGCAGTAACAAGACTTTAGCTTTTTGTTGATTAACTTACTGTCATAGTCAGTCCCCAGAACGTCCTCCATTTGGGATGACTGCTATTCTGGTTGAGACGTTAACTGGGAACGTTGCAAAACTGTTTTCACACCTCTGCCACCATATTACAATATCAGGATTGATTGTTCTTGTTTAGGGGAGAGGATGGCCTAGTGGCTATTAATCCGGCGAGCCAGGCAGTGTTCTGGTGACCTGGGTTCAAATCCTGCCATGGTAGATGGTGGAATTTGAATTCAATAAAATGTACAGTCATAGAGCACAGAAACAGACCCTTCGGTCCAATGTGTTCGTGCCGGCCAGGTTTCCTAAACTGAACTAATACCATTTGCCTGCATTTGGCTCATATCCTCCTAAACCCTTCCTATTCACATACCTGTCCAAATGTCTTTTTAACATTGTAGCTGTCCCCACCTCTACCACTTCCTCTGGCACCCCATTCCATACATGCATCACCCACTGGGTGAAAAAGTTGCCCCTTGGGTCCTTTTTAAAAATCTTTCTCCTCTCACCTTAAACCTATGCCCTCTAGCTTTGGACTCCCCTACTATGGGAAAAAGGCCTTCACTATTCATCCTATTCAGAGGATTTTAGAAACCTCTGTAAAAGGTCACCCCTCAGCACCCAACACTCCAGTGGAAAAGTAGTCCTGGCCTATCTAGCCTCTCCCTATAGCTGAAGCCTTTCAGTCACGGAAACATCCTTATTCATTTTTTTTTCTACATTTTTCTAGTTTAAACATCATCCTTCCTGTAGCATGGCAACCAGAATTGTATGCAGTCCTCCATAAAGTGGCCTCACCAATGTCTTGTACTGCTGCAACGTGACATCCCAATTCCAGTACTCAATGCACTGACCAATGACAGCAAGCAAAGCCTAACAACAATGGATCCATTCTCAATGTCCAGGGAAGACCTATCTGTTCACTAATGCCCTTTAGGGAAGGCAACTGCCATCCTTACCTTGTCTGGCCTACACGAGACTCTAGACCAAAAGAGTGGTTGACTCTTAACTGCCCTCTGGGCAATTAGGGGTGGGCAATAAATGCTGGCCTAGACAGTGATGCCCTCACATCCCATGATTGAACGAAGCGCAAATAATTAGGTCTAACCTTAACAAGAGCCCCGGAACTTTCTATTCCCTACTCCCTCAAATGTTCATCGAGCTTCCCCTTAAAATTGATCCATATTTTTCACTTTTACCACTCCCGACAAAGGCGAGTCCCTCATATTTAATCCTCTCCCAGGATAAACACTTTCCTTTGATCCCGTGTTGGATTTCTTGGCGTTTCTTAATTTTGACGAATTCTACGGTCTTCCCCACAAGAGGAAACATTCTCAGGATCCCGCTATCAAAACCTTTCACTGACTTACAAAGGTCTCGATTAGGCCTCACCTCACCCAATTTATCAAGAACACACACACAGACACGGAGATAATAGAGGTATTTATATCACTCGCTTTCCGAGAAACAATTTCTCAAACCTCCTGCACGCACAGAATTTTAACATTGTGGAATCCATTAAAAACCAGGGAGGTGAGATTTCCCATTCTGAACTACTCCGAGCACGAGTGCAAAAAGTGTATACACTGGTGATATGAGCTCCAGAACTTTGTTATAAACTAACAGAGAAAAAGTGTTTGACTGAAACATTCCCTGACAAGCAAAATGAAGAGAAAATAAATAGCATTTATAGGCGACTATGTTACTATGGAGATGCTGTTGCATAGAAACACCACAGTGACTTCAGGCTCGCATCGACTCAAAAGCACAAGCCCCCGCGCCCCCCCCCCCCCCCCCACACAAACTGGGATTAAGCATTTTGAAGGAGCCCCGAGAATCCTTACAAGTAAGCAGTTCTCAAAATCAAAGATTTCAAAATGGAAGCAAGGTAAATGATGCTGCAAGAGCTGCGTGAACAGAGACTGAAGTCCTGCTCGACTCCAAACTGATGTTGAGCAAAAACAAAGAGCCAGCATTTATATAGCACCTGGCACAGTATCACAATTTCAACAAGCGTGTTCACTGTCGTAACACGGGAGACATGGTGGCCAATTCATACACAACATACTCCCTTGGACAGCAATGACGTGATCAGGAACGTCGGCACCCAGGCTAACTCTCGTTTTCTTCCAATGGCAGCGTGGGACGTTATGAGATCACCCGAGAAAGTAGATGAACGAGAGGTGGCACCTTTCACAGCACTGCACTCCCTCAGTTCTGCACTTGGGAGTGGATCAGCCTAGAATGCCAACCTACATATCTGCAATGAAACCCATTGTCGATTGACGTGCAAACCCATCTAGCACACTAATGCCCTTTAGGGAAGGAAATCTGCCATCCTTACTCAATCTGGCCTATACGTGACTCCAGACCCACAGCGGTCCAACGACTCAGCTGCCCTCTGAAGTGGCTGAGCAAGCACTTGGTTTGAGGACATCTGGGGGACGGGCAGCAAATGCTGACTTTGTCAGTGATGCCAACATCTCAAAGAAATATTTGTCTTCCTTAAAAAAAATGAAAGTGCCCAAGGCTCTGGAGAGAGATTTGACCTCTGGTCCTTTGGCATGGACAGAGACTTCTTCCTTACGGAAGCATCACCCTACCCTATTGTTAGAGCAAGCACAGAATAAACTGCTAATAGAACTGTGGAGCTGTGCTACACGGAAACTGACCCTTCGATTCCAACTCCATCATGCTGACCAGATATCCTAAATTAATCTAGTCCCATTTACCAGCATTTGGCCCGTATCCCTCTAAACCTTTCATATTCACGTGCCCATCCAAATGCCTTTTAAATGCTGTAATTGTACCAGCCTCCACAGCTTCCTCTGGCAGCTCATTCCATACACGCACCACCCTCTGCGTGAAAAAGTTGCCCCTCAGGTCCCTTTTAAATCTTTCCCCTCTCACCTTAAAACTGTGCCCTCTAGTTTTGGACTCCCCCACCCTGGGGAAAAGACCTTGACTATTCACTATCCATGCCTCTCATGATTTTATAAAAACTTCTATAATGTCACCCCTCAGCCTCCAATGCTCCAGGGAAAATAGCCCCAGCCTATTCAGCCTCTCCCTATAGTTTAAAACCTCCAACCCTGGCAACATTCTTGTAAATCTTCTGAACATTTTGAAATTTTACAGCATGTCTATTCACAGGAGGCAGGGAGCAGTGGGTTCAATCTGTACCCCCTAGATTGGCACATCATGGTCCACACCAACCACCTTTTGAAGGACATGTTAATCTGAGGCTCTGCCTGTCTAATGTGTAAATGTAAATGGCCTCCATGGGCTGTTTTCTTCCCCCAAAGGCGGCCAAGAGGTTTTCCTATTGTCCTGGCCAAGATATATCCACTAAACAGCACTCCAAAAATAAACTAACTAGTCACTTATTGTGCCACCTGCATGTGCGAAAGATCTTCTGAGTCTGAGTCTGTCAACAAACAGCTGTATTTCAACTTGAAACTCTAGGGCCACGAGTGACGAGACTTCCTAAAAGAGGGAGTCTCTGTCTCAGTTAGGCAGCCATTCGGAAATTTACAATGAATTTGTTGCCAATGTCAGTTCAAACCTAGTTTTAAAGGTTGCTTCCACCTTGTCAACTGAGCTGCTCAGTAGTGGTGACATTGTCTCTGTAACTTTCACTTCCTCAAAACGTAGTCGACGGAGAAATGCCCATGGATATCATTTCTCAATTACCCCCTGGAAATTCTACACCGAGTCCCGCCTGTATTGCTCAAGAGAGAGGCATATTGGCAAAGTTTCTTTATTTGCACTGATCAGGACAAATAGCAAGAATTCCAAATGTTAATCAGTCACAACAACAAATGTTGGAGGAGCAAAGGGGTGTCACTTGGTGGTCAAGTTGACTCTGGCTGAGACATTACCATGAAGAAAGCAAACATTCAGCTCGATTGACTAATCAACACCCTTGGAATTCTTGCATTTGTCCTGATCAGTGCAACAAGAGCTCCAGCGACATTGCTCTCTTTTTAAGCACGCTAAAATTGAAGGTTATTGAATTGAAGACAGCAGCAGGACAGAGTGAGGATAATGGGTGGGCACTTCAATTGGCAGCATGTTAACTAGGGATGTTCTACAAGACTGTCTTCTGAAGCATCAACAACTCACCACGTCTATTAACAGCTTAGATAATGGAATAGAAAGTCACACATCCTAATTGGCTGACCACACAAAAAAGGGAGACAATATTGTGAACAGTGCAGGAGCAAGTTACTGCTGGAATCTATACTGAAAACAATCATTAGAGCTCTCAGGAGGCACGGTGGCTCAGTGGTTAGCACTGCTGCCTCACAGTGCCAGGGACGTGGGTTCGATTCCAACCTTGGGTGACTGTCTGTGTAGAGTTTGCACATTCTCCCTGTAGGTTTGCTCTGGGTGCTCCTGTTTCCTCCCACGGTCCAAAGATGTGCAGGCTACATGTATTGGCCATGCTAAATTGCCCCATAGTGCCCAAGGATGTGTAGGTTAGGGTGGGTTTATATGGGTCTGGGTGGGATGCTCTGAGAGTTGATGTAGATTTGTTGGGCCAAAGAGACTGTTTCCACACTGTAGGGATTCTACGATTCAATGAGAACATTAGTTTGCTCTCTCCCCAAGCACACTGCCTGGCCTGCTCTGATCTCTAGCATTTTTTGTAAACAGTACAGGTGGGCGTGTAATATTACAAGAAGATAATTGATTAAGTGAATGGGCAAAAAAGTAGAGATTACAATGCAGGCAAATGTGAGGTCATCCACTCTGAACTGAAAAAGAAAAGGATAGAATGGGATATTTTCCAATTGATGAAAATCTAGAAACAGCGTGCATCCAACAAGGCTTGAGGATCAATAGATCGGTTAAAATGTCACAACAGGGTATGAGACAATGTTTGCTCAGAGGATCTCACCCAGATCCAGCCTGATAACCCAGCTAATCTACACATCCCTGAACACTACGGGCAATTTCCCATGACCAATCCAACTAGCCTGCACATCTTTGGACTGTGGGAGGAAACCCACGCAGACATGGGGAGAATGTCTGTGTGGAGTTTGCAGTCACCCAAGGATGGAATCGAACCTGGGTCCCTGGTGCTGTGAGGCAGCAGTGCTAAACAGAAGCTCCATGCCACCCTGTAACCGGCACCAGTAACATAACTGGTTACATCGTTAAGAAAGACAACGGCACCAGGGACCCAGGTCAGTTTCCACCCCCAGATGTCCAAGTAGAGTTTCTTTCCCAAAGCACAATGTGCTCCTAAGATGCTGCTTGGCCTGCTGTGTTCATCCAGCTTCACAATTTGTTATCTCGGATTTTCCAGCATCTGCAGTTCCCATTATCTCTGATCACTCCTTCAGGATCCTGTTTTGTCCACAAGTCAACACAATACAATTGAAGGTGCTTCTCCTTATGACACTCCTCAGTGCTAACCCTTCCGCAGCCCATATACAGAGATTCCACAAACTAGAGCTGTATACCTTGGAATTAACATGGTTAAAGGATAATTTGTTGAAGTTTCAAGGTATTAGGAGAACAAATCAAGTAGATTGTCCGAAACTATTTCCACTGTTTAGAAAGTCTAGGACACAGCAGCGAGGACTTAAATACAAAATAAGGGCTTGACCTTTCAGGGATGATATGAGAAGTCAGCTCACATGCAAGACACTTGGTGTAGGCTTTGCTAATGGCAAGCGATACCAGATTAATTTTTAAAATAAAAAAATTATTAAAATTGGTTTACTGAAGGGTCTGACGGAACATGGAGTAACATCACAGCTCAGCCCCACGACTTCAGAATGCAAGGGTCAAAGTGCTCAGCGGCCACTTCCTGCTCTTGTGTTTCAAAACACAAGCATTTCCTTTCTTAAACGAAAGCACAGGTACAGAAATGCCGAGATGAGAAACGCTGATCCACGTCTCTCTCTGGAGATGAGAGGCCCCTGCTGACAAAACATCTCATTCATCCACTGGCAGTCCCTCGAGGATTGCTCTCTTCCACCCCACCCAGAGCGTATCTGTAGGTGGCTAGACAGACCAATGGGGGCTACCGCAGGCTCTGTTTACACTTGGGGCAGAAGATGGTTGTGGGAAGGAAGGGTTGGGTGGGGCATTGACGTATCCAATCGCTATTTTCGCCTGGCTCCTGCTTCCCCCCTGATGGCTCAATGACTTCCTGGATGCTCCTCACCCATTTTGGATGGTCTTGGGCCAGTGATTCCCAGGCGTCTGTGGGAATGCTGCACTTTACCAGTGAGGCCTTGAGGGTATCGCAGAAGCACTTCCACCACAATCCCTGCTGCAGGCTCATCTTGACAACTCTGGTAAGCTGAGCCTGAAGCCTGTTTGTGTAGGCCCAGAAAGAGGCCTGGGCAGAAACAGTAGGTGACACATATCGGTGTGTCCTTCTTATAAGGTGCAAAATGGAACCCCAGTTAGACCAGTAAATTTGTCTCCATGCATTACCTGTCCCCCCCCCCCCCCCCCCCCCGAGAGGCCTGGACTTCACAGAATGATGTCGTCTTTTGAGACAATGCACACACTTGATCTCTACATAGTTGCACATCGCCAAACAGGTTCAACAATATAAAACAGGACATATTCAACAATGATGGGGAAGTGGCAACAGAAAAACAAATGATTTGATGCAAAATGTACACACAAGCATTAGCTGATCACACACAATGATGGATAATGGTTGCATAAAGCAAATATAATTGAAGGAATGGGTTTCTGCCTTCCTCTCCTGGAGGGGTATCTCCTCAATTAACATCTGCTACCTTCCTGCACCAACAGCCATTTGAAAAAGCGAAACATTGACACCAGCTAGTCACCGAAGTCTATCCTTTTTAAATTCACTTGTTGGATGTGGGCACCATGGGCTGGACCAGCATTCATTGCACCTCAGGAAGGCAGTGGTTAGGTGTCTTCATGACCCCCTGCAGTCCACGTGCTGTAGGTCAATTCGCACGTGTTGCGCCTTCTGTAATTACATGGGAGATGCCGAGGAGTGGTGGAGGAGCGAACTAGGGTGCTGTTGGAGGGAACAGTCCCTACAGGATGCTGACAGTGGAGGAGAGAGGGGAAGGTGCATTTAGTGCTGGTGTCTGCTGGAAGTAGCAGAAATGCCAGAGGATGATCCTTTGAGTGTGGAGACTGGCAGGGCAGAGGAAAAGTGGAACCCTACAGATGTTCTTGGAGGGAGGGGGAAAAGAGGTAAGGACAGAAGTGCGAGAGAGAGAAGTCAGACACAGTTGAGCAACTGGTCAATCACAACTGAGATGGGGGAAGTCCTTGGTCAAGGAAAGAAAAGGTGGTCACATCAGAGACAGTATGGTGGAAGGTGGAAGATGTGACAGAGACACTGGGAAAATGGAATAGAATCCTTGCAGGAAGTGGGGTGCGAGGGAATGCTGTCAGCGACACTAGGGGAAATCAATGGGCTTGTGTTGGATGTTGGTGGGCAGCTGATCTCCAGAAATGGAACCAATGAATTCAAGGTAGGGAAGGATGAGAGATGGAGCAAGTGGTGAGGGATGGAGGGAAATTGGAAGCAAAACTGATGCTTTCCTCCATTTCTCCTTTGCGCACCTTCATTTACACCAGTTTTATCATTAGCACTACCTTTGTTTTTTGCTCTGGGAACTCTCAAACTGTTGCATTTGTTCCCTCCTACCCCTTTCAACCAATTTCCAGGTCCTATCCAAATTCTGAAGAGTCACACCAGATTCAAATCTTTAACTTTCTTTCTCCACACATGCTGCCAGATCTGCTGAGTTTCTCCCAACAGTTTTTCTTAATTACTGAACCAGCTTTGCAGCCTTTTGAAGCACACTGAGGGCATACCATACATATTAATCTTCGACAACTGTGCAGACAAGGACAAGACTGAATGAAAGGTCAAAGCTTTCAGCTTGCTACCCAGGGATAAAAAAAACAGGAACTTTGAACAACTGCCCATTGATGGAAAGTTCCTTTCTCTTCGCCATCAGGTAGCTTGGAAGAGCTGTTTTATTTCAGGTAGCTAAATGAAAGTTTAACTTGGTTGTTTCTTGATGGAGTGGCTCAGTGATTAGCACTGCTACCTCACCGCACCAGGGATCTGAGTTCAATTCCATCCTCGGGTAACTGTCTATGTAGAGTTTGCACATACCCCCCACCCCGCCCCGTGTCTGCAAGGGTTTCCCCTGGGTGCTCCGGTTTCCTTCCACGATCCAAAGATGTTGCTAAATTACCCCTGGGGTGGACAAAAATCAGAAGGCACACACCAGGTCATAGTCAATCATAGAATCCTGACAGTGTGGAAACAGGCCCTTCGGCCCAACAAGTCCACACTGACCCTTGGAGCATCCCACCCAGACCCATCCCCCATCACCTGCCTAATCTACACAGACCCCTGAACACTACAGCCAATTTAGCATGGCCAATCCACCTAACCTGCACATTGTTGGACTGTGGGAGGAAACTCACACTGACACGGGGAGAATGTGCAAACTCCACACAGATAGTCGCCCGAGGGTGGAATTGAACCCGGGTCCCTGGCGCTGTGAGGCAGCAGGGCTAACTGCTACGCCACTGTGCCGGCCTAATGATGAAGTTGACTGATGAAGGAGCAGGACATTTCAAATCAACCTGTTGGACTATATCCTGGCGTCGTGTGACTTTATCGTTGCTATCACCTGAAATACTTGGATCATCCGCTCTTTTATCATGTCGCCACGTGTGGGAGCTTGCTGTGCGCAGTTTGACAGCCACGTCTGACGTGACAACAGTGACTACACTTCAAAAGTACTCCACTGCCTGTAAAAGGGGTTTATGATGTCCCAAGGTAGTGTTACACTGAGTGTAACATGTAGTGCCAGGGCCAAAATGGCTGCCTACATAGATTGCCCCAACTGAGCTTTCTGGTCACCTCCCAGCCACCCACCTCACTGTCGGCCATGGCTCCCATTCCCAACAGTAGCGTTGGCAGTAAATGCAGCCTTATATAAAAATCAATTCTGCAACCTGTTTCCAAAATCCAGTATGAACCCACAGCACTCACAATCCAACGTTCCTCCACGTGTCCTTATTCTTCAAATGAAAATTTGCTTCCCCACCATCTTCCGCTTCACTTTCAGTCCAGAATCTAAGCCATTGGCCTCTCGATTACAAACAACAATCATTAACGATTCAAATCATTGGGAATTCCCAGAGTGCGGAAAAAGCCTCATCGAGTCTGCACCAACCTTCCCAAGAGTATTTCACCCCACCCCCTATCCATCTAACCTGCACATCGTGGACTGGGGGAGGGAACTGGAGCAAACCCACACGGGCAGATAGTTGTAGAGTCGTGGAGCCTTACAGCATGGGAAGAGGCCCTTCAGCCCATCTTGTCCATGCCATGCAGTTTTCACAACTAAATTAGTCCCACTTGCATTTGGTTCTCCTTCCTCCGTACCTATCCCACCCACATACCAAGTTACCAGAGGCTGGAATCAAACTGGGGTCCCCGGCACCGTGAGGCAGCAGTGGTAACCACCATACCACCTAGTGCAAACATATCAGGATCTCATCTTGGCTTTCTCCTCAGGACGAATCCTGGCGTTAGTCTCAGGCCTGAAGAAGCATGTGCATTCCTGAAGGATATTCAGGCAAGAGCAGAAAGCAGAAACGCAGTATTCTAAAAATACACTGCACATTCCTAACTGTCAACACAAGAAAAAGCAGAACAAAAAAAATGTTTATCTGAAATTAATACAAGGTCATTCTAAACCACATTCCAACGGCTGAATGATTCAGCATATTTCCTATTTTAAAACAGGCCACACTACACCCCCGCTTCCATCCCCAATACTCATCCTGCTCCCTCCCAGTGGCTACAAATCTGTAGCCACTGAAGTGTCCCCTCCTCGTTCACTTGACCCCTTTTAGCAAGTTGACACATTGCGTACAGTGCTCAAGCACAGCCAAGACTGATCAGGTCCTTACTCTGAGCACACTACTTTCTACCAAAAACCTAACAAGGGACAAGCGTAGGCCCTTTGAACCTATTTCGCCATTCAATAATGTCATGGCTGACTTGATTTTAACCTCAGCTCTACATTCCTGCAAATCCCTGATAATCTTTTAACCCCCTTGGAGAAGAATCTATCTGTACCTTTAATAATATTTAAAGATTCAACATTCAGTTCTTTTTGAGGAAGGGACTCAACTCCCCAAGGAGAAAAAAAAAGTTTCCTCATCTGCATCTTAACCTATGATCCTCTCATTGTAGGTTCACCCACAAGAGGAAACAGCATGCAATTTGGAAAGGCAAATCAGGGCAGGACTTATACACTTAATGGTGAAGTCCTGGGGAATATTGCTGAACACACACTTTAGACAGCAGGGTCATAGTTCCTTGAAAGTGGATTTGCAGGTACACAGCAGATTGAAGAATGCATTTGGCACACTTGGCTTTATTGGTTTAAGTATAGGAGTTGGGAGGTCATGCTTAGCTGTACAGGGCATCGGTGAGGCCACTTTTGCAACATTTCATTTAATTCTGGTTTCCTTGCTGAAGGAAAGATGTTGTGAAATTTCAAAGGGTTCAGAAAAGATTTACAAGGATGTTGCCAGGTTGGAGGATTTGAGCTACAGGATGGGGCTTTTTTCCCTGGAGCGTTGGAGGCTGAGAGGTGAGCTTTATAAAGGCATGAGGGGCATGGATAGGCTGAATAGCCAAGGTCATCTCCCAGGGTAGGGGAGTCCAACAATAGAGAGCATAGGTTTAAGGTGAAAAGAGAAAGCTTTAAAAGGGACTTAAGGGGCAACTTTTTCACACATCGGAACGGCTTAGGGGGATATGCAGGCAAATGGGACTAGTTTAGTTTAGAAAACCCGGTCAGCACGGACAAGTTGTACTGAAGGGTCTGTTTCTGCGCTGTATGACTCTATATGCTTGCAAGTGGGGCTAGATTAAGTTAGGATATCTGCTCAGCAGGGGCCAAAGGGTCTGTTTCCATGCTGTACAGTTCTATGACTCTAAACAGAAGCAGCAGTAGACCAATCGGGCCTGAGGAGCCTCCTCTGTCATTCTGATCTTTTTGGAGACTCAGCTCCACTTACCCACACACTCACCCTTTAAATTCCTTCACTGTTCAAAAATCTTTGTCTTCAAAACATTCAGCGAGGTAGCCGCAACTGCTTCACTGGGCAGGGAACTCCACAGATTCACAACCCTTTGGGTGAAGAAGTTCCTCCTGACCTCAGTCCTATATCTGCTTCCTTTTAAGGCAATACCCTCTCGTCCTAGTTTTACCTGCTAGCAGAAATAACCTCCCTGCCTCCAACTTATCTATTCCCTTCATAATCTTACATGTTTCCATAATATCTCCCCTTATTTTTCCGAATTCCAATGAGTATAATCTCAGTCTACTCAGTCTCTCCATGTAATCCAACCTCTCAACCTAGCCATGCAAAATGCAGGGTTGCAGGGTTAGAGTAGGGGGATGCGTCTGGGCAGGATATTCTTTGGAGGGGCAGATTAGATATGGAGAAAACTTATGCCTCAAATCAGAGTCATGGGTTCAAGCCCCACTCCAGGTACCTGGACTATATTATCTTGACTGGCTGTTCAGTGTAGTACAGAAAGTATCAGAAAGGCTGCCACACAGACAAGGAGCATGATTGTCTGGCCCTCCAAGAGGCACAAATAAGCCACAAGGGCAAAGAAAATATGTTTTGAATAAACAAAAGAAATGCAGATGAAGATTTGAAACAAAATCAGAAAATTGCTGGAGAAACTCAGGTCAGGCATCCGAGGAGAGAAAACAAGAGAGTTAATGTTTCAAGTTGGTGACCCTTTCTCAGAACCTTCTGAAAAGGAGTCTGAACTTGAAACGTTAACTCTGCTTTCTCTCCAAAGGGGCTGCTAAAACTGCTGAGTTTCTCCCAGCAATCTGTTTTTGTCTCAAGGGACGTACATCATTTGGCTACCATTTCTCAGATATCCAATGCTTCTGGGTTAATGAGCTCAACTACAATCTACAATCCACAGATTTTAATACCAACTGCACAGTGCAATAGGCTTCTTGTTTCTATCCTGCAAATTAAATAGAACTAGATTTTGCAATGAGCAATAACTATTTACATAGTGAAATCAATTTTTTTTCTTTATTCATTTGAGATGTGGTTGTGGCTGGCAGGCCAGTATTTATGGGTTGTCCTTAGTTGCCCTTTGTTCTTGGGTTTGGGGGGGGGTGGGGGGAGCGTTAATAGCATTTATATCCCATCCCTAATTGCCCTGTGCAAAGTAGGCGTAAGCTACTGCCTGGAACTGAAATTTATGGGGTGTGGCTCAACCCACAGCACCATTAGGGAGGGAATTTCAGGATTTTGACCCAGTGACACTGAAGGAACAGCGATATATTTCCAAGTCAGGACGGTGCGTGACTTGAAGGGGAATAGACAATAGGTGCTGGAGTAGGCCATTCGGCCCTTCGAGCCAGCACCTCCATTCATTATGATCATGGCTGATCATCCACAATCAGTATCCTGTTCCTGCCTTATCCCCATAACCCTTGATTCCACTATCTTTAAGAGCTCTATCCATCTCTTTCTTGAAAGTATCCAGAGACTTGGCCTCCACTGCCTTCTGGGGCAGAGCGTTCCATATATCCACCACTCTCTGGGTGAAGAAGTTTTCCCTCAACTCTGTTCTAAATGGCCCACCCCTTATTTTTAAACTGTGTCCTCTGGTTCTGGACTAACCCATCAGTGGAAACATGCTGCCTCCAGAGTGTCCAATCCCTTAATAATCTTATACGTCTCAATCAGATCCCCTCTCATCTTCCTAAAGTCAAGTGTATACAAACCCAGTCACTCCAATCTTTCAACATATGATAGTCCCGCCATTCCAGGAATTAACCTCGTGAACCTACGCTGCACTCCCTCAATAGCAAGAATGTCCTTCCTCAAATTTGGAGACCAAAACTGCACACAATACTCCAGGTGCGGTCTCGCCAGGGCCCTGTACAGCTGCAGAAGGACCTCTTTGCTCCTATACTCAATTCCTCTTGTGATGAAGGCCAGCATGCTATTAGCTTTCTTTGTGTAAGCAGTGGTGTTCCCATGCATCTGCTACCCTGCAATCCTCTGATTATTTTATATTTAGTTGAGAGCTATGTTATTGTAGACAGTGAAGGGTCTACAGCTCCTGTTCTATTTGTATCATCGTAGCAAAGAGGGGGCTGGAAGAGCAATTAATGGTTACCTAGCCAATCAGCAAAGCGAAGGAGGGCTCTGTACCAAACTGGGAGTCTAGGCCATGCCATTATGGAGTAGAGGGATGAATGCGAAATTAGTCATGGCTACAAATGTAAAGGCCCCCTACTCTTTCAGCCAAGCTGAAAGCAACAAGTACTTTCTTTTCTAAAGAAAACGTTTTTGGTTAAAACAGAATAGTGCTGCCTCCATCACCAGAAGGCCCTGTGGTCACACGCAATCCTGGATTCTGTGGCTTCGGGCCTCCTCCGCTCGCCCCAACCTCCCTGCCACACCCCTCCTCATCTCCTGTCCCTCAAACCTTCCCTGTTCAACACCTGAAAGAAACACAGCAGACATAAAAGGTTTTGCACAATTCAAAGTCTCGCAAATAGTTCACTTTTGCCAAAAATGAGACACATTTGCAAGTTTTTCACCTTGTGGTCATTAGGACCATTCACAAGAATGGCCAGCATTAAGGAGCTGGGGGGCCCCAGCAATGGCTCATTTCAAAATGGCAGGTGGTCTTCTGATTTTCACGTCTGCTTGCCTTCTGCGGAGATTACAACTGACACGTTGACATCGGACTGTCAACCTAACATCACACCGTACTTTATACGTAGACAGCTGTGGGGAGGTGGATTGGACAGTTCAGCTGCTGTAAAATCCAGCCTAAAAAATTGCCGCGCTGTATCCCCATTTAATTAGCAACATGTGAAGGCCAAAGCGAGAAACGTGTCTTATAACCAATTGCATCTTCGGTGCTCATTAAATTTTCAATCCTAACCAGCAGATCTCCAAGTGTTACTCATTGGGACAGTGAGCCAGCCAATGATTTGCACCGGGGACTTCCTGAGTGTATTTGGGAAACAGAGCATTTTCCAAATGGTCAAAGGTGGTGCAGAGAGTTCGGACAGTCCAGATACACTACATCTTTACGACATCATGAGAAGGTAGGGAACAATAAGTAGTCATGGTCTGGAATGCACTGCCTGGACATCTTGAAGACCTCAACTGAACCTGCCTCAACAAGAGGAGCATTGGATGATTATTTGGATAGAAATAACATGCAAGGTTTAGGGGAAAATTAGGAGATTGACACTAGGTAATCACACTCAGAGATCCAGCAGGTGGAATTGACAGTGTACAGTGAGACCATTCGGTCCATCATGCCTACTCATTAAGTAAGCATCCTTACCTATCTCCAATACTTTTCCCCACATCATTGCACATTGTAGGGGTTATTTAGACAGAAATAATCCCTACAGTGTGGAAGCAGGCCATTTGATCCCATTAAGTCCACACCAACCATCTGAAGAACATCCCACCCCTCTACCCTATCACTGCAACCCTGCATTTTCCCAGGCTAATCCACCTAGCCTGCACACTATGGGGCAATTTAGTATAGTCATTCCAGCCTAAACCGCTTGGACTTCGGGAGGAAACAAGAGCGTCCGGCAGAAACCCATGCAGACACAGTGAGAACGTCTGTGTGGAGTTTGCAGTCACCCAAGGCTGAAATTGAACCCAGGTCCCCGGCACTGTGAGGCAGCAATGCTAACCACTGAGGCACTCAAAGAAATCAAGCAAATTCAGGATCCTTGGATTTTTGGTTGAGGGATGATAGGTGTGGAGAATAATAAAAAGGTGAGTGGATAATGCCCCACATCACTAATTCCTTGAACTGGGGACTCTGTGCCTCCTCCCGTCCTATCAAGAGGGGAAAACAGAAAATACTTCAGAATGACAAGTGTTTCAGCTGAAGGAGGTCATTTGGCCTATTGTCTGCTCTGGCTCTCTGATTGAGCATTTTTACCTAGCGTCAATCTGCTGCTTTCCCCCACATCCTTACACATTAGATGATTAATTTGATAGAAGTAATGTTCTTCTTGAAGGCCTCAATTGAACCTGCCTCCATGACGTTTCCAGGCAGTGCATTCCAGAACCCAATTACTTGCCAAGAGAAGATGTGCTCTTTTTGCTTGTGTCACATTTGCTCCTCTGGCAAATCAGTTTAAAATCTAGGCCCTCACGTTCTTGTTCCTTTCACAAGGTGGGGTGTGGGGTGGGGACTTTTCCCTATCTACTCTGTCCAGCCCACTCATGTTGAAAGCCTTGATTAGATCTCCTCTTGACCTTCTTACCAAACAGGAAAGTTCCAATTTCTTCAATCTATCCTCATAACTGAAAAGGTTCTCACCCCTGGAACCATCATCGCCATGCCTGAAATCAAATGGCTATTCTGAAATTTTTATTTCTCTAATTCATTCTTATGATTTGAAATGCTGAACTTTTTATTTCTTGACTTCTCCAGTTGTTTTTTCTCTTTAAGAACTTAGATTCCTTCTACCCAAGACAGTGCCTTAAGTGATGACTTGTAAACATTTCACTGTACTCATGCGAGTACGTGTGACAATAAATCTAATTCAACTTTCTTAAAAAGAAAAATGGCTTCTTCACTCTCTCTGACGTATTCACAGCTTTGCTATAATGTGGAACCTGGAACACACAAACACTCCTGCGGCAAAAGTTTGAAACTCTTGTTTTCAAATGGCAACCAATTCCACATTAAGATTTTTTTAAAAAAAAATCAACACAGAGTGGTGGTATTTTTGTGAGGGAGGAAGGTATGAGAGGGAGTTGGGTCACGAGTAACCCATACTCTCTCACAGTATAACGGAATAGGCCTGCAGAGGCTAAACAGCCTACATCGCCCCTCGTTTGGTGGGAAAGTATATGGCTGGGGTAGGTCCAATGCTTGAAGGGTCAAGTAAAGGTTTCTGATAGCTCGGTGCTGCAACAATAGAAGCCCTTTGGGGGTAAGCACATTAGCTTGAACTTATCAAAGTACACAGGCACTCAATGTTAGCCCACCCATTTATTTAAGAAGGTTACAAAACCCTACAGCTACTACCTACAAGGACATCTTTTTATTTCAAGATTTTCTTGGTGACCGCACCAATTAGAAGTGAGCTACAGACACCATTTACAAACATTGATTTAACTCAAGACCCTATTCGGTCAATTAGAAAGCTCCTGGTGATACTTTGGGAAAAAATGCAAAGACAGAACCAGTAAGAGCAGAAGTTAAAAATCAATAAAGTAGCTGCCATTTATTTCTGACAATAGATAATTGCTCATAGCCACCTGCTCCAGCCAAGAGTAAAAGTTGCTTTTGTGGGTTGACTTATCAATAATGATTACTGTGTACATTAAAGAAATAAAGTGAATAATTGTAGCAGCATGTTGATAACAGCCATTGTTACTGACAGCTGCTGTGTCACAAAATGCAAAACATTCTCAATGATGTATTCATCAGTTTTGCTCTCAATACAAATTCAAACTGTAATTGACATGATTGCTCAAATAGCAGAACAACGTCTGATTGAGTTGTATAGTGCCAACGCATGACTTCTGAGACAAACCAAATGTGGAATCACATTTTATGTGTTGTTACTTTTTAAATGGCCAAAGGTGAGCTGCTACCTGTTGCACCCCTACATCCAAACCACTACCCTTATTCCAACTCTGCACCGCCCAAGGTAGCAAGGCATTTCTGAACATCTTTATCCATCTGGATCAGACAGTGACTGTCAGTTAGTATTGCTCTCACCTTGGAGAGAAGTGGTTGCGGACTCAAGCCCCACTCCAGGAACTTGGGAGCACCAGAGTCAAATCCAATGCTCCAGTGTGATAAAGAGGGAGTGCTGCACTATTGCAGACTGCCATCGATCAGATTGAGTTATTAAATGAAGAGCTGGTCTGCCTGCTCTGTTGGACATAACAGTTATAAAGTTACACAGTCATACAGCATGGAAGCAGACCCTTTGGCCCAACTAGTCTATGCTGACCAAGCTTCCCAAACTAAACTAGTCCCATTTTCCTGCATTTGGCCCATGTTCCCCTAAAACTTTCGTATCCATGTACCTGTACTCAATGATCACAGCAATGAAGGCAAACGCATCAAATGCCTTCTTTACCACAAGGCGCCACTCCAATATGACCAGTGTATCTACCACTTCCTCTGGCAGCTCGTTCCACATATGAACCACCTTCTGTTTTGAAACGTTGCGTCTCATGTCCTTTTTAAAATTTTACTCCTCTCACCTTAAAATTATGCCCTCCAGTTTTGAAACTCCCCTACCCTAGGGAAAATGCCTTTGCTATTTACCTTATCCATGTTCCTCATGATTTTATAAACCTCTATAAGATCACCCCTTGAATTCCTGTGTTCCAGTGAAAGAAGTTCCGGCCTCTCCTTATAACTCAAACACTACAATCCTGGCAACATTCTGATTAATCTTTTTCTGAACTCTCTCCAACTTAATAATATCCTCCGATAACAGGGTGACTAGAACTGCACACAGGACTCCAAAAGAGGCTTCACTAATGTCCTGTACAACTTAAACATGATATCCCAATACCCGTACTCAACAGGTCTAAGCAATGATGGCAAGCGTGCCAAATGCGTTCTTTTACCACAAGGTGCCTCTCAAACATGGTTAAAATCAGGTAGTTAGCACACTGCATGCAATCTAGCTGCCACACTTCCCTGTTACAACTGGATAATATAGACCAGAAGTACTTCATTAGTTGTAAAACACTTTGGGACATCCAGAAGTTGTGAAAAGTCATGAAACAGTAAAATGCTGTTGTTGTCTTTACAAGGGGGCATGAAAATCAGCCGGTCAATGATGCAATGTCACTTACTCACCCAAATGCCCTTCTGGCTGTAAGGAATGCCCCCTCCTGTGCCAGAGCCCAGAGAGTCTATTCAACATGTTCAGGGCTTTGTATACAAACCCAAATCTCACTGGAACCCCATTCTAATGAAGTACAGACTAAAGTTCTTGCACTAACCACTCACCGTACAGTCATTTTACTGTGTTAAATAAACCTTTTTATATATATACACAAAACTTGGGATCTAGATTCACTAATTCCACTGCTCTTCCGTCATTTGATCCAAGTGTGCCTCTCAGCCTGTTCACAAACCACTAATGTTTACACAAATTACTTATGAAGCAGCACCCTAACATCAGCTGGAGACATGGTCCCTCCTTAACGTTAGAAGAATGAGTGAAAAGGAGAGACGGGTTAGGTGTATGGGTGGCACGGCGGCTCAGTGGTTTGCAGTGCTGCCTCACAGCACCAGGGACCTGGGCTTGATTCCACCCTCAGGTCCATGTAGAGTTTGCACTTTCTCCCCGTGTCTGCGTGGGTTTCCTCTGGATGCTCCGCTTTCCTCCCACATTTCAAAGATGTGTTGGCTAGATGGAATGGCCATGGGAAGTGTGGATTATGGGGATGGGGTGAAGGATGCTGTTCAGAGGATTGGTGCAGACTGAATGGGCCAAATGGACTCTCTTTCTGCACTGTAAAGATTCTATGAATGTAGAACTTGGCCATTTAAGAGTTAAGGGCAATGAAGGTTAGGCAGCATGTTTTCCTAAAGACATCCAGATCCCGTGAAAGAACTTTAAAAAAATGCATGTCCTTCCTTTTGCTCTACATTTTATCAAACCAGTTTAATAAAGGGCAGGAAACAAAAGAGGTTATGATACAGTTGTGGAAAGAGCAAAAAAAAAGTCTATAATTTAAACATGACTGGGATATTGGGTGATATTGATGTCACTGTGGTACCCTGAATATATTTATAGAAGTGCATCGCCATTGTGCCCTTAGGGTAGCTGTGCTTCTAGAATGAATTTAATAAAGTTCAGACAGGCATGAGAAAACACTTCTGAATTTCAGTACCTTTGGCCTTCCAACCATCAGATGAACTTGGGGTTTCAGTTAATGATTTTTATTCAGTTCAAAGTTTTTGTTCACTATTTAGGAGGGCTGTACTTCTGAAAAAGCCAATGATCTTTGTGGAAGCTGAACCAAACAACCTGTTGATATACAAAGTTTGGGTTGTTTGGAAAATAACTTCACCTTCAGGCTCGGCAAGGATTCTAAAGGAAACAGTGGGTGCAAAAACCAAAAATATCCTTTATCCGAAAGCCAGTGGGTCCCAATGTTTTCCAGACAATGGATTCCAAACCTGTTTTAGGGAATTGCAGTAACTATGGGATATTTCAAGAAAGAGTTGGATCTTAGGGCAAAACAGATCAAAGCATATGGTGTGAAAGTGGAAACAGAGTAGAATGATCAGTCACAATCTTACTGAGTGGCACAGCTGGTTCAATGGGCCAAATGGCCTATTCCTGCTCCTGTCTGCTATGTTTCTATCATTCACATCAACCAAAAAAAAAAACGGGTTGATGGGGCCTCAGCTGAAATGTTTCATTAGTTAGACAACACCCAACACTGTGGTGCTCCCTCAATATCGATGATGCAAAGACTTTGGTTTATAGAGTTCAAGCATGGACAAGGTTAAAAGCTGCAAGATGTGGAATGGAGTAATGACTACACAACAAGTTTTGGATTCAAGTACAGCAAATTCGGTTTTGGTGGGCACCTTATGAACCAGCACTGTCGAGAAGCCAGCATAAATTAAATACCTCAAATGCTGTAACATTTACTGTAATATTCTGTCCAATTATTAGGTTCTGATTTACCTCAATGTGCATACACCTCATGTGAATAGACACAAAGTAGCAACATTTAATTCAATATCGAGTCAATTTCTCCTCAAATACTGCTGTGTCCGAGTATCTACAAGATACCCCCCAGCTGAAGGGGGCAGTGAGATGGCTCTCTGCAGGAAAAGGTTTAGTCAAGACATGATGATTTACAGAATATTATTATTATTATTATTATTATTAATAATAAAATAACTTATGAAGTATAACAGTGATGTGTATCCTACCCCCACCCACTGCATTACATTTCTATTACTTAGTGTATGTTGTGACAGAGATTGTGTGGACATCTTGATCAACCAGAATATTTGGCATATTCCTGGTCCAATAGGTGCTGGTTAATAAAAATATTGCTGTACTTGTTTGTAAGAGAACAGAGACCCCGAGAGGGGTGAACAGTCACACATTTGAGGTACTGGAATGATTTCTATCACAGCAGCAGATAGGGGGCCTCCACACGTGAAAACGTAAACACCTTGCCCAGAATGCATTCCACTCTCAACATTGATACAACTGCTCTTACAGATTTTTTTTTCCATTCATTTGTGGAATGTGGCTGTCACTGACAGGGCCCAGCATTTCTTGGCTGCCCCTCGTTGCCCCTTGAGAAGGTGGGGGGTGAGTTGCCTCCTTGAACCACTGCAGTCCACCTACAATGCCCTTAGGGAGGGGATTCCAGGATTTTGACCCACCGACAGTGAAGGAACGCTGATATATTTCCAAGTCAGGATGGTGACTGACTTGGAGGGGAACTTGCAGGGGGTGGTGTTCCCATGTATCTGCTGCCCTTATCCTTCTAGATGGAAGCAGGCATGGGTTTGGAAGGTGCTGTCTGAGGATCTTTGGTGAATGTCTGCAGGGTTTCTTGTAGATAGTAGCAGCAGTGTGTACTGAGTGTTGCTGGTGGAGGGAGTGGATGTTTGTGGATGTGGTGCCAATCAAGCAGCTGCTTTGTCCTGGATGGTGTCAAGCTTCTTGAGTGTTTTTGGGGCTGCACTCATCCAGGCAAGTGCACCCATCTGTCACACTCCTGACTTGTGCCTTGTAGATGGTGGGCAGGCTTTGGGGAGTCTGGTGGTGAGTTACTTGTCGCAGTATTCCCTGCTTCTGGCCTGCTCTTGTACCCACTGTGTTTTATGTGGTGAGTCCAGTTGAGTTTCTGGTCAATGGTAGCCCTCAGAATGTTGACGTTGGGGTATTCAGTGGTGGTAAACCATTGAATGTCAAGGAATGGTGGTTAGATTGTCTCTTATTGGTGATGGTCATAGCCTGGCATTTGTGTGGCATGAATATCATGGGTCAGGTGTCATTCTGAAGAGCCTTCCACCTATGTCCAAGGCAGGTGGCACAAGTGGAAGTGTCTCCTGGTTAGTCACGCTTAACACAGAGCGACACCACCCCCAAACTCCAGCTCAGCACTTTACAAACTTTGTGTCATTGCAGTCCCACTTTGGGGCTTGATCATTGCCTGAACTAACCCTCTCAGTACCCACTGAGAGAAAGAAATTGAGTCAGAGTTGTACAGCACGGAAATAGACCTTTCAACCTAATTCATCCAGGTCAACCAGATATCCTAAATTAATCTGGACCCATTTGCCAGCATTTGGCCCAAATCCCTCTAAACCCTTCCTATTCATATACCCATCTGTTTAACCTTTTAAATGTTGTAACCCTACCAATCCCATACACGCACACCCTCTGTTTGAAAAACTTGCCTCTTAGGTCCCTTTCATATCTTTCCCCTCTCACCTTAAACCTATGCCCCTCGAGTTTAGGATTCCCCCACCCTGGCAAAAAGACCTTGGCTATTCACCCTATCCACACCCCTCATGATTTTATAAACTTCTATAAAGTCACCTCTCAGTTTCTGATGCTCCGTGGTAAAGAAAACACTCCACCTCTTCCTGTAGATCGGCCTCCCAACCCCTACACTCAATGCACTGAGTAATAAAGGCAAGCATGCCAAACCAAGCACATACTAAAGGGCTTGTTAGAGTGGAAGTGTACCAAAGTTTGAACTTTTAGAGGTGTAAAGCTTACAACCCCAAAGTTTTACCTTAGAATCCTGACTGCCACTGTGGGAAGCCCTGCTATAGCCTCTGGCGACAGTTGACTAACCTACCCATGCTACGTTTATTAGTTGGACTTATAGTCGTCACACGTACAGCACAACGTGGAGAGAGAGAGAGGGGGGGGGAGAGAAAGAGAGAGAGGGGGGGGAGAGAAAGAGAGGGGGGGGGAGAGAGAAAGAGAGGGGGGGGAGAGAGAAAGAGAGGGGGGGGAGAGAAAGAGAGGGGGGGGAGAGAAAGAGAGGGGGGGGAGAGAAAGAGAGGGGGGGGAGAGAAAGAGAGGGGGGGGGAGAGAAAGAGAGGGGGGGGGAGAGAAAGAGAGGGGGGGGGAGAGAAAGAGAGGGGGGGGGAGAGAAAGAGAGGGGGGGGAGAGAAAGAGAGGGGGGGGAGAGAAAGAGAGGGGGGGGAGAGAAAGAGAGGGGGGGGAGAGAAAGAGAGGGGGGGGAGAGAAAGAGAAGGGGGGGAGAGAAAGAGAAGGGGGGGGAGAGAAAGAGAAGGGGGGGGAGAGAAAGAGAAGGGGGGGGGAGAGAAAGAGAAGGGGGGGGGAGAGAAAGAGAAGGGGGGAGAGAAAGAGAGGGGGGGAGAGAAAGAGAGGGGGGGAGAGAAAGAGAGGGGGGGAGAGAAAGAGAGGGGGGGAGAGAAAGAGAGGGGGGGAGAGAAAGAGAGGGGGGGAGAGAAAGAGAGGGGGGGAGAGAAAGAGAGGGGGGGGAGAGAAAGAGAGGGGGGGGAGAGAAAGAGGGGGGGGGGAGAGAAAGAGAGGGGGGGAGAGAAAGAGAGGGGGGGGAGAGAAAGAGAGGGGGGGGAGAGAAAGAGAGGGGGGGGAGAGAAAGAGAGGGGGGGGAGAGAAAGAGAGGGGGGGGAGAGAAAGAGAGGGGGGGGAGAGAAAGAGAGGGGGGGGAGAGAAAGAGAGGGGGGGGAGAGAAAGAGAGGGGGGGGAGAGAAAGAGAGGGGGGGGAGAGAAAGAGAGGGGGGGGAGAGAAAGAGAGGGGGGGGGAGAGAAAGAGAGGGGGGGGGGAGAGAAAGAGAGGGGGGGGGGAGAGAAAGAGAGAGGGGCGGGAGAAAGAGAGAGGGGCGGGAGAAAGAGAGAGGGGCGGGAGAGAAAGAGAGGGGGGGAGAGAAAGAGAGGGGGGGAGAGAAAGAGAGGGGGGGGAGAGAAAGAGAGGGGGGGGAGAGAAAGAGAGGGGGGGGAGAGAAAGAGAGGGGGGGGAGAGAAAGAGAGGGGGGGGGAGAGAAAGAGAGGGGGGGGGAGAGAAAGAGAGGGGGGCGGGAGAAAGAGAGAGGGGCGGGAGAAAGAGAGGGATCAGACTTAACATGGGAGGTCTGTTCACAAATCTGATAACAGCAGGGCAGATGATGTTCTTGGGATCTGTTTGTACATGTATTGCAACTTAAACTTCTGACCGACAGAAGAGGGTACAACTGGGGTGGGAGGGATCTCTGATTCTGTTGGTTGCTGTACCAAGGGAACGGGAAGTGTAGAAGGAGCGGATGGATGGAAGGAAGGTTGGTTTGTGTGATGGACTGGCCCGTGTTCACGACTATCTGTAGTTCCTTGTGGTCTTGGGAAGAGCAGTTGCCTCACCACACTACCTGCAACTATGCTTGTGAACGTGTACAAATGCAACACAGAACTCAAAAGTAAATTCAGCTTCGTTGGAACTAATTGTATTGTGGATAGCAATATTTCCTCTTTAAAATAGGCACCGACAGATACATTCTTCAAACGCTATCAAGGGCAGGATATGTAAGAGAGGGGAAAGGGATCCGAGAGGCAACTTACTCTTCATAGTGAGTGGTGCGTTTATGGAATGAGCTGCAGAGGAAGTGATAGAGGCGAGTACAATCACAGCATTTAAAAGACAAACTAGGGGGATAGGAAAGGTTTAGGGGAATATGGGTCAAACTCAAGCAGATAAGACTGGTTCAGTTTAGGAAACCTGGTCGGCACGGATAGGTTGGGCTGAAGGGTCCGTTTCCATGCTGTATGGCTCTACATGGTCCTTGTGAAAGGAGGATTCTATTACCCGTGATGTTGGTGATGGGGTGAAATATCAGGCGTGAACATAGCATGGTACGTGAAGATTGGCACCAGCTGCCTAAAACATTGGCAACCCATGAGACTGTCCATGTAACCAGTGCCTTTTATGGCCACGTGACATCCCAGAGCCAGTGGAAAAGTGTATTCAGTCGTACATGTATGAAACAAGGCGACCAATTTACCCAATGCAAGTTCCCTCAAAATGGCAATGTGATAATGGCCAAATGATCAAATTCTAGTGATGTCAGCAGAGAAACCAGCATTGGCTGCAACACTGGGCTGCCAGCAAGTCCCCACTCTGGTGCACTTAATTTTGTACTGGGTCTTTTGGAACAGAATTTGAATCCATGGCCTGTTCACTCAGAAGCCAGTGGGCAAGCATAGAGTCACAGAGAAGGATCAGCCCATAGATGAGTTCCATGGGAAAGAAGTGTGGTGAAAAAGAAAGTTTTAAAAAAAAACTGCTTTTAAAAAAAAGACAAAGTGAAGTGCAGACGAATTGAATGCAGCAATGGTCAAGGAAGACAAAGAAATGGAGGGCAAAAGTGACAAGATATAAGATTCATCGAAGAAGAAAAAGTGATTCTGTACAGGGTAGGAACCTGGAAAGGAGCAATAATGCAGAAACAGGAGGCAAATACACTCGCGACTTTTATGAATTCTATGAAAATGCACATATTTTCACAGGTTCAATCCAGAACAGAAGGCTGCTTTCTCAGCCAGCTCAATAATAGAAATCCTGACTTGGAGCTCTGCTAGAAGTTAAACAAATTTACACCAGCCTTGGTTTCTTACCTTTTGACTCAGTCTGGCCTGCGAGTCAGCAGGTTAATGATTCACCCCTCCTCCCCAAGCCAAACCCCCTGTCCAGTCTAATGCGACAGCACGTTCATCTAAATGTAACATTGAAATTAGCGGGGGCTGGAGAACCTTCAGCTTTTAGGTGAAGTATTAACAGAGATTGCGGGAGAGTGGGTAGCAGCGGGAGGTGAAAGATGCCATGACACAGTCGAAAGAAATGAAGGGTGTGCGCCAGGCGTCCAAACTAAAACTCACTTAACAACAATCATTGAGCAAGACAAACCACACCTCTTACTTACTCTTCACAAATCTACACTTTGCAGTGGACGCTTTGCATGTCCTCCCACATGGCATCAATGAGTGAGCTTAAGAAGTAATTAATTGGTTGCAATGTGTGTCAGGATAGGACATATGCACTTGCAGGTTCCTTCCCTTGCTCTGCGCTCCATCAAGCTGATGCGCTGAAATTTCCTTAACTGTTCCATCATTAAAACTGCATTCTTCTACCTCCATAACATTGGCTGCTGCTCAAGCCCAGTTACAGCTGATATCCTCATTCGCAGCCTTGTTTCTGTAAGTGATTGTGACAAGGTCAGCCAGCTGGACCTCATAGAATGAGTTCCCTGATTGGACCAGGTTAGCCCCAATCAGGGAGCCCTGGCTGACAGACTTAAACAGGAGTGTCAGACATCCTGTTCACTCAGAGCTGGATCAGTGTCGAAGACTCCACATGTAAATAAAGGGTGACTTTTTGATGGGATTCCAGCCTCTGGGGATTTATTTCAGTTACCACTAGCCATAACAATTCCAATGTAGTCCAGGCTGGTCTCCCAAGTCCCAAAAAACTTAAAAGCAGAGTTGCGGATGACCAAAGTCTGATTTACCTATTAATCATGTACTCACTAACCTAGACAACAAAATGTGAGGCTGGATGAACACAGCAGGCCAAGCAGCATCTCAGGAGCACAAAAGCTGACGTTTCGGGCCTAGACCCTTCATCAGAGAGGGGGATGGGGTGAGGGTTCTGGAATAAACAGGGAGAGAGGGGGAGGCGGACCGAAGATGGAGAGAAAAGAAGATAGGTGGAGAGAGTATAGGTGGGGAGGTAGGGAGGGGATAGGTCAGTCCAGGGAAGACGGACAGGTCAAGGAGGTGGGATGAGGTTAGTAGGTGGATGGGGGTGCTGCATAATGCTACACTTGCCCCCACACCTCCTCCCTCACCCCTATCCCAGGCCCCAAGATGACATTCCACATTAAGCAGAGGTTCACCTGCACATCTGCCAATGTGGTATACTGCATCCACTGTACCCGGTGTGGCTTCCTCTACATTGGGGAAACCAAGCGGAGGCTTGGGGACCGCTTTGCAGAACACCTCCACTCAGTTCGCAACAAACTACTGCACCTCCCAGTCGCAAACCATTTCCACTCCCCCTCCCATTCTTTAGATGACATGTCCATTATGGGCCTCCTGCAGTGCCACAATGATGCCACCCGAAGGTTGCAGGAACAGCAACTCATATTCCTCTTAGGAACCCTGCAGCCTAATGGTATCAATGTGGACTTCACCAGTTTCAAAATCTCCCCTTCCCCAACTGCACCCCTAAACCAGCCCAGTTTGTCCCCTCCCCCCACTGCGCCACACAACCAGCCCAGCTCTTCCACTCCACCCACTGCATCCCAAAACCAGTCCAACCCGTCTCCGCCTCCCTACCCTGTTCTTCCTCTCACCCATCCCTTCCTCCCACCCCAAGCCGCACCCCCATCCACCTACTAACCTCATCCCACCTCCTTGACCTGTCCATCTTCCCTGGACTGACCTATCCCCTCCCTACCTCCCCACCTATACTCTCTCCACCTATCTTCTTTTCTCTCCATCTTCGGTCCGCCTCCCCCTCTCTCCCTGTTTATTCCAGAACCCTCACCCCATCCCCCTCTCTGATGAAGGGTCTAGGCCCGAAACGTCAGCTTTTGTGCTCCTGAGATGCTGCTTGGCCTGCTGTGTTCATCCAGCCTCACATTTTGTTGTCTTGGATTCTCCAGCATTTGCAGTTCCCATTATCTCTGATACTCACTAACCTACATTGGCTCCAGTGAAGTCATGTCTCCATTTCAAAATTGTCAACCTGGTTTTCAAATCTCCTGTCTCTCCCCATCTCTTATAGCCTCCTTCAGCCCTCGGAGGTATGGGTTCCTCTAATTTGACTCTTGATTTTAAATTTCTCCAGCATTGGCAGCCTTGCTCTCTGCTCCCTGGTATTTTCTCCTGAAACTATTTGCCCTCTCAAACCTCACTCTCCTCTTTTAAAAACACTCCCCAAAACCTGACTCTCCAGCTAAGATTTTTGGTCATGATCTGCTTTAATAGAGAGAGGGGGTCTTATGCCGCAGCCATAGCATCGCTACCTCTCAGCCAGTTACTCAGGTTCAAGACTCATCCTGGGATGTTTCACCCATAAGCATGCATCAATCCAATGGAAATCCTTGGCCCAACCGTTGGAAATAAGGATGGGAGAAAAGTCAGCCAATGTGCCCAACCTACTGCAGCCTCAAGTGGCTTTGTGCCTGACTTTGTCCTGCGGAGCACCTTCAGACAATTTGTTGCTTAGGAGGTGCTATACAAATAGAGTTTATTGATGTTTAGATGGATATGGGCTAAATGCAGGCAAATGTGATTATTTTAATTTGGAAAACTTGTTGAAATTGACAAGTTGAAACGGTGGCCTGTATCTGTGCTGTATGACTCAAAGTGCAAGCAGATCAAGGAGCTACAGTGCAGACTGAACATGAAGCTGCTGCAAGTGCTGGTTACATTATGGAGAGGGCACTATGGGCCAGCCTACCGTATCTCTCTCTCACACACACACACACACCCGGATTCCACTCAAAGATATATTCGCAAGTTTCCATTAGCTTGGTAGACCATTGACTACTGGGCCAACCGTACAGATGGACCTTGGAGAACCATAACTAAAAATGTCTGACACTGCATGACCACATCAAGACTTGCCAAGCTAAAGTAATATCTCATTTTTTAAATAAAAGTTAAACATACTATTAGTTCCAAATGCTTCACATAAGCCTCCTCCCATCCTACAGAAAACTAGCCCTTTCTCCCTTGTGTGCTTCAATGACTCTGTGCTCAAGCAGCCCAGAATCCTCTTGTAGGAGTAAGTCGATGGAATGAGCTGCCAGAGAAAATGCTAGTACAATTACAACAATTAAAAGGCATCTGGGTGGGTATATGAATATAAAGGGTTTAGATTAGATTAGATTCCCTACAGTGTGGAAACAGGCCCTTCGGCCCAACAAGTCCACACTGCCCTTTAGAGCATCCCACCCAGACCCATCCCCCTAAACACTACAGGCAATTTAGCATGGCCAATCCACCTAGCCTGCACATCTTTGGACCGGAGGAAACCCATGCAGACAGAGGGAGAATTGCAAACTCCACACAGACACAGTCACCCAATGCTGGAATTGAACCCGGGTCCCTGGCACTGTGAGGCTGCAGTGCTAACCCCTGAACCACCATGCCGCCCACAATGGGTTACTGGGAAATAGACCAAATGCCAGCAAACAGGACTAGATTAATTTAGGATATCTGGTCAGCATAGACGAGTTGGACTAAAGGGTCCATTTCCAAGCTATACATCGCCATGACTCTAAGTACCATAATCTACCAAATTACTGGGTACAGCATGTTCTCATTTTTAAAGTTTTTTGGTAACTCTTGATTTTTGACTTTTTTTGAGGAAATCTCGACTCAATCTGGCCTTTTAACAATCCATGTTCCCCCAACTACCGCTACATCACGTTCACTCAACGCAATAGGCTGATTTAACATACTGCACCCCTACAACTGAAAACACCACAATTCAGTCTCGCCTCAGCTTTTTTTCCTATCACAGTGTAGCTCTGCTTTTGAAGAGTTGGCTCCATCCTAATGTAGGAAGAAGTACAGTCATTACACCATTCTACTCCCACTGTCTGCTGATCACCCAGGGACAAGGCCATGATCCACGCCTCCACTCCTTGCAGAAGGAGAAGTCTCAACTGGTAGAGGACAACCTTGGCGGTTTGGAAATATCACATTGGCTCCACTTCAACTCCCCTTTCCTCTCTCTTCAAGCTCCAAGTCTTGAGATCATTTGACGTGTCTGGAAATCTCTTGGCACCTTGCCCAAAGCAGAGAGCCTTGAGATCCTTAGGTTATTTGGATCTGTGTTAAAGCCTTATTCTACTCTCTAACGCGAATATAAATGGATAATTTCAGGCCTTTTCCCCCCCTTTAATCATTCATGGGATGAGGGCATCACTGGCTGGGGAGCATTTATTATCCATCCCTAATTGCCCAGAGGGCAGTTAAGAGTCAACCACATGACTGTGGGTCTAGAGTCACATGTAGGGCAGACCAGGTAAGGATGGCAGTTTCCATCCCTAAAAGGGCATTAGTGAACCAGATGGGCTTTTCAGACAATCAGCAATGGAGTCACAGTCACCTTGCAAAGAGACATAAAAAGACTAGGCATCATATAGGACTATACCTGACCACCCCCTACAAGCAGTATTATTGATGAAGGGTCTAGGCCCGAAACGTCAGCTTTTATGCTGCTGGGCCTGCTGTGTTCGTCCAGCCTCACATTTCATTATCTTGGATTCTCCAGCATCTGCAGTTCCCATTATCACATTATTGCTTCAGTGTCACTGGGTCAAAATCCTGTAAGTGTGTCTCTAATGGGACTGTGGTTGCCCCTACCCTATGCCGACAGTATTGGTGGCCTGAACCACTGCTTTCTCAAGGGGCAATTAGGAATGGGCAATAAAAACTTACCCACCCAAATCTGGTAAGCGAATATTTTGGAAAAAAAACTTGACAAAAACAAACTTTCCAAATTGTTGGCGCAGGAGAAAAGATTGTACAGAAAACCCCCAAACTTTAAAAATGTCATTGACCAGGCGACCCATCTTGAGAGATGCTGGTTGTAGGTGTGTATTAGCGACAACTCTTACCATAAGGCTGGGGGCCTGTGCTTCAAAACAGTGCCACCCAAAGCACACAGTTTTACATCGCATCAGAAAGATAACACTGCCAGCAGTGCTGCACTCCCTCAGTCCTAGGCTGGAGTGTTCAACCTCAGTTCAAGCCAGTAACTCTGGTGAGCCACAAGCAAGTGCGCAACGAACTAAGCCACAGCACTCTCTCTCTCTCTCTCTCTCACTCACAGTGATCAGAAGCTATATTCAGGTCATTTTTCTCTTGCCTTGAGAGCAGTAATCAATGATCCACCTTTGTATCACTTCTTCTCCATTCTATTTCAAAAAAAAGGTTTGCATAACCGGTATGGGGCTCTGCTTAAACCATTCACATCCGCAAGATCCGTCAGCCGATATAAAAATTCTCCAGAGATCCAGACATTTTAACAGAAGCCGTCATTGCCCCTGCCAATCGTCCCAGCCCACGATGACACTGGAATCCGGAAAATACCTCACTAGTTCCAAATAAAAAATGACTAGGAACCACATAACTCAGGTTCTGAAATGGACTCCAGATAGCTGCTGAACCACATGGTTAAATATTAAACAGATGCTTGGATGGTGGAAGGTACTTGTAGGGGACTGCATAGGGACATAAATCACTACAAATATAAGCCCACTTAACAGAATTTCATTACAACAAATGCTTCTCTTTTCAATTTCCTACTTAAAAATGGATCATTTAAAGCTCCCCATTCAATCTTATTGCTGACTTGTTAAATCATCAACTTTTTTTAAAGAAATAGAAGCATTATTTACATTTTTATCTACCTGTGGAATGCGGTGCTTCCCCGTCTGGATTTCTTTTCACCTTGTTTAGGCTTTTCTCGGGTTCAATATCTGATACACTTAGGTGTTTACACTTCTTCCTTTATTCCTCCACCCTCGTTCAGTTCACTCGGAAAGGAACGGCTTCAGGGTGGAAGGGGGGGGGGGGGTAGGGGGGAAGCGAAGTTTTGAAGAAAACGAAAATAAAAATCCAAGCGGAGAAAAGGTCCAGTTTCAGTCTACAAAGCAAATGAGAAAGAAAATAACGTTCAGTCTAAAATGTGACCCAAAAAGCGCAAAGATAACTGAAGATAAAATCTAACCCTCGCGAAATAAATACAAACCAACATTAAATCTCTGAGATAAATTTAAGAGCTGGCCCCGCAAAAAAAAAATTGAAACACACCAACATTGAGACAGATTGGATTCTCAACTCAACCATAAAAGTGCATGCTCGTAGAACTGCAACTCACGGTGATGCAGCACCTAAATCACCCAGCCCAACTCAACAACAACACTGCTACTGACTGATCCTAGCAAACAAAACTTATTTTGTTTTATTTCCCCAAAATAAAACACTAAGGAGACAAAAATAAAATCCTGTTGAAAACATTACCCTTCCTTCCTTCCTCACACTTCCACTGGGCAAGGTCTGCCGAGTGTTTTGTCTCCAAACCCCCTTGCCCTCTTTTGCCTGTATGAAAACAACTCAGTTCCTGGAATTCCTGGGTCAGATGATACTCACACACGCAGCTGCCTTTCATTCATAAAAAACACAGACCGCGAGCACGTCACCCACTTGTTGCCCATAGATGGCAAAGAACCTGACGTCAGTCAATCCGGCTGGCGGATGATGTAATCTTCCAGGGCCGCCATCTTTCTGCGGGGCAACAGCAACAGGCAGCTCCTCCCAAATGGTGCTGCGGGGCAAAGAGACTTCCTGGAGGCTTGCTATGCCTCGCTGCAGTGTTACTTTTATTTTTTTTAAAGGAAGTGCTGCTTTTATAATAACACGGGACCCTCTGGGAAGAGTGCCTTTGAATTCCAGATACTTTATGATCTGTCCTGAGGAAGGGTCACTCGACCAGAAACGTTCACTCTGACTTCTGGCCACAGATGCTGCCAAATCTGCTGAGCTTTTCCAGCAATTTTGTTTTTGTTTCTAATTTACAACATCCACAGCTCTTTCAGTTTTTACTTTATGACCGCAGATTTAAAAAGACATGGAATTAGATTTCAACAGTCTATGTAGCCTTCCTCGACAACCCCTGAAGTGTTTTATTCTTAATCGGAGCCACTGTTGTAAACAGGACAGCCAGTTTGTGCAGAATAAGAGTGCACAAACCTCAGAATGATAGTGACCAGGGCTTTTATTCTGTGATTAAATGATAAATAGACTAGTCAGGGAATACCCTTCCTCAACCCAATTCAACATATTACCAACTTTTATCATATAGTTTGCCAACCATTGCAAACATGTTACCATCTTTTACATTCACCTGAGAGTACAAGCAGGACCTCATTCCAAAAAGCCCCTTCAGTGCTCACTACATGTCATCCTACATTTTTGTAGAGACAGAAACAGGAATTGCTGGATTAGCTCAGTAGGCCTGGCAGTATCTGTGGAGAGAAATCAGTGTTAACGTTTTGGGTCAAGTAATCCTGCCTCAGAACTGATAGTAGGTACAAAATTGTTGGTTTATATGCAGAAGATAGGGTGGGAGGAGGAGATAAGGAGTAAACAACAGATGAGTGTAAGGATCTGTTTAGAATGGCAAATAGCTATTAATGGGGACTGTTAGTGACTAACAGTGGATGGTGTATACTAGGAGACTGTATGATTACAAGGCCTGGTGTGTGGTGTAGAGGTGAGGACATGGGAAATCTCAAGCCCTAAAGCTATTGAACTCAATATTGAGTCTGGAAGGCTGCAGGGCCCCCAAGCAGAAATTTGGTAAACCCTGTTCTGCAGCAGGGTCATTGGACCCGAAACGTTAACTTTGAATTCCTTCCACAGATGCAGCCAGACTTGTTGAGTTTTTCTAGTAAATTCTGTTTTTGTTTCTGAATTCCAGCACGGAGATTGGAATGAAGTCAGCCAGGGTGGATCTCATAGAATATGAGTTCCCTATTTGGGGTTGTTAAACTGGGCCAATCAGAGACGCCTGGCTGACAGGTATAAACAGGAGTGTCAGGGTATGCTCACTCTTGGAGCTGGCTCTGACCTAACCGTGTCAGTGTCATGTACTATGTGCATGTAAACAAAAGGTGACTTGGTGTTGGGATACTGGCCTTCGTAGAGTTGTTTCATCCAACATCCACCATTCCTTGGTAATTTAGTTTACTTTTTTTTTAGTCAGGACTCTGGAATGAGGTTTGACCACCCCAAGCTTCCTAAGACCATAAGAAATAGGAAGTGGAGTAGGCCATTAGGCCCCTTGAACCTGCTCCTTCGTAAAATAGGATGATCCAACATTCCTCATGTCCTCTTTCCTGCCTGTTCCCCTTAACCCTTGATTCCCCAACTGATCAAGAGTCTATCTCAGCCTATCTCTCGACCACTCCATCTGAGCGTCGAGTCACCAGCCTGCCTCAGCTCAAAGGTACAAGGGAATATAAGATGTCAGAAGTAGTCAGATACAATGAGAAAATTAGAAAGTTGTCAAACCTTTATGTACCTTTTTAACACTGAAACTGTCCATGCAAATGTTTATTATGGCGAAGTGAACATAGTAATATTGAAGACAGGAGTAGGATTGACCAATTAGCGCTTCGAGCCTGCTTTGTCAGTCATTATGATTATGGCTGGCCATCCAGCTTAATAGCCTGTTCCCGTTTTCCGATATTCTTTGATCCCTTTAGCCCCAAGTGCTATATCCAAATCTTTCTTGAAAGTCAACATAATTACACGAACAGCCCAAAGTCCTAAGGCAGGTTTCTTTATTCTACTGGCATCTGAGACTCCAGGCCAAGATCTGGATTTTTCTTTCTTTGCTTTTTGCTGTTTTTCTCTTATTTCTGCTATTCTTTCTTTAATTTTATTTTAGTTCTTTTTGTTATGGTTTTGTAATCAAGATGGCGTTGTATTCCTGTATTCCTATTCTTGACGACACAAGACGATAAATCTAACTCTAATTCTATTCAGATCTCTCCAAACATTAAGAGAACTAAAACTGGGAAGAGAGAGTGTTTACATTGGATTAATCCTATAGTACATATTGTGGTTGAAGAATCCTTTGTCTCTGTTTGTATGTTGGCCTCTCTCTCTCTTTCTCTCCCCATAAGGCCTCTGCCTAACAAAGATAACACTCCTGCAGAAAAGTTTTGCAAAGTATAGTCAGCCTCAATTGTTCTTTGAAGTGTGGGAGCACATTATCAGGATCATGGGGAAAAAATGGACTCGAAAGACCAGGAGAGAAGCTACTGATCAGTGAGGGATGTGTGATTGTTAGAGTGGATCTCAGTTTAAAAACGCTGGTAAAATGAATTGCTTCACAGCAAGCATTGATCAATTTCTTGCTGAGGCATCTCCACAGGAATTTCATGGCCAATCCCACTCCAGTGATACATCGGGTCATAGCGTCATAGAGATGTACAGGACAGAAACAGGCCCTTCAGTCCAAATTGTCTCTGCCGGCCAGATATCCTAAATTAATCTAGTTCCATTTGCCCACATTTAGCCCACATCCCCCTAAGATCTTCTTATTCATGTACCCAACCAGATGCCTTTTAAATGTCGTTATTGTACCAGCCTCCATCACTTCCTCTGGCAGCTCAGCCCATCTCCACAACACCCTCTGCATGAAAATTTTTCCCTTTAGGTCCCTTTTGAATCTTTCCCCATCTCACCTTAAACCTATGCCCCTCTGGTTTTGGCCTCCCGTACCCTAGGAAAATGACCTTGGCTACTCACCCTATCCATGCATCTCATGACTTTATCAACCTCTACGAGGTCACCCCTCAGTCTCCAACACTCCAGGGAAAATAGCCCCAGCCGATTCAGCCTCTTTCTATAGTTCAAACCCTCAAACCCGGCAACAGCCTTATAAATCTTTTCTGAACCCTTTTAAGTTTAACGCCATCTTTCATATTGTAGGAAGATCCAAACTGAATGCAGTACTACAAAAGTGGTCTAACCATTATCCTGGACAGCAATAACATTTCATCCCAATATCTATAGTCAATGCACTGACCAACAAAGGCAAGTGTACCAAACACCTTCTTCACCATTCTGTCTCCCCGCCGCTTCACCTTCAAGGAGCTTTGCACCTACCCCCCTAGGTCTCTGTATGGCAACACTCGCGGGACTTTACCATTAAGTGTATAAATCCTGCCCAGATTTGCCTTTCCAAAATGCAACACCTCAAATTTATTGAAAGTAAACTCTATATGCCTCTCCTTGGCCTATTGATTAAGGTCCCGTTGTACTCTCAGGCAATCTTCTTAGCTGTCTATTACATTACCAATTTTGGTGTCATCTGCAAACTTACGAACCATTCCTACTATATTCACATCCAAATCATTTGGTTAAATGACAAAAAGCAGTCGGCCCAGAACCAATACTTGTGACACACTGTTGGTCACAGGCCTCCGGTCCAAAAAACAACCCTCCACCATCACCGTCGGTCTCCTACCTGCAAGCCAGTTTTGTATCCACATGGCTAGCTCTCCATGGAATTCATGTGATCTAACCTGGCTAACCAGTCTACCTGGTGGATCCTTATTGAAAGCCTTGCTGAAGTCCATATAGGCAACGTTGTCCACTCTGCTGTCATCAATCATCTTTGTCACACCTAAAGAGGTGTTGGAATTGTGACGGAGTGGCTACCTGAAACAACACTGCACTCCGTCACTGTCATCACCTGCTGCAAGTCCTGTTACTGTATTTTCCAGGGCTAACAGATGCCTGCAGCATTGTTTGTTGGTGATGAGTTCTTGAATCTTTCAAAGGCAACAGATTCTATGTGCCAGCGTGCCTGCTGCCAATGCAAGGTGACCGTTAAAGATGGCTGCCGGCTGCCATCACATGTGGACATGTTGAGAATTATGTTACAACAGAGCCTTCTGGTTGCCTTGGAGCTGAATGTGGGTTGGAAGAGTGCTGCTTCCCTGCACGCACCATTTCTGGTCATCCTTCCCTCTCCTCCCAGTTCCAGCTGATGTTTGTATCCAACCCCTCAAGCCCCCATTGCTGGCTGTTCCTCCTCCACTTGCCTATTGGCCCCATCCCTCACCCCTTTCATCCCCACTCTAGTTACACCTCTTGAACTACACTTCTTCTGTCCACACCCTTTGCCAGCGTACCCACATTTGCCCCCAGTCACACTGCATGGTCTTCCACTTCAGACTCCTTCTCAGGACTCTCGTCATTGACCACCTATTGGTGGCATTGCTAATTACAGAGCCTTTATTCGTACAGAACCTTTAACATGGGAAAACATCCCAAGGTGCTTCATTAATGTTTACTCAAACAAAATTAGAGTGACTGTGGGTCAAACGAGAAGTTAGGGCAGATGATCAAAAGCTTGGCCAAGCAGATAGATATTAAATAAATGTCTTAAGGGTATAGATGGAGAAGTTTAGAGAGGGAAGTCTAGATTTAGGTTCTATGGCAGCTAAAAAGATTTATACCTGCCATTTATAGCTTCAAACTACAGTTCACAAATGAAATTCTTCATGACAACATGGCTGAAATTATAATAAATTCCTTAAAGCATTTGTTCCCAGGTCCATGCCTACTTCAAAAATCCAAATATTGAGTCATACAGTCATACAGCACGAAAATAGACCCTTTGGTCCAAGTTATCCATAGCAAACAGGTTTCCCCTGGACTAGTCCTATTTGCCTGCATTTGGCCCATATCTGCCTAAACCTTTCCTATCCAGGTACCTATAAAAATGTCTTTTAAATGTTGTAACTGTACCTGCATCTACCTCTTCCTCTGGCATTCATTTCACACTAAAAAAAACCCTGTATGTGAAAACGTTACCCTTCAGGTCCCTTTTAAATCTTTCTCCTCTCACCTTAAAAATATGCTCTCTAGTTTTGAACTCGCCCTATCCTAGGGAAAAGACCTTTGCTATTCATCTGATCTCTGGCCCTCATGATTTGATAAATCTCTATAAGGTCAATAACAACCTCCCATCCTCCAGTGAAAAAAATCCCAGCCTCTCCTTATAACTCAAACTTTCCAGTCCCGGTAACATTCTGGTAAATCTTTTCTGCACCCTTTCCAAATTAATAATATCCTTTCTAGAGTAGAACTGTACATGGTACTCCAAAAGTGACCTAACTCACAGAAGTTGCACAAAGCAATCTGAGCATGTGCAGTTTGCAGAATTTCTCAGTGTGTTGTCAACACTATCTTAAGGCCATGCCCCGACCCAGAAAGGATCAGAGATTGAATTCCCAAGTATTTATTTTGGGTACGAGCAACCATTTCATTCTGAAGTGCTCAGTCAAATGAGATTTCTGAAGAAGGGACCCAACTCAAAGCATCAACTTTCGTGCTCCTTTGATGCTGCCTGACCTGATGTGTTCCTCCAGCTCTATACTGTGTTGTCCTCTTGACCTGCGGGGTTTTGCTATAGAATAATTTATTTTGATTTCCTTCCTAACACTAGTAGACAGAGAACATTTCCTGAGTCTTTTCTAAAAATTGCTTAGGCAAATATAGAATCCCTACAGTGTGGAAGCAAGCCATTCGGCCCATTGAGTCACGGTGGCTCGGTGGTTAACACTTCTGCCTCATAGCGCCAGGGAAACGGGTTTGATTCCACCCTTGGCCATGCTAAATTGCCCATGGTATCCAGGGATGTGTAGATTAGATGGATTAACCATGGGAAATGTGGGTTTATGGGGATAGGATAGGGGGTGGGTCGGGGTCTGATGCTGTTTGGAGGGTCACTGTGGACTTGATGGGTCGAATGGCATGTTTCCATATTGTAAGGAATCTATGAGTCCACACCAGCCTTCCGAAGAAAATCCCACCCAGACTCACCTTATCCCTGTGACCCTGCATTTCCCACGGCTAGTCCACATCCCTGGACACTATGAGCAATTTAGCATGGACAATCCCTCTAGCCTGCACATCTTTGGACTGTGAGAGGAAACCGGAGCACCCGGAGAAGACCCACACAGACATGGGGAGAATGTGCAAACTCCGCACAGACTGATGCTGGAATTGAACGTGGGTGCCTAGCTCTGTGAGGCAGCAGTGCTAACCACTGATCCACCGTGCCGCCCATAGCATACGCTTTCAATCCTGTAATTTGTCTCCTAATTGCCTCATGACTGTACTACTGCCATGTCTCCAATGCCACTTCTAAAACTCCTTCCCCAGAAATCCCTGTCTCCATCCAATCTGAGAATCCTCTTTCCATGTCCCTGTCAGTGCTGTCTACGCATTCAGCAGTTCAGGACACACAATCTGGAATGCTTTTTCTGAATCCTTCCAGCTCTCTGGCTTCTTCTCAACCTTTTAAGACCTTCCTTCTCATTTTTTGGCTCCCCAGTTGCCATTGTCAACTGGGCATTCACTTTTGGTCAGCTCTCTGTGAAGTTGTTTGTCCTGAGGAGGCAACTACATGAAAGCATTCAAATAAAAGCAAAATACTGTGGATGCTGGAAATCTGAAATAGAAACAGAAAGTGCTGTAGAAACTCAAAAGGTCTGGCAGCATCCACGGATAGAGAAACAGAGTTAAAGTTTCGAATCTGATACAAATCTTCTTCAGACCGTCATGAGTGTTCTGGTGTGCCAAGTTTCTGCTTCAATTTTTGTTTTCAGTATAAAAGTGTTGTTAGATGCTTTAAATAATATCAAAGACATTAGGTTTAAGTACAGAGGATCCTCTTAAAGATGGCTTGCTTCTAGTGTCTTCTGCACTCCAGAAAGGAACTACCCAACTGCCTTTTTTTCAAAAATGTACTTGATTTATTAAATCTGCAAAGCCTACGTTGTCATTGACTAGAAACCTAACTGGACTCCCCACTTGTACACAGTGGCTACAAGAGCAGGTCAGAGGCTAGAAATACTTCAGCAAGTAGCTCACCTTCTCACTCCCCAAAGCCTGTCCACCATCTACAAGGCACAAGTCAGGAGTGTGACAGAACATACCCACTTTCCTGGATGGGTGCAACTCCAACAACATTCAGGAAGCTTGACACCATCAGCAGCCCGCTTGATTGGCACTGCATCTACAAGCTTTCACTCCCTCCAACACCGACGCTCAACAGCAGCAGTGTGTACTATCTACAAGATACACTGCAGAATTCACCAAACAGATCACCAGACAGCGCCTTCTGAACCCACAATCACTTTCATCTCAAAGGACAAGGGAAGCAGATACATGGGAACACCACCACCTTCAAGTTCCCCTCCAAGCCATTCACCATCCTGACTTGGAAATCTATCGCCGTTCCTTCACTGTCGCTAGGTCAAAATCCTGGAATTCCCTCCCTAAGGGCATGGAGTCAACTCACAGCTGGTGGATGGCAGCAGTTCAAGAAGTCAGCTCACCACCACCTTCTCACAGGCAGCTAGGGACAGGGCAATAAATGCTGGGCACAGCCAGTGATGCCCATGACCCATGGATGAGTAAAAAAACACAAGGTGTAAGGTCAGTTTGGTCACCTTCCTGCAGCCACAGTCCCATCCATTCAGCTTGCAAGGACATTGAAACTGTTGGATAATTGCAGGGGCCAAGGCTCCTCAATTCTAACCCCCTGAGCCTTCATACCTGCCTCACCCGCAGTCATACCTTCCTGATCAAAACAAATTTTGAATGGCTCAATCTGAGTGGTGTGACTACCCTCTGGATCAAAGCGTCCTGGTAACTTTTCCCCTTTTCCGAAATGTCTGATGTGTGTTAGTTGAGTCTCTGAGCCATTTATAAATCTCCATCATATATTAAACTGGGTAAAATCCACCACTGCTAAGACCTTTCTGATGCACATGCTGTCCTTATCTTTTTATTAAGCATTCCTTCCTCTTTGTTTTGACCCAGCAATTCACTACAAACTTCTAGTTTGATCTTTGCTTCATTTGTTCTTTGGAGTACTGTTGCACAGCAGTGATGGGAATTTTATCAGATTGGCCTGCCAAAAGTAATAGACTTGTTTACTGTACTAGTGGGTGAAAGAATAAGCGTACTAAATAAATGCAGATTGGAATGCTGTGGTATTGAGTAATAACATAATGTTGATTGATCTATGGAAAGACACGTAAATGTTACATTTTCTCATTGCTAGGTGTTGTTGTCTAGGTCACAAGAAATGTTAGAGATGAAATGAGCAAGTGTATTTTCAGTTGCATGGAAGTACGTGATTATGTTACTGGAGGAGTAATACAGAGGCAGGAGTTAAAACAACAGCTAAGGAAATTAAATGCAGCTAATTCATTAAATGCATCTGAAATTGAAAAATAAACTATTAATAAAATTTGCCACAAAGATGAAAATTCATTTGGCAATAACCCTTGGAGAAGGAAATCAGTTACCTTTAGGTGTTCGACATTTGACTCTGGACTCACAGGAATGTGTTTGAAACAGATGAAAGGTTTCTGAAGACATTGTATTGGATTTGAAATATTAACTTCGAGTCTCACTTTCTGAGGCTTTCCTGCACTTTCTGTTTCCACCTCAGATTTCTGATATCCTCCGTGTTTTGCTTTTACCTTGGTTGACTCTGAGCTGCCTTTTGAAGTGGTGTTGCAAGCCAATGAAGTTGTAGAGTTAGGGAGTTAGAGTAAAATAAGTTTAATGCAATTTGTAATTCTCAGACAGTGGTGCATTATTGACATGATAAATTTACAGTAATTCACTGAATGATGGAATCATTGTGACAAAGATGGAGTCCCTTCGGTCCATCATGCCTGCAGCCAGCTCTCTGAATGTGCGTCTCACCTGCCTTCTCTCCTTAACCCTGCATATTCTTGCTTTTCAGATAACAATATAATTCCCTTTCAAAAGCTTTAATTGAACCTGCCTCAACCACATTCTCAGGCAGTGCATTTGAGAGCTCAATCACTCACTAAATGAAAATGTATTTTTCTTATCTTTTTGTTCCTTTTGTCAATTGTTTTAAATCTGTGCCCTCTTGTTCCCAAACCTTCCATGAGTGGAAACAATTTTTCCCTATCAACACTGTCCAGACCTTTCATAATTTTGAATGCTTCTGTCAAATTTCTGCTTAGCCTTCTCTTCTCCAAGAAAAACAATCTCAACCTCTCCAGCTGATCATTGTAATTAAGGTTCCTCATTCCTGGAACCAATCTTGTAAATATTTGGTACATTCTTTTTGATGCCTTCAAATCCTTCTTAAAATGTGGCGCGTAGAACTGAACACAATACTCCAACTATGGCTGAAATACTTTCTTATACAATTTCAAAATAGGTTCTTTGCCCATGTAGTCAATCCCCTATTAATAAAGTCTAAGATACTGTATGTTTTATTAGCTGCACTCTGAACTAGTCCCGCCACCTCCATTTCCTTATGCACAAATTCATCTGATGCTGCACTCTTTTAGAATTGCACTGTTAATTTTGTACTGTCTCTCCATGTTCACTTTACCAAAATGGATCTCTTCACATTTCTCCATATTGAGCTTAATCAGCCACCTGTCTGTCCATTCCATTAATTTGTCTGTATCCTTCTGAAGTTCCATTCTAATGCCCTCACAGTTCATATTGCATCCAATTTTCATATAAAGTTGTAGAATTATAGAGCATGGAAACAGAGCTTTTGGTCCAACTCATCCATGCTGACCAAATATCCCAAATTAATTTAGTTCCATTTGGCTCATATCCCTCTAAACCCTTCCTTTTCATATACCCATCCTGGCGCCTTTTAAATGCTGTAATTGTACCAGCCTTCAACACTTCTTCTGACAGCTCATTCCACACATGCACCACCTTCTACATGAAAAGGTTGCACTTAGGCCCCTTTTAAATCATCCCTCTCTCACCTTAAACTTTTGTCGTCTTGCTTTGGACTCCCCCACCCTGGGCAAAAGACTTTGGCTATTCACTCTATCTATGCCTCTCATGGTTTTATAAACCTTTATAAGGTCACCCCTCAGCCTCCGAAACTAATAGCCCCAGCCTATTCAGCCCCTCCCTACAACTCAAACACTCCTTGTGAATCTTTTCTGAACCATTTCAAGTTTCACAACACCCAGCATATAATACACAAACTTTCAAATTGTGCCATAGACATTAAGGTTTAGGACATTAATATATATCAGGACAACCAAGAGAATCAATGATCTTTGTTGAACTTCTTCCATCTCAATATCCATTAACCACAATTCTCTCTTGCCTGATTCTAAGCTAATTTCAAATCCATGTTACTATAGTCTCTTTTATTGCCTGAGCTATAACTTTGCTGACATGTCTGTTTGTGGCATCGTATTAAATTTCTATTGGATGGCCATAGTATACCATATCAACAATATCTCCTTTTTGTTATCTCTTCAAAAAGGATCAGCAAGTAAGTTAAATGCAATTTCCCTGGCTTAATTAACCTGCATTTGTACATAAGACTTATGTATTTTTCCTAAAATGATTACTTCTAGAGGTTTCTCCACATCCAAAATTAACAAACTAGCTTGTAGTTAGCAGGATAACAAAGTGTGGGGCTGGATGAACACAGCAGGCCAAGCAGCATCTTAGGAGCACAAAAGCTGGCGTTTTGGGCCTAGACCCTTCCTCAGAAAAGGGGGATGGGGAGAGGCTTCTGAAATAAATAGGGAGAGAGGGTGCGGCAGATCGCAGATGGATTGAGGAGAAGATAGGTGGAGAGGAGGCACGCAAGTTAAAGGGGCGGGGATGGAGCCAGTAGAGGTGAGTGTGGGTGGGGAGGTAGGGAGGGGATAGGTCAGTCTGGGGAGGGCAGACAGGTCAAGGGACCGGGATGAGGTTGGTAGGTGGGAAATGGAGGTGCGGCTTGAGTTGAGATGAGGGGATAGGTGAGAAGAAGAACAGGTTAGGGAGGCGGGGAACGAGCTGGGCTGGTTTTGGGATGCAGTGGTGGGAGGGGAGATTTTGAAGCTGGTGAAGTCCATGTTGATACCATTGGGCTGCAGGGTTCCCAAGCGGAATATGAGTTGTTGTTTCTGCAACCTATGGGTGGCATTGTTGTGGCACTGCAGGAGGCCCAGGATGGACATTTATTCTTACACCCTTTTTCAAGCATGTGCAAAACATTTGCAGCTTTTCAGGCCTCTGGAATCAACCATGAGGCTAAGAAAAATTGAAAAATGATGACCTTTCCTCAACTTACACTCTCACTTCTTTAAACACCTTTGGGTGTATCTCTTCTGGCCATGGTGCCTTATCACCTTAAATACAGAGTTACACCCTGATTCTAAGCAATGTTTCCCATTTTATTATGGCTCCCTAAATTGTTAAAGTCCTTGGTAGGGAAGGATGAACTGGCTTATTTACCCATCCGAAAAGAGTTGCAAAGCACACAACAAGATCACTTTTCCCTGGTGAACAATTTTTCCGGGTCCGGACCCGATTGAACTTATGTTGTAAAATTTACTCAGGCTTTTTTGAGTTAGCAATGAGTGAATTTATTAAATAATAAACATGAGAAGTATTAGTAATGCAGCACACATACAAGCAGATCAGAAATAAGATTTTATTTATTTATTGTCACTTAAAACCCTGTTACAAAAATACGGTGAAAAGTGTTGCATCTTGCTGCCACTCTCTGGTGCCATCTTATAAAAGCAGAAAAATGAAACAAAGCAGAATATAAAGGCAGAAAAATGAAAAAATAAAATTACAGAGGTTCATCCAAAAATATAAAATATTAAAACAAAATAGATCTTACTTATGTGTATGTGTGTGATATATAGATCAGTCTCTGAATTGTTTATGAGGAGGGGGTAGTTGACCCCCTTGAAGCCAATGAGGGTGAGCTGTCTGGTAGCTTTGATGCTGGTAATGGTGCAGTCAATTTCAAGGTTGTTAGTGTTGTAGGTTGGTTGAGACTCTATTGTTCTGTTTCGTTTTGCCTTTGACTGAAATCCAGCATTCAGGGTAAAAGACAGTTCTGCTTGGGTCCTGTTTCCTCTTGCCTGGCTTACTAGCTAGCTGGCTACTCACACATAAAAGTGAGAGAATCTCTTTGCCTGCAACGCCAGGGTGACTGAAGATAATTGTTCAGCTGCAATCATAGACCATGTTAACTCTTAAACCCAGGCTCGTATGCACAGGTACCTTAGCCCGCTGGCTTGCCTGACAGATTTCTGTTCCACTAGCATGCTCCAGTAGAGTTGGAACTGGTTTTGTAGTTCTGTCCTTGAGTCTTCTTTAAAGGAAAACACACCAAATGTGTCTGTAGTTTTGGACACAACCTGCTGCTGATTGCTGTTGAGCAGTGTATTGTTGACCTCTCGTTACCTTTATAGTCACAAGAGATCACAGTCCTGTCTGTATTGATTTGCCTCTTTCTCTGAAGGGTTAGGGTTTGAAGTTCCCTTCACATCTTCAGGTATGACATTCCATGGATCACTCTCTCCAGACAGCCACTTAATTTAAATCAGCAGCAATTTCTGTTTGTACCACCTTCTTTAAAAAAAAACATATCAAGGAATTACACGGTAAACTTGTTCACAGTACTTGAGGGTTCTGACCTACAATCATGTTGACAAACAGCCTAAACAATACCTCAGAGAGTGTAGGAACTGCCGATGCTGGAGTCTGAGATAACAAGGTGTGGAGCTGGAAGAACACAGAAGGCCAAGCAGCATCAGAGGAGCAGGAAAGCTGATGTTTCGGTTCTGAACCCTTCTTCAGAAATCGATCCAATACCTCGACTTTCTCAATTTTAAATCATTCTCTTGTCTGAATTACTTCCTCTTTCACCATTGTGTGGGTAGCATCTTCTTCCTTGTTAAAGACAGCTGCAATGTCTTCACTTAATACCTTAAGTAGGCCATCTCTCTCAATGTGTAAATCCCTTTTTAATCCATAATCAGACCTACTCCTCCTTTAGCCAGCCCGTACTTACCAGCGGTTACTACTTTGGCCAAGGCTGTGGCCCAGCTCGGGCTCCCTCTCATGCATTAAGGTTGTTTCTAGTTGGTCCTAAAACATACCTTGAAGCACTGGTAACGTCATTCAAGTGGCTGAGGACTGGAGTGGAACGGAGCGGGCTGGATGGGTATGTGCGAGCAGGACGGCCAGTATGCACAGAGCGGAGCAGTCTGGACACCCAAGCCAAGTGGGATGGCCAGAGGGCGCAGGGCAGTCAGCTGGCTGGAGGCCCGAGCAGAGCAGGACGTCCAGCCGGATGGAGGGGTAAGGACAGAGGACTGGAGGCTTGAGTGGAGAGGGATGACTTGCGTGTCCGGAACACTGCAGGATGGTTGTTGGATGGTAATCGCTGTGGGTGGTCAACAGCTTGTGAGCCCAGTCAGACCATGTGTGAATACTTCCTGCATTGATCTACTGCGGGCCTTTTAGAGAAAGACTGTAATGTTTATCTTTTTAGTTTTATTTGTTATTTTCTTAACTTATACTACAAATAACTGTAAGGTAATGCAACTTTTTATTATTTTGTATCTAAGTTGGCACCATGTGACATGACATTGTAAACTTTTCACTGTATCCTATGCTTCCGCACTTGAGTACTCATGACAATAAATCTAACTCTAATTCCCTTTAGAGATAACAAGATGTAGAGCTGGATGAACACAGCAGGCCGAACAGCATCAGGGGAGCAGGAAAGCTGACGTTTCGGGTCTAGACCCTTTTTTGCTTTTTTGATCCTTTACCTCTCTTCTGTGAAGGAAGACTGGATAGGCCAAGATTCCTTTTCACTGGCGCTAACAAGGTTGAGGGGGAATGCTCATTGAGGTGTACAAAATTATGAGAGCCCAACTATTAATAAATTATGGTCAATAACTGGTGTTTATTTAATGAGCCAGTGCAGGGACAGTGGATGAAGGACCACCTTCTGCACCATTATAGTTCTGTAATATCTTTATTAACCTTACGTGTTGCTGAAGAAGTTCCTCTTTGGCTGCATTGTGAAGATTCTACTTGCCCTTCTCACTTTGTAGCCTGCCAGTGTTAAAGACGGCAATGGCTGCATGCCCTCTTGGGTCCTACCAGTGCCTTGAAATAAAATGGCGCCGGGCGGATTTGCCGTGAGTGAAAGCGGCGGACAATCCGTCGCGGAGGGAAAAGGTTCCACCCCAAGCCCTCCATGTGATTACACCCTGCGCCTTTCGGAGCTTACGCTTGTTTATTGGATAAGGTGACTGTCAATCATAACTCCGTGGCTGCTTTCGCTGGTTTATTGGAGAAAGTGTCCGTCAATCAGATCAGGTGGGTGGGCACCACTCGTAGATTGGGGAGTGCAGCTATCTATCATAACGGGTGGGTAGCAACCGTCTGCTAAATGGACGGCCTCTCTGTCAATCAGAACAAGTGGGTCGGGTCCGCCCGCCGATTGGAGGTTGCGGCTGTCAATCAGGACGGGGTGAAGGGGGATCGACGATTGAAGGTAAACGTTTCAGGAATGTTCTGAGGGAGGGATTCGGGAGCCTGGGATAGGCCTAACTATATTTAATTAAAATATAACAGCTTGGTAAGTGAGGGAGAACATCATGAATGGGAACCTTGTTGTTATTTGAACCCCTGGTAAATGTATTAGGCGTCAGAATGTCTTTCAATTATAGCCAATTTGTACCTTAAATATGAATAAGGGACTGTTTGCAAAATCCAGTCAGGATGAGCAGTGATTCAGTTTTTGAAAAATTGCTTTTTGTCTGGTTGCTCAAAGGACAATCAATGGTGTTCATCTAATGAGCTGAGACAGGCTTAATGGCCATCTTTGGCACTGATGTAATATTTTTGGGGGTAATTAATTAAGGTTCAGCAGCACTGCTGTGGGTCTGGAGTAGCACGTTGGCCAGATTGGGTAAGGTTGGTAGATTTCCTTTCCTGACGAACGTCAGACAAATAATATTGCAATCAACAGTTAAATTAAAAATTAAAAACTGAAAAAAAAACTGTGGATGCTGAAAATCAGAAACAAAAACAGAAGTTGCTGGAAAAGCGCAGAGGTCTGGCAGCATGCGTGGAGAGAAATCCGAGTTAATGTTTCGGGTCTGGTGACCCTTCCTCAGAACAGAATACAATTTCTGAAGAAGGGTCTAGGCTCAAAATGTCAGCTTTCCTGCTCCTCTGCTGCTGCTTGGCCTGCTGTGTTCATCCAGCTCTACACCTTGTTATTCTCAGAATACAGTTAGGCTAGGTTTTAATTTCAGATTTCTGTATAAATTGAATTCAAATGTCACCATCTGCCAAGGTTGGAATTCAAAGACATGCACCAGAACATTGGTCTGGTTCTCTGGATTGCTAATCCAGTAACGTTACCACTACACCATTCCCCTCCCTTCATAAAGTAAGGCAATGATGTGGAGGTGCCGGTGTCGGACTGAGCTGGACAAAGTCAGAAGTCACACGACACCAGGTTACAGTCCAACAGTATTTATTTGACATCATAAGCTTTTGGAATACTGCTCCTTCCGGGTGAAACGTTCCAAAAGCTTGTGATATCAAATAAAACTGTTGGATTATAACCTGGTGTCATGTGACTTCTGACAAACTAAGGAAAGGATTAGAAGTTTATGGACAGAAACTCAGCATGTCAGGAGGTAAACAAGAATTAAAAATGTTTTGAGTCCAGTTGAACTCTTTCCTCTGGTGAAATATTTTGAGGACTTAGATGTTTTGTTAAGATACACCTCTGGAGAAGTTAGGGACTTGAACCCAGGCTTCTCCTAACTCAGAAGTAAGAACACTACCACTGCACCACTAGAACTGTCCCACCATGGTTTTGTGCTTTGTACTGTTGAAAGGAAGGAAAGTCAGGTAGAATGGAAAGGAAGGTCTAACAGGAGTTAGGGAGTGCCTGAGATTCAAAGTCAAAGATACCGTGGACAAAAACGTCAAGAGGTTGTGATTAACGCTTGGAATAAATAAACAAAATATTGGCCTATTCTAAGTGTTAAGCCTGAATAAAAAAGAGCTTGGCTTAAAAAGGAAAAGAAAATCTACAAAATGGTGATACAGATCAATGCTTGGCAAAATAAAAACCTGCTGGACATAGTGTGAAGTTGTTGAACTCAATCTCGAGTATAGAAGGCTGTCAAGAAGCTAATCAGAAGATAAGCCTTTAGCTTAATTGCATTGGGAAATGCTGCAGTAGATTATGGACAGAAATGTGAGCCTGAGAGCAAAGTGGTGAATTAAAGTGGCAAGCGTGGAGGGTGGGGTCCATTTTTGTGGGGCTAAGTGGAGGTGTATAGCAGAGCGGTCACCCAGTTTGTATAAGACATAGTCTGTGTAATTTTAGAACGGCTTGCAGGTTACATTGGGCTGGGAAATTTCCTCCTCTGTTTTTGTTTCCAGTATCACTCCAGAGACTTGAGTGCAAAAATTTCGGTTGGCACTTACTCTCTGCCTCCGCTTGTATAGTACTCCGGGAGTGCTGCAGTGTTGGAGCTGCAATTAAATCCGAAGATGTGCGTGTCATCTTGGGTAGGTGTAAAAGATTGTGTGGCCACTATTTAGGAGAAGAGTTACCTCCGTAGCCTTGCCAATGTTTATTTTACGATCTAGGTATTACCTAGTCATCATCATATTGCCATTTGTAGGAACTTGCATTATGCAGATTTAATGCTGTGTTTCATAATCCGTGCAGTGACTACTTACATCACTGAGTGGCATGGTGGGTCAGTGGTTAGCACTGCAGCCTCACAGCTCCAGGGACCTGGGTTCGATTCCAGCCTTGGGTGACTGTCTGTGTGGAGTTTGCACGTTCTCCCTGTGTCTGTCTGGCTTTCCTCCAGGTGCTCCGGTTTCCTCCCAGAGTCCAAAGATGTGCAGGCTAGGTGGATTGGCCATGCTAAATTGCCTGTAGTCTTCAAGGGTGTGTGGATTATAGGTGAATGGGTCTGTGTGGGATGCTTCAAGGGGCGGTGTAGACTTGTTGGGCCAAATGGCCTGTTTCCACACTGTAGGGAATCTTAATTTAAAATCACTATGCAGTGACTACATTGCTTCTTTGACTTTGAAACATTTTTGGGATATTCTGAAAGTGTGCAAGTTAATGTTGAAGTTTTTTTTAATATTCGTTCACAGGATGTAGTTGTTAATGACTAGGCAGGCATTTAATGCCAACCCCTGGTTGCCATTGAGAAGGTGTTGGTGAAGGAACTGTAGTATAGATAAGTCAGGATTCTGTGTGACCTGGTTGTGGTGGCATGGTGGTTTGGGGTGAAGGGGATGGAATTTGCAGCTGGTGGTGTTTCCATGCATCTAGACCTTCTGGGTGGTAGAGATTACAGGTTTGGAAAACATTGCCAAAGGAGCCTTGATTGTTGCTGCACATCTTGCATTTGGTACACACTGCTGCTGCTGAGCATTGGTGGAGAAGGAAACAAGTGCTGATCTTGGTGCCAGGGCTGTTAGTTCTGGTTGCGTCTAGCTTGTGTTCTTGGAGTTGCATGCATCTGGTGGACCAGCCTCCACCACTTGCGCTGGCAGCCCACTTTCACACATGACTCACTGTGAGTGGAAAAGTTGCCCTATCAGCCCCTTTTATAGCTTTTACCTCTCACCTTAAGCCTGTGCCGTCTTGTTTTGGACTCCCCTACCCGAGGAAAGACTATTGGCTATTCACTCTATCCATCGCCCTCATGATTTTATAAAGTTCACGACTCAACCTCCGAATGTCCAGGAAAAATAGCTGCAGCTTCTTCTGCCTTTCCCTGTAGCTGAAACCTTCCAACACCGGCAACACCCTTGTGAATCCCTTCCGAACATTGCAAAGGGAGGCAGTGACCTGGTGGTGTTCTTGTTGGACTGTTAATTCAGAGACCCAGATAATCTTATGGGGACCTACATTCAAGTCTCAGCATGGCACATTGTGGAATTTGAATTCAATTAAAAAACAATCTGGAATTAAGAGTCTTACGATGACCATTACTTCTTTGTTAGTTGTTGGAAGAACCTATCTTGTTCACTTATGTCTTTTAGGGACAGAAACTGTCATCTTTACCATCTTTAGCATGTGATTCTTTCAGGGATGAGTAATAAATGCTGCCCTAGCCAGCAATGCCCTCATTCCGCGAATGAACAAATTAAGAAATAAAGTTTAGCAGCATCTTTCTTGGAGCAGGGAGTGTTCCAAAAATGGCCTAACTAATGTCCTGTACAGCTGCAACATGACATCCCAACTCCTATACATGATCAGGAGCAGGAGTGTTTTGCTTCACAATTCTGGGAGATGGTGACCAGCTCTTTCAAGCAACCCAGCAGATTTTGGCTAAATGCAGCAATTTAAGGGCAACCAGGGATAGAACATTAGATGATGTTCTAATAAGCCCAATGGTATTTGAAGTGTTTACTAACTACCAAACAGATTTCTTTCCAAAAATCAGACAGTTAGTTGCCTGGAAACGAAACTACCTACTCTTCTTGATGAGATAAGTTTTACTTAGTTCCATGCTCCAACCACGAAATATGCCCAGCAAATACTTGATAGTGGCGGAGTGCTTCAAGGAGTGGTACATGCCTCACAGTACAGGCTGGCATTGAACAAGCAATGCCAACCACAGGCATGGGCTATGTACCTTTTAAACATCACTGCACCTATTCTCAGACTTGGCCCAAATGGTGTAAGCACGTGCTTTTTGAATGTTTTCAGTATTTAGGATTGGCAACTGAGGGCTAATTTTATTCAACTGGGAGAAGTAAAATTCAGAATATTTTTATGCTATCAACTGACATTTTCATGATCATTGCATTTGTATCATTGAATGACTCAGTCACAAAGGATGGTAGTTTGAATCAACACTGTGCCAGGAGAAAGCCCAGTGCTGTCAAAATTAAACCAAACAATATCTTCCTTGATTTATGTTCTGCAGATACCAGAGTGAAATTGCTGTAAAGCATCGGTTCTAAACTCTTTGAACAACAGCAACTCTGTCTCATGTGCTGCATTTAAGGTAATAAATCATCTGAAAGTATTTGTCAATCTTCACTTGGATCACTGCGAGTCACCCAGGGTTCATTGGCTTTCCTTGATTTTGGACATTTTGAAAGCTGAGCGAGCGACATTGATTAATAAGCAAAATGCCTTAACCTCATGCAAATCTTTTTAGTATTGGATATCATGGTATTTGCATGGTGAGGAAGTGTTTGACTCACATACACTTTAAAAAAACTAGAATGTCCTAGATGATTTTTGTATGTGATTAGGATAATTACTGGATACTGCTATTTTCCTCTAGTTCTCCTCTACTTTGTAAACTAGGAAATTTATGGGGAGTAAGAGGGAGGGGAACCTGCTTTTGAAATTTCTAACCTGCAGAAAAATCTCTCATTTTGCTGATTTCTCAGGCAAACTTGAGACATTATGCTTACAAACTGGTGGGCGACCTTGTTCTCAAGTATCTCCACAGCCCTGCTCCCTGCTGCTGTTATTTCTGAAACATCCTCTGCTTTACAATCCTCTGAAATATTTCTGCTCCTCTTATTTGGACCAATAGTGCATCCTTGATTTTAATAGCTGTACTCTTGGTGGATGTGCATTCAGCTGCCATGGCTCTTAACTCTGGATTTCCTGTCGAAACCTGTTTGCCTCTCTTTCCTTATTTAAGGCACTCCTTAAAATGTACACCTTGAAGCAGGCTTTTGGTTGTCAGACCTTATGTGGTTCAGTGTTATCTTCTGCTTTATAATATGCCTTGAAAAGATTTACTAAATTAAGTGTTACATAGAGTCATACAGCATGGAGACAGACCCTTGGGTCCAACTTGTCTGCGCCAACCAGATATCTCAATCTGACCTAGTCCCCATTTGGCCCATATCCCTCTAAACCCTTCCTATATCCATCCAGATGGATTTTGAATGTTGTAATTGTACCCACCTGTACCACTTCCTCTGGCAGCTCATTCTGTGCACACACCACCCTCTGAGTGAAAAGGTAACCCCTACTGTCCTTTTTAAATCTTTCGCATCTCTCCTTAAACCTATGCCATCTGGTTTTGGACTTCCCCATGCTAAGAAATAGATCTTGGCAGCCTATTCAAGCCTGTTTCTTTATTTCAAACCCTCCAGTCCTGGCAACACCTTTCTAAATCTTTACTGAATACTCTCCAATTTAATGATATCCTTCCTATAGCAGGGTGACCAGAACTGTACACAGTACACATATAAATTGTTGTTATGGGCCCATGAGTCACTTTTCTCACATCTTTGACATATAACGGAAAAATGTTCTGGTGCTGGGGAGGTGTAATTTTCATTTACAATAACATGTTCTCTAATCTAGCATTTGGTTCAAAGAGATTATCTCTTACCTGTAATCTTATGAGTATAACAGCATTAAATCTATTTAAATCTTAACATTAATGTAGTAAGGCTTTGTTGAAAATTGGATTAATCACATTTCCATATGCTCTTACCAACTCAGTGCCTTCAATCTTGCGTCTGCTTTGTGTACTCTTAAAACAAGAAGTGAAAATATAAGAAATTGCAGATTATGTTTACCAGAAAATGAAGTAAAAAACAGAAGCAATTGGAAATAGAGTTGCAGGACAGGCAATGTCTGCAGGGATAGAAGCATGGATAATGTTTTAGATCCAGCGATCTTAAGTCAAAATTTCTGAATGTTTCCACTTTTTTCTGTTTTTATTATTTGCGAGTGTGTGATGCAGTGATATGGGACAGAAGGGTAACAGCTCAGGTTTCACATGAGGCAGGCATGTGGAAAGCAGTACAACATTCTAATGCCCCCCATGCCTTTGAGTGGGAAGTTTCAGGTGTGCTGCTGGGATGGAGTCAGTATACATAAGGCCTGGATCGCCCCAACCATGGAAGAGGGCTAACTTGGAAAGAATCACCTTCAGATTTCTGTGGTTGACATCCAGAGTGAGTGAGATATTGCTGAGCCCTGTAAGAGAGTGCTGTTAACTGTTTCATGCCCAGGGCATAAGTTTGTCCATAATACAGGAAAGTGGGCAACAATTTGAATGTGACATTTAGTTCAATTTGTAAGCTTCAGCTTGCTCACATTTAAAAATAAACTGGAAATGCAGAGCAAAGTATAAAAGCTGCTTTACATTGCCGAGGCCAAACGCCAACTCTCCGACACCTCCTCCGACCACACCCTGGATCATGACCCCACCCCGAGCACCAAACCATCATCTCCAATACCATCCATGACCTCATCACCTCAGGGGACCTCCCACCCACAGCCTCCAACCTTATTGTTCCCCAACCCTGCACGGCCCGTTTCTGTCTCCTTCCCAAAATCCACAAACCTGCCTGCCCTAGTCGACCCATTGTCTCAGCCTGTTCCTGCCCCACCGAAATCATCTCCACCTATCGGACTCCATTTTCTCCCCTTTGGTCCAGGAACTCCCTACCTACATCTGTGACACCACCCACGTCCTCCACCTCCTCCAGAACTTCCAATTCCCTGGCTCCCAACACCTCATTTTCACCATGGACGTCCACTCCCTATATATCTGTATTCCTCAAGCTGATGGCCTCAAGGCCCTCTGCTTCTTCCTGTCCCGCAGGCCCGACCAGTCCCCCTCCACCGACAACCTCATCCGCCTAGTCGACCTCGTCCTCTCACTCAACAACTTCTCTTTCGATTCCTCCCACTTCCTACAGACAAAGGGGGTGGCCACGGGTACCCGCATGGGCCCAAGCTTTTCCTGCCTCTTTGTGGGTTACGTGGAACGGTCCCTCTTCCGCACCTACACAGGCTCCAAACCCCACCTCTTCCTCCATTACATTGATGACTGTATCGGCGCCGCCTCTTGCTCCCCAGAGGAGCTCGAACAGTTCATCCACTTCACCAACACCTTACACCCCAACCTGTAGTTCACCTGGGCCATCTCCAACACATCCCTCACCTTCCTGGACCTCTCAGTCTCCATCTCAGGTAACCAGCTAGAAACAGATGCCCATTTCAAGCCCACTGACTCCCACAGCTACCTAGAATACACCTCCTCCCACCCACCCTCCTGGAAAAATTCCATCCCCTATTCCCAATTCCTCCGCCTCTGCCGCATCTGCTCCCGGGATGAGGCATTCCACTCCTGTACATCCCAGATGCCCACGTTCTTCAAGGACCGCAACTTGTCCCCCGCAGTGGTCGAGAACGCCCTTGACCGCGCCTCCTGCATTTCCCGCAACACATCCCTCACACACCGCTCCCGCCATAACCGCCCCAAGAGGATCCCCCTCGTTCTTACACACCACTCCATCAACCTCCGGATACACCACATCATCCTCCGACACTTCCGCCATCTACAATCCGACACCACCACCCAAGACATTTTTCCATCCCCACCCTTGTCTGCCTTCCGGAGAGACCACTCTCTCCGTGACTCCCTTGTCTGCTCCACACTGCCCTCCAACCCCACCACACCCGGCACCTTCCCCTGCAACCGCGGGAAATACTACGCTTGCCCCCACACCACCTCCCCACCCCCATCCCAGGCCCCAAGATGACTTTCCATATTAGGCAGATGTTCACCTGCACATCTGCCAATGTGGTATACTGTATCCGCTGTCCCCGATCTGGCATCCTCTATATTGGGGAAACCAGGCGGACGTTTGGGGACCGCTTTGCAGAACACCTCTGCTCGGTTCACAACAAACAACTGCACCTCCCAGTCGCGAACCATTTTAACTCCCCCTCCCATTCTTTAGATGACATGTTCATCATGGGCCTCCTGCAGTGCCACAATGATGCCACCCGAAGGTTGCAGGAACAGCAACTCATATTCCGCTTGGGAACCCTGCAGCCCAATGATATCAATGTGGACTTCACAAGCTTCAAAATCTCCCCTTCCCCCACTGCATCACTAAACCAGCCCAGCTCGACCCCCTATGCCTAACCTGTTCTTCCTCTCGCCTATCCCCTCCTCCCACCTCAAGCCGCACCTCCACTCCCTACCGACTAACCTCATCCCGCCTCCTTGACCTGTCGGTCTTCCCTGGACTGACCTACCGCCTCCCTACCTCCCCACCTATACTCTCCTCTCCACCTATCTTCTTTTCTCTCCATTGTCGGTCCGCCTCCCCCTCTCTTCCTATTTATTCCAGAACCATTTCCCCATCCCCCTTTTCTGATGAAGGGCCTTGGCCCGAAACGTCAGCTTTTGTGCTCCTGAGATGCTGCTTGGGCTGCTGTGTTCATCCAGCTTCACACTTTGTTATCTTGAATTCTCCAGCATCTGCAGTTCCCATTATCTCTGCATTACACTGCAGATCATTACTGAGAATTCGAGTCTAATGCCTTCACCAGAACTAAAAATGTTTTTACTGAAATCAATGGGAGAGATAACCAATAATTCCTCCAGTGATAGAATGTTAACAGCCTGAATGAGCCACAACTGAGGAAAGCGGGAAATGTGTTCAATGATATAGATTCCTCTCGGGGATGCAGTGGGAATGTAGAGATAGTTCTGAAGTTGTGGCACCCACCCAAGTTAAAAGAAATTATCGTGGGGAAATTGAGAAACAAAGCAAAAAGCAAACTGAATGCAGTGTGTTCTGTGACTCCTTCAAGATGTAAAGACAGACCAGGGCTCATGGTGAAGATTGCTCTGGATTTGGACTCGTTTTTGTGATAATCTATAACCTTCCTTCCCCTGATATAAGCACTTCTTATAAAATTGAATACGCAGCTAAAGTCTGAAGTTATAAAAGGTTGCCTGACTTCAGACTAGAGGGCTCTATGGTGTTCGGTGTGAAGATGAGAAGTTCTTCCTGATGCTGGTCTCAAGTTGTTTGCACAAGAGAAGCGAAGGTGGGAGTAAGTCTTAGAGACGTTTCCAGCACAGAAAGAGGCCACTTAGCAAATCAGTTCTGTGCTGGCTTTTTGTGAAGAACCCAGCCAGTCAAACTTCTCTGCCTGGACCCCATTTTCTTCGAGTCTTCATCCAGTTTCTTTTTCATCATTGATTCCTTTGTATTCCTCCAACCTCATGAGAGGTCAGTTCCTGTGTATTACCACTCATTGCCCAAAATCTTAAATTTGTGTGCCGTAAGGTCCACGTACAATCATAACTGTATCCACCTCAATCTAATTTCCACTCTGCCTCATTTACTCTAAGAAAACCAATCTAATCTTGTGAATAAAATCACCCACTTCCTTGAAGCCATTCCGTTTAATCTCCTCTGCATCCTCTCAAGGACCTTCACATCTTTGCAGAAGTCTGGTAACCAGAAATGGACACTATAGTCTAGTGGGGCCTAACCAAGGCCTGATATCGAATCAGCACAAATTCACTACACTCGTACTGGGAGGGAGTAAAGCCTCTGTAAAGACAGTGTCATTCCTGTGAGCCCCTTGATTTTCCCCACTGATCAAGAAACCATCTATCTCAGACTAAATATATGCAAAGACTCTGCTCCCACAGCTCTCTGCTCGCTGTGACAATGACAACAGACACTCAAACCCTCTAAGAGGTTCCTTTTCAGTCTTAAATTTGCACGTAAGTATTGTGAGATTATATCCTGCTGATTCTAAGCTTTCCCATGAGTGGAAACAAGCTCAATATTAATAGTTTTTGCCTCATTTGTTCCATCTTTCAAATGCAGTTCATTTGGGAGTACTCTGACCTCTGAAGTTAAAAGTGTGTGGGCTTATATCCTGCTCCAGAGATGTAATCCAAGCCTGGGCCTTCCAATGCAGTACTGAAGAAATACTGCAGTGTTGGAAGAGGCTCTTTCAGCTGGAGAATTTGTCTGCTGAGGACTTGACTACCTCCTTAGACAGATTTATAATATCTTACAATACCCTTACAGAAGCCGAGCATGGGAGTTGTCCTTGCATCAATTAGCATCACTAACACAGATGATTGGGTCATTATGATATTGGTGTTGCTGTTAGGAACTCCTTTCTCTGTCCAACTGTCTTTCTATCACTTTGGGCCCTATTGTATTATTTACTCCCTCCTCCACCCATCTCCCTATTTTCTGCATATAAACTGATGTTTTCCCAGCCAGCATCAGTTCTGAGGAAGGGCCACTGGACCTGAGACGTTAATTCTGTTTTCTCCTTCACAGATTCTGCCAGACCTGCTGAGCTCTTCCAGTGACTTTGTTTTTGTTGATGTTTGTGGAACTTTGCCAGATGCTAATTGGCAAATGTGCTGGCTACCTTACAGTAGTAATTGCATTTGAAAAATATTTTATTGATGGTTAAATTGCTCTGAGATGCTGTAGAAAATACAAATCATTCATTATATGAGCACTGTGGAGGATCTTCAACTGAAAAAGAATAATAACCATTTCCCTGTCTCCCCCAACCCCTCTCTTTTTGCAGGTGTTGTAGGAATGCAGTTCTTTGGCCGTTTGGTAGAGTCACTGAATACTGTGACTAACCTCTTTGCCAACCCTTACCGTGTACGGGAAGTGCCGCTGTCTGAGTATGTGTCACGCAGCAGAGTTGTGGAGGATGGACGAATTATGCTATATCGGACTGCCCAGTCTTGGGACTGCTTGCTAATCAACCCCAAAACACCTCAGAATGCTTTCAGGTAAGAATCCAGTGATGGAGATTTCCTAGAATTGTGTAGTTCCCAGGTCACAGGATTTGTGTGCAATATTTTCCCTCAAGGTGAGTTCATCATTGAATATTATCCTATGTTGCTTTCAATTTAGATCCAGAAAAAGAGAATCCAAAGATGAAGAGAGTTGGGATGGATTGTGGCGAGGGATGAGTTTTCTTTTGCATGTGCATTCTGCTGCATGGGATCTATGTTAAATCTGTTGTGTGTGAAGGGGAAGCGCAGTCACGTTTCAGGACTTAAAGGAGTATTTAAGTGGAAAATCTCTTCATTGTAGTATTTGGCAAAACTCTATAGATTATATACTTTAGGTGGAGAGCAGTTGGAACAGTTATGTGCACAGAGATAAGGAGAGAACTTGCATTTACCATGCATAATATCTTTCATGACCTTAAAATGTTCCAAATACTTTGCTAGAATTGGTGGGGTGGGGTGGGGGGGTGGGGGAGAGAGAGAGCGAGAGAGAGAGAGGGAGAGGGTGAGAGATGCAGAGCCTCAAATTAAGGTGGGAGCAGATTTAGGACTGAGTTGAGAAGGGACTTCTTCACCCAAAGGATTGTGAATCTGTGAAATTCCCTCCCCAGTGAAGCAGTTAAGGCTACCTTGTTGAATGTTTTTAAGGCAAAGATAGATAGATTTTTGAATATTAAAGGAATTAAGGGTTATGGTAGTGGGCGGGTTAGTGGAGATGTTTCCCTGCAAAGATCAGCCATGATCTTCTCGAATGGTGGGGCAGGCTCGAAGGTCCAGATGGCCTACTCCTGTTTCTTCAATTCTTATGTTGTTCTGTTTACGGTCAATTGAGTATTTTAAAAGTGTGGCTACTGCTGTGATGTAAAGAAACTTCCCACCTCTTCTTTGAGTAGTGTCATGAGGTTGTTTACTGCCTAGAAGGCAGTTACTGTCCAGTTTTAACATGTCATTTGAAAAACACTCCCTCTCTACTGCACTGGAGCGCCAGCCTAACTTAGATGTTCACATTTTGGAGTGGGAGTTGAATCCATCAAGTGAGATTGCCAGCTAATAAATTAGTAGTCTTGGGAGTATCTGTTAGTTGTCCCCACGTTTTGTGAGTTGCAAAAGTGAGTGAAGATATCTGAAAAATGAAATTATTTGGTGGCTAGCCAATGAACAATACAGCACTGGAGCACTGTGATGTAAGCGTATGCTGATTCTAATCCTTATGTAGACCTGCTATTTATTGCCCATTTGTGCTTTATATCCCTCTGTTCACCTCCCGTTCATGTGACTATCAAGGTACACCTTAAGCGTTGCTAATGTGCCTGCTTCCACCACCTTCACTGGCACCCAGTGCTCCAGGCACCAGCACTCTGTGTGAATGATTTTTCCTGCACTTCTCCCCTCATTTTTCCAAAGCAGAGATTTTTCATCATGTCCATTCTTGTGTAGGGTGTGCATCTGAAATACCAACCTGTCTGTATGGTTCCGTAAATGTTTCCCAGCATATTATGTTTTGTTTAGATCAGTAAAGATCAACTCACATGATCTTTAAAATGAGAGGCTTTTTGATCCATCTTATCTAATGATCTTGGCAAAGAAGGAAAAACAAACTTGAATTCACGGGTTTTGATAAAGAACTTAAACATTTCATTAATTTTTTATTTACTCATAGGATGAGAGTTGTTGTCAATGTCTACACAGATTGCCTAACATTAATTAATATCTTAATTAAGTTTAAATTTAAATAACTGAATGAAAAAGAAATAGAGTTTAATTGCACTTTGAAGAATGTTTTATTGAAATAGAGCTACATGCAGTATAAATAAATATGCATTGATCTTGAAATTCATTTCATTACGAGAAGCTTAATGTGCTTGGATTAATGTTCTTATTAAAATAATGGACTAAATAGTTTAACATAAACACATTAACAATTTTTTAGATTAGCCTTTTAGATTAATTTAGGATCTCAGTCTCACTCAAACATTTGGTCGACCTTCAGCTGAATTAACTGAGCATACCCTATTGTGGATAAGGTCAAAAATCACACAACACCAGGTTATAGTCCAACAGGTTTATTTGAAGACACAAGCTTTTGGAGTTGCACTCCTCCTTTAGGTCTCACCTGACACCTGAAGAAGGAGTGAGACTCTGAAAACTTATGTTTTCAAATAAACCTGTGTCCACATCGTGACTAAAGTAGATCGACATTTTGTGTCTTCTCCTGAGGAATTGCTTCAGCACTATATCTGTAGAGAGCACCACCTGTTGGTGGGCAGTACACTTAGCTGCGTGGAGTTCAGTGCTGTCATCCTGCAAGTGTCTGTGGTTTTTAACAAGATATTTTTATTAAGCTTGGTGATGAATGGTTATGTAAATTGTGGCATGGAAGTTATACCATGACATTAGTGAATTTAATAAAAGTACAATACCAGGACATAATTGCTGTACTAACACTTGAAAAGTCTGTGGAAGACTGACGTTTTTCTCTACGCAGATGACAGCAGGCTTGTTTTTCTCTGCAGTCCATGACTCACCAACAAAATTGAATTTTCAGAAACCACATTTTCAAAAGTCACTTTGTTCTTACTGTTTTGCTGGTGAATCATTAATTATGAAGAAAAACAGGCTTTCCCCTTTTCATTGCTAAAAGAGGAACTCTGCATCTCTGTGGTAATGAAAGGCTTCCTGCCTCTCTCTTCATGTTACTGTTTCTCTTCCATGTACGAGATTGAACTGTTTCTGTAACACTAACTAACATTGGTTTCTCTATCAAGTTCAAAATAATTTTTATTTTGATTAAGAATGTCCATTGGAAATAATTGACATATTGATGAATAAGTCTGTATCGTGTCAGTGTTCAGCAAGAAGTGTTGGCATTGGAAAGCGAAACACTCAAGAACACCAAATTATCAAAAGTCAGTCTGAAGTACTCCCAGGTTCATTGAACTGACTGCTCAGTGTTGTAGTTTATTATAGACTAATAGTGGGCTGTTTTATAATACCTAGACATATCGCACATCACTCCCAACTATTAATTCTGATGCTATTGTCTGTGTTATAAAATCAGATTGATATGCCCCAGCAGCCCATGACTGTCTTTGAATTTAAAAATCTACATTAGCACTCGATTGCAATGCTGAGGGAGTACTACACTGTTGGATGTGCCATCTTTTGGATGAAGCATTAAACCCATATATTATCTATTGTAAAACATACAATAGTATTATTTCAGAGAAAAGCTGGAGCCTTCTCCCTTGTGTCTTGGCCATATTTATCCATCAATCTACACCACTGAAAAGCAGATTATCAGGTCCAGTTTGTTTGTGGGAGCGTGCTGTGCTCAAATTTACTGCCCTGATTTTGACTTTACAGCAGTGACTGTATTTCATTGGTTGTAAGGCACTTTGGGACATCATGAAAGATGCTAAAACGTGAAGTCTTTTTTTCTTTTCATAATTTAATGTTGTAACATTTCTGATTCAATCCCTCACTAGTTTACGTACATATGAATGAGAAACCACTCAGTCCCTTGAGGCAGCTCCACCAATCAGTAATCTTCATGGATCATCTGATTACTTTACACGCCTGCCTACCCCTGATATTCTTTTATTCCTTTACTTATCAAGAATGCCTTAAAAGTATTCAATAACTCTGCTTCGGTGCAGCAGAATACTCCCCACAACTGAATATGTCTACGAGACAAAAAACTCATTCACCTTGCTATTTTTGGGAAGTAGGTGATTTCCTTCCCTTTTTTTATGTCAATAATTAAGATATTCTCATGACCTTCCAAGCCTCCACTGACCCCCTCTCCCCTCAAGTAATGCTGTATGACTCTGACATCCCTGTCTTGACCTCTCCCATCCTTGCTGGATCTGGGCCTGGCTTGGCCTGATCCATATCCAGCCCCTGAGCTACCCTTCCTCACCCACCTGACACCCTGCCTATCCCTGTCCACTTGGCTCCTTTCCCTCCCCACATACCTGGCACCCTATACCCTAACCTACCTGCTTGGCACACTACTGCCTCACTATCTAGCATACTTAACTCTCTTCAGTCACTGTCGAAGTGCCTGTGGGACATTAACAGTTGCATGTGTGGTAAGAAAGGGGCATGTGTCGCCCTGCTCCATTACTCCTTGTCAAGTGGAAATCTTCCTGGTTTCCTCCAATGGGTGCATTATGGAGAGGCCAGACTTGTAACCTTAGCTGGAAAAATCGCCAACAGGTAAGTCAGTAATCTTTAAGAGGATTACCATCGGTCAAATTTGTACCGATTTTAATCAGAATATCTGAACTATTGTAAATTGTTGTGGAATGAAGTTTGCAATTGACCAAATAGCATGATTAATGTTGGGTTGGCCTGACCTGCCCCAAGTCATTTCCATACAGGTGGTTCTGCTGTAACGCGCACTTTGTTAATGCGAATTGGCTGTAGCGCAATTGATGAATAGTGGATACTGTTTATGTAACACAACCTTTCTGCTGTACAGGTCTAGCCATTTCCAAAACTCAATTTTCAGTAGCACAAGGTCAGACAAGAAAGCAACTATCACGTTATCACCTGTATGTTGTCTATATCAAGATTGTATGGACCTGAAGCAGAAGAATCACAAGCTTTTGGAAAATAAATATTTCTGTGCTATTAATGCCTCAATTTCTGCTTCACTGCTTTGCCCTGATTGTATGTTTGGAAGCTCATGACACTGTTGTTTCATTGCTTGTGCAAATTCAAAACTGAACATAAAATTTGTTAACATCGGTAATTTGGAATACAAATTAGTAGATGCATGGATTTATTCTTTTCATGGGAACTTTGAGGCTCAGCAGTGCACTTTTACGCAATCTACAAAAACTAAATGTTCCTGCCTTAGCGAATACTCAGTAGCTTAAAGCTACTTCAGGTGTTTACAGTTGCCCGTGTAAAATGTGCTTCTTCAGAAGCATGAGGGGGGTTCCTTCAAAATCTTTGCGCAGTGACATGAATCTAAACCCAGCTGATGGGCCTCACTTCTGAAGGGCTAAGTGCCCTTCATTCTAGCTTCTTCAGGCATGTAGCTCATGTAGATTCCATGCAGTCATCAAAAATCAGGCCTTTGTCTCCTCTGTTGAAGCTGGATTCAAGCCTAAATTCCAGAAGTGTAAGGGCAGTGTTTGGTTTTGATTGTTTCTAATATCGTATTTTGTATTGTTGGCCAGGATTACATTTAGAAAGTTGAAGATGTAGGGACTGGAGTGAGCCACTTGATAATTGTCAGCCTCTTTTGCCATTCAGTTAGATCATTGATGATGTACATCTCAACCCCATCTACCCACTTGACACCTTTGCTGGATCGATTTCTGTTTTGAAAGCTCCAATTGGCCCAACGCCCACAGTCTTCTGAGGGAAAGTGTTACAGATTTCCACTATCCTTTGTATACAAAAAGTGCTTGCTGATTTGACTCTGAAGTGGCCTAGCTTCAGTTTTAAGTTGATGCTGTTTTTATTTTGTTTTCTGCTTCCAGAAGAAATAATTTCTCTTATACTGCCTGATATAATTATTTCATCATTTTCAACACCCAGATTAAATTAAACTCAAGGGAACATAATTTTGACACTTGTTATTCTGTCACTGTATGCTTCTGAGGTGAAAATACCTTCCCTGGAGTGGGATTAGGATTTGGGAGGTAAGACAGCGTATGATTTTTAAACAAAAGAAATCACTCGTGGGACATAAGCATTGCTGGCTGGAGGAGCATTTATTGCCTATTTCCAGTAGCCCTTGAGAAGGGTAAGGCACTGCCTTCTTGAACTGCTGCAGCCCATTTGGTGCAGTTATACCAGTAACGCCATTAGGAAGGGAGTTCCAGGTTTTGACCTAATAAACTGACTTCCTAATTATGCTATTGTCGTGCTAATCACTTGGGCCCTTGCCTTCAGTGGGGAGCTGGGTTTGGGTGGCACTGTCTCTGTTTCACTGGCTGTGATGTGTTCAGAATCAAGGGCAATGAGGGAAGGGTCCATGTCCCATGAATGAATTAAAAACAATTTGAGTGCATGAAAGGCGAGATAACTTACAAAGAAAAGCAAAGTTGAACACCAAATTACCATTTATTCTAAGCTTCTCCAAAATACTGGCAAATGCGTAAAATCCATTGTAGATGCTACTAAATTGCAAATCTCAGTGAGACAAACAACTACGCACATCAAATTCTTAATTTCCAGCAAACTTCTTAAAATTGTTTGGAGATGTGATTGAAGTTCATTACTCAGTGAGATAAGCAAGTTGGAATAGCAAAATCATCATGTTCAACAAACTTCTCCAACACGTGATGGGTCCCTAACGTGATGGTGCTTGAGATCCAGTTGACCTTGACCATTGATTTTCACAGCTAGTGCATCCTGGGTGATGTAGACTGCCCTTGACTGTACTCAAGTTTACGCAGGTCTACTAAAGGACAAAAGGAACTGACAAATTTCAGCACACTTGTAAGGCCTGTAAACAATGGCGCCCTAGAACCTTCAATCACAGGGGCCACCAGGAACTGCTCTTCCAGTCATGGCTGTTTCTTTCCAATGGTTGTTGCTGACAGAATCAGTAGTTAGCTTAAGTCAGTAATAACCATGTGAACAAATCCGCTTTTTATTGGAGAAACATCAAGCATTGAGGCAGTTACCAAGGGAACTGGAGCTGTCTTTTGGCTTGAATCTTGAACTGTGAGCCCCTTGCTTGAAGCTGACACTGAGAGGGCCAACTTTTGGAAGGCCAGGGTTTGAGTGCAAGTTCGGGTGAAGGTAGACTTTTGCAATCGCAGAAGCACCTTGGGTTTCAGTGGTTCTGGAGTGAGAGTGAGCGAGATAGTGGTGAATGAGTCTCTCGGGTAGAGAGTGGGAGTGCAAGGTGCATTGGGATGGAGAGGGAAGCTGCAAGATCTGGAGACAGGTTTAAATCTACCAACCAAAGGATCATTCGGTTAACTGGAAGCCAACTAATCTTGAAATTACTGAGGCAATGTATGTAGAATCTCTAGCTTAAAGTTTCTCTATTGTCTGGGCAAAATGCAGTGGACATTATTGCAATGAACATTATGACGCTTGTTAAATTTAAATCTGAGATACCATAAAAAGAGTCGTAATTTCATTGCCCGACCATTGTGTTTGGAGTTGAGGCATCTTGTTGAGGTTGTACAGGGCGTTGGTGAGGTCTTTTTTGCAGTACTGTGTACAGTTCTAGTCACCCTGCTTTGGAAGGATATTATTAAATTGGAGAGTTTTCAAAAAGATCTATCAGGATGTTGCAGATGCTGGAGGGTTTGACTTGTAAGGATAGGCCGTATAGGCTGGAACATTTTTCACTGGAGCGCAGGAGATAATCAAATTATGAGGGGCATGGATCAAGTGAATAGCAACAGTCTTTTCCATAGGACAGAGGAGTTCAAAACAAAGGGGGCATTTTTTAAGGGAAAAGGAGAAAGATTTAAAAGGGGCATTGGGGCAGTGTTTTCACACAGAGGGTGGTTTATATTTTGGATGAACTGTCAGAGGAAAGTCGTAAATCCAGGTGCAGTTAGAGCATTTAAAAGCCATTTGGACAGATACATGAATAGTAAAGGTTTAGAGGGGTGTGGACCAAATGGATGCAATTGGGGGTAGTTTAGTTTGGGAAATTTGGTCAGTATGGAAGAGTTGAATTGAAAGTCTGTTTCCATGCTCTATGACTCTACAACAGTCTGGTTAAAATCTTCTAACTTCGTGCATATGTGATTGAAATACATTTGCTGATTTGACCAGTCTATGGCTGGGTGTGTTTATGGTGATATCTTTTTACATCAATAAATGTATTAGTTATTTTGAAAATAATTTTTACTAACTTATGATATTGTCTTGTGTCAATTTAAATACTGTGTTGTCTCATAAATTAATGCTCACTTTGTGCTTTATGTTGAATGAGGGAGTGATTTTTGAGGATATCACTGAATTCTTCCAATTTTGCTTACGTATGAGCCCTAAATCACCATGCATCAACACAAATGCAGAAGGTTATGTTACTATGTGAATGCATCATTCAATAGAAGAGTTAGTGAGAATGAAAAAGAAGCTCTTGAAAACGAAAACATAGCCTCTGAAAAATCAATTTTATATCTTGTTTGCAGTGTCTACAGTATTTTGCACTTTTGTATTTTGCTTCATGGTATTTGTGAGTGTAGTTAGTTTCAATTTAGAATTAAAGGCTTAGAATACAAAAATAGGTTTAACAAAACTGCTCAACCCCGCTGTAATGGTTTTCCAGTTCTGGGTATTTGAGTGATGTGAAGTGGAGGGTTAAACATTGAGGGTGAGAGGTGGGTGAGGTCAGGGGATAAGGGTTCCAGAAACAGGAGAGGCACCAGTGGTCATGATGTCTCTCCCTGCTCCAGATCCAAGCTCATTACTCCAGATGGGATCTGATACAACTGAAGCATAAGTTCCGAAATTTTGAATTCCCCCAACCTTCTCAAGATAAAGGCCAACATTCTAGACGTCCTTTTGGTATGCATGAGGACACATGAGAATCATTGGGAACTCCATTGCTTACAACCCCCTATACAGAGAGATGTAATCCTTTGGCTCTACTCCCTATTTACTATGTCCCAATTATTTACTGCCCCATGATTAGGTCCAATTCAATGCACTTGCAGATTTTCCGAGTAATTTATTAGGGCCTGTTGATGTACATAAAGCAGCACTGGTTGAGGTGCAAGGCAGAGCCAGTGGATTCTTGGGTTGGCAGCCACAAAGTTTTTTTGGCTCCAGTTATCTCCTTCCCTTGAGAGAATTTGTTTGCGGCAAAAGGTAAGATCATTTAACCAGCAGGAGGTGCATTGTTGAATACATTGAGCTCCTTTTAAAAGAAGCTTTGTGTGACCAGTGCACTGTAATGAGCATTTGAAAATTGCAGACCAAACGTCTGAGTCAGAAAAATGATTTTGGAAGGGAAGAGATTCTTGCCCCAAAATCACTACCAGTCCAAATATGAAGGAAAGACTGAAGAAAAGGAACATGTAGCTTCATTAGAAATTGATTTGTTTTTGTGTCTTGTGTCTCTACAGGTTGTTCCAGGTGAGCTCTGAAGTGGAGGCAAAAACAATGTTCGTACAGTTTGCAACGAAGATAAGGCCATTTTATGAGATCTCACCAGACTCACTGAAAGTTGACACTGTGCAACAGCTGACTGACTGTTTGCGAAGCCATCCAAACTGGTCTTTGGCTCACGTAGCTGTAGAGATGAGCATGAAAGAGAGCTTTCGCCACAATCATATTATGTGGTATGGATTTATCTGGAAGATGTAGAGGGAGGTGCATGCACTGTAAATGTCTGCCTTGTGTTTCCTATGTATAGTTGTGAAGTAGTTAATATTGTAATTGCACTCTCCTAGTTCCAAATGAATTCATGGCCTAGAACCAACTGCCTGAAATTCAGCATTTTAAAATTCATTAATTGAATGTGGGCTTTGCTGGCTGGGCCAGCACTTCAGTGCCCATCCCTAATTTCTCTTGAGAAGGTGTTATTGAGTGGCGTTCTTGAACCGCTGCAGTCAATTTGTTACGGGTGAATCTGTAATACTATGTAATACAAGCTTAACAGGATGGTCTGAAATGAAAAATTGGAAATGTCAGAATGTTGAGTTTAGGGATGTATTTTCAAAGCTGAGGGATATAGCATGTAAGAGGTGTTTTACCTTAATTCCATTAAATTGTGAGTATGAATGCTAGATGCTGACTTCAGTCAGAAAATGGTTTCCCCAGCACTGAAAATCAAGAGGAAAACTGCACCCAGAGGGAAAGCACACTGATCTCTCTGTTGTTAGGATGGAGACAAAAAGGCTACTGTAGAAGTAAATCGAGAAGTATCCTTGAAGGATGGGTGGGAGAAGGACCAAAGTAATAAAGTTCCAGAAAATGATAAAAAGGCAGTATTAACAAGGTCTGGCTTTGGGACACTGGAATTATAGTGTCCGATTTAGTATTTATAGTAACCCTAATCTGAGTGACTTGAAGTTTAACTACTCATTAGATAGTGAGAGATGGAAGAATGGGGAGAAGGGTGGGCTGAAAATCGCTGTTATTCTTGGTGACGCTTGTATCACCCATGACTTTCAGATCTATTTAAAAGCCTATTTCATGGCCATGATAGAAAATGCAGCTGCTGAGACCTAAAGGACAATTTGAATCATTAGTTTTGTATTTGAGGGGGTGGAGAGAAGATTGGAGCAGTTGGAAATTGTATTTTGCAGTCTCTGTAGGCCTTTTAGTTTCATGTTCTTGACAAGACCAGCAGTTAATGGTCTTCCCTAATTGCCCTTAAGAAGGTATCGGTGAGCTGCCTTTTGTACTGCTGCAGTCCATAAGACGTGGGTAGACCCATTGCCATTTAGGAAGAAAGCTTCGTGGTTTTGACCCGGTGACAGTGAAAGAAAAGAATACATAGTTGTAAGCCAAGATGGTGTGTGGCTTAGAAGTGAACTTACAGATGATAGATATTCTCATGAATATGCTGCCCCTGATGTTTGAAGTGGCAGAAGTCATGAGGGTGAATGATTCTGTTGAAGGTCCCTTGGTGTGTTATAACAGTATGTCTTGTAAGTGATGTACACTGATGCACTGTTTACTGGTGGTAGAGGGAATGAATGCTTAAAGTGATGAATAGGGTATTGATCAAGTAAGCTACTTTGGATGGATGTTGCACTTGCGTGGTGCCTTGTACATAGGGGACACATTATGGGGTGTCAGGATGTGAAGTACTTGCAGCAGAATTTCTATCCTATGAGAGATGATGGGAACTGCAGATGCTGGAGAATCCAAAATAATAAAATGTGAGGCTGGATGAACACAGCAGGCCCAGCAGCATCTCAGGACCACAAAAGCTGACGTTTCGGGCCTAGACCCTTCATCAGAGAGGGGGATGGGGTGAGGGTTCTGGAATAAATAGGGAGAAAGGGGGAGGCGGACCGAAGATGGAGAGAAAAGAAGATAGGTGGGGAGGTAGGGAGGGGATAGGTCAGTCCAGGGAAGACGGACAAGTCAAGGAGGTGGGATGAGGTTAGTAGGTAGGAGATGGGGGTGCGGCTTGGGGTGGGAGGAAGGGATGGGTGAGAGGAAGAACAGGTTAGGGAGGCAGAGACAGGTTGGACTGGTTTTGGGATGCATTGGGAGGACGGGAAGAGCTGGGCTGGTTGTGTGGTGCAGTGGGGGGAGGGGACGAACTGGGCTGGTTTAGGGATGCGGAGGGGGAAGGGGAGATTTTGAAGCAGGTGAAGTCCACATTGATACCATTAGGCTGCAGGGTTCCCAAGCGGAATATGAGTTGCTGTTCCTGCAACCTTCGGGTGGCATCATTGTGGCACTGCAGGAGGCCCATGATGGACATGTCATCTAAAGAATGGGAGGGGGAGTGGAAATGGTTTGCGACTGGGAGGTGCAGTTGTTTGTTGCGAACCGAGCGGAGGTGTTCTGCAAAGCGGTCCCCAAGCCTCCGCTTGGTTTCCCCAATGTAGAGGAAGCCACACCGGGTACAGTGGATGCAGTATACCACATTGGCAGATGTGCAGGTGAACGTCTGCTTAATGTGGAATGTCATCTTGGGGCCTGGGATAGGGGTGAGGGAGGAGGTGTGGGGGCAAGTGTAGCATGTCCTGTGGTTGCAGGGGAAGGTGCCGCGTGTGGAGGGGTTGGAGGGCAGTGTGGAGCGAACAAGGGAGTCACGGAGAGAGTGGTCTCTCCGGAAAGCAGACGGGTGGGGATGGAAAAATGTCTTGGGTGGTGGGGTCGGATTGTAGATAGCGGAAGTGTCGGAGGATGATGCGTTGTATCCGGAGGTTGGTGGGGTGGTGTGTGAGAACGAGGGGGATCCTCTTTGGGCGGTTGTGGCGGGGGCGGGGTGTGAGGGATGTGTTGTGGGAAATACGGGAGACGCGGTCAAGGGTGTTCTCGATCACTGTGGGGGGAATGTTGCGGTCCTTGAAGAACTTGGACATCTGGGATGTGCGGGTATCAATGGTATCAATGTGGACTTCACCTGCTTCAAAATCTCCCCTTCCCGCTCCGCATCCCTAAACCAGCCCAGTTCGTCCCCTCCCCCCACTGCACCACACAACCAGCCCAGCTCTTCCCGTCCTCCCACTGCATCCCAAAACCAGTCCAACCTGTCTCTGCCTCCCTAACCTGTTCTTCCTCTCACCCATCCCTTCCTCCCACCCCAAGCCGCACACCCATCTCCTAACTACTAACCTCATCCCACCTCCTTGACCTGTCCGTCTTCCCTGGACTGACCTATCCCCTCCCTACCTCCCCACCTATACTCTCTCCACCTATCTTCTTTTCTCTCCATCTTCGGTCCGCCTCCCCCTCTCTCCCTATTTATTCCAGAACCCTCACCCCATCCCCCTCTCTGATGAAGGGCCTAGGCCCGACGCGTCAGCTTTTGTGCTCCTGAGATGCTGCTTGGCCTGCTGTGTTCATCCAGCCTCACATTTTATTTTCTATCCTATGACTTGTTTTATCAGTTAGTGTTTACATGGCTGGTCCAGTTCACTTGCTAGTTAGTGGTAGCATGCAAGATGCAGATGATGGGACATCTAGTGAAAGTAATGCTGTTTTATTGTCATGATAAGATGCTTGGTTTCTCTCATGTTGCTGATAGCCATTGCCTGGTCTTTGTGTCCAAATTTTCTCCATGGAGTGAATTCAAATAAACTAATTGATGTCCTGAAGTCTAGTTGAGAATCCTCAGGTTGCACCAACACTTAACTGATTTTTATTTTAAGCCTACAGATTATGTTAATTGTAGAAGGAAACTTGTAATCAGAACTCTTAATGGTTGTGGAATTGGCTCCCTGACTTTCCCTATGAGCAAGTTAGTGCCAGAGACAGTTTCTGGGATGTCCAACAACAAATATACCTGAGCAATTTGATATAGTAACACACCTATGATTGAAATGAAACCAGAAGATGTTGGAAATAGCAGACCAGGCAGCACTTGTGGCAAGAGAAACAGAACAAGTACTTCATGTGGACAACTCTTCGTTAGTCCTAATAGAAACCCAGCGCAGTTGCTGTGGGAATGGACTGGGACAGATTATAGAAGACTGAGGTTGGATCAGTTATGAAAGCTAAGCAGATGCATGGCTGCTGTGGAAGAGAGGGAAGACATATCTTGAACGCCACAGAGAACCTCAGAGCTAGAACTTAGTCATGTGGAAGAAAGATTTCTCCTTCAAAAATAAAAGTTGTAAGTTAGTCTAGAAATAAAAGTAGAAAATTAAATTGGCTTCCAGTTTATTATTCTGTGATGCTGACACTTGTGATGTCACTAACAAGATCATCTCGTCCTGAAGGCACACAGTTGGCTTGATCATTTTGTTCAGTGCGATATCATTGATGCTCAATTTTTGATATGTATAATCACATTACTTGTGGGACTAATATGTAGTTCTCTGTACAGCTGCATAAATGATACGGAGAGCGAAGAGGGGATGACCCCTCTGCATCTTGCTTGCAAGAAGGATGATATTGACTGCATTCGCGAGCTGGTGGATGGATGTGGAGTCAGGTTGGACATTGCTGACAAGAATGGGGAAACTGTCTTCCACTATGCGGCTCGTCAGTCTAACTGCCAGATGATTGAGGTAATGGCCAAATTCTGTAATCGCTTCCATAATTCCCTATGCCTTTCATTTCTTCTTTGTTCTTTGAAACATTTTTGTTTAACAAAATAAACTCAGTTTATTTTCTGGCCCAGGCAGAAGCTGTTCAATGCATTGTGACTTTTCAGCTCTTCGAAAGAACTTTTTGATCAGTTTCCTCCACCTTGCTGTTGCCTCACATTATTGATTTTTGAAAATATTTTCAGATACATATTTTCAAAATTATATGTAATTAGTTTTTGAAAGTGGCCATTAATTCTGCTGCCTGCACCCTATAAAGAATTCTAGTGTGTGCATTTCAAAAAAAAATCCCATCTCCCCCCTAGTTGTTTTGCCAATTATCTTAAATATGTGTTTTGCTGGTTGCCAGCCCTCCTGATGAAAACAATTTCTGATTATTCACACTATCAAGACCCTTCATAATGTTGCAACTCCTCTTTTAGAACATGCCTCATTCTCTCTTATTCCAAGGAGAATACTCTCAGGTTCCCTAAGTCTCTTTATCCAAACCGAAGTTCCTCATCCCTGTTTCCGTTCTGGTAAATTTCCTGTGGCCCTCTCCAAGACAGAAAAAACAACTTCTATTTGCAGTTCAATCGAATGTGAAATGTATCGTGTGGATCCAGGGCCGCTTCTCACATTATTTGTGGAGGTGCCACACTTTTGCTGTATGGAGAATGGGAATAGCGAAAGTGATGTTTAGTCCATTTGATTCTTGATGGGGAATTTGGCAGCCTGTACAAAATACTTTTAAATGGAATTTATCTGCAAATTTGTAAATGTGTTAGTTGACATCAGAGTGATTCAAGCTTTGAAGAACCTATTATTTCCTGTAGTGAAATTCTTGAGTTACTCATGGAACAATCAACAAGATTGCAATTGCCACAAAATATACCTAATTACACAGTGTATTCGGGCAGAGATTGTGAAGTAAATTAGTTACCCCAAAATGCATTGTGTATTCTAGCAGAGGTAAACGTCTCATCCCAAACCTAGCTGGCAAATGCCAACCCTTCTCACAGAAATATCTATTATGTTTTGTGAAATAGTTCACTGTATTTCTATCCTTGCCAGTGATGATTAGCCTTCTGAAAAGAATGAAGAAGATAATCATGCAACTAATGGGAATCAGCAATATCTTATTTAGTGCTGTTGTATTGGTTTAATTTGAAATTGTAATTTTTATAAATAGTGCACAACTGGGGTCAGAGATATTTCAGATTAGGTGGATTTTTTAGATTGCTCTGTGAAGCTTACAACCAAGGAAAAATAAAAGGGAATTTTTTAATAATGGAATTTGTAATTGCAGTTGCAGCATGGAGGATGTAATGTTAGACAGCTGGAGCTGATTGCTAGGACCTGACCATTGTCTGGCAGACACTTTGAGGTGCTTAGTTTGACCAAGTTACAGCGTACACTGTTACACTCTGACATGTAGCAAATCTGACTGTAGATTGATTTAAATAAAAGCTAATGGGGGACAAACGCTATATAAAAATAATATGCTGCTGATGTTGGAAATCTGAAATAAAACAGGAAGTGCTGGAGAAACTCAGCAGGTCTGGCAGGATCGGTGGAAAGAAAAACAGTAACACTTCGAGTGAATGTACCTTCAGAATAGAAACCACATTTGACACCAAGGTTCATCTGTATCTCTGTTCACAGACCTGTTAAATTTACCGAGTATTTACAGCAGTTTGCTGCTTTTAGAGTGACAAGTTTGACTTCTGTAGATTGCTCTTTGGTGTAGAAGACTGCAGGTAGGAGTAGATTCCCTTTTAAAATGGCTGAGTTCAGCCAGTGTTCCCTCGGTAATGAAGGCCAAGATTCTGCTTCTGATCAAGTGAACTCCTGTTGTAAAGTGTGTACATGAGAAAATGGATCAGGCTGTGCTCCCAGTCACTTCAGACTGGGATTCAAAGTATAGCGCAGTGTATAGTAGGACCATTATGGAAAAGGAGAGAGAGAGAATCATTGCAAGTTAAAATGATCTTGTATTAATCAACTATTTTGCCTATGGGAATTTAATTTGTAGATTATGAAAGGTGCGTGTGTGTACGTGGTGGGCATATATATTTATTAATACTTGTTTTTGTGCTTCTAAAGGTGAAGGGTGACATTTCTGAGAAATGGAGCATAGATATGTCTCTGTGCAGCCGATGATGACGTCTTATACTCAGGTCAGATACAATACAGATTAGATAGAGTGAAGAGCTTTCACCACCTTGCCAGCTATGCACCTGACTCCCTTCACTTTATAATCCCAGAACTTCATGGCTAGTAACACTGTGGCTGTGCTTTTCTTGTAAGTTTGTCCAGTAGAGCTTTTAGCAGAGCTGTACATTTTACCCTGCGTCTAGTATGTTGACCACAACTGCAGCACTCTTTGTAACCAGTGCATTCTGCAAAACCAGCACTCTATCCAGGTTTAGCTTTAGCAGAATACTTGCTAAGCTTTGTGCAAAGCCAGGTTCTTTATATTGTGCGTTTTGAGGTGAAATTTTCCAGGTTACTGCAAAACACCACGCATTAACACCATGTATTATAATCAGTGTTTCCACTCATTTCCTTACTGGCTGTGTGGACCTTTGAGGTCTGTATGTGGCAAAGGCCACTGCCACGATTTGCCTGCCAACACCGATTACTGTGTGTGGAACCTCAGAGCAGCTGCGTGCACACACAGATTACGGGGAAAATTGCTTATAGCTGTTTGACATTAAGTGTGCTTTGCAAGGGTGTATTATTGTCCCAATAATTTCAGCAAAAACTTCAGTAAGAAATACTCAGACGACGGATTCATAAATAGTAAGGAACAGATCATCTTGGTCAAAACATTTTTTAAGTTGTGTGGCATTTAAATGTTAAAACAAATGCTTAAATGTGATATGGCTGTTTTGAGCAATTTGACCTAATGAACCTAAACCGGAACTTAAATACAACAATTGTTCAGTCCTTTCTACAGTGATCGAAAACATAAAACCTAAAAGGTGTCTTGATAAATTTGCTTCATTTATGCAGGAGTTAGGGAGGGACAATACTTGGAAGGAACTGGAAAGTCTATAATTGTGGTAGTCACACCTGGACTATGAAAGAGAGCGGTGAAAAGTTTACTTGCTGACGGGCCTACTTGCTTTTCAAGTTTTCTTCTGTATAAAAAGATTGTCATTGAGAGAGGATTTGTAGCAAGTTGGTTGCTTGCCTCTGGCAAATGGTGGCAAGTAAAATTTTGAAATATTTGGGTCTTGCTGAAGAGAAAGATGAGTTGTTGAACATATTTATCTTGTACATGTCAAAGCTAATGCAAAAATTCCAAATTTCAGAGGACCACTACAATTTTTACTGCAGGAAAAAGGGTGCAGATAGGTTGGCAAGTCAGATTATCAACTTGGCGTTTGTCCAGATGAGTGCTGGGGAAAGCATTAGCAGCATGTGCCACTTTGCAGAAATATTTAAGATGTGTTACACAGTGTGACTGTTTCAGGTCTTCACAAAGTGCACATTAGTGTATTCATGCTGTGGTGCACCTCTTCATATGTGGATATGCCTGAACACACTCGATCAGTATTTCATTTGACCGTCAGATGAACAAACTTCCAGGTTACATTTTTGCTGACAGTGCTTGGGCAGGGCTGAGAGAAGTGGGATGTAAGCAGGAGAGCAGTGGTGGGTGGAAATGTGATTCCTGTGTCTCCTCCTTTTAAGCTAAGAAAACAGCCAGGCCGGGTTCTGATTATTGTTGACTGACCCTTGTTTGAAGTGTCTGTGTGAAGAGATGGTCAGTCTTGGCTGTGGCGCCTGTTGACCCCAATAATCCTCCTTGCTATCTGACTTTTCACTCAAGAATTTTTATCAAAAGCGATCATTTGGTACTGTGGAATGAAGACACTGTTTGAGCCATTTCCTTATTGGCCCAAGGAAGGGAGGATTTTATGCTATAGTTATAATTTATGGTCTTGGAAAAGAACTTGGCAGGAGGCACTTGTTTTGTACTTGGATTTTACTCTTTGCTAATGTAGATTCTGATTTGATTAACATTTTGGTTCTGCATAGGCAACAGGCTGTAGAACATATAAAAAAGGCTTTGGATAACTTTTCTTGTTAGCTTGAGATGTACATTTGAGTGCTCAGAGTACTGCCCAGTCTGATTTTCCTTGTTCTGTTGGGTCAACACCTTCAGCTTTTAGTACTTGGTGGATCAGTAGGAAGGATTTAGAGGGATATTGGCTAAATGCTGGCAAATGGGACTAGATTAATTTAGGATATCTGGTTGGCGCGGATGAGTTAGACTGAATGATCTGCTTCCGTGTGATCATCTCTGTGTCTTTGACATTCCAATCATTTGGCTTTGGATTGAAATGCTTGTGAAATGGAAACCTTGATTTTAAAACATCTTTCCAAAGCTGAAAACTCTTTCTACATTGAATTGACTGATCTGTGTTGCAGTAAGATGCATTACAAACCTGCAATGATTGCTTCCACAAATGGAAAAATGTATTTGCTCACAATAGTCAATACATCCCCTGGAGCAAGCAGTCAAGTTTCACATTGAATCATGGGCATTTGACAAAATAAATGGTGCTAAGAATGGGTAGTTAGTGCCAAGGATCATATGTCTGGTTGTATGAACTTTGGTGGGCGGACAGGAGGTGACGTCGGGGAGAGTGTGACTCTGGAAAATGGTCACAGAAAGATAAAAATAAACAGATATTGTAGACCACTGAGAGAATAAAAAGCTCGATTTGAAGAAATGCCATTCAGAATTGAAACTTAAGTTTGCAAACAACTGTGTTATTTTGGGAAACCAAAATGAAACAGTAGAGGATGATAAAAGAAAGTGGAAAAAAAATGCAAAATCAATGAAACAAACCCTAAGAACTGATATTTTCAACAGGCTGGCTCATGAGTTTGGAAAATCTGTAAAAGGCAAATTCTCAGCCAAAAGCCTGGTAGATACTGACTAAAACTCAGCGATCGAGACACAGCATCAGAGAATCAAACTGTTACACCTGAAACCATGTAAACAGTGAGCACTCTACAGCTATCCTAACTGACTTTATCAATAGTGTATATGTCCTCTTTTCACTAAAGATGACATTCCAAGTGTACTAACCAACCTTCTGCCTGATTGAAGTGGCTGCTTCCAGTGTCTGAACCTGGTCATGAGCACTTATCATCCCACCAGTATCCACATCCACAAGATCATCAGATACTATTTCCACCACCTGCAGCAAGATGCCACCACCAGACACATATTCCTCTCCCTTCCTTTGTCTGCCTTCCACAGGGACCGTTCCCTCTGGGATACTGTGGTCCACTCTCGCTTCACCCCCCAGCCCCATGGCACTTTCTCCTGTAACCGGTAAAGGTGCAACACCGGACCATTTATCTCCTCCTTCCCCACTATCCAAGGGCCCAAACGTACCTTGCAGTTGAAGCAACAATTCACCTAAACTTTCCAGAATCTAGACTACTGCATTCGCTACTCACAATGTGGTCTCCTCTACATTGAAGAAACAAAGTGTAGACTGAGTGACCTCCTCACAGAACATCTATGTTCTGCTCGCAAAAAAGACCCTTAGCTATCTGTTGCTTGCCACTTTAACACCTTGCCCTGTTCCCTGGCCAGCAACTGTCTCTGGCTTGCTGCAGTGTTCCAGGGAAGCTTAATGCAAGCTGGAAGAACAACACCTCATTTTCCACTTGGGGACTGTGCAGCCCTCTGGACTCAATATTGAGTCCAGTAATTTTAGGGCCTAAACTCTCCCATGTCCTAGACCCCTACTCCACATACCAGGCCTTGTTATCACATAGTCTGCCATTACACATTACCTATTGTTAGTCATTAACAACTATATAACCCTTCTGGCCAGATTATTACCAAATCCTGTGTCTATTCAGCTGCTCTTCTATCTTCGGAGATCTATCCCAATGTTTACTGCATACCCCGTCCCGCTGCCTATATTCAGCATATAAACAGACGCTTTCCCAGTGACCATCAGTTCTGAAGAAGGGTCACTAGACACCCCCCCCCCCCCCCCCCCCGTTTAACTCTGATTTTTTTTCTTCACAGATGCTGCTAGACCTCTTGGACTTATCCAACTACTTCTGTTTCTGTTTCTGGTCATGAGCAGTTTATTCTCATGACTACATCATTGAAGGACCTTGTCTTGACACTTCCCTGCAGCAATCTCAATAATCACAGATTGACTATTCTCAGTTTATCCATACAGAAATATTTTAAACTGCTGCTCCCAGCAGCGTCTGATAGTTCTTTAAAAGTCATCAAAGTTTTGCTTAAGCTTCAAACTGGAATTTCTTTCCCTGATATCACTATGAACTTTGACTTTTAATGTGTTAAAATGTGTTAAAGGCAGTTTAAATTTTACGTAACTTCCTGATATTTTTCCATTTCCTTACCTTTGTAAGGTTAATTCTCTTCAAGTTCACTCAATCCTTCCTTCAAAGTTCAGATCTTTGTTGCCAAGATCAGTCCCATGTCTCTGAGCAACACTTTCTCAAGTGTTTGGATTCCTCCCTTCTGTTTGTAATGGTGGACACAGTCCATGGAGTATATTTTGCCTGTGTATTTTTCGATGTTACCTTTTCTGATTTACGCCTATGTAATTCACCATTCTGTTGTCTCTGTCTTCTGTTTTTGATTAGTGAGACAACTTGAATGTAAAAGCTGCAAAGACTTGCAAATCTCAAACTTTATTCTTAGCAATTCAATATAATTCTGTTGTTTGTGCTATCTGCAACACTTGTCTACAGTGAGAGTCAGTTTTGGCTAAGTTTAACCAACTTAGCACTGACAAAGTAATAAACCTGCTTCTTTCAAGTTTCTAGCTGTCGCAGCTCCTGGGGTAGTGTGCTTGAAATCAAGCTCTGCTATTCATGGAGACATTACAAAGGATACAGATTATACAGGCCACGTACCATACCAAAATTTAAAAACCATAAGAACTGCAGACGCTGTAAAGCAGTAACAAAAACCAGAAATTGCTGGAAAAGCTCAGCAGGTCTGGTAGCGTCTGTGGAGAGAAATCAGAATTAACGTTTTGGGTCCAGTGATCGTTCAGAAATGTTAACTCTGATTTCTCTCCACAGGTGCTGCCAGACCTCCTGAGCTTTTCCAGCAATTTCTGTCTTTGTTCCATTCCAAAATTTTTCTGCCTTTTAGACTCAGGTTGACTGAAAGCACAGACCAAGTTTGTGTACTTAATTTGAATTGCTTGTTATAATAAGTAAATCGACTCTAGCTACAGGCAATCAGTTATAAACCATTGGCATATAGCTCTACGAACTAAATCTGAAATTCCCCTATAACCTTGCTCTACAGACAGACACACACTTGTAGACAGTACAACAAGCACATGGAGGGAAAACTGGGAAAGCAGTTCACTAGTCTTTGTTTACCGTATCTGATGAGGTGGTTCCTGCTGATCAGAAAGGACCATCTCAGCCTTCCTTTTCTGCATCCATTCACTGGTTTTCGAGACGCACAGGGTGGCTCATTTTACTTGTAAAAGGTTTCTGACTTATCAGTTAAAAGTCACAGCTTACAGCAACTGTTGAAGGCAAGATAAACAAGTTTTCTTTAGGCTTAAAGAGGCCTTCACTTCAGTGAACTAAGAAAGGGGGCTCCTGGGCTGCTGCTAGCCTGTAATAAAAACTGAGAGAACTGCAGATGCTGTAAATCAGGAACAAAAATATAGTTGCTGGAAATGCTCAGCAGGTCTGGCAGCATCTGGGAAGGAAAAAAACAGAGTTAACGTTTCGGGTCTGGTGACCCTTCCTCTTTGTTCTGAGGAAGGGTCACCAGACCTGAACATTAACTCTGTTTTTCCTTCACAGATGCTGTGAGACCTGCTGAGCTTTTCCAGCAACTATATTTTTGTTGCTGCTAGTCTGTGTAGCTTTTCTGTGTATTGTTCGCGACCTGACAACCAATCACGCAGCTGTTGGCAGGCAGTATACTGGTCACTAGACTGCAAACAAACAAGCTTCTTGTTACCAACCAAAGCTCTGTATACAACCCCTCAGCTCCAGTTTGTCTGCAAACTAAGCTTCAATTACTGTTTGTGCCAGCAGATGTATAAACGATGCAAGTTAGATGCTTTTTAAGCCATACAGCAATTCTTGTAAATCCCTGATTTCAAAACAGTTCTTTCTCAAATCAGTCTACATTTTAAAATATTCACAAATAAAACGATGTGATCTTTACAAGTTGAGACACTGATTGGACAACTCACGTTTCAGATTAACCTTTTGTCATCTAATATCCCTTTTAGTGACTTGCTCATGGCTTGGTTTACAGTGCTCCTGTGAAGCAACTTGGAACATTCTATTGTGTTACTGGCACTATATAAATAAAAGTTGTTCGTTTTGATGTGAGTTCTTAAATAACCTGCAGTGTCATACTTCATAAAAGGTCTTTGAGCTGTCTAAATCCTGAATTTATGAACCAACACGCCTAAAAATGAAATGGATAAAACAAGGATCCTTAAACCCAGAGATAATGGGAACTGCAGATGCTGGAGATTCCAAGATAATAAAATGTGAGGCTGGATGAACACAGCAGGCCAAGCAGCATCTCAGGAGCACAAAAGCTGACGTTTCGGGCCTAGACCCTTCATCAGAGAGGGGGATGGGGGGAGGGAACTGGAATAAATAGGGAGAGAGGGGGAGGCGGACCGAAGATGGAGAGTAAAGAAGATAGGTGGAGAGGGTGTAGGTGGGGAGGTAGGGAGGGGATAGGTCAGTCCAGGGAAGACGGACAGGTCAAGGAGGTGGGATGAGGTTAGTAGGTAGCTGGGGGTGCGGCTTGGGGTGGGAGGAAGGGATGGGTGAGAGGAAGAACCGGTTAGGGAGGCAGAGACAGGTTGGACTGGTTTTGGGATGCAGTGGGTGGGGGGGAAGAGCTGGGCTGGTTGTGTGGTGCAGTGGGGGGAGGGGATGAACTGGGCTGGTTTAGGGATGCAGTGGGGGAAGGGGAGATTTTGAAACTGGTGAAGTCCACATTGATACCATATGGCTGCAGGGTTCCCAGGCGGAATATGAGTTGCTGTTCCTGCAACCTTCGGGTGGCATCATTGTGGCAGTGCAGGAGGCCCATGATGGACATGTCATCAAGAGAATGGGAGGGGGAGTGGAAATGGTTTGCGACTGGGAGGTGCAGTTGTTTGTTGCGAACTGAGCGGAGGTGTTCTGCAAAGCGGTCCCCAAGCCTCCGCTTGGTTTCCCCAATGTAGAGGAAGCCGCACCGGGTACAGTGGATGCAGTATACCACATTGGCAGATGTGCAGGTGAACCTCTGCTTAATGTGGAATGTCATCTTGGGGCCTGGGATGGGGGTGAGGGAGGAGGTGTGGGGACAAGTGTAGCATTTCCTGCGGTTGCAGGGGAAGGTGCCGGGTGTGGTGGGGTTGGAGGGCAGTGTGGAGCGAACAAGGGAGTCACGGAGAGAGTGGTCTCTCCGGAAAGCAGACAGGGGAGGGGATGGAAAAATGTCTTGGGTGGTGGGGTCGGATTGTAAATGGCGGAAGTGTCGGAGGATAATGCGTTGTATCCGGAGGTTGGTAGGGTGGTGTGTGAGAACGAGGGGGATCCTCTTGGGGCGGTTGTGGCGGGGGCGGGGTGTGAGGGATGTGTCGCGGGAAATGCGGGAGACGCGGTCAAGGGCGTTCTCGATCACCGTGGGGGGAAAGTTGCGGTCCTTAAAGAACTTGGACATCTGGGATGTGCGGGAGTGGAATGTCTTATCGTGGGAGCAGATGCGGCGGAGGCGGAGGAATTGGGAATAGGGGATGGAATTTTTGCAGGAGGGTGGGTGGGAGGAGGTGTATTCTAGGTAGCTGTGGGAGTCGGTGGGCTTGAAATGGACATCAGTTACAAGCTGGTTGCCTGAGATGGAGACTGAGAGGTCCAGGAAGGTGAGGGATGTGCTGGAGATGGCCCAGGTGAACTGAAGGTTGGGGTGGGAGGTGTTGGTGAAGTGGATGAACTGTTCGAGCTCCTCTGGGGAGCAAGAGGCGGCGCCGATACAGTCATCAATGTACCGGAGGAAGAGGTGGGGTTTGGGGCCTGTGTAGGTGCGGAAGATGGACTGTTCCACGTAACCTACAAAGAGGCAGGCATAGCTGGGGCCCATGCGGGTGCCCATGGCCACCCCCTTAGTCTGTAGGAAGTGGGAGGAGTCAAAAGAGAAGTTGTTGAGTGTGAGGACGAGTTCCGCTAGGCGGATGAGAGTGTCGGTGGAGGGGGCCTGGTCGGGCCTGCGGGACAGGAAGAAGCGGAGGGCCTTGAGGCCATCTCCATGCGGAATGCAGGTGTACAGGGACTGGACGTCCATGGTGAATATGAGGTGTTGGGGGCCAGGGAGTTGGAAGTCCTGGAGGAGGTGGAGGGCGTGGGTGGTGTCACGGACATAGGTGGGGAGTTCCTGGACCAAAGGGGAGAAAATGGAGTCCAGATAGGTGGAGATGAGTTCGGTGGGGCAGGAGCAGGCTGAGACGATGGGTCGACCAGGGCAGGCAGGTTCTTCCTCTCACCCATCCCTTCCTCCCACCCCAAGCCGCACCCCCAGCTACCTACTAACCTCATCCCACCTCCTTGACCTGTCCGTCTTCCCTGGACTGACCTATCCCCTCCCTACCTCCCCACCGACACCCTCTCCACCTATCTTCTTTACTCTCCATCTTCGGTCCGCCTCCCCCTCTCTCCCTATTTATTCCAGTTCCCTCCCCCCATCCCCCTCTCTGATGAAGGGTCTAGGCCCGAAACGTCAGCTTTTGTGCTCCTGAGATGCTGCTTGGCCTGCTGTGTTCATCCAGCCTCACATTTTATTATCCTTAAACCCAACATTGTGGTGGCACATTGGTACTGGAATGTTAGTAAAAAGGTACATGATTCTTTTATAAAGTTTCTTTCCTTTAGACCTTTATAAGAGTTTGAAGTGAAACAAAAATGCCTGTTCTTTGCCCCTTGAGGTTCAAAATGGAAGAGCTATAGAAATGTTAAACTGTATTTTACCCAGACTTCTACCATTTATGAGGCAGTATTTAGGAGCAAAGTATTGGTAGTGACAGGTGTTTAGTCTACTTGCAGGAGGGATGTTATTTTATCTGCTCCCCTTGCCAGCCATTTGTAGTGTTGTGTACAGAGACAGATTTCGTGTTTAATGAGCTTTCTACTCTCGCTGAAACTGGAACGATATGCAGTTTGCTTGGGATGATTTCTGTGCCGCATATTGTGCAATTAGAGACTTATGTGCACATTTGATGAGAAACCCACTGTCCCTCTGGACCTGAAATGGGTCAAACTGTTCCCTTTGTAATGGTGAGCTGCCAAGTTCCAGAGGATTGTGTAAACAAATTTGTTCATAACACTCAGCAATTAGCCACACTGAGTTGGAGGATTGTTAGAACAGTAAAGAATTGTAAGCTCTTGGACCGAAGCTCCAAGTACAGCAACCCACATGCTGTTACTTCTGCTCTGTATCTTCACTATGTTGAAATCAATACTCCATGCACAAATGCTCATACTACTTCTCTTTCTCAGGAACTGTGAACTGTGAAAGTACTTGTCTTCTTTTATCTTCCTGGTCTCCTGCAACCTTTAAAATACTTAAACTAAAATATTGCCTTATGATTAGTTCATGATTTTCCTTGTCTTGTATTCTTTTCAAGCTTAGTAATGTATAGGACAGAAAGAACTTGCATTTATATTGTACTTCCCATGACACTAGAATGCGCTGAGCATCTCTTTGTCAATGTGTTAGAATACCGACTCTTCTAGGTTCATTAATTAGAACAAAAAGTCTTTGATCTCTGTGAGAATGAATAATGAGTTTTCCTGAAATTATTGAAAGGTTAAGTTGCAGCGAGATATAATGATAAATATATGTTTAATTGCAAGAAGTAATTGAGGGTGGCATCTTTTATGAGCACGAGCAATGTGTGAATACTGTAATGTTATTGAGAGGTCCAGAGTGTGATTTTTATTTAGCTACATTAATATCCAAATCTTTCTTGTCAGGACTACTGTCTCTGCAGCTTGAGACATGTGTCCAAGTTGACGTGTTGACCAGCTGCTTGATATGCTCAAGAATGTCACTGAAAAGCTGCAGAACACCCTCAGTGGGAAGTGTGAGCAGCCTGCAGTTGTGGTCCACACGACATAGGCAGAAAAATGGAGGTGGTCTTGAAGTCAGAAGTTGGGAAACTCGGTACTAAAGTAGCAAGCAGGACTTCACTGATCGCTGAATCACTCCTACTACTATGTGAGAGAGCATGTTACACAGGATAAGACAGATGACTATCTGGCTGGAAGAATGATTGTTGGTTCACTGGGACCAGTTCTAGAGAGATCACTTTTGGAGGCTGGGAGGGTTGCACCTAAATAGAACTGGAACCGAATTCCCTGGAATTCGAACTGGCTGCTTATGGTTGCATGGTTCTCTTTAAATTCTTGTTTTTTTTTAAGAAAAGGTGGGTTTTGGCTAACGGACTGCTTCTTGAGGTCTGAACTGCACCTATCATGTGTTCGCCTGCCAGGATCTTTGAGGTCAGTGCAATTTTCACACATCAAAATAGGGTCATAAAGCGGGGAAAAAGAAGTTTGGAAAACGCTCATATAAGATTTTTGAGGAAAGAAGGGAAAGGAAGGAAAGAGGTAAAAGTTGCAGTAATGATTATGGAGGGCATTCATTTGATTTGATTTGATTTATTACTGTCATGTGTACTGAGCTACAATGAAAAGTGTTGTCTTACATGCTTTACAGGCAGATTGCACTATACAAGTGCAACAGGATGACAGAACAGAGTGTGAGATACAGTGTTACAGTAGATGTAGAGAGAGATTAACATTAAAGAGGCCCATTCAAAAGTCTGATAACAGCAGGGAAGAAGCTGTTCTTGAATCTGTTCATGTGTGCATTCAAACTTTTATATGTTTTGCCCAATGGAAGAGGGTGGAAGACAGTATAACTGGGGTGGGAGGGGTTTGATTCTGTTGGTTTCCTAGTGCAGCGGGATGTAAAGCTGAAGTCAGTGGATGAGAGGCTGGTCTGCATGATAGACTGGGCTCTGTTCGACTTTGCTTTGCGGATGTGTATGTCGTGTAACCCTCGCCACAAATGATGGATGTCCTATGTGGTTAGTCTGGGTCTCAAGCTTAGTTTGGTATTGCTTCTTGGTGCCCCTGATGGCCTTATGAAGGTCGTTCCTGGATTTCCTGTGTAGGTCAGGGTCACCTGATTTGAATGCCTTCGATCTGGACTTCAGTGGAAGAGTGGATCTCCCAGTTCATCCACGGTTTCTGGTTGAGGACAGTTGGATTAACTTGTTCGCCATGCAGTCATCTGTACGCTTACAAATGAAGCCTGTAAAGGTAGTGGCGTACTCATTCTAGTCAACCGACTCTAAGCAGTCACCTAGAAGCCCTTCCGTTTCCCGAGACCAGCACTATACTGGGTTCTAACTGTTCAGTTTTTGCTTGCCAGCTGAGAGGAGGAGCACAACGTTGTGGTCTGATTTTCCAAAATGTGAACGGGGAATGGAGTGGTAGGCATCTTTGGTTGTGTGGCAATAGTTAAGGATGATCAGACCTCTGGTGCGAAGATGTGTTAGTGACATTTGTGTTACTGAATGTGGAGGATGCTCCAGAGAGGTCACGTACAGAATTGATTTACTGAGAAGTAAGGAACAATGAAGCTCCATTATAGAAACATGCAAGAATTATTGTAGTTGTAATGATTGAATAAAAAATGTCAATTATAAACTTGGATGGTGGCAGTGAAAAGGGCAAATATAGGGCAAAGAGTTCCCCAGATGTATTCAGGAGAATTTTCTACCGTGGTGTAATTCCAGTCCAGTGTGAGAGCCACTATATCTGTTATTGGAAATGAAGTGAATCAAGCATCATTAGGAGACCATTTAGGGACAAGCAACCATTGTGCATAAATCATAAGGTTTAGGTTGTCTATAGAAAAGCAACCAAGGTATATTTCCTTGAAAGGTCAGATAGAATGACATGAGATATCTCTGCATATGAGCTATGAAAGTCATTTTATGTGAAATGATGCTCATGGCTCACCATTGCCCTTCCACAAATGAACACTGAGTCTGACTAAACGGATAGAAAGCCCTCCAAGTTGAAACTTGGCTCATCCAGAAACAATCACATAACCAGATTCTCACCTTAGCTTCTGTAATTTCTGGATAACCTTACTCCAGTCTAGTAAGGATTTCAAAACTGCTAGCATTACAGTCAGATGCCAAATTGGACTAAAATCTCAACCCTCAACCTCTTTTTTGTGGGATAGTTTCTGGAAGAAACCTTGTATTTACCTGAAAAATTGATCAACTGCATTGCTGTGTCTTCAACAATGACAGAAAAGATTCTGCCTGTAGTCAGCTGAACCTGCCTGAATCCACATTCCAAGAGAAAAGAACCTTCACTGGAACAAAAGCAGAAGTTGCTGGAAAAGCACAGCAGGTCTGGCAGCATCTGTGAAGAAAAAAAAGTCAGTGTTAACGTTTCAGGTCCGGTGATAACCCTAACCTTCACTGGACTCTTGGACTGAGACAAAAATCACCTGAATTAATGTCTGTCGGTTTCTTTGTTTTTTAAACTGTTCTTAATTGGATCCTGTTTCCTTTTGTTTTCTTTGTTCCTTGTATGATTCTTTGTGTGTTGTGATATTCACAACTTGGTTTTGAATAAACAAGTAAATCGTCCTGCTGATTTAACTCTGAAGATTTTGCTGCAGTAATTCTGAAATTAAGTTTCACAAATAGCAATGTACAGGGCAGAATTGCACAGTTTGCAGGCAATTCGAAACTTGGAAGCATTGAAAACTGAGAATGTAGTTTAAACCTTCAACAGAAGCATACAGAAGTTAGTGGAATTAATTGGTGGATAAGTGACAGAATATGTGCACTAATAATTGAAAGTGGCCAGAGAATTTGAGAAAATGGCACATAAAACATCTGGTATCCTAGGGATAGTAGGAACTGCAGATGCTGGAGAATCTGAGATCTGACATTTTCTGAAGAAGGATCTAGCCTGAAACGTCAGCTTTCCTGCTCCTCTGATGCTGCTTGGCCTGCTGTGTCCATCCAGCTCTACACCTTGTTATCTGGTATCCTACGCTTTATAATCAGTGGGATTGAGCACAAGAGCAAGTTTGGAGGTTAAGTTGAATTTGTAGAAGGCACCAGTTTACTCTCAGCTGGAGTGTTGAGTTGGGTCTGTGTGCCATACTTTAGGAAAGAATGTGAAGAAATTGAACAAAATGAGAATAGTTTCAGGATTGAGGAACTTCAGTAAAGAAGACCAATTGGAAACGTTGGGACGACTTTGCTTGGAGAAGAGAAGGCTAGATGGGAATTTGATAGAGGTGTTCAAAATCATGAGTCTGGACAGTGTAGTAAGGAAAAACTTCTGCTCGTAAAAAGGCTTTTAAAATGAGATGGCTAGATTTAAAGTAATTGGCAAAAGAAGCAGTGTGAGGGGAGAAGAAAAAACCAATGCAGGGGCAAATAGATCAAGGGAATGTGGGGTTTGATTAGGAAATTGGAATGAATGTAGACGTTAAGCCACAACCTTATTGAATGGCAGGCTAGGCTCCAACAACTGCTTGTCCTATTCCTCCTGTTTTTTTAATGTTCTGAATTATGGTTTAGCATTGAAGGATGTGTGTGCAGTAGACAACAGTCCAGACAGTATTGTGGGCAATATTGAGAATCGATTTAGTTTTACTGCTGGATGACCGCCTTGTTGCAAACTGCAGGCCGACTCTTCCTAGACACTCAACTCCCCAGGTACAGCACTAGTCATGTTTACTAATTGGTGTTTAATCATTTTCTGCTGTATTTTAACCACTCCCATGTTTTCTGGCCATTGCCTAGCTTCCAAAAATCTCTTGAATACTGGCGTTTGTTGAACATCTATTGCCACAGAAGGAAATATCAAAAGAATCTTGGAGCATCATTTATCACTATCTGAATCAAATCTTCTATTGTCGCTTTGGACAACCCAGAAGCTGATTAATTGAACAGTGTCTGTGGCTGGATTTAAATTTTCTTGCTTTAATATGAAACGTATGAATCCAGGTAGCAAGGTTGGTGGGGAAGGTAAAAACAGTTGTGAAAGGTAGACAAAGTCTTGACACGTTGATATTCCAAATGCTAACCGTCATCTTACAATTTTAATGTAATAAATTAACTTTAATAACTGTTATGAAGATAATCTTAATCGTCAAGCATGAACGAGATCATTTTTCATCAATCTTATTAATGCTTTGAATGGTATCTCCACTGTTCTGTGCAAAGGGTTGTGCTTTAGTGCAGGGGATCGTGAAAAGCAGTATATAAGGTTACCTTTCTGCATTCATATTGCCAGCACAGGCATCCTTTCCATGATTTCTAATTGTTTCTGTTTGTTGATGCTGCTCTCAAAAGGAAACCTCAATGCTTACACAGTGGATTGCTACCGATTGACCGCATCTTACTCCCTTTCAGAGACATTCGTACAAGGGTGATATATGGTTTCTTTCCGAATTTGACGGACTAAAGCAGATTGCTGAAATTAACAGATTTGACTTGAAATCAACACAGGCATTTTAACACAATCCATGTGTTTCTCTTTAAATTACTACTATTTCAATTCCTTAGATCAAAGTGAAGTATCTGTGCCAAGCCTCCCACTAGTGCCTGTTATTGTTATATGATGGACTGTTCAATCTGCTGGTGCCCATTGGAAAGAGGCTTGGAGCTTTCTACATTTATTTAGCAAAGTTATTTTAATGGCATTCTTGCGGGGGAGACTTTGATGTGCATTTGGACTGGATGTGAGCCGAGGTGCAAAGTGGCTAAATGATCATGAACCAGTTTACATTAACCTACTGTATTAGATGGAGAAGTCCTGACCTTTCTCTCCACCCTTTTCATGTCTGTTTCTAATTCACAGTTGTTCAGCAAACACTGCTCTGTTGGAGTGAATCACTTGAGCAATAGTGGCGAGACAGCACTTCACATCGCGTGCCGACTGGGAAAAACTGATGTAGCTAAATCCCTGCTCCATTGCCAAGCCAGTTGTAATATTGTTGGATCGAATGGTTATCCAATCCATACAGCCATGAAGTTCGTCCAGGCAGGGTAAGGGCAAGAAATGTTTGAATCTCCGGCTGCTCCATTTTTTACTTCCCTTCAAATGCTGCTTAATTACTGCTTGTGGTTCTGTTTCGGACCCTGCCCCGTCCTTCAAATTTATTCATCTCCCTTTCTGTTGTTAACGATGTACGCACACACTGCCTGTTTCAATGCAGCAAATTAGATAACAGCCATTTTCTGGTTTGTTTCTCAGCAATTGCCTAGACCAAACAGTGTCAAGCTGCCTTGTCTAAGCAAGAAAAGGTTTGCACCGAACTGTCAGTCATCATGAATTCGTGTGTTCTTTATGGTAACACCTCTATCTATTTGAAATTCATTTTCCAACTAATCTGCGCAATTTCTTTTCCTCTTGCTTTATAAATGGCTTCCTTTTACTTTAGTAACTTTCCACAGAATCCCTACAGTGTGGAAATAGGCCCTTCGGCCTGACAAGTCCACACCGAACCTCAGAGCATCCCACCATGACCCATTCACTAAACCCACCTAATCTACACATCCCTGAACACTATGGGGCAATTTAGCATGGTTGACCCACCTCGCCTTCAGAGCTTTGGAGTATGGGATGAAACCAGAACACCAGGAGGAAACCCACGCAGACATTGGGGAATGTGCAAACTCCACACAGACAGTTGCCTGAGGGGGAATCGAACACAGGCCCCTGGCACTTTGAAGCAGCAGTACCAACCTACGTCTTGTGAATTGTCCTCAAGAATATAAGGATAAAAACTTTTGACAACATGTGTCCATTTTCGCCAGTACTCAAGTTCCATGATAGTTCATGGGTATGGGTAGTGACAGCTGGTCAGTTTTTTAAAAATTTTGTCGGTTTTCATGCAATCAGCTTGATCCTCAAGCTGAACTATGGGTGCATCACATTTGTGATAGAATCTTGACCTCACCTATTTCGATATACACTTTGCTGAGGGATCCAGAACTGGAATTCTGATCATCTCCAGGCACCACTTTGCTGAATTTACCACTGCCAATGCTGTTTTGACTGACAATAAACCTGAAAACTTTTTTCTATTCTTATGCTTAATTTGCTTTTTCTGAATCAATATACTTATTTTAAGAACGTATTGACTAAGAAAAACTGATGTAGTCGAATTTGTTGGCATGCCAGTTATAATGCTGCAATCGGAATAGTGTTGTTATACTTGAAAGGGCTCAGGAAAGATGTACAAGGATGTTGCCAGAGTTGGAGGGTTTGAGCTATAGGGAGAGGTTGAATAGGTTGGTTCTGTTTTTCCTGGAGAGTCGGAGATGGAGGGGTGACCTTATAGAAGTTTATAAAATCATGGATAGGGTGAATAATCAAGGCCTTTCCCTAAGGGTAGGGGAGTCTAAAACTAGAGGGCATCGGTTTAAGGTGAGAGGGGAAAGATTTAAAAGGGACCTAAGGGGCAGAGGGTGATGCATGTATGCAGTGAACTGCCAGAGGATGCACCTGGATCAGTATATGAATAGAAAGTGTTCAGAGGGATCTGGGTCAAATGCTGGCAATTGGGACTAGATTAATTTAGGACATCTGGTCAGCATGTACTATGTGGACTGAAGGGTCTGTATGACTCTATAATGCTTTTGGATTGCACAGTTGCATAATCATTACAAAACTTATCAATGTGACACACTACCTGTGCTTCCCTTTACACTGATGCTAAGAGCTTGCAGTAGTTTCAGTTTTTAACGGCTGATTTGTAGCATCCACACTATTTTGTTTCTGAGCTTTTTCTTAGAATGAAAATCTTGGGATGATTACAGCATGGAAAAAGGTTTTTCAGCTCATCGTGTCTGTACTATCTGTCTGCAAGTCTCAGCTAATCCTACTCTCCTGTCTGTTCCCCTTAGTCTAGTGACACGCTGTCAAACTGCTTACCCGATTTCTTTTCAAAAGCAGCAATTGAATCTGATGTCATTACTCCATCATGGCATGTATTCCAGATTGTAACCACTGCTGCGTAAAAATGTTTCCCTCAGGTTGTCGTTGGTTCTGTTGCTAATTACTTTAACTTGGTGATCTTTTGGTTTTTGACAGTACAATCAAATGGGAACAGTTCCTCCCAATCTATTTTGCCTACACGTTGACTCACCGTGATTTTGTAAACCTCTATTAGATCTCCTCCTTACCGTCTCTCCTTTTAAGGAGAACAAATCAGCCTCTCCAATCTATACCTGTAACTGAAATCCCTCATCCTTAAATTATTCCTGCACCCTCTCTAAGGTATTAACATCCTTCCTGAAGTGCGATGCCCATAATTGGGTACAGTGCTTCTCCTGTTGAGGCCAAACTTGTGTTTATAAAGGTTCATATAACTTCTTTCCTTTTTGTACTCTATGCCTCTATCTATAAAAGTTAAGAGTCTTTAAAAGCTGTTTTCAAACTGCCCTGTCATCTTCAATGAATTGTGTGCATATACCCAAAGTTTCTGTTCTTGTGCTATGTTTACAATTTAACCTTTTTTATTTGTATTTTCTCTCTAAGTTCTTCTGACCAAATCTGCGTCCTCTTGAAATCCATCTCTGTCCTCCTCAAAATTCAAAATACTTTTCAAATTGTGTGTCATTACAGAATTTGAATTGTGCCCTGTGCAACCAAGACTGAGGCGTTAAAATATCAAGGAAAGGAATAGTCCCAGTACTGACTGCTGGGCATCCTACTGTATCCTTTCTTCCAGTCTGAGAAATAACCCTCACCACTATTGTCTGTTCTGTAACTGTGAGAATAGTCAATTGTGTTTTCTGAGACAGTTGATCTACAAGGCTAGAGTTGGCATTTATAATATAGTCGCCAAGAGATGTCAGTCCCCCAGTTGGAATATTTTTGCCCATTACTTGGGCATACTTGTAATTATTTGCCATTTTATTTTGACATATTCCTTTTACAGTTACAGTGTTGATCAAAATGCCACTTCAATTCTGTGTAAGTTTCACACGGATAAAATATAACTCTCACTGAAAATCTCTGCAGGTCAAGACACATGATGTGACTGGTTTCTGGGAAATGTTGAGGATGTTGGACAATGAAACAGTTTCTCATCTATTTCTGTTGCTGCCATTAGCTATTAGAGATTTAAATGGAAAAGTAAAATCAAACTATGGCATTAATTGATTGTGATTCATTTGGAAAGGGCATTAGGATCAGGAAGATTCTAGATTTAATTCCTAGTTTGTGCTAAAATTGATGGCATTAGCTGGTGCAGCAATAGGGGGCATCTCTTGATTATAGTGCTTTTAACTTAAAAGGAAAAGAATCAGCAAGAACTGAAGCTCCTGGCCGGTGTTCAGGAGTCTTGAAGTGTGTTGATCGTTCCTTCATAGTACAAAACCTGAGAGTTATTGATAAAAGAGACATGTTTCTGTCTTGTACTCATTAGCACAGGTGCAAGAATGCCAAATTTCAAAGGGAGCAGAATGCTCTTAAGATTTAGTATTCTTGAATCTGGTCTGATGAATTGAAGATGAAAATCTTAGCAGTATGTCTCTCTTTTAAGCATGCCTCAAGAATAAGTCATGCTTGGGCATGGTTATTCATCCAGTCATTGACCAGTCACTCTGATATTCAGCTTCAAGGCTATCACACAAAAAAATCACTGTTGTATAGGAAGATGTATTTGCACATTACCTTCATGAGAGAACAGGGAGAGAGGAAAGAGCCACTTCACTTTGGGCCAAGTTGCATCTTTCAGATATTCCATTTAATACTTGGGGTGTTTTATTGTGATCTCAATTATTTTTAACCATCTGACTGTAAATGTGTGGTCCAATTTGTGTAATGCTTGCACCAGTCATCTCTCCTATTCATTTCCCTGTAGGTGTGCTGAGGCTATCCTAGAAGCAGACCCAAGTCAAATCTCAACTGAAGATGCTCATTATGGAGGGACACCCCTTCATTGGGCCAAGAAGCCAGATGTAAGATTTTATTTCTGTCATAGACTTCTCCAGCTCGTTGGTACTTGAGAATTGTGATGACATGAGAGTGAGTTTTGGATGATCAGTACATTCTTGATTTTGCAGCCTTTGTTTGCAATCAGCACGTGATTGTGTCAGACATTAGTTAACATTTCCATACTTTGTGCTTGATCTTTGTAGATTTTGTTCAAAGTGTATAGATTGACAATGAAATACTCTGCATATAGATCAGAGCAGAAGTTACAAATGAGACTCAGGCTTGTATATGGCTAGTCAGCTCATTGTGTAAATGTATTCAATGGTATAATCCTGTGGTATACCAAACAGAAAGGGTACAGATGCATTTCCAATCTGTGTTGAGTTTAACCACACTTTTCTGGAGCACAGTAGTTACATTTAATGTTCCTGGGCTAACAGAAGGAAATCAAATCTAGCTGTCAAATGTCCTGAGTTAGTCAGGCATCACTGAAGTACATCACAAGGCTTGTTAGGGTAAAGATCTATCGGTATTTAGATATGAAGTAACAGAAGAAAGTCATTTAGCCTCTTGAGCCCTGCTTTGTCATTCAATGACACCATAACGTTTTGTCATAAATGGCCTAAACCCATATACTGCCCTCTGCTCCATTTCCATTAATATCTTTTGACTAAATCACTTCTTTCAACCTCAGACTAAAAATTAACAGATGAACAAATGATGAATACTGCTTGTGTTAAGTTTCAAACTGGGAATTACATGAAAAGTACTGGCAGATCCCTGGTTTTGGAGACACATCTGAGCACAAGCCACTTCTATTGGACTGAAGAGAATTATGACCGTTCACAGTTGGAAGAGTCATCCACAGTGGTGGCAAATCAGGGATCATGTTATAAAGTGTTTGTACTGACATCTAACTGAGAATGATTGACAGATGTTGAGTTATTGTTGAGCGTTAATTCTCTTGGGAAAGAAGAAAACACTTGCGAAAATAGAGCTGTGTCACCTCCACAGATATAGATTGTTTCTCACCTCATTGGGAGGAGCAGAATTCTGCTTCTCTTTGTAATGAATGACTTGCTAACAAAATGCCCAAAACATGTGGAATTCCTAGAATTAAGCTTTGTTAGTTGTGGAGGCTAAATATTGTTCAGTTTTTCATTCAAAGGATTTATCATCCAAAGTTCTCAAGCTTATGTTAAAGTTAGGATGAAGAGCCATTTTAAGAGCTTGAACAGATTGTGGTGAACTATCTTCCAATTGTGCAGGAAGATGTCATCTTTTCCTCAGCGGCAGCGCTCTAGCCTCTGATTTCAAGTCCCACTCCAGACACCTGAACACACTGGAGGTTGATACTCCTTTGTGTTACTAAGGAAGTGTTTTCTTTTTTTTAAATCAACCAGAGATGTAATTAAATGCGTCCGGAACAGATGGGACTTGAATGCAGTTTCAGAGATAGGGACACTATTGCTGCATCACCAGAGTCAAATTAGAGGTTTTTTTAAAATATTCTCTGTTCAACCTATTCAGACATGTTGTTAAATGCACCTGAACGAGGTGGGACTTGAACCCACTCAAAGAACTTGGACGTCTCTGTCTCCATTTCTGGTGACCGCCTCAAAATAGATATCTATTTCATGCCCACCGACTGCCACAGCTACCTAGACTAACCTCCTCTTGCCCACTTGCCTGCAAGAATGCAAACCCCTGCTGCCATTTCCTCCAGCTCCGTTGCATCTGTTCCCAAGATTCCACTCCTGAACATCCCAGATGTCCTCTTAATTCAAGGACTGCGACTTCCCTTCTTCATTGGTCGAAAATGTTCTTGACCGCATCTCTTGCATTTCCTGTGCCTCTGTCCTCACATCCCCTCCCTGCAAAGACAGAATCACCCTTGTCCACAGGAATCACCCCACTAACCTCTGGATTCAACATATCATTCTCCGCCACTTCTGCAACCTGACCACAACCAAGGATATATTTCCCTCCCCACCCCTATCTGCCTCCCATAGAGATCACTCTCTCCACAACTTCCTCATTTGCTCCACACTCCCCACTAGTTCCACCACCCATGGCACCTTTCCCTGCCACCGCAGGAAGTGCTGCACCCGCCTGTACCCCTCCACCCTCATCTCCATCCAAGGAGCCAAAAAAACTTTCCACATGAGACAGGAGTTCACCTGCACATCTGCTAAAGTGGTCGACTGCATGTGGCCTCCTGTACATCAGTGAGACCAAGTGGAGGCTTGGAGACCGCTTTGTGGATCCCCTGCGCTCTGTTTGCAACAAACAGCAACACTTTCCAGTCGTGAACCACTTCAGCTCCTCCCACCACTCCTGGATGTCATGTCCATCCTGGGCCGCCTCCAGTGTCACAACAACGCCACCCAGAAACTGGAGGAGCAGTACCTCATATTCCGCCTTGGGAGCCTACAGCCCGATTGGTCTCAATGTGGATTTTACTAGTTTCAAAATCCCCTCCCACCTCCGGCCTCATCGCATGACCAACTCTCCCTCTTATCCCCACCTCCTTGACCTGACACAACCTGCCCATCTTCTCTCCCATCTGTCCGCTCCTCCCATCTCACTGACCAATCCCCATCACTGCCTATCTGCACTCAACCATCACCATCCCACCTACCTTGCCCAGCCGCACCCCTCCTCTCTCGATTTATTTCAGAGCTCCCTTTCCCCTCTCCCATTTCTGAAGAAGGATCCCGATCTGTAATGTCAACTTTCCTGTTTCTCTGACGCTCCATGGCCTACTGTGTTGCTCCAGCTTCACACTGTGTTATCTCCTAGCTCGGAGATTAGGGAATTGCTACTATGTCACAAGTGCCATTTCATGCTGTCTTTGAAGTATTTTTTATTTAACTATTTTTCCTAATCAACCTGTTCAGAGATTCTACATATCTTTGCAGCAGGTGGTACTTGAACCTGGGCCACCCGGTTCAGGGGTAGGGACAGTACCATTGTACCACAGGAGAGTCCAGGTGTTGTCTTTGAGAGGAGATTTGTAACAGAACCAATCTGTCCTCCCAGGTTTGTGGTGTTAAAGAAGTGCAGGGGAATGGTTCTATTGATCTGACTAACGTTGGTCCCTCAATTACTGTGAAATCAGATTATCTGGTCAATTATCACATTGCTTTTTGTGGTACCTTGTTGGTGAATTGGCCATTTGTTTCTCCTCAGCATTGACAATGATTCAAAACAACTACATGTGCTATGAAGTGCTTTGTAATGTTCTGAGGCTATGAAAGGCTCTTCATAAATGCAAGTTTATTTTTGTTCTGACATTATAACACTGTTTCGAATGAATAATTTCAGATGATCCGACTGCTGATTAACCATGGATGTGCCTTGAACTACCTAAGTAAAACAGGAGAGACACCATTGCACATCATGGTGAAACGTGGACGTTTTGAGTGTGCCATGGTTCTCTTAGTACATGGAGCAGATACAAATGCAAAAGGCGAAAGTGGGAATACTCCTCTTCATCTTGCCATGAAGGTCAACACTTTATAGCGTTTTACAGAATAATTCTAGTTCATGATAGTCCATGTCAAGTCTCTGTTAGCTTGTAGCATTGATTATGTCCCCACTGAAATGAACATTTGTTTATGGGTGAAAACAAAAAGCGCTGCAAATCACAGCGGGTCAGGACTAGCCAAGAAGAGAGAGGAAACTAACGTTTTGAGTCTAGTTGACTTTCCATCAGAGCTGATGTGAGGTGTGGAGGGGGCAGAATTTATGCAACAGTGCAGGGATGGAGTGCTGGGGGAGAAAGGGTGTTGATAGTGCAGATTAAGTGTCCTGAATGTATTCTGAGCATTCCAATTTTGATCGCTTAATCTGCACTATCAGCACCCCTTCTCCCCCAGCATGCTGCCCGCCCCCAATTATTACATAAATGCTGTTGCCTCCACGCTTCTCGGCAGCTCTGATGAAGAGTCATCCAGACTTGAAATGTTAACTTGCTGTCTCTCCACATGCTGCTTGACCCGCTAAGATTTTCAGCATTTCTTTTGTTTATTTTCAGTACAGATTCCAGCCTCTGCAGTGATTTGCTCCTAAATTTGTATATGGGTTTCTCAGTGATTGAGTAGCATGGAATTAAGTCTGATCATGGGTTTCTGTGCACCTAATATCTTGATAATTTAAGAAAATAACATTGGGAGAGCAGCTCTAGCCCCCACTAACTTTTGTGATGTTTAAGGCTCATTTCCTGCCCACTGATCTCAAGACTGTGTTAATTGCTGATATGGGAAGAGAAAGTTTTTTGTTATTTCAGCTGGAGAGGAAAGAGATTGTGAATGGGCGTTCCACAAATGGAAAAGAATTGTTAGCATTTATCTTCTTGTTTATTGTAAGGCCATTGACTCATACTGGGGTGCTGATGGACAGACATTGGCATTCATCCTTCTGTGCCAGGATTAAATGGTGAATGATAGCAGGCTATGAATTATGGAGCGCATTGGATGCTGTCTTTACACAGTGTGCCTCCATTGCCCCAAAATTGAATTTTCCAATTGGACTAATTGGATTCTTTTTTCCCTCTTCTTCCTAGCCCAGGGGCATTGTAATGACTTGTAACTGTGCATAACGGTAAAGTTTCCAATTCTGTGCCAAAGTTGTGAGCACCCTGTGTGGCGTGTGCACTTTCAATGCAAGAGATTTTATTTCCAAGAGTGAGCGTTTAAAGTGGTCTTGTCAAGCAGTTAGTTTGCTATGTGGCATGATGCCAGTAGCGTGGGTTCAATTATTGCATCAACTGAGATTACCTTGAAGGACTGTCCTTCCCAACCTCTCCCTTGACTGAGGCGTGTTGTTTACTTCACTTTGCCAAAAATGCTGATTCAAAATTTAAGCATGATTCCTTCTAAAGAATAATGTATAAACTTAAACACTCTTGAAATGTACTTTTATTAAAATTTGTAAAGTAACTTTCTACTACTGTTGCAGCTAGATAATCTGGATCTTATCAAGGCTCTGATCGTATTTGGGTCTGATGTGAAATTGCCCAATGATTTCGGCGAGACACCTGGTTTAATTGCTGCACGCCACAGTAAAGGTGGGGACATCTTTATCTTAGCAAGGTATACCTGAAGACTGCAAATAATTTGGTTTTTCACAAAAAAGACCAGGCCTTTTAAAAAATGTTTGCAGCTGTCCTAGAGATGTAAGATTTATCAAAAAACAACTGAGTATGAAGTTTAAATAGAATTACTTCAGAACGAACCCCTACTGTGGTTTTCTTTTGGTTTTCTGTGCAAAGATAGTTCAGTTCTTAAACTGTTTCCTAACCTTCCTTTATGATTGCTGTTTTTCCACTTTTTCACCTTGACTGTTTTCATATTTTGGAACTGAAATAAGGTTCTTTATGAACCCTCTATCCAACCTGACTCTTCCACGATCCTTACCGTCACTATCCTTCCCACCACCGCCATCCCCGAATAACCAGTGGATACTTGGAGAGTGCTATAATGTGTGAAAATTACTTTAAACCTAAAGCTACTGCCTGACCAGGTTTCATTTTGAGGGGACAATATTCCTCCTTTCCCCTTTGACTGCAGCAGAATGGCTAGATGTTACTTCCTCAATTCCCCTAATGCTTCTCTAGTAGGAGGCAGACACACAATGCTGGAACATTTATTGTACATCCCATGTTGCCCTGAGAAGTTAATGGTTGTGTTCTTCTCCTTCAGTCATCATAGTCTTTCTGCTAATGCTGCGCCCTTGTGATGTTAAGTAGCATCATAGAGTGATACAGCATAGAAACAGATCCTTCGGTCCAACTTGCCCATGCTGACCAGATATCCTAAATTAATCTTGTCCCATTTGTGAGCATTTGGCCCATATCCCACTAAATCCTTCCAATGAGGACTGTATGGTGGCTCCATGGTTAGCACTGCTGCCTCACAGTGTCAGGGACCCAGTTCAATTCTACCATCGGGCGACTGACTGTGCAGAGTTTTCATATTCTCCCTGTGAGTGTGTGCATTCCCTCCCATAGCTCAAAGATGTGCAAGTTAGATGGATTGTCCATGTTAAATTGTCCATAGCATCTAGGGATGTACAGGTCAGGTCGAGTAGCCATGGGAATGTGCAGGATCACAGAGAAGCGGTTGGAATGTGAGTCTGGGTGGGCTGGTCTTCAGAGAGTTAGTGTGGACTTGTTGGGCCAAATGACCAGTTTCCACACTGTAGGGATTCTAAACAAACAAGTTCTTGAAGCAGCTGCAGTATATGGCCAAGATTTCCTCTTCCTTTGAGGAACTATTCTCGCAAGGGCAGCTGAAATGAAGAATAGAGGAGTGGCACTTCAAGTTTCCACCCAAGCCTTCTGTGCAATTGCATGTTGCTGTAGTAAACAAAGCCAATGCATGTGCATGTATTTCTGCATGGACATCCTTTTTGAGGGCCTTTTTCTAGTGTATGCCTTTATGATTTAAAAATATGTTGTCAAGGTGGTAACTGTACTGAAGTTGAGGGATGTGACATGTGGAGAGTTGTATGTGATTGCTTTCTGTGTATGGAGTTGTGTGTAATGCATGGTATATTATGTGACACCAAGTGCTTGATCAGACACTAATTCAGTAAGACACTATGACCAGAGCATGTTGCATGAAATATTATGATGCATTGATTTCAACTGATACCAGCTTATGTCATGGAATGCTGCTGTGTTTAAAGTGCTATCCTACAATTTATTTACAAGTACTGAATACGTGCAAGAAAATTTATCTTGCTTTGTTTAACTTGTTACAACCATTCAATATGGCGACCAATCATTTGTAGGAATGCATTATTTGGGGTTCGGTTTCTGAGTGTAAGCCTGGCCCTATCCTATTGATAAGGAGCAAAATCAGAAATTGCTAGAAAAACCCAGCAGGTCTGGCAGCATCTGGGGCAAAACTGTTCTGAACAAGGGTCACTGGACCAGAATTTTTAACTCTGTTTTTCTCATCAGAGGTGCTGCCAGACCTACTGAGTTTGTCCACCAAATTCTTGATTTTGGCCCTGTTTTCCAGTGTCTATAGTTATTTGTTCCTTTGATAAGGATGTAGTTTTCCCTGTGCTAATTTTCTGCAGTTTCCAATGGCTTCTGTAAGGACACGTTCAGCTATGGCTTTGGGTTAGGTTGCCCATCGTACTTGACTACTGATGATGGAAGCAGCAATGTATCTAACCCACATGTCTAGAAATTATTGCCTGTGAATGAATTGTTTTTTGAATTGTAGGAAAGATATCCAGTTGGGAAAGACTGGAGAGAGGAGTTTCAAAAAGATGATCTTGGCCAAGATTGTGCATAAATGCATTGCAGAATAGTTAACATTAATCCGCATGATTAAATTCTCACGTCAGAGAGAAAAATAGCTCATATGTAACAGAAATTAACTGGGTAATAAAGAAAGAAGCTGTCTTGGACAAGCGTGCCTCAGCTAAATGAAACTCTTCCTCTTCTCTCTCTTCCCAACCTCTCCCACACTTGATTAAAGGAAATAAATGGGAAAAGTAGGAGCAAGCTTCTTAATGTAGAAGTCTTGTTGCTGAGAAAGAGCCTAAGATGGTGCTGTAATTTGGCTTAAAACTTTGCAATTTTTGCTCATGTTTTAAAAGGTGCATTATTAGTAAATAACAGTTAAGCCTGCATGTTGTAAATGTGTTTCTTTTTAGTTCAGAATAAAGAATGTGCTTTGCTTGTTTATATCCCGGTACTAACTGTTTGATGCCTCCTAAGGCAATAATCGGAAGGTGATGCTGAGCCTACTGTATAGTATAGGGGCTGAACGCTGTTATCCGCCTTCTCCAGACTCCCCCACACCGTCACCCAGCCATACTACAAGACCAGTCCCAGTGAAAACCAACCATGGATTAGGTAACCTCAGCCATTTGGCCCCTGTTGCTACATCCTCGCTTCTGTGTCCTGGATTCCTGTCCTGCTTTGCAACGGGATTGGGGTGGGTGAGGGGAATCATCTTCTAAAATAATTGCTCATCAAAAATAATTCCAGGCCAAGCTACACTGCAAGATTTGTCTTTCCTCTGTTGTCTATTTTCTTTCATTTTAATTCTGCTTTTTATTTGTTTTGAATTATGCTGAAGTTTTAATTTGTTAAGATTACTGATAAATGAATGGAAGGTCTTGTGTTTAACTTCACCGAAAAGGTGACTGTGAAATGGGTTACGTTTTCTTAAGTTCTTACACAGTGAACAGATTCTTTAATTTCCATTTACCAGCCTGTAAATTCAAATACAAGAGTAGCCAGACAGTGCTGAGTCATCATTTTGAAAACATTTGTTTCTCAAAATGCTGGGTGTGAGTGCAGTTTGGACACATTTTCTTGACTGACTAGCTACTGTAGGCAGATTCTGTTTGAACTTCTCTCTTGGAGGAAGAAATTTGTAGGAACTACCTCCTCCATTTAAGAGTTGTAGCTGATCCTCGACTTTGGGGCTACATTCCTGCCTGATCACTATGTCCCTTTGATTCCCTTAGATTTTGAAATCTGTCAATCTCCAAAAATGTACTCAGCAAACTAAGGATCCATAGTCCAATTAACTTTTCTTATGTGTGCTAAGCATTGATTGTCAACTACCTATTTAATCTGGCCTCTGTGATTCTCTAAATGTCCTTTCCTGGAAAGCAATTGGCAGTGTGGAAGAGGGCTAGTTGATCTAGTGGCGAAGTGACGAACTGTGCTTTGCTGAATGTCCCTTCATGGGAAATTAATTGATTCAGTGCAGGCTGGCAATTGAAGCTAGTCCCTTAGCAAATTCCACAGCAATATTTTAAAGCAACGCCTGTGAAATCTTTCAGTGAATGTTGATCATAGGAGATCATAATCCCAGTGCATCATTTATTTTGTGAACGTGTTTCGGGCACCACTCTTGGGTCATGGCCACGTGGCTAGTTTACCTTTATTTCCCACTCCTACTTGAGAAAATGGTAGTGTGGCCACCTTTCTGAACTTGGTAGTGATGATGGTGATTTATTGTAATGAAATAGCTTGCTAGGAAATTTATGAGGGTGCTTAAGAATCAACTGTGTTGGTGGGATTGTTCTAACACAAAGACTGGAACTAGAACCCTTTCTCAATGTCATTAGCCAGTTAGACTTTTACAAGAATCTCATAGCTCATGGTCACTGAACCCAGCACTTCACTTTTGAATTTTAAACTGAGTTAAAGTTTTGTGAATGCTGTGCTGAGTTTTGAACTTCTGTTCTCCAGATTATTAGTCCAAAAGGATGAGAGGTGACTTGATAGAGGTGTACAAAATGTTCAGAGTTATAGATAGAGTGGAGAGCCAGAGACTTTTTTTTCTAGGGTGAAGGCAGCTATTACGAGGGGACATATTTTTAAAGTGGGTGGAGGTAGATATAGGGGAGACGTCAGAGGTACTCAGAGTGGTAGGGGCATGGAGTGCATTGCCGGAGAGGGCAGTGGAGTCAGCCTCATTAGGGGTATTTACACGGCTGTTGGATAGGCACATGGATGATAGTAGATGGTAGGGATGGAAGGTAGATAGTATTAGGGTAAAAATTCAGCACATCATCGTGGGCCGAAGGGCCTGTACCGTGCTGTACTGTTCTATGTTCTATATAAGCCTTCCAAGTACTAATGCACCAAAAAATTGTAATACTTCTCTACCTCAAATCAAATAAAAACCGTTGTGTATGAATTTGCACTTTGAATGGAAAAGTAGCATGGCTTTGTAACCAATAAAGTGTCTTCTGTTTCCAGGATTCGAGGATATCTTGGGGATTGCCACTGTAATTGGTTCCTTATCAAAAGGGCTAGATGCTGCAGACGGTGATGGATATGGGCACAGGAGGTGAGGAAATGAATTGAACAGATAAAATACAGTTTCTTGGTGGTAATCAAACTCCATTTTGTGTTAATGGAAGTAATACATAATAATATAGGGAGTGTTTGACCTTGTTGTATTGATTTTCAGATTCGATCGTTTGCTGTGTTTAGATGGGGGTGGAATTCGAGGCCTTGTCCTAATTCAGCTGCTTATTGCCATTGAGCAGGTTGCTGGCCAGCCTGTCCGGGAGCTGTTTGATTGGATATCGGGGACTAGCACTGGTGGAATTCTAGCCCTCGCTATTGTACATGGTGAGTATTTGGCAAGGTGGGTAAGCCTTAACCGGGATTTGGAACCATGCAGATGTGGCTTTGGAGGTGAGGAACATCAGTTACGTGTGAAGGTTATCTAATAGTGGGAAATTTGTGGTGTGCGTTTCTCGAAAGACATAGATGACCACATGAATGTCATGACTGCTTATTTTGACAGATATGGCTGTGAATTTTGTAGAATCTTGATTTGTTTTGAATTATTGTTGTCACATGTACCTAAGTACGGTGAAAAGGTTTGTTTTGCAAGAGGTACAGTTAGATCATAGCAAACCAGAACATTCAGATCAAGGTTATGACTGCACTGGAGGTGCACAAAAGCAAGGTCAACATTAGATTTGAAATTACAGAGGTCCATTCAGCAGTCTGATGACGGCAGGGAAGAAGCTGTTCTTGAACCTGTTTAGTGCATATTGTTCACACTTCTTATCTTCTTTGCAATTGATGTAATCAAATTATAAGTAGTAAATACATCTTGACTTCACTGGTTATTCTGAGACTTACTGTCCCCTTCAGTTAAGTCTACAGGGCAATAATATCTAATTTTTCACTCACTTTGAGTTTGTAAAGCCATTGACCAATCACAGCCAAGAGGGCAATACTGTATCTTACTGTTAGTACCTATCAATATGTCACGCTGTTATAATTTTCAGCAGCAGACAAGACACATCTCCCTGTGTCGAATTTGAGGTAGATATTTGTCCTGTTCTTGACTTTTTTTTGGATCCAAACTGTATGCTACTGAGGCAGCACTCAACTCAACCAGTCCAGTTATTGACATCTGTGTGAGGTTAATTGGTTTGTGGCTGTACTTGTCTCTCCACAGGAAGTCTGCATTCTGTTCCAAGCTGGGTACTTGTAGGGAAATACAGATTTGTATTGTTTCACTTAAGTTGCATAATTTAGTGAGTTCCCTGTGTTAGGGAAAATTCAAGCTATCTTTTAAATTATCTCCACTTGAATCTTGGCTGCCTCTTACCTTCTAAAGATAATCTAGAGAGAAAATCACTCACACTGAATTCAGAGAGACGTGCTGTGTAATCCTCACGAGATAAATAGAATCAAAATTATAACAGGTAGGTTTTGGAGTAGGTAGGCAATTATGTTTATAAAATTCAAATTCCTGACTTCCTGATACCTGCTGTCTAAAATGCCCAGTATAATCTGAAGAAGTGTGGATGCTGTAAATCAGGAACAATAACAAAGTTACTGGAAAAGCTCAGCAGGTCTGGCAGCATCTGTGAAGGACAAAACAGTGTTAACATTTCTGGTCTGGTGACCCTTCCTCAGAAGAACGGTCACCAGACCTGACACGTTAACTCTGATTTTTCCTTCACGGATTCTGCCAGACCTGCTGAGCTTTTCCAGCAACTTTGTTTTTGTCCAAGTGTAATCTGCCCTGGACATTGTCAACCAGTTGGCCTTGGCTTGATTTCAGGTCTACTCTACCTTGGGCAATTGCAACACTGAACAGAGTGTGTTTTGATTTATAATCTGTGCTAGGAGAGCTGATAGAAAAACAGAAATTGCTGGAAAAGCTCAAGAGGTCTGGCGGCATGTGTGGAGAGAAATCAGATTCAACGTTTTGGGTCCATTGACCCTTCCTCAGAACTGAGGAGAGCTGATGTTGGCAGTGAACAGGAAGAGTCCTGTTTGAACTCTCTTTTTCGCATTGAAGTTAGTAAGCTTCAGCTGAGACATTTCTAAATGGACTGCAAGTTAAATCACTGCCCTTGGACAAGGGAAAATACTCTGATCTCTGAAATGTACTTAGTTTGAAATATCATGTGGACAAAGCCAGGCTAGGATCTTTCTCGTCTCAAGCACTTGTCAGGATTCATGCGTAATCAGTGAGGAGAGAAGTTCTGTTATCCTAATCTATGTGTCTCATGAGTTAAAAAAAAAGCATGTCTACTGAATCATTGTTTAAATTGAATATCATTTATTGTTGGTATTTTTCATTGTCCCGATGCACAAAATGGAAGTAACTCAAAATGAATTTTGCAAAGAACAAGTGTGATTGTACTTTCATTTCTGACTACGTAGTTTAGATGATAATGAGCAGAGAACAGTAATGCAATTTAACCGAAGGGGAGCCATCATGAAACTAAGAGTTTGTGTCCATTAACATTTTAGTTGGAAGAAATGCTTTCTTATTGTATCGTAGCATATTTTTTGAATCATTTCTTTCCATTGCTTCTTTGTTGGACCATTGTGTTGTGTCTATGAGACCTTACCAAGGCAAGTCGCTGATAACTCCCCAATACCTTCGTTAATGATTTTTCAACATTGATTATACTCTACTACTGGGCTAGTGATCCATGAGCAAAAATGCTGGCAGCACTCAGTCAGCCAGAGAAGAAGTGAGTTAATGTCTCATGTTGTCAGAACATTTTTGTGTTAACTATAATGTTGGCATTTCTGATTTCTGTGATGCATACTTTGCTTAAGGCTCTGACTGTTGGGTTTTGCTTTCCTGTTACTTGTAGGCAAATCCATGCAATATCTGCGCTGCCTTTATTTCCAGATGAAAGACGAAGTGTTTAAAGGATCCAGACCATTTTCATCAGTTCCACTGGAGGAGTTTCTGAAGAAGGAGTTTGGGGAAAATACAAAAATGACTGATGTCACTAAACCAAAGTGAGTTCATAATTTTCTCTTCGAGGCTCATGGTTTTGTTGAATTTTCTTGCACAGAGAGGTGGAGACCGGGTTGTTGAATATTTTTAAGACAGAGATTCTTAACTAATGAGAGAGCCAAAGAGTATCAAGGTTGAACAGGAAAATGGAGTTGAGGCTGCAGCTGGATCAGCCATGATCTTATTGAATGATGAACGAGGCTTGAAGGGCCAAAAGGCCTAGTCTGATTCCTGATTTTTGTTTGGAAAAACAATTTGCAGTTTACTGAATGGCTGTTTTGTGATTCCAGTAATGTGGGTTCAATTCCCATACCGGCTGAGATTCTCATGAAGGACTCTCCTTTTGAGCATCTCCCCTCGCTTGAGGCAAGGTGACTCTGGGGTTAAACCGCCATTAATTCTCTCTGTCAAGTGAGAGAGCAGCTCTGTGGTCCAGTATGGCTTCTTTACCTTGTACCTTTATGTATTATTTTCAGTTTTAGGATGGTAATTAAAACTTGTGATTTAAAGAGTGCTTAAGCTCAAACTTTAAGGAATTTATCTGACATACCAGGTTTAGTTATACATAAGCTTCAACCTGATTTTGTAATCTGGAACTTAATAGCACGTAGGAACAAAAGCAGGCCATTCAGTGAGATCATGGTAATCTGTGGTTTAACTCCATATTCCTGCCTTTTGCCCATATCCCTTAATACTTCTACTTAACAAAAAAAAAATTTAAAATTAACAGCTATCTATCATCCATTGCTGCTTGAGAAGGAGAATTCCAGTCATATTTTGTCTTGTGCTCCGTGCAAAATACTGTCTATTTTCCAAATAGAGTTTCTGTACCCTCGTCCTCAGTACAATGTTAAAATTCAGTCTCCAATTTTTAGAATAAAAGTGAACTAAGATAGTGCACATCATGCTTTTCAGTTGGTTTATCGTTTACATTGTTTAATGTTATCATTGTCAGTGATAATTCGATTAGGGCACTTAAATGTGAAATGCAATGCTGTTTAAGATTTGCATAAAGCAGTGTGCATTATTTTGTGATTTAATAAGAAAATTGTCCATTCAAGTCTCACTCCAGAGCATTAAATCTAAACTGACACAGTGGTCCTGTGTTGAGGGAATGCTATTGTATGCAACGTTTTGTGTTTTAGTGTATGGAATGAGCTGCCAGAGAACGTGGTGGAGGCTGGTACAATTACGACATTTAAAAGGCATCTGGATGACTATGTGAATAGGAAGGGTTTGGAGGGATATGGGCCAATGCTGGCAAATGGGACTGGATTAATTCGGGATATCTGGTCGGCATGGATGTGTTGGACCAAAGGGTCTGAATCCCCACCGTACAACTCTATGACTTTATTACTGACACTAAACCCAGGCTCTGTTTTCCCTCTCAGACGTACATGATGGATCCCAAGCCTTGTTTTGACAGAGACTTCCCCAGTGTCCTGACCAGTACTTTACTCACAACCAGTACCATTATAAATGTATTATTCAGTCATCATCACGTAGCTGCGTGTGGGATCTTGCTTAGCTTTTCATTAGCTAGCTTCAATATTTAAACAATGCTATACTTCAGAAGTAATCCATTGGCTGTAAAACGCTTTGGGATTTTCTGGGGGTGAGAAAGGCCTATCTGCCTTTTTGTAGGGACTGCTCACTCTGTGACTCCCTCGTGCATTCCACACTCCCCACTAACCCCACCACACATGGCACCTTTCCCTGCAACCTGTCCCTACACCTCCCCCATCACCTCCATCCAAGGCCCAAAGCAAACATTTAATATCCGACAGGGGTTCACTTGTACACCCTCCAACCTGGTCTACTGTATCCAGTGCTCCCAAAGTGGCTTCCTCTACATCAGTGAGACCAAGTGTAGACTCGGGACTGTTTCATGGAGCATCTACACTCTACGTGATAATCGACAACACCTTCTGGTCGCCAACCTTTTTAACTTCTCGTCCCACTCTCTTGATGACATGTCACTCTTGGGCCTCCTCCAGTGCCACAGTGACCCACATGAAACTGGACGAGCATCACCTCATAATCCATGTTGGGAACCTACAACCTGAAGGCCTTAACATGGAATTTACCAGTTTTAAAATCTCCCCACTCCCTGGCCTCATTGCACATCCAAACACCCCTCTCATTCCTGCCTCCTTGATCTGACCATGTCCATCTACCCGAGCCTTCCCGCTGACCAACCCCTACCACTCCCTACCTGCATTCATCTATCACCATCCCACCTACCTTTCCGCAGCTTCACCGTTCCTTTCTGTATTCATCTCCCAGCTCCCTTCCCCCTCCCCATTTCCGAAGAAGGGTCCCGACCCAAAATGTCAACTTTCCTGCTCCTCTGATGCTGCCTGACCTGCTTTGCACTTCCAGCTTCACACTGTTGTTTCTGACTCCAGCATCTGCAGTTCTTGCTAACTCCTCCTGCTAAATGATTTTGAGTCTCTCCTTCATATTAACCATTGCATTGAGGAATGCTTTTCATCAATCACCTTGTTGCTGAACTTTTAAAGTATTGTTGTTGGAAATTTAAATTTTGGGTGAGTGGGAGCATGTTTGAAGTTAATATATTTATGTATTCACCCCCAACCCCACACACACATCCAACCCACCTCTGCCTGTAGAGTGATGGTGACTGGAACCCTGGCCGATCGGCATCCTGGAGAGCTTCATCTGTTCCGTAACTACAACCCGCCAGAACCACTACATGATCCACCTTATATGAGGACAGCAGAGTTCCAGGCTGTCACCCAACCTAAAGGTAAAGTGTGATACAAGAGCTCCACCTAAAATCTTGTATTTTCTTGTTATCTTGAGATCAAAGTTTGTAATTTAAAATCAGGCATGAAATGGTGATATTAGTGACATGGCATTTCATGCTCATCGCTAATTGCGCTTGTAAAGGTGTGGTGAGCTGCCTTCTTGAATGCAGGTGAGTGTTGTTAGGCCAGTTTTAAAAAAAACATTCAAAGGTTGTAGATTTCACTAGCTGGGCTAGTGAGATTTTAATTTTTTTTAACCAAGTTGTAGATCTGCTCAGAATTATGTATCAAAACTTGAAGTAGACAATAAGTCTGTTTACAGAATTATTGTTTAAATTGGTTATCATTTATTGTTGGTATTTTACATTGCCCCTTTCAATGGAAGTAACTCAAAACAAATTTTGCAAAGAACAAATGTGACAGTATTTTCACCTCTAATTACTGAGGTTAATTGATGATGAGCTGAGAGCAATAATGCAGTTTGGTTGAAGGGGCAACTTTGAAATAGCTACATAGTGAAAGCATAGATGTTTAATTACTTTTTAACCTTAATCTTCTTGTATAGTGTGGTAGTTTAACAGGCTTGATTAACTTGCTTTACTCCTGATATAGCTGTAATTGCCATCTTGGAACAGAATAGCACAGTATTCATATAGTATTCATATTCATGATATTTATTATTAAAGCTTCTAATTTTAAAAAAAACTTAAAAATGTCAAGGTATTGCATCAGGTTTTATATTTGCAGTGTCTTTTTGCAGTTTTTGAAAGAGATTTCTTGTATGTACCAAGCCTTAAACTGCTCATTATTGCAAATCTTTTTTTCTCTTGCCTGATGTTTTAAATACTAATTTTCCCTCTTCTTCAGGGCTGTTTTCTGTGTTTTTCAAAAATGCAGAAGTTATGTTATGTGAAATCTTTCTCTTCTTTCTCCACTTTTCTCCCTTATCGTATTCCATCAAAAAGCAATTCTCTAAAACACATCTCCGCATGCAAATTCCTCATTTGCTCTATTCACCTGTGCATTATTAAATGCAAAGCTGTTACTGTACATCCCAATTGTAGGTATAACCTGATGGAGCCACCCAATAATAAATCATGCAAAGTGCTTTAAGAACCAAATAGATGGAAAAGAATGTCATCTAAGGCAGTTAGTACCTGGAAGGGTTTTCTGGTACTACATGAAAAGCTCTTACCAAGTGGATTAAGCGACTGTTACTTGGAGAAACTAACAGTATGTTCTTCAGTTGTCTCTTAAGTGATGTACCATAATGATTCAGTAATGTTAACTTATTTATAAGTGTAGCATAAGGTCTTAGCATGGACTGTTCCGTAACGCAGATGTAATGCAACTGTATTTATTTATTATATAACATACTACTCATTATATCAAGGCTGAGCTAGTCAGGTGCTGAAGATGTCATGTGGGCATTCTTCTCCACTTGGTATTAGTTTACGTTACTGATACCAATAAAAAATATTGTTTGTAATGAATGTACCCAAGACATTCCAGATGTTTCAGTAAAGTGATGGAAGGTGTCATCAACAGTGTTATCAAGCAGCACCTGCTCAGCAGTAATGTGCTCAGTGATGCCTGGTTTGGGTTCTGCCAGGACTTCTCAGCCCTGGGCCTCATTATAGCCTTGGTTTGCACATGGACAAAAGAGCTGAATTCCGCAGGTGAGGTGAGAGTGACAGCCCTTGACATCAAGTCTGCATTCAACCAAGTGTGGCTTCAAGGAGGCCGAGCAAAACTGCAATCAGTGGGAGAGATAGTAGGAACTGCCGATGCTGGAGAATCTGAGATAACAAGCTGTAGAGCTGGATGAACACAGCAGGCCAAGCAGCACCAGAGGAGCAGGAAAGCTGATGTTTTGGGTCGAGACCCTTCTTCAGAAAAATTATCCGAAACATCAGCTTTCCTGCTCCTCTGATGCTGCTGGGCCTGCTGCGTTCATCCAACTCTACACTGTGTTATCTTGGAATCAGTGGGAATTCTGGGGAAAACTCTCAGGTGGTCAGATTCATATCTGCCACATAGGAAGATGGTTGAGGTTGTTGGAGGTCAGTCATCTGAGCTCCAGGACACCTCTGCAGGAGTTCTTTAGGGTAATGTCCCAGACCCAACCACCTTCAGCTGCTTCATTAATGAACTTCTTAGAAGGTCAGAAATGGGGATGTTCACCAATGATTGCACAATATTCAGCACCATTCATGACTCCTCAGATACTGAAGCAGTCCATGTTCAAATGCAACAAGATCTGGACAATATCCAGGCTTGGGTTGAAAAGTGGTAAGTAACATTCATGCTACAGAAATGCCAAGCTATGATTGTCACCAATAAGAGACAATCTAACCACCACCCCTTGACATTCAGTGATGTTACCATCACTGTTCATATCCTTGACCAGATACTCCGTTGGACTCACTACATAAACGCAGTGGCTAAAAGAACAAGTCAGAGGGTAGGAATACCGCAGCAAGTAACACACCTCCTGGCTCCCCAGAGCCCGTCCACTATCTGCAAGAAACAAGTCAGGAATGTAATGGAACACTGCCACATGCCTGGATGAGTGCAGTTCCAACAACACTCAAGGAGCTTGTCACTGTCCAGAGAAAGCACTCCACTTGATTGCCATCAGATCCACAACATCCACACTCTCCACCACCAAGTTCAGTAGCAGCAGTGTGTACTGTCTACAAGTTACACTGCATTAATTCACAGCATTAATTCACAGTCAGCACCTTCTGAACCCTCAACCATTTCCACCTAGAAGGACAAGGGCAGGGGATACGTTGGAATACCACCACCCTCAAGTTCCCCTTGCCATCCTGACTTAGTGAAAGAATGGTGATATATTTCTGTCGCTGGTTCAGAATCGTGGAATTTTCTCCCGAAAGGCATTGTGTGTCAAGCCACAGCAGGTGGACTGCAGCGGCTCAAGAAGGCAGCTCACCACCACCTTCTAGGGCAATAAGGGACTGGCAATAATTGCTGGCCAGTCAGAGATGCCCACATCCCACAAAGGAATAAAAACATAGGTGAGAATGTCTACAACATTACAGTAAAGAACATTTAAAGAAAATACATTTGAAAGAAAATCTTCCTTCCCCTTCTTCCTTGTCATTTCTTTCACATCTCTACTCTTGGCCTTCTTTTGTTTCGTCTGTCCTTCTTTTGTTCCATGCTTTTCTGTCTACCCCCTTCTCCTCTATCTAGCTCCATTTTTTTAGATTCCCAACAGTGTGGAAACAGGCCCTTTGGCCCAACAAGTCCACACCGCCCCTTGAAGCATCCCACACACCCTGAACACTACGGGCAATTTAGCATGGCCGATCCACGTAGCCCCCACATCTTTGGACTGGGAGGAAACTAGAGCAGCCGGAGGAAACCCACGCAGATGCTGGGAGAATCTGCAAACTCCACACAGACAGTCGCCCGAGGCTGGAAACGAACCCAGGTCCCTGGCGCTGTGAGTCTGCAGTGCTAACTTCTGAGCCACCGTGCCGCCCATCTTTTCTGAGTTGGACAGAACCATGCAATTGGTCTGTAAAAGGCTCGTAACAAAATCTTCATTTAGTCAATAAAATGTTACAGGGGCAGTGGCAGAAATTCAGTGATTGCTGCATAATGATTTCTGAAGAAGGGCCCAGAACTGAAATGTCAGCTTTCCTGCTCCTCTGGTGCTGCTTGGCCGGCTGTCTTCATCCAGCTCTACACTTTGATATCTCGGATTATCCAGCATTGGCTGTTCTTTTCCTTCTATCCCAACTCCTGTTCCACTTGGGTTATCAAATACCTCTCCTCCCTCCCCCCCCCCCCCCACCCCAAAGAAAGCCATACTGCTGGACCTGAAAGATGGCTTGATGCAGAATCTTGATGAACTGATCAAGTAGTAAATTCCCAAGAATAAAATGCACCTTTGCCCAGCAGTGTGGATTAACACACTCTATCTTTAGAATAGTGCTCCATGTCATTTCAGAAGAGACAATCCACTCAAAGTTAACAAACTTTTCATAAATTGACAGCAGCCATTTCCTTCCATTTCATAACCTATGCAACAGAACAGCTCTCATTGCTGAATTCACTTGGAGTACAGCTCCCACTCCCACAACAATGATATTGACACTAGTGCTACAAGAAGCATTTATTTTAAAAAGAAAGTGTTTAAAAATAAATGTATGCAATCCTTCACAGATGCAGGACTGTCTAAGAATGTGGGCTGCCATGAAAATGGAATTTCCTTGGGCATTTACTGTGGAATGCACAAAATGCTGGGGATTTAGTTGATGTCTGCATTCAGTGTAGTTGCTTTCTCCTGCACATTGTGATGTTTGGATCTTTAGCTATTTTTAAGCTTGTATGAAAATGAACAGTAGAGTCCAAGTTTTCTCAGAACAGCTGTTGCAAGCTCAGCAATTCTGTTCAATCTGTTACAGCACCTTTTACCCAAATCTTCATCTGCATCAGGAATGGAAATTTTGAATTTGATCCCACAACTCTTTACTCATACCCCTCGTGAAAGGCGAGTTCCTTGGGTGGGCCCCTACTTCCTGTAAGAGAGCTCGGCTGTGGCTGCATTGGTAACATTCTCGCCTCCTTAGTCACAAGGTTTTCAGTTCAAGTTTCACTGCAGGACTCATGTACAGAAAAAAACATCAAGTTGACACTCCCTCGCAGTACTGAGGAAAGGACACCACTGTCGGAGATGAAGTCTTTTTTCCAGTGAAACATCTAACTGAGGTCCTATATGTCTGCTCAGGTGGATGTAAAAACCTCATGACTTCACTTAAAAGAAAAACGGGGAATTATCTCAATCAACATCAGAAAAGCAAATCATTTAATTGTTATCTCATTACTGTGTGTACATGCGTGCCATGTGCAAATTGGCTGTCACTCTTTCTGCATTTCAGTAGCAAACTCAAAAGTATTTCATCGGTTGTGAAATGCTTTCGGACATTCAGTGGCTGTTGAAAATGCACTATATGTATAATGTCTAAAGACTATGAAGTGTTTATTTCTTTTTATATAATTTACCATACTTGGATGGATCCTGTGGACAGTTGAGAGAGTGACAGATATTAATTTTTTGTAAACATCTTCAGTGAAGGATGAGCTTTGGAACTTCTAAACTGAAAACAACATCTTTATAAAGTCACACCAGTCTGGTGTTACTGCCTGGAAAGTCACGACCATTGCATGTTACTCTTTGGCTAGTGAGTAAACTGCATATGCAATCATAGATTCCCTGCAATGTGGAAGGAGGCCATTGGCCCATTGATTCTGCACCAAACCTCTGAAGAACATCCATCCCACCAAAACCCACTGCCTGCCCTATCCCTGTAATCCTGCATTTCCCATGGCTTACCCTCTAGCCTGCACATCCCTGGACACTATGCACAGTTTAGCCTGGCCATTCCACCTAAACTGTATGCCTTTGGACTGATGATATGGGAGTGCTGGTGTCGGACCAGGCTAGACAGAGTCAGAAGTCACATGACACAAGTTATAGTCCAACAAGTTTACTTGAAATCACGAGTTTTTGGACCAGTGGAGGGAAGCGCACAGGCACACAATTCTATGTCATGTGACTTTTGACTTCACCTTTGGACTGCACCCAAAGGAAGTTCACACAGACACGGAGAATGTACAAAATCCACGCAGTCAGTCACTCAAGGGTGGAATCGAACCCGAGTCCCTGGTGCTGTGAGGCAATGGCGCTCAATACTGAGCCACCATGCTGCAACATATGTGGCGAGCAGATGTTTGGAAAAAGTAACACGTAAATGGTCAGTTGGCAACAGTGTGTCATGTGTATGTAGTTCTAAATTGTGGCTTTCCTTCAAACAGACCAGTTGGTGTGGCGAGCCGCTCGATGCAGTGGTGCAGCCCCTACTTACTTCCGACCCATGGGCCGCTTCCTGGATGGAGGGCTGCTTGCAAATAATCCAACGCTGGATGCTCTGACCGAAATCCATGAATACAATCAGAACCTGAGGAGAAAAGTGGGTGTTACCTTTATTTCATTAAATTTCTGCTGATTCTTAGACAAATCTAGGAAGCTGGTTTAGTTCCCCACTGCTGCTTCCTAGATCGGAATGAAAATTGTTCATGAAATTTCCAGCCACTACCTTGTTGGAAATCTTGGTATTTTAGATGGAAATGTTATCCACCGGAAGGGAATTCCGAGCCTCCTGTTACCACTTTGTCCTTTTAGTCATATTTCTGCATTGGATAAAGTGACATTGCTTAAAGATTTTCAACAATAATATTATTATTCTGTGTCATTTTAATCCAATATATGAACTGAAACGACTAAAATATTACCAGAGTCTTATAAGAGTAATACTGATATTGAAACATTGAGTGTGGCCATGGATGTTTCCCGTTGTTCCTAGCAATGTCATTTAACTAGAGACAAATGGGAAGCATCTGCCATCTAAATGATTGTTTCAACGATGCTTGACCCTCTCCCACTGACTCTGAGGGTAAGTGGATATATGTTGAGAGCTGTGCAGGAAGGCAATTCATTAATTGGGTCATGATGGTTGTTTCTTACTGATCTCAATTGATGTATTGTGCAGGGCGCTGTAATTGAGCTAGGCTGTGACGGGAATAAACAAAAATGAAATATCATAGGATTCTTATTTCGTGTCCTCCTGTAAGCGAGGAGACATTTAGATTGAATGAGGACAAGACTGAACATAATTCAGGTATGATGGCTTTGCAGATAAATAGTTAATTGGTGCATGACAAGTATCCTACTTAATGCAGGCCTTGGAGAAGGAATTCTTGAAATCAGTGGAGAACTCCATTCTCGCTTGTTTAATGAGTTGGACAGAGCCACGCTATTGCTCTGTCAAAAAAGGCTTGTAACGAAATCCTCATTTAGTCAATAAAAAGTTACGGGGCAGTGGCAGAAATTTGAGAACAGTCTTTAATGCTGTGATTGCTGCATAATGATTTCTGAAGAAGGGTCCAGAACTGAAATGTCAGCTTTCCTGCTCCTCTGCTGCTTGGCTGGCTACGTTCATCCAGCTCTACACTTAGATATCTCAGATTATGCAGCATTGTCTGTTCTTACTATCTCTGTTAATGCAGTGTTAGTTTGTCAGGTTGCCCATTTTTATTTACGTTGTGTTTGTTTCACAGGGCAGAGAGAATCAGGTGAAGAAGCTTGGTATTGTTGTTTCACTTGGAACAGGAAAGCCGCCACAGGTACCTGTAACCTCTGTCGATGTCTTTCGTCCCTCCAACCCCTGGGAACTGGCTAAAACCGTCTTTGGTGCCAGAGAGCTCGGCAAAATGGTGGTTGACTGTGTAAGTATAATGTGGATGAAACAAGCATTTGTTGTTCTTTGTATTTGCTCTTCCTCAAAGTGGTGTGTTTAAGGACTCACTAGGCCGGTAATTTTTGTGGCTTTTATTATTGAATCCAAACTAGATCCACTTTTCACTACAATCCAGATGTGCTTAAAACTGTTGTTTGTACAGCGTCAAGTGTAGCAGAGGAACTGTGCTGTCTGCTCGAACTGTGTGACGAAACCTGTCAGCACCAGGAACTTGGGTTCGATTCCAGCCTTGGGCGATTGTCTGTGTGGAGTTTGCATGTTCTCCCCATGACTGCATGTGTCTTCTCAGGTGCTCTGATTTCCTCACACGTTCCAAAGATTTGCAGGTTGGGTGGATCAGTCACGCTAAATTGCCCCATAGTATCCAGAGTTGTGCAGTCTAGGCGAACTACACATGGGACGTGCAGGGTTACAGAGATAGTGTGGGCACGTGGGGGGTAAGAGGGAGAAGCTCTTCAGATGGGTGGTGTGGACTTGATGGGTCAAACAGCCTGCATCCACACTTGAGGGAATTAAAGGTTCTAAGAAACCGCAGTTGCTGTGATGGTTTACAGCTGGTCTGCTGCAGCACCTCTGGCTGGTGATGGTCACAGTAGAGACTGTGGGAGAGGTAGATTTTACTTTGCCTGGGTTCCATCAGGGTTTCAGTTGCCTTGTGAGGAATGGGACGGCTGAGGCACTGCTGTGAGTGCATTAGAATGGTGAGCACCAACTCTTTATTGATTTGAAATGGAGCTGTCAATATGTGTGATTCTTTTTTGTCACCTTGAGTAACTATGTTTTCATTAACTGTGTTTGGTGGCATTGGAATAAAGAGTCACTGAACCAGATTCTTCTTTCTTTCACTTTTTTTCCTACATTATGCAAATATAATGATGCACTGAATGACTAGCTATCTTGTGATATTCACTGCTATGTTTCATTGTTTCATGTTCCTCTGAACTTCCCCTCGTATTACTACCGAACTATGACATCAGGTTTTGTTACACCCCCCACCTATAAGTTCCTCTCCAGACCACACGCCATCCTGTCTTGAAACCATATCACCGTTCCTTCACTGTTGTTGGGTCAAAGTGTTGGAACTGCCTCTCCAACAGCGCTGTGGGTGCATCTGCACCCCACTGACTGCAGCATTTCAAGAAAGCAGCTTATTGCCAACTTCTCAAGATCAGTTGAAGAACGTTAAAAGTGCTGGCCCGACATCCCGTGAAAGAACAATACTAAAAAAAAATCTACCGATCAAACTCATTGTTCGCTCAGGAGCTGGTGCCCTTTGCCTCCCTTAATCCATCCGACACCTGCAGTCTTTGAGGCTTTTGAAACGCAAGTTTGGCTGTTATTCAACTTGCATTTTCTTCTTTTCCGCTCATTTCAATCCCTGCACTTTTTACATTCATGTCTCAAAAAAAAATCGCTGTCTTTTCTAACTAATGCAGGCCAAGATAATGACTGGCACAAGACAAATTGATTTAAGATTGAAATAAACCAGACCCTTGCGACTATCCAAGGACTGTAAAGTATCGAGTGTTGATATAATGATTTGCTTTGTCTACGAGAGGTTTAACAATATTATTTGCAAAATAATTAGACTCCAAAATGCATATTGTACATGTTTTCAAAATGAACTGAAAAGATATTATAATCCTCCCAAACCCAATGCTGCATCTGAATGTTTGGGTCATGTGCCAGGCTCGGGAGCAGTTTAGTCTCTCGGGCATGGCATTTGGCAGTGAGAGAACAGACTTTTGTTTTGACTAACTGAGAGACTAATTAGTTGAGCAATTGTAGCAATGAGATCTTTCACCTTCTATTTGTTAGTGCACTGATGCTGATGGTCGGGCCGTGGATCGAGCCAGAGCCTGGTGTGAAATGGTGGATATACCATATTTCAGGTAGGCACAGGATTTAATTCACCAGGCAGAGGCTCCAGCATGTGTAGATGGGAGGGACTTGTCACCTGGACACCTTGGTTTACACTACGTTACAGAGATGGTGATGCAAGTACCACAGAGCATTTTGTTTGTCTGAGACTGGATTATTGTTTTGTATTAACTGTTACACATTTCCTTTCTTGTTCCTCTAAGCATTAGCCATGTGTAGCCTGCAGTTTGGTTGAGATTGGGGTAGTGTTTTACCTAGCCAGTCCTTTTAAGACTCCGTTTTTTTTTAAAAAAGGATAACAGCTAGATATTGTCCAGATCTTGTTGCATTTGGATATGGACTGCTTCAGTACCTGAGGAGTCATAAATAATGCTGAATGTTGTGCAATCATTGGCAAATATCCCCACTTCTGACCTAATGATGGAGGGAAGATCATTAATCAAGGCAGCTGAAGATGTTTGGGTCTAGGACACTATCCTGCTGAGATTTCCTGGAGTTGAGATGATTGCTCTCCAGCAACCCCAACCATCTTCCCATCTGCCAGGTATGACTCCAACCAGTAGAGAGTTTGCTCCCTGATACCCATTGATTCCAGTTTTGCTGGAAGGATGTGGTCTGAATAGATAAATCTAGTTAAATGTAGGAAAAACAGAAATTACTGGAAAAACTCAGCATTATCTGGCAGTATCTATGAGGAGAGAAACAGAGTTAACGTTTTGAGTTAAGTGACCCTTGATCAAAACCGTTCACTGGACCCAAAACAGTAACTCAGCTTTCTTCTCACAGATGCTACAAGACCCACTGAGTTTCTCGAGCAATTTCTGTTTTTGTTTCAGATTTCTAGTATCTGCATTTGTCTTATTCTGGTTAAATATAGATGCCTGGAAATTCTTGAGATTCCTTATGGGCTGCTTTGGACCTGTTGCAAATGTATTACTGTGAGTCAGCATTTTCTTTTTGTCTGTCTTTCAGGGCTATTTTGCATATAGATATATAAATGTGCAGCCTGTAGTATGACAGCCTTGAGACAGATATACTATCCATGATGTACAGCTGTTTGGACCTTTAATGACAGCAGGCTAGACATAATTACTAATCTGTCCAACGTTGTTATACAATGATGTCCACTTAGATTGCACAGTCAGAAAGAGTAATGAATGCCTTTACAGGCCTAGTGATGTTGCTGTTGAAATGTGGTCCAATATTTTATGTGACACATTTGACCTTTGTGGGCAACAGCTTTTGTTTTATTGCACTTGTTTCATTAAGTAGATTAATCTTCAATCAGAATCCAATATCTGTTGTTATCTGTAGATTGAGAACTTTGCACTGTAATGATAACATTGATCTTATATTCTTTTGTATAGCTCAGAAGGCTCCGTAATATGTAGCTAAGCATTCCCTAAGCTTCTTCTCCCAAAGTTGTCATTTAGTTTCTAAGGGTGGTAAACCTCTGCTCCACTGACTTCATTCAGACTTTGGGTGGAACTTTGCCAACTCCTGCACAATTTGATCACACGCCTACTGGAACTCTGGCCTTAGTGCAAGTCACTGAGGCTTGGTGATTCACCCCACTACCTATGCTGTACTGCTACCTCATCATTTGAGGTTTGTTGGTGTTCTGTCTCAGTACAACGCTAGCTGGCAACTTGGTTATGGAATAAACCAGCTGGGAAGTGTGTCTGAGACTTGACTGTGTAAGGCAACTGAGCGAATGGACTTCATATATCAAGCTGGTTCGATGCTGTAATGTTTGGGAGCTTGTGTGGAGGTGCTGTCACTTAGCTTAGTTGGTTGATTGGCTGGTTTTCAGTGCAGAGTGACGCCAACAGCAAGGGTTCAATTCCTGACACTGGCTAAGCTTAGGATGAAGGATTGTCTCCTTTTTAACATCTCCCCTTGCCTGAGGCATGGTGACCCTCCATTTAAGATACCAGCAATGAGAGAATAGTCCTCCAGTCCAGTAGCACTATAGCAACTTTACTTTCATTATTTTTTTTCTCCCAGGCTCAATTCACAACTAAAGATGGATGTGATGTTGGATGAGATTGACGACGCTATTTTAATCAACATGCTTTGGGACACACAAATCTACATCCATCAGGAGAGGGAGCGAATTCAACAACTGGTTCAACTTCTGCTAAGTGCTTGACTTGGGAGAAGGGAAAGAGTAAACGGAAGGCTACACTAATAAAGACTGACCAAGTTGGCTTTGTAAGCACCTACCTAACTACAGGAGGTGACTGAATATTATTTTTATTAGGATTAAAAATTAAACAATGCTGCTTTGTGCTGTGCTACACCAATTACGCTCCAATTATACAGCCATACTGAGGCTGATCCCAACAGCCTTCTGTTTTGTACAAAGAAAACCAAGCAAGAGAACAAAAGAAGAAATCTTGGTTCAGAATGTCCCCATCCATCAACGTCAATACTTGCCATTTCTCTTTAAAGATGGTTACTCATTCGCATTTCACTTTTGAGAAAGATGACTGTTATCACAGTAATGGCAAATTCATGGTTTGTGGAAGCTAGAATCAGTCTGGATGGGCTGAATGGCCTTCACATCCTCTTCTATTCTTATCAAATTACCTGGTCCTGTTTTGATTGCTTCTTATTCAAACAATGGTGGGTCATTACATTAGGAATTGGCTGTGCAAACATCAGTAGTGGTTCTCCATATTGGAGCGATGGCTGGTTGTGATCACTGTAAATTGCAAAGTATAGGGATCATAAGCATTGTAACTGAGTGGAATTAAACATGTTTTAATGTGTCTAGGTATTTTCTTATATTGGCTTTAATTGTGGATTTATCAGAGCTACCCAGCACCTGGAGCTGATGAATAGCCAATGCATCTGAGATAGGTGGTCTTTTGAGGAATGTATTTATTTTGTCTTATGTAATTTGTTGTTTCTAAGCCTCTGTGTGATTTCATATTTCTTCCAAGTTGACAACAAAGAGCTGTTAATATATGTTAGAAAGTATGAACACATTTGTGTGGACCAGTCCTCATCACTTGCTGTGTGTGTGTGTGTGGTACAGTTTCCACAAGGCTTTATAGTGCACTACCGTACCATAGGAATTCTCCAGCGTCAATGAATGATGTATTTGTGTGTGATGATGATGAGTGGGAAAAAAAGGTTTTTGTTCTTTGTTGCAGGAGAGACTGAATCAAGAGGAATGGTTTTCACTGCGTCATACTTCGTATTTCACCCGCTCCCACCCCACTTTAGTTAACCCAGGAAACGGACAACCTGTTTTTCTAGACTTGAATTTATCTAAAATAGTTGTTAGCAAGGGTTAAAGGTAGAAATCAATCAGATGAAGCATTAAAACGAAGGCCCTATTTATCCTGTCTGGGAAGCGTAAACAGAATCTCATGCTGCTGTTTATGGGACGTTGTCGCATACTACTTGGCTGCTGTCTCCCTTGCATTACAGCAATTGGCTAGACAGAAGAAAAGTTCAAAAACTAGACTGGCCACAAGGCACTAGGAGACGTTCTGAGGTCCAGAAAGGTGCTTTATAAATCTAGGTCTTTATTTTTAACACCCGTGACCAAATACATGATACAGTGCCTCACAGAGAAGGAAATGTGATGAACCAGGTGGACTTTCATTGTATTTTCATCATTTTCTTTTGTCCTGAAGTTGCCAATTGATATTGAACTGACTGCCTTACTTAACAGTTATGTTTTAATTTATTTAAGTTATAAACTCTGTTTTGGTGATTGTATTTAAGAATATGTCATGATGATTAGCTTGTTGAAGTGGAAAACCGATAAACAATTTTGAAGTGTGAGCATCAAAACTTCAACTGATGTTACAATATGAAGGATTGAACTGTACTACAGTATGCCTCAGTTATCTGTAATTATGCAATTCTGACTTGATTTTCATTAACAATGTAATTATAATAAAAGGATAACTAAGATTTTTTTCAAACTATAGTTATTTAAACAAAGGGCATTTCTTTTGTCAAATGGCTGGATTGGACTTGTGGAAAGAATATTTAAATACGATGCTTCTTGATAATTTGCAAGAATCCACCACTCCTCAGTTACGTATTCTTCAGAATGAAATGTCATTAGGTTTAAATAAGGTTGAAAAAATGTACAATGATGTGCAGGCACATTCTAAAGAGAATGTTTTGGGTAAAGTGGGGGAGATGATGAGTTAAAATGGCAAATGAGTTCCAGGGATTAACAGCTGCAGAAGCAGTCTTCTGTGGCAGCATGGACAGCAAGCAGCAACAGGGTGGATAGAGGATGTGAGGGGTTTAGTTGGAGCAGATTACTTAGAGCATGGGGGGGGAGGGGAAGGATTTGAGGGTAAGATAAGGAGGCTGTTTTCAACAAATTTACATTTGTAAATGTATTTGTAAGTGCTGTTGAAAATCGGGGAATTATACTCTCCGGTTACTGCAAGTGGGTGTTACACTGAGTCCCATTCTTGGGATTGCCTCAGAAACAGACATACAGACATGTGAATTAGGAGTGGGAACAAGTTATTTGGCATCTCAAACCTCTGCATTTAATAAGAAAATGGGTGATCTGATTGTAATGACGACGCCACGTTCTCACCTACCCCCTCCGTAACTTTTCACTGACACGTTTCCCAAGAAACTATATGCCTTCAAAATATTTAAACACTCTACTTCTACTATATTTTGAGAAACAGTTCTAAGACTTGAGACCTTTCTAAGAAAATAATCACTACATCTGTCTTTAAGTGGGTGATCTCTTATTTTAAATGGTGACCACTGGTTCAGATTCTTCCACAAGAGGAGACATTCTCTCCAAATCCATCCTGTCAAGACCATAAGGATCATGTATATTTCAATAATGCAGCCTCAGAGTATGATATGGGCAGGAGCAGGCAGGTGGGACTAGCTTAGTTTAGGATTATGTTCAGCATGGACTAGTGGACCAAGTGGTCTAACCTTTCCTCATAAGGCTACTTGCTCATTCCAAATATGAGTCTAGTAAACTTTCTCTGAGCTGCCTCTAATACATTTACATCCTCACTTTAATAACGACGCCAATACTCTTGATATGAGCTCAACAGCGCCCTCTATAACTGAAGCAGAACTTACTTTTTGTATCAGTGATAATGGGAACTGCAGATGCTGGAGAATCCAAGATAACAAAATGTGAAGCTGGATTTACACAGCAGGCCGAGCAGCATCTCAGGAGCACAAAAGTTGATGTTTCGGGCCTAGACCCTTCGAGGGTCTAGGAAGGGTCGAGGCCCGAAACGTCAGCTTTTGTGCTCCTGAGATGCTGCTCGGCCTGCTGTGTTCATCCAGCTCCACACTTTGTTATCCCAGACTTCCTTTTTCTCTGCTCAATTTCACCTGCAGTGAATTATTAATAATTTAACTAGCTTTTCTAATTACTTGCTGTACCTGCATATCAGACATTTGTGATTCAGGCAACTAAAACATCCTGATCCCTCTGCTTCTTGGTGCTACTTCCTCTCACCATTTCAATTTTTAAACATTCTTCTGTCAAATTAGACAATTTTATCCTTTCCTACAATGTTCTATTTGCCAGATCTTTGCCCACTCACCTAACCTATTGTTATCCCTTTGTAGCCTTCTTCTGGCCTCTTCAGAACTTACTTTTCCTATCTTTATATCATCAGCAAATTTAGCTACCATGCCCTCGGTTCTCTCATTCAGGTCATTTATGGAATTTGTAAAAAAATGTTGGAGCCCAGCAAGGAGCCCCAAGATATACTATTTGTTATGTCTTGTCAACTAGAAATAGACCTATTTATACTTACCCTGTTTCTTGTCAGGTAGCTAATCTAACCCTAATCTGTTACCCTCTACATCAACAAAAACAAAATTGCTGGAAAACCTCAGCAGGTCTGGCAACATCTGTGAAGGAGAAAACAGAGTTAACGTTTTGGGTCCGGTGACCCTTCCTCAGAACCCTCTACCCTATCATGAACCTTTATTTTCCACAGTGACCTTTGTGGCATACTTATCAGATGTCTTCTGGAAATCTATGCTACATCTATTGGTTACTCTTTATCTACAGCTTATTACTTCCTCAAAGAATTCTAATAATTGATTTAAACATGACTTCTCTTTCACAGAATCATGTTGACTGTGCCTGATTACCTTGAATTTTTAAGAGCCTTGATATGATCTTAAGTAATAGCTTTTATCATTTTGCTTTTCATGAACGTAAGCTAACTGGCCTGTGGTTTCCTGATTTTTGTCTCCTTTACGTTTACCGATCTAATGGAACCTTTTCCAAATCTACGGAATTTTGGAAAAGTAGAAGCAATGCATCAACTATCTCACTAGCTGTTTCTTTTAAGACCCGGGGTAAAGTGCATCAAACATGGACAGCTTCAGTATATGGGAAGTGGTGAATGCTACTGATCATTTTATTTCTGGTGCCAACTTTTCCCCCCTCAACCAAAGCCATAGGGGTTCCTCATATTTGCTGACTGTTGGACATCGCTTTATGTAAACAGGGTTATATCTGCATCAGGGTTTTTGCTTTTAAAAAAAAATCACCAGGCTATGAAAAGCTTTGGGACATATTGAGAATTTGCTAGAACAGCTACGTAAACATTTTTCCTTCTTGGTCCACTTCCTACAAAAAAGCTATGATAATGCAGTCAACAGCATCTGTTTAAGGACTATTCTAAACAATCTCACTAAAAAATAAACCATTTGTTAACCCCTGGTTTAACATTGTGATGAGATGCCAGGGGCTTAAACGCACAAGTTAAATGTCCTGACCTGTTCCATGATGGTTACAAATGTAATTGCCCCAGGATTTACCTACATTGGGATTCAGTATAGAATAATGTGTAGTGACAATGTTTGTTAAAGAGGAGATTAAGTCACTGCATTGTCCACTTGAGCTGCCTATCACAAATGCCGAATGTAGGAGGTGGGTGAATAAAATAAATGACATGCCCTGTCATTACGTGGGCCACCAGAAGGATGGCGTTGTCTGCTCAGAGAAGTGGGCTGAGATGGATTCTAAAGCATTTCATCACTGACAGTGAATTTGGGGCTCTGTTACTGTTGAAACAGTATTGTATTAACCCTCACTCACATTGGAGGGCATATGTACCAGCAGTAACAACTGGATCTTTTGGATAAGAATACTAAGCACCAAGAGTGCAGAAGACTGGGTAAAATTCTTATTATAAAATGCAAACATGCAGAGTAAACTGAATCATTAATTACTGAACTGCTACATCTTAATTCATATTCATGTTCCAACACATTTCCTAATCTTAATGCTGCCACCACTGTTAGTCAATACTAATCTTAATAAGAACATTATGACTTGCAACAAATTTCATTCCAACACGCCTATAACAGACAAAAGCACACTATCAGCATGTTTGGCCAGGTTGGCTAAGAACAAAATGTGATCAGGCAAGTAACATAAATGTCACGCAGTGCCATGCAATGAGCATCTCCCCTTGATGTTCAATGGCACTGCCATTGTGGAATCTCCCATCACCAACATCCTGGGCTTGCCACTGACTGAATTAGATGACCCATGTAAATGCTCTGGCTACAAAAACTGGGTAGAGGATGTTAATTCTGTAGTTAGTAACTCACCTGATACCCCAAAGCCTGTCCAGCTCCTACAAGGCACAAGTGCGATGGAGTGCCCCCACTTGCCTGGATGGATAACTCCAACATCATTTGGAACGTGATACCATTCAGGAAAAAGCATTATATCCACCATCATCGATCTTTACCACTCATGCATGGTCGTAGCAGTGTGTACCATCTACAGGATTCACATCAGTAACTCAGCAAGCCTCTTTCAATAGCATTTTCCAAGCCTTTGACTTCACCATTTAGAAGAGCAAAGGCAACAGACACATGGGCACACCATTACCAGTAAGTTCCTTTTGATCCACAACATCATTTTTATTGTCGGCCCTTGACTGTTACTGGGTCAAAATCCTGAAATGTGTTCCTCACCATCGATGCGGGTCTGCTTCCATAATGTGGGCTGCAATAGTTCATTGCAGTGGATTATCACTCCAATTAAGGATGGGTAACTCCTGCCCACCTTCTCAATGATACTGATATCCAGTGAAAGAATAAAGATACTGTAGAAGATGAATATTTTCCTAGCCAGCCAGTCTATCAGCGATATAGTTTCTCTGTTTAGAGATAACAAGGTGTAGAGCTGGATGAACACAGCAGGCCAAGGTCTAGACCCGAAACGCCAGCCTTCCTGCTCCTCTGATGCTGCTTGGCCTGCTGTGTTCGTCCAGCTCTACACCTTGTTATCTCAGATTCTCCAGCATCGGAGCTCTAGTTTCTGTGTTTCCTTCGTTTGCTTTCTTTCACTGGTATAAATGATGATTGAGGTGGTTCTGATCATGCTGCCTAGAATTTGGCATATGATATCACTCCTCCATCATTGTGTTTGCTATTGGCTTGGATTGGCCTACCGGTTTATCAGTGTGAGGAGCTGGCTATGACCAGGCATTGGTGAAGAAGAGTCATTTCGGACTCAAAATGTTGACTCTGTTTCTCTCTGCACAGACCTGCTGAGTTTCTCCAGCATTACGTTTTTTTCCGGTGTTGCTGACTGGCCCATTGAAAAGACCTGGACTATGCGCTACAGGATGTAATAAAGGTCAGGGCAGCTTCAACAAAGGCTTAGTCGGAAAGAGATGCTGCCTAAAGGCCATCTGCCATGGTATACTGAGGGGCTGGAGTCTATATCGAACCTATCAGTTTGTACCCCTTTGTTGTGAAATGTATGTTGTAAATGTCACAAGTAATTACCTTTTCCACTGAAGATTGGGGAACGGACAATGTAATATTTCTGTCTGTGTGTGTAAGTAATCTCTCTGAAACAAAAGACAAAGGTGGATGCAGGAAATTTGAAACCCAAACAGCTGGAGAAACTGTTGAACGCCTTAGAAGGATCATTGGACCCACAATATTAACCCTGCTTTCTCTCCATGGATACTGCCAGACCCGCTGAGTTTCTCCAGCAATTTCAGTTTTATTTTACCCCTGAAACAAATTGATATTATTCAATGAAACCTTATATGTAGGTTATAGTCCAAGGAAGAACTGGTTGGTTTTTGGTGGATCCAGATCCAGATCCTCGTTTTTTTAAAAGGATCACGAACATTTAAAATCCTTCATGTTCAGCTGAGATTTGCTGACTGCTGATTAATTTTATGCATGTATTAAAATATCAGGGTCTCCTTGAAAACCAATCAGCACTCAGCTCTCAGACAGTCTAAATGTTGGTTTCTCCCCTGAATTGATATTCTTGTGAAATGTCACAGAAATTTCAAACCTGCTCCACCACTAATGTTGTTCATCTAACTCAGTCCCCTGTTCCCACTTTCTCCCCATATCTAGCATCTGAATTGTCCTCTCAGCTCAGTCCCCCACCCAGCTTTTTGTCATCTGCAGACTTAAAGATATTACAATTAGTTCCCTCACCCAAGTCATTAACCTATAAGGCGAATAGCTGAGGTTCCAAATCCCTGTGATACCCCCAGAGGCCCATGGCTGGTGCTGAAAAAATTACCTGTGTTTTCCTGCTCAGTTTCCTCTCTGTAGCTTAGTTCTCTGTCCATTCACCGCCCCTAATCCCATAACACTTAATTCTAATGCTAAACCCATACATAGAGACTTTCCAAAAGCCTTCTGAAATTCCAAGTTCAGTAAACCACATCCACTGTTTCTTCCCCCACCCCAATCAACTCTACTAGTTACATCCTCACAAAACTCCAGTATATTTGTCAGGCATGATTTTCCCTTTCATAAATCAATGCTGACTGTCTTATCCTGTCACTGTTTTCTAAGTGCTGTTAATTTTTTTATAATGGACACAAGCATTTTCTCCACTACTGATGTCAGGCTAACTGGTCTGTAATTTCGAGATAGTAGGAACTGCAGATGCTGGAGAATCTGAGATAACAAGGCGTAGAGCTGGATACAGGCCAAGCAGCATCAGAGGAGCAGAAAAGCTGATGTTTTGGGTCTAGACTCTTCTTCAGAAATGGGGGAGGGAAAGGGGATTCTGAAGTAAATAGAGAGCGAGGGGAGGTGGATGGAAGGCGGATAAAGGAGCAGATAGGTGGAAAGGAGATGGATAGATCGAGGAGGTGGGGATGGAGCCAGTAAAGGTGAGTTATAGGTGGGGAGTTAGGCTGAGGGCTGGTCAGTCAAGGGAAGATGGACAGGTCAAGGAGGAGGGGACGAGCAGGTCTACTTTTGGGATGAGGTCAGGGGCAGGGAGGTTTTGAAGCTTGTGAATTCCACAATGATACCATTGGGCTGCAGGGTTCCCAAGCGAAATATGAGGTGGTGTTTCTGCAACCTTCGGGTAGCATCATCGTGGCACTGCAGGAGGCCCAGGATGGACATGTCGTCCAAGGAGTGGGAGGGGGAGTTGAAGTGGTTCGTGACTGGGAGGTGCAGTCATTTGTCACGAACCAAGCATAGGTGTTCCACAAAGTGGTCTCTAAGCCTCTGCTTGGTTTCCCTAATGTAGAGGAGGCCACATAGGGTACAGCGGATGCAGTATACCACATGAACAGATGTGCAGATGAACATCTGTTTAATGTGGAAAGTCTTCTTGGAGCCTGGGATGGGGGTGAGGGGTGGGGGGGAGGTGTAGGGGCAGGTGTAGTACTTCCTGCGGTTACAGAGAAAAGTGCCGGGGTGGTGGGGCTAGTGGGGAGTGTGGTGTGGCCAAGGAGAGAGTGGTCCCTCCTGAAGGCAGATAAGGGTGGGGAGGGAAAAGTGTCCTTGGTAATGGGGTCAGATTGCAGATGGTGGAAGTGTTGGAGGATGATGTGTTGAATGCGGATGTTGGTGGGGTGGTACATGAGGACAAGGGAGATTCTGTTTTGGTTTTTATTGAGGGGAGGGGGTGTGAGGGATGAGTTGCGGGAAACACATGAGATGCGGTCGAGGGTGTGTTCGACCATTGTGGAGGGGAAGTTGCGGTCCTTGAAAAACAAGGACATCTAGGATGTCTGGGAGTGGAATGTCTCATCCCGGGAGCAGATGCAGCAGGGGTGCAGGAATTGGGAATAGGGGATTACATACCTGCAGGAAGGTGGGTGGGAGGAGGTGTAGTCTAGGTAGCTGTAGGAGTACGTGGGCTTGAAACAGGTATCGTTTCCAGGTGGTTGCCAGAGATGGAGACAGAGAGGTCCAGGAAGGAGAGAGAGGTATCAGAGATGGTCCAGGTGAACTTAAGGTTGGGATAGAAGGTGTTAGTAAAGTGGATGAGCTGTTCGAGCTCCTTGTGGGAGCATGAGGCGGCACTGACACAGTCATCGATACAACAGAGGAAGAGGTTGGGGATGGGTCCAGTGTAGCTGCGGAAGACAGATTGTTCCATGTAACCTACAAAGAGGCGGGCATAGCTTGGGCCCATGTGGGTGCCTGTGGCCACCCCCTTTATCTGTAGGAAGTGGGAGGAATTGAAAGAGAAGTTGTTGAGGGTGGGGACGGGTTCGGATAAGCGGATGAGGGTGTCAGTGGAGGGGGTTGTCGGGCTTGTGGGACAGGAAGAAGTGGAGGGACTTTAGGCCATCTGTATGGGAAATGCAGGTGTATAGGGACCGGACATCCATGGTGAAGATGAGGTGTTGGAGACCAGGGAATTGGAAGTTTTGGAGGAGTTGGAGGGTGTGGACAGTTTCATGGACTTAGGTAGGGGGTTCCTAGACCGGGGGAAGAAAATGGAGTCGAGATAGGTGGAGATGAGTTCGGTCGGGCAGGAGCAGGTGGAGACAATGGGTCGACCAGGGCAGGTGGGTTTGTGGATTTTGGGAAGGAGATAAAAACGAGCCGTGCGGGGTTGAGAACGATGAGGTTGGAGGCTATGGGTGGGAGGTCATCTGAAGTGACAAGGTTGTGGATGGTTTGAGAGATGATGGTTTGGTGGTCAGGGGTGGGGTCATGATCAAGGGGTGGGTAGGAGAAGGTGTCAGACAGCTGGCACCTGGCCTCGGCGATGTAGCAGTCAGTGCGACATACTACGACTGTGCCTCCCTTGTCTGCGGGTTTGATGGTGAGGTTGGCATCGGAGCGGAGGGAGCGGAGAGCTGCACGTTCTGCGGGGGAGAGGTTGGAGTGGGTGAGAGGGGTGGAGAGGTTGAGGCGATTGATGTCTCGACGGCAGTTGGAGATGAAGAGGTCGAGGGAGGGTAGGAGGCTGTGGGGTGATGTCCAGGAGGAAGGGGTGTGTTGGAGGCAGAAGATGGCTCATGATTGAAGAAGTAAGCGCGGAGGTGGAGACAGCGGAAAAACTGTTCAACGTTCAAGTGTGAGCGGTACTCGTTGATGTTAGGGTGGAGGTTGATAAAGCTGAGTCCTTTACTGAGGACTGTAATTTCCTGTTTTCTGTCTATCTCTCTTTTTTACATAGCAGGATCACATTAGCTACCCTCCAATCTATATCTGTTTCAGAGGCTATAGAATCTACAAAAATGATCAGCAATGCAACCATTATTTCTCGGGCCACTTCTTTCAGTGCACTGGGACGTAGGTTGTCGGGTCCTGGGAATTTATCAACATTTAATCCCATCAATTTTCCCAACACCATTTCCCTACTATTGCTGATTTCCTTCTGTCCTCTCTCAAGGCCATGTCTTCACCAACATTTTTGAGACATTATTTGTGTCCTCTTTTGTGAAGACAGAATCAACGCAAGTGCTTAATGAGGCAGCCATCTCTTTGCTCCACATTGTAAGTTATGTTGTTTCTGATGTGTGTAGAGTCATAGAGTCATACAGCACAGAAACAGACCTCACAGTGCAACCAGTCCATGCTGACTATAATCCCAAATGAAACTAATCCCACCTGCCTGAATTTGGCCCATATCCCTCCAAACAGTTCTTATTCACGTATTTATCTAAGACAGAAAAGTTTCATCGAGATGTCTTTAATTAGCAGCAGCCATCAAGTTCTGTATTACCAAATACTATTTATATAATGATAGAACTAAAGAAATATTTTCAAGTACCTTTTTAATATTTTTTAAAACATAAAAATCCTCCACTTCTTATCATTTAACATTGCGCCAAATTCAAAATGGCTTGACTGAGCTAGTCAGGTTATTTATCAGTAATTATGAAGCTTAGTACCCTCTTTCAACACTCTTTTATGCCTCAGTCAACAAGGTGTAACTTTTTCAACTGTTTGCAACAAGATGTACAAAGTTCTTACCAAGCCATGGAGATTGCAGGTTGGCAGGGAGCCACAAGGAGAAACAGCCCCTGAGTTTCCACTTTTTGCATCCAAACACTGTGGTGGGAGACCGGCCCATTGACTCCGCACTGACCCTCCGACCAGCATCCCTCCCAGACTCAGTCCCACTATCCCTGTAACTCTGGATTTCCTATGGCTGATCCACCTTGCCTGCACATCCCTGGACACTATGGGCAATTTAGCACGGGTAATCCACCTCAACCAGCACATCTTTGGACTGATAGTTTTTGGTAGTACAGACCATGAACATTGGCGCTTGAACTCTACAACCAGAATTTGGATTTCCTTGCCACAGAGAGTTGTGGTGGCAGAGTCCTTGTGTAAATTTAAGGCTGAGATTGATAGATACTTGATCAGTCGGGGAACTGGCACCAAATTCTGACCCAATGTTCCTTTTGATGTAGTGCAATTAAAAGTCAACCAATAAGGAACTAATGTCTATCTCCTATTCTAAGCACAGCCTTAAACATTTAATTACATCCCAGGTCAAATTCCATCGCAACCTAGGAGCAATAAAGAGAATTGATGCCTCTTTGTATGAACGTGTTGTTCCCTTCTGCAAATGTTGTTCAAGAAGTTATGTGAATGTTGCACAAGACTTTTCCAATACAGACTGAACTTATGGGGAGGCAGGGAAACAGGGAAAACAATAGGGATGCTGCAATGAGACTTAACAGCCACTCATTGGGTCATTTCTTCACTCAGAAAATTGTGAACCTGTGGAATTCTCTCCCACAGAAAGCTGTGGGGGCCAGTTCGTTTAATATATCCAGGAGGGAGCTGAACATGGCCCTTGTGACCAAGGGGATCAAGGGGTATAGAGAGAAAGTGGGGATGGGATACTGAGATTGCATGATCAGCCGTGATCGTATTGAGTGCTGGTGCAGGCTCGAAGGGCCAAATGGCCTACTCTTGCATCCGTTTTCTAAGTTTCTATGTTTCTACTCTCAGGGAAATGCACTGACAAATCAGAGTCAACGTGTCTTATTTAAAATTTAAACAAAACCTGGCAGCGAATCACCATTAAGGTGTTCATTCTCCATGGCAATAGCTCAGCCAATCAGACTCAGCCAATAACTAACGACTGCTTTGCATTTGCCAGTAACATTAAAAAAATGAACGTTTCCATTAATTTTGTTGTGGAATTAAGACAGTTGAATGCGTGTGGAAATAGGGATTTTGGAAATTTATTCATTCTTGTGATATGGGAATAAATTCCCCATAACGCTCTTTATCTCAGTGGCTTGCTGAATCATTCCAGGGTGCAGTTAAAAGTCAACCACATTGCTGTGGGTCTGGAATCACATGTAGGCCAGACCAGGTGAGGATGGCCGATTTCATTCCCTAAAGGACGTTAGAGAATCAGCTGGGTCTTGGTTGACAGTTTGTTTTAAAAATACTTTGTGGATCTCAACAGGGCTGAGCCTATTATGAAAACCAGAAGAATTGTAGGTGCTAGAAATCACAAACAAAACAGAAATTGCTGGAAAAGCTCAGCAGGTCTGGCAGCATCTGTGAAGAGAATCAGAGTTAACATTTTGGGTCCAGTGACCCTTCCTCAGAACTGGAAGGATTCTGAGGAAGGGTCATTGGACCCAAAACGTTCACCCTGATTTCTCTTCACAGATGCTGCCAGGTCTGCTGAGCATTTCCATCAATTTCTGTTTTAGTTTCAGTCTATTTTGGATCTGTCAATGTATAATGAGGTAAATTTTATAAGATGACCTCAGAAAGGAAAAAGAAAACTCCCCAGAGAATTCTGACCATAAAATGAGATAATTTAGCTTTGAGTTTTATTGAGAGGGATTTGGACCAGAAATGTGTGTATGAAACCTAAATGAGGCTGATTACATCGGAATGAGGGCAGAGTTGGCTAAAGTGGCCGGGGAAAGGGATTTTGTAGATAATACAGTTGAGAAACAATTGCAGAGGCTTAAGATAAATAGTTCAAAACTCACAGCAAACATATATCCCTGTGAAGAAGGAGGATTCTATGAATTCAATAATTCAATTCTGGTCTCCCTGCTTAGGAAAGATGTTAAACTTGAAAAGTTGCAGTAATGATGTTACAAGGATTGTGCCAGGGTCAGATGGTTTGAGCAATAGGGAGTGGCTGCATAGGCTGGAGCTATTTTCCCTGGAGCGTTGGAGGCTGAGGGGTGACCTTGTAGAGTTTGCTAAAATCACAAGGGGCATGGATAGGGTAAATAGCCAAGGTCTTTTCCCCAGGGTGGGGGAGTCCAAAAGCAAGACAAAGGTTTAAGATTAGATTAGATTCCCTGCAGTGTGGAAACAGGCCCTTCAGCCCAACAAATTCCACTGCCCCTTTAAGCATCACACCCAGACCCATCCCCATCCCCATATAACCCACACACCCCTGAACACTACGGGCAATTTCCCATGGCCAATCCACCTAACCTGCACATCTTTGGACTGTGGGAGGAAACCGGAGCACCCGGAGGAAACCCACACAGACACAGGGAGAATGTGCAAACTCCACACAGACAGTCACCCGAGGCTGGAACCGAACCCGGGTCCTTGGTGCTGGGAGGTTGCAGTGCTAACCGCTGAGCCACCGTGCCGCCCTTCATGGGAAATGCAGGGTTACAGGGATAGGGTAGGGGGATGGGTCTGGGTGGGATAGTCTTAGGAGGTCCTTGTGGACTCGAGGGACGGAATGGGCTGCTTCCACTCAATAGGGATTTTCTGATTCTATATGAGGCACTAGTCATAGCACACCGGGAATACCATGAGTAATTTGGATTTGTTTATCTAAAGTCCACAGGACATAATCTCAGAGTAAGGAGTCATCTATTGAAAACTGACATGAGGAGGAATTTCTTCCAGGGTGAACGTGTGGAATTCTTTCCCGCAGCGGGTAGTGAGGGTTGAGAGTATCTGAGGCCGCGACAGGCGATAGAGTCGTGGATTGAGGGGCAAGGTGGTATTGAGGATCACCGGATCAGCCATTGGCTGGGCTCACTGATGGAGCGATGGCGATGGGCCGAATGGCATCGTGCTTACCTCCACATCTTGCTGGTTCAGCGGGAGTGGTTTGCAATGAGGATCCGAGCGGGTGAGGTGGTTTCTTAGGAACTACCAGCTCATTGCAAGTGGCTCATTGCAGTGCGACTTTTTCTGTATTTGCAATTTTGCAGAAGAGAGAGAGAATTTTTAAAAAAAAATTCCCAAGAACAAAGTGGATAACCGGGGAGCAAACAGGTGTTTAAATTTTCTCGACACACAGTTTCCTGCTGTTTAAAGTCGAGCTCTCCGCGCTGGAAGGAGTCAGTCCTGCAAAAACCAGTGATATTCCTCACACCCCGATGAATAATTAACCAGAAGGTCCGCCTTTTATTTGGGTCTGGAGCTGCTTTCCCAGCTCTCCAGCGAGGGGAGAGTGACCAGCTGCAAGGAAAGGAGCAGAGCAAAAACAGGTCATTTACACCCCCTCCCCGCCCCCCCCCAAAAAAAACTTTTCCCCTCTCGTACCCCTGTTGTAAAATATTCGCTTTGATCTGCACCATGTCTCACTCAGCGAATCCAGTCTATAGATCGACACTGAATACCTACCAGGTGAGTTTGGGGGGCTGTTGTGCAAATGGTTGCGTTGGAAACTCCAGTCTCTTTTATCTTATTGTTACGAAAGAGTGGATATAAGCTGCAGTTTTGTTTTGACATAGAATGGACATAAACTTTACTTTTTGTTATAGAGTAGACATAAACTGGATATATAAGTTGTGGTTCTTGATTGCTCCTTCTGGGTGGCTCAGAGGTTAGCACTGCTGCCCCACAGCACTAGGGACCCAGGTTCAATTCCACCTTTGGTCTGGGTGACTGTCTGTGTGGAGTTTGCATATTCTCCCCATGTTATGTGTGGGTTTCCTCCCACAGTCACAAAGATGTGCAGGTTAGGGTGGATTGGCTGTGCTAAATTGCCCCATAGAGTCCCGGGGTGTGTAGGCTAGGTGGCTTTAGCCGTGGGAAATGTAGCATTATATGGCAGGGTTGGGGGTTTGAGTCTAGGTGGGACGCTGCTTGGAGGATTGGTATGGGTTGATTGACCTGTTTCTGCGCTGTAGGGATTATGTGTTTCTTTGCTCCAAGTTCTCACGGTGTTTATCACCTATTTTGTTGCAGTTCCCTTCTTGCCAGCACCCACAACACTCTGTGCCTTACGCCCCTTTCACCTGTCCTCACACCTCCCGACATTTTCACGTAGCACCTTTTCTCATGGTCTCAAAGTACACTGCAGCAGATGGAGTGCTTTTAAGGTCACTGTTGTAAAGTCTTACCCAGTTTGCCCACAGCAAGCTCCTATCGACAGCAATGCATTGAGGTTTTGTTGAGATTGGTTGATGTTAAATATTAGCCAGGACACCAGGAATTACTGTTCTGCTTTATCTTGAAGTTGACAACCTTGGTTCGATTTAGTCTGGTAGTTGCTGCTGTGAAGTGTCTGCCACTGACAGCTAAACCACATGCAAGGCACTATGTAAATGCAAGTTGTTGTTGTACAACCTGAAGGAATGTGAAAGTCATGGGGCCTAGAATTTTTCTGGGAAAGTGATGGATGGTTGAAGACTTCCTGAAGTTGAAAGGTTGTTCAGTCTGCAGTGGGTGGTGAAGGAGAGAGATGGTGTGACTTACAATTTGTCGCTAAGTTGCTGGAAGAATTACAGCCACTGTAGACAGTTAGGGCTGGTCATTGTAAGGAACCCTTCAGTGTTGTGAATGATGTTTCAATGCCACTCCTCCACTGTTGCCCAGAAAGAGAGCAGTTAAAACTATGGATTCATGGTCAAACAAGCTCTTAGTGGTTTATTTTAAACAGTTAAAATATTCTTGCTTACTGTTTTATTCACAGTTTCATTTTCCAGTTCAGTTCTCTCTGTTTATTTCTCTTTCTGCCTGTAATTTAAGAGATTTGATTACTGGGCAAGGATAACGATTAATGTGTCAATATTTGCCCAATGAAACACAATGAAATACTCTATGGTACCAGCTGATGTTAAGAATTATATGTAATTGACAGTACAAGAACAGGTCATTTGACCCATCTGATTGATGCCTGTCTGGAATCTTTTCCACGCTGCTGTGTATATTCTTCATTCTTCCATGGGATGTGGGCATCGCTGGCAACGACAGAACATGTTCATCCTTAATTGCCCTTGAACTGAATGGCTTGCTTCAAAGTAGATGCAAATTACTGCAGATGCTGGAATTTGTACTGAAAACAAAAAGTGCTGGAGTTCACAGCGGGTCTGGCAGTATCCATGTAGAGAGAGCAAGCAAATGTTTTGATTCGAGATAACTCTTCATCAGAACTTGCTTCAAAGGGCAGTTAGGAATGAACCCCAGTTGTTTAGGGCCTGGAGTCATCAGACTGAGAAAGAATGAAAGGCCACTCGTGAACAGGTGGAACGAAAGAATGATAGTTTCAGGGCCACTCATCATTGAGACAACCTTTTGAATTTGGGATTTTATAAAATTGTAGTTAAATTTCAGGGGGTGCTCTGGTGGGATTTGAACCCATGTCTTTTGAGGATTAACTTGTGTTCCCGGATCACGAGTATGATGGTATCACAATGCAGCCAGCAGGCAGGGCACACTTTAAGAATGAGTGGGACAGCAATTATTATTGGTTCAGGATCCAGATTGTATTAATTCGAGGGGAGGCTGTCACTGGCAATCAAATGATGTTCCGATTTTGTATAGCTGTTCCTGCCTTTAGCCTAACATTCCACCCCTACGTACTGAAACCCAGCCTCAGTAAAACATTTGAGGATATTTTGTCTACATTTGCTGGTCGTCTTTCTTTCCGAGGCGCATTCAAATATGATTAAGTAGTCTTTCTTTTACTGTGAGATGTAGTAGTGGTGAAAGAAAATGGAGCAGAAGATATCGAGTTCTATTAATCAGGTAATTGTTCATCTTAAAACTATTGGTTTACCGCTGCATTATTTATTAACTCTGAACCTGGCTGGACTACGGGAAATATTCTTAGCTCATTGTGCCGTTTCAGGCTGCCAGCTTAGAAAATATGGTTAGGCCTCAGCTTCCATCAGCTGCTGATCGTCCAAGATAAGTCAATGAGTGCAGGAATGTCTCTGATTTTTGCTCTGTGCTTTTGGCCCAAAGCGTTAACTTTGCTGCTTCTCTGATGTTGTCTCACCTGTTATGCTCCACATTTGTTGAACCTGGTTTCCAGCATCTGCAGTCTCTCCTGCTCTGTGCTGCCCGATTACTGGTGGGTGAGGGTAATGCGGATGGAAGCTTTGCTCTTAGCAGTTATAGACCAGAGAGAAGAAAATCAAGCCTTGGCTGTTTTTGCCACTCGGGATTCCTTGTGGAAAGTTCAGACGCTAGGTCTTAGAGCAGACCATCGCGTCCCATGGCTTTTTTAAAAATTCTTTCACAGGATACGGACAGAGGCAACTGCTTGATTCTGGTTTCTGTTGGGAGTATCGTGGCAGGTGTTTTCTCGACCCACTGTGGTCCATGTTGTAAAGGTGCACCGACCATCCGCTTAGATAAGGAGTTCCAGGAATTTGACCCATGAACAACAAAGGAAGGACAATAATACATAGGTTTACACATGACCACAGAAGCAGGCCAATCAGCCCAACCAATCCATACTGGTACTTATGCTCCATTGAAGCTTCTACCCATCTTTCCTACTCTGAATCCATCCTCACTTCTCCCTATTCACTTCTCCTCCTTGTGTTTGCCTAAGTTTCCCTTAAATGCATCGACACGACTCACTTCAGCCTCTCCCTGCGGTAGTGACTTCCTCATTCCCATCACTATCAGATAAATCATTTTGTTTTGAATTCATGGTGACTAACTCCTAGATCTACACTTTACCCTTGTATTGTGACCTTGCTGTGAGTTTGGGTTAAAGACAGAAATGTTGAGGTGAAGCCTAAGTCAAGAATGATCTTTAGGTGTAGACTTCAAAGTAACACTTTATCGTGCGTTAACACTAAATACTGCTATACGCGATAATCATAAATATTATCAGACTCTGACCTTAGATTAACCTTTGCTTGATATAACTATATCATCTTCATGTGCTCAAGTGAGTCTTCCAGACCAGATTGTTGAAGTCTGGCAATCATTTGGTGTTTCTCCACCCACTCTTTGATATTTATACCCAGTGATGTGTAGCTCTTTGACATCAGAACAAGGTTGCTCCGGTGCGCTTTTGTATACCATTTACTACAAAAGGAAGCGTGCAGTTTGTAGAAAAAACTTTTCTTAATTTTAAAGACCTCTGTTAGATCAACCTTTTCTTCCTCAATGTTTCTGCCAATGTAACAACCATTGCAATCTCAGAAAAAAACTTTATTGCTTAAACCTCTCAGCAGGAAAAAAGTGTCGCAGTTATACATGTGAAATATTTATGTACACAAATTCTGATTTTTAAATGCTAAGGCATTCATGAATAGCCAAGAACAGTTTTCAATTTATCTTATTAGGTGAGCAACCCTGTTTTCTTTCCTTGGATTGAATAAAATACTCGCAATTTGTTTGACCAAGATCCAAGCAACGTGTACTTTGTTTTCTTGAACATGTTTAGAAAATGACACAGATCTTGTTAAAGCTTTCCATATTGTTTTCACCAGGACAAGAACACCAATGTGTCCACAGCAACACCTCTACCAATCAGGTTCCACTTGCCAGCCAATGAATGTGGCCCTCTCAGGCAGTACAAATATGTTGTTCTACTTTACAGTGATATTTCTTGCCAATTGTCCTATAAGTTTGATAAAATATGTTTTTTGTTTTCAGCAAAACTCAAGCTTTGTACCAGATTTTATTTTCTTTTATTTGATGGGATGTGGTGCTGCTAACAAGCCCAGAATTTCCTCCCCATCCCTAATTGCCCTTAAATTGACTGGCTTGCTAGGACTATTTTGGAAGGCATTGTTGTGGTTTGGGAATCACAGACAGACCAGATCTGGTAAGGATGGCAAATTCCCATCTGAAAGGTAATGGATTGTGATGGCTTTTTACAATAATCAATGATGTTTGTCTGATGTTGATGGCTTTCAATTCCAGATTTTTCCTTTAATTGAATTGAAACGACAGCAGCCCCATGTGGTGGGATTTGGACCCAAGCCCCTGAATTACCAGGTCCAGTGTCATTGCCTGTGCATTACCATCCCTCTGTTGTAATTCAGTGCTTATGTTTGGCTGTTTAACCTTTTTGTGTTTGATCACAGAACATTATGGAACAATACAACCCTGGACTGCAGAATCTTGTGTTCCTTGGGACAAATTTTGTCCGGGCTTTCCGAGGTAAATATTGAGCCACAAGGTTCCTGTCGTATTTAGTTCTTGTAATAATGTTGCCTTAAGGCCAGTTAAAGTCCAAGATTGAATGATAGCAGAATGGATTTGTACAGGATTTAAAGGATCTTCAAATAGAATAACTTCTGCTAATACATTGGCCAAACCTTCTAAATCTGTGTCCAACCAGCTGGATCTTCTGGATAGTTTATAGAATCCTTACAGAGCAGATAGAGGCCATTCAGCCCATTGTTCCTCACCCACCCTCTGAAGAGAATCCTACTCTATCCCCGTAACCCCACATTTACCATAGTTAATCCACCTCACCTACATCCTAAAGGGCAATTTAGTGTGGTCAATCCACCTAACCTATACATCTTTGGACTGTGGGAGGAAACCGGAGCACCCGGAGGAAACCCACACAGACGCGGGCAGAATGTGCAAACTCCACACAGATGGTCACCTCAGGCTGGAATCGAACCTCGGTGCCTGACGCTGTGAGGCCGCAGTGCTAGTCACTGTACGACCCTCGTCACGTTCTACTAATCTCTGAAGTTCAGATTGTTGATTGTGGGATCCTGGGATGTGCAACATGGCTGTTTTGTAAGGGCAGAGCCAAGTCAAGCAAAATGGCTATTGAGTAAACATGGCCATTCAGCCCCTTAAATCTGTGCTGGCTCTCTGTGGATGAAACAGGACAGTTGCGTCACCCCTCTCTCCATCCTCTTGAAGTGCAGGTCCGTTTCCTTCAAGTGCCACCCAGTTTCTTTCTGAAACCATTCATCATCTCTGCTTTCACCAGCTGTGCAGATGGAAAGTTCCATCAAGAAGGTGCTTCCTCATGTTCCTCTGTATATCTTGCACTGAACCTTAGATTGTGGTCCCTGGCCCTTGTACCCTCAATCATGTATTGGAACATTGTGTACAGGACATTAATGAGGCCGCTTCTGGAGCACTGTGTCCAGTTCTGGCCAGTGTGCTTTGGAAGGATGTTATTAAGCTGGAGAGGGTATGAGTTATAAGGGTAGACTGAAAAGGCTAGGTCGTTTTTCACTGGAGCGAGAGGTTGAGGGTGACATTATAGAGATTTATACAATCATGAGGGGCACAGATCAGGTGAATAGCAAAGGCCTTTTCCCTAGGATGGGGGTAGGGGTGCGGGTTCAAAACCAGAGGGTATATTCTGAGGTGAGAAGAGAAAGATTTAAAAGGGACCTGAGGAGCAATGTTTTCACACAGGGGGTGGTTCGAATGTGGGATGAGCTGCCAGACGAAGATGGTAGATGCAGATACAGTTACAACATTTAAAGATATTTGGACAGGTCTATGAATAGGAAAGGTTTAGAAGGATGTGGGCCAAACACAGGAAATTGGCACTAGTTTAGTTTGGGAAACTTGGTTGGTGGATGAGTTGGATGGAAGGGCCTGTTTTTGTGCTGTAAGTCTGTGTAACTCTAGAACTGTTGGGAATAGCCTTTCTTTTGTCTACCTTCTCTAAACTGCTTGCACCCCTCTATAAAATCTCTCCTCCTTCATCTATAATGTGTACAGACCATCCCCAGTTTCGTGAACCACAGGTTGCCTCCCCAGTGCAGGATCTCATCAGATCTGGCAAGATAATCTAAGTAAAACGCAAACACCCATGCCTCCATAAGCAGTGTTTTTTGTTCAGTGGCTAGGAGCAGCTTTTATTTCCTGCAGGCCCGACATTGCTGTATTGGACATGGGTTCGTGGTCCGAGACATCATCGTCCTTCACGTTCAGGAGCTCCAGCTGATCTTATCGTGAAAAGCCTGAAGAGATGGTATTGTAGGCTGTGGTGGCCATGGGTTTGAGAGAGGGCAGTCAATCAGTCAGGAACCATACAGAACCCTCATCTTTGACCATGTGGAATCAGAATGAGGTGAGGACATTATCGAGTGACCAGGCAACATTTAACATTGAGGCTCATTATAGAAATAATGACCACTTAGATCGCAGGGTTGGACAGCAAGTGGCAGCAAGGAATCGATCCCCTCAGACAGATTGGAGGTGGCTCAGTGAAGAGATTCAGGCGAGTGGTTTGGATGTAATTGATTTTGTACTTTTCTGGTGTCAGTTGTGATATTTATATTGGTATTGCTGCAAACTATTGAGCTATCCCTCATTGAATTTAACCAATTCTGATGTATGTGATTTCAATTATTGCTATCACATGTACCTATGTACAGTGAAAAGTTTTGTGTAGTGAGCAGTACAGCCAGATTATAGCAAACAAGGATGTACAGATCATAAGGTGTTTAGAGAGTCGTGCAGGAATATGTCTGCACAGGAGGTCCAGAAAGCAAGATCAGCATTAGATTTGAAATTTGAGAGGTCCATTCAGAAGTCTAATAACAATGAGGAAGAAGCAGTTCTTGAACCTACTGGTGCATGTGTTTGAGATTCTGTATCTTCTGTCTGATGGAAGAGGTTGGAAAGGAGTATTACAGGGTGGGAGGGGTCTTTGCTGTTGGCAGCCTTTCTGTGGCAAACGAGAAGTGTAGATGGAGTCCATGGAAGGGAGGTTGGCTTTTGAGATGGGCTGGGCTGCGCACACAACTTGCTGCAGTTTCGTCTGGCCCTGGACAGAGTAATTGTCCTACCAGGCCATGATGCACCCAGAGAGAGTGCTTCCTACAGTGCATCTGCAAACGTTGGTGAGGAACCTTCTGGACATGCTAAATTTCCTGTGTCTCCTGAGGAAGAAAAAGCATTGTTGTGCCTTCTTGCGTGTTTGCGAGTGAGGGAGGGAGGGAAAGATGACTTCACTTGCCGGCACAGTGACTGAAATGGCCTTTCTTTTGAGTGTGAGCCTGAACATCAAGGCTGATCTGTAAGCAGCCTCACTTGGATGTCGGTGTGTAGCTCCAGATCCTCTTGGGCCTCGTCCCAAGGGCACCGAGACCTCCTGAACATGAACGAGGATGACATCTCAGAGCACAAATCCATGTCCAATGCAGCAATGTCAGGCCTGTAGGCAGTAAAAGCTGCTCCTGGCCACTGAACAAAGAACACTGCTTATGAACTCAAGGATGTTTCTGTTTTACTTAAATTGTCCTGCCAGTTCTGATGTATATCGCTGTTGAATTGTACAATCTTTACTGCTGTTTCTCTGCGGTTTGACTGCCAAATACCGCATTTGTCCAAGGATTTTAACTGTGTTCAGTCTAGTGCTGTGTGGAACCTAGTGTTAGTTTTTAATTTTGTTTCGTTTAACTTATTTGTACCTACAGACCTTGCAGCTCCGGTGGCAGGTTTTCTGCACTTTTCACTACTCCTGTATCTCTGTCTTTGAGTACATGTGACAACAAAACTTAATTTTAATTTTTCCACTCAACCTGTTCAGAGGTGTTGTTATACACTTCTGGAGCAAGTGGGACTTGAAGCTGGGCCTCCCAGTCCACGGTAGGGGCACGACCACTGCGCCACTAGGGGACTTGGGAAAGCCTCTGGTAGTCTTTTTTTAAAATCAACCCACTCAGAAATGTTATTACAAACCTCTGGAGCAGGTGAGACATGAACCTGGGCCTCCCAATCCAGAGGCAGGGATGCTACCACTGTGCTACCGGAAGGCGCCAGAAACACACATAATTTCATTTATACCTATTTTTCTAATTACCTCTTACCAGAGGTGTTATTACGTACCTCTGGAGATGATGGGATTTGAAGCTGGACATCCTGGTCCAAAGTAGGAATGCTATCATTGTGCCACAAGAGGGCCCCAGAACATCTCTTGTAATTTTTTTTTAGTTAACCTATTTTGTCTTAATCAACCAATTCAGAAATGTTATTAGAGCAGGCCAGGCAGCATCAGAGAAGCAGGAACGTTGACTTTTTGGTTAGGGATCCTCCTTCATATCTGAAATTCCTGAAGGCCCCGACCCAAAACATCAACTTTCCTGCTCCTCTGATGCTGCCTAGCCTGCTGTGTTCCTCCAGCTCCACACTGTGTTATCTCTGACTCCAGCGTCAGCATTTCTTACTATCCCAGAAATGTTATTACACACCTCTGGAGCTGGTGAGACTTGAACCTGGTGGCGTCCCAGTAGACACACTACCACTGTGTCACAAGAGGCCCCCAAGTGTTACATCCGTCAACTTCCATTCCATTGTGTCGCAGAGGCACTTAATCCAAATCATGCAGCACAGAAACAGACCGTTTGGTTCAACTTGTCGGTACCAACGAAGTTTCCCAAACTAAACCTGTCTCATCTTCCTGGATTTGGCCTGTATCCCTCCATATCTTCCCTATTCATGTTCATCTGTCCCTTAAATGATGTAACAGAAGCTGTACCCACCACTTCCCCTGAGATAAAAGTAAAAGAGAAAGGTGAAGTAGACAGCCCCGAGATAGATGGTTTCCATTAATGCACCCAGCAGTAAGTTTACCCTGGAAATGAGCATTTGTTTTAATGAAATGCCAAGGAGACTCCACTGCAAAGTCAATGGATAACATGCACTGCACTGGTTATACAATGTAAAAGTACTTTTAGGAAAAAAATAAATAAAGCACTTACATTTAAATACCTACTCCCACCCAGTCCCAAGTTCTTGGTGCATAACTTTACATTGAATTAATTACTTCTGCGATGTACTCAATTAACCATCAAATCTGAGAAACAGCTGACACGCTCAGACACCCAATTTGGTTTTGTTTTTGGTGATGTTGATCGAGGGATAAATATTCATTGGAACAGATCCACACACAGGTATCCCTACAGAATGTATTAGATACTAACAGTGGTGAGCAAACTCTGTTAAATCTCCCTTTCAGCTGCTCTTTAAGGAGGAATGTTCCAGTCTATCCAGATAACTGCCTCAGCTCATCAACAATATAATAACATCTGGATTATTCATTTTATACAATTGGGCTTATTGACGTAAGTGGTGTATGGCCTTAATGCAACAGTGCTCTAATTATTAATGATAATACTTTAGTTATTTACATATTAGCACCCTGATTATTGGCAAAATTATTTCCCAGTTCCTGAAGGGATAGGTGAGTAATTCTTAATGAAACAGGAACTGTATAAATAAGTGGATCCTCATTCATCATAAGGCCATACAGTAGAAACCTAAGAGCACAGAAGTTGGGCATTCACTCCATTGCACTGGTATTGTCTCTGAAAATGCTTTCAATCTGCCCAACTCCTCTGCTCCTTGCCTTTGAAAACAATTCCGTATGAAAGCAAAGTCCAATTCCCTCATGCATGCACGTTACTGTTGGATCAAACATTCAGACAATGTCCCTCAGATCATCAGAACTCACTTGAGTAAAATAATCTTTCCTCGACTGCCCCCTTGGACTTTTAGCCAATTACTTTAGGTTGTGTTCTGTGATTACGAGCTATCCTGTACTGGAAAGAAATTTTGTCCTTGTCAGATAAAACTGCTGCAGAAATTTCCACACCTTGATAAAATCATTCTTCATCCTCAAAGACAAATCATCTCAGATTCTGCAGTCTGTCTGTGGGATGTGAAAGTTTGGGAAACTTGGTCAGCATGGACAAGTTGGACCGAAGGATCTGTTTCCATGCTGTGTGACTCGAAGCAGTTAGAAAGGCAAATGGCAAATTGGCCTTTATTGTAAGAGCACAGGAACAAAGAAAGGGTTGTAGTGAGGCTACCACACTGAGGAGGTGTACACTTTTGATCTTCATATTTACAAAAGGAAATAATGATGCTGGGGCCAGTGGACTGAAGGCTCATGAACTAGATCCTTGCGATGAAGAGTTTGCCCCATGATGAGTGGCTGAGTTATTAATTGGGTCTGTATTTACTGGGGGCTTAGAAGAATGTGATACAAATTGGCTGAGATATATAAGTTTCTGAAAGGTGGAGGCAGAGAAGTTGTTTCTGCTGACTCGGGAATCAGAAACTCAGCTGGCACAGTTGGAAGAGGTTTGAGGACTGAGATGAGAAATTACTCCACTGCAAAACTATAGAATTCTCTACCCCAGAGGGCTGCTCCATTATTGAATATCTTTAAGGATGGGAGGAACAGTGTTTTGGTCCGTCTGGGAGGGGACTTCGGGGAATGGGCAGAAAAGTGTGGTAGGATTATATTAAATGGCAGAGCAGACAGTCCATTCCTGCTCCCGTTACTTGTGTTTTCTGGCAACAGCCTGGTCAGTCCTCTCCGCAAATAGACCATAATATCCTTCATAGAGTGTGCTGCCCAGCACTGAACATAATACTCCAGCTCAAAGCTAACCAGTGATCTACAAAAGTTACAGTGTTAGATCTTTGTGATGCACTCGATGCTTCTATCAACAACATCAAGGATTCTCTGCAATTCTTTCATTTACCAACTTCCCTGGGTCATCTTGCCCCAGTGCTATCTGAATAACTGATTTGGGACGAACCCCATGCAGACAGTTGCCTGAGAGTAGAATTGAACCTGGGTCCCTGGTGCTGTAGAGGCAGCAGTGCTAACCACTGAGCCACTGTGCTACTCCACCCTCCCTGCCCCACTACCCCCCAACTTATAATAGCGCTTTGTGTGTGGTTAATGTAAGATTGCTGATCTAGTTGGCCACTGTTACACATTCCATTTGTGTTTTGGCTCCTAGATGTTAGAGATAACTGTGTTTTAGACAGGGAAATGTTTAGAGCTCTTTGTCTTTGATCCAATCTGCCTTGCTGCCTAGGTAGCAGGTTGCTTTCGGCCCCAGTGCATCTGTGAATGCGACCTACAGGAATAGTTGGACTTAGAATTAGTTCCAGGCTAATCAGTTACCTGCTGTAGAGGTGTATCATTTCATGTTCAAATAAATTGAGTAAAGTAACACATAATTGCCACACACAAAGAGCTATTATAAGTTGGGGGGGAGTGGGGCAGCGGGGGGCGGGGGGGTGGGGAGTAGCACAGTGGCTCAGTGGTTAGCACTGCTGCCTCTACAACACCAGGGACCCAGGTTCAATTCTACTCTCAGGCAACTGTCTGCATGGGGTTCATCTAGGTGCTCCAGTTTCCTCCCACAATCCAAAGGTGTGCAGGTTAGATGGATTGGCCGTGTTAAATTCCCCATGGTGTTCAGAGACGTGTAGATTAGGTGGGTTATAGAGATAGGTCTGGGTGAGATGCTCTGAGGGTCAGTGTGGACTTGTTGGGCCAAAGGGCCATATTGTAGGGATTCTATGAACTCATGATCTGAAGTTTATAGAAACATAGAAATAGTAACAGGAGTGGGCTATTGTGGCCTTCAAACCTCTCACACAGTTCATTACACTCATGGCTGATTTTCTACTTTAATTCCCACCTTTACCCTATACCAGTTGACTTCCATGTGTCAACACTAACATGTTCAACAGTTCAATTGTTCTGTGTTTGATTGTGGTGACCAACCTATGTTTACTGCGCTTGATTGATTAAGCCGAGGGGTTGATTCAGGCGTAGAAGGTGCTAGAAGCTCTCTTCGTTCATTTACGGGATGAGGGCATTGCTGAACAGGCAGCATTTATTGCCCATCCCTAATTGCCCAGAGTCAACCACATTGCTGTGGATCTGGAGTCACATGTAGGCCTGACTAGGTAAGGATAGCAGTTTCCTTCCCTAAAGGACGTTAGTGAACCAGATGGGTTTTTAGCAGTGGAGGATTGTAAAGCATTGTATAAAACTCTGAGAATGGCATTCCTGCACAGTTTAAAAAAATCTAGTAACAACTCTGTGGTGCCCCGAGGAAGATCCAATCTGTAAAGTCGAGCTTCCCGAAATGGACGTTAGGAATTGAAGCTGAAATTTTGGGGTCTCGGCTTGTGAGAGTGCAATGGCTGGCCTCCTGTCACCCTGATCTTATTAGCTTCTATCTCCCACCACCGCTCCCTGCAGAACCATGGCTGGTTTCAAACCTCGAAATGGGATTCTAGCGCTGTCAGGTTTGATGTAAGACTTGAAACACTTGCGACATTTCATTTTTCTTCATTTAACCTATTTTTCTAATCAATCTGTTCAGAGAAGTTATTACTGAACCCAGACCTCCCTGTCCAGGGAATAGGGATGCTACCAGTGGCACCACAAAAAGGCATCTGACACCCAAGACATTAGCTCCAGCCTTAAACCACCACCATCAACATTCTCTGTCTATCGTTCTGCCCCGCCTTACACTGAACACCCATTTTGCATTCGCTGGGTGGCTGTTTTGTAATTGGTAATATTGTTTCCTGTCTCAAATTGGTTTGAGAATGAACAAATGCACTATTGCTTTCTGAATGCCCTATGTTATCTGTTCCCAGTGTGTTCATAGAATCCCTACAGCTTGGAAGCAGATCATTTGGCCCATCTGGTCTGTACCGACCCTCCGAAGAGCATCCCACCCACCCAGACCCATTCCCCTCACCTATCCCTGTAACCCTGCATTTCTCCTGGCTAACCTGCCCAGCCTGCACATGCCTGGACACTGTTGGGGCAATTTAGCACGGCCAATCCACCGTGACCTGCACATCTTTGGACTGTGGGAGGAAACCGGAGCACCCGGAGGAAACCCACACAGACACGGGGAGAATGTGCAAACTCCACACAGGCAGTTGCTAGAGGGTGGAATCAAACCTGACTCCCTGGCACTGTGAGGCAGCAGTGCTAACCACTGAGCCATCATGCTGCCCTGATTGATTATTTATTATAATTTGGAGCCATGCCCAGGAGATTAATGTTTCATTGAAGGAGAATACTGGACAATCCAGAAGGGCTTGGTGACTCAACGTTAATGTTTCCTTTGAATTTGTTCCTGGTGAGAAGCTCAGTGTTTTGACTATTCCAGAGCTATTCTTTCTGAAAGTCAAGTGTCCTTTTTTGTGGTGTGTAATTGAGTGTGTGCGATTCCCTTGTTGAGGGACTGAGTCATGGCAACATGTTGATTTATTGCCTTTGTTGTCCCTTGCATAAACAAGGCAGATGGCTAGTACTGTTTATTTAGTAGCTGTAGGCTCCTGAGTTCTTAATTGACCAAGTGTGTTCACTGTAACAAACAAACATTCCCAGAATGGTTTTGTTTTGAGGGTGTTTAGCGTCTGCTGTTTTTTTTCTCTCAATGTTATTGCTGGGCTACACCAACAACAAACCTGCATTCATAAAGCACCTTTAACAGGCTATTTGAAGACCTAAAGTGCATGCAGATTCTGCAGCAGTGGCCTCTCTTGTGGCTCTTATCAAAAGGTATAGAAAATTGGAGCAAGAGTAGGCCATTCAGCCCTTTTGAGCTTGCTACGTTATTCAATGAAATCACGGCTGATCATCCAGCTGGTACTGTGTTTCCACTTTCTCCCCCTACCCTTTGATCCCATGAACCCTAAGACCTACCTCTAATTCCTTTTTGAAAACATTCAATGACTTAGTCTTAACTGCTTTCTGTAGCGAAGAATTCCACAAGTTCCCCACTCTCTGGATGAAGAAATTTCTCCTTGCCTCAGTCCTAAATAGTTTATCCCATATCCTCAAACTGTGAATCTCTGGTTCTGGACTCTCTCACCATCTCAGGAACATCCTTCCTGTGTTTAACCGAACTCGCTCTGTCAGAATTTTATAGGTTTCTATTTTTATTCTTCAAAACTCCAGTGAATATAATCCTAACTGATCCAGCCTCTCTTCATACATCAGTCCTGCTATCCCAGGAATCAGTCTGGTAAACCATTGTGACTAATGTCCCAAGACCACCAGAGGCTGAGGGGTGACATTATGGAGGTTAATAAAATGGTGACGGGCAACAGATAGAGTGAAAAGCCAAGGTTTTCTTTCCCCCAAGCTAGGGGAGTCCAAAACGGGATGGCATAGGCTTAAGGTGAGATGGGTAAGAAATAAAAGGGACCTAAGGGGCAACATTTTCAGCTGGGGGTGCCATGAACCTATAATGTTGCCCGCTATTTTGTAGCCTTGGCTTGGAGAGGATTCTGCGCTTTCCTTACATCCATGTTGGTGACTTTTATCAAACCCCTTTTCAGAAAGAAATTTATTTTGTTGTCTTATCAACCTTCTTTTCCAGTGTTGGTCACGGCAGCTAACAATTATTTTGTTGCGGTTGGGAAATTTGGCGAGCAAGCCCTACAGACTTCCACGTCGCAGACGCTGGGTAAGAGTCAAACTCCTTGGACAATCTGGGCTTCTCCCTGGTCTCGCTATGCTGGCCACTGCTGTTGTTGCCGGGAAGTATTGGTGGGGTTGGTTTATCATGTGCTGTTCCAGGTCTAGACAATCAGGAGCTGTCAAGTTGAATGGTTGACCAGACTAGACTATCTCAAAATATTTTAAGAAGGTAGCCTAGACCCAACTTCTTCTTATTTTAAAGGCAAATGTAATGTGCTATGTTCCAGATGCAATTCAATGTTAAGTAAAACACAGTTTATTTAAACACTGCATTTAAAATACAAACAAAGAAGAATTTAGAATAACTTAGCAGTATAATAGATACAGTAAGTATTGCTAATTAACTGCGGCAACATAGTAACATCTCATAAACATGCCCTTTGGCAAAAAGGCTAATTCAGAAAAAAGATTTTGCCCTTAGTAAAATATGGCAGCCTAAGAAGGGAACCCCTAGTTTTTCGCTGTAATCGAGAGAGGGCAGAATAGCTTCTAGTTCTTCAAGCCCAGAATAGCAACTGCTTAAAGCTAAAAATAAAAATTTTAAAAATAACCTAGAAATTCTGGACTGTGAGGATTGGTCACACCCAACCAGGCTGCTTCTATTGTTCCAACTTTACAAAAAAAAGCCAAGGCCACTCAAGCCGTTTATTTTACTGGCTCTCCATGTAGACTGCTCGACACTTCTGCCTTAAAGCTTCTCTTCAAAATAGCCAGGACAAAATCTCTTAAAGCCACAGCATTGTCACACATTGTCAGGGATTGTTGGATCAGGCAGAGCTCAGATTTAATGGAGAGTAAAACTCTTTGCACTCTCCATGACTTTGTTAACACCCCTGGCCCGTATCAAAATGAGATCTCTGTGTTCTGACACTCATGTCTCTGTGAACCCACGTTGATAGAATGGGAGCGTGCTGGATCTAAGTGGAATATTCTTCAGAGACTCGATGGGCCAAATAGCCTCTTTCTGCACTGTAGGGATTCTATGATTCTTCTGTTCTATGAGGAGACACCTTTTTGTTTAGCCTGAGCCAATGATCTCATGGGAATTAGGTTGAGATTACATCAAACCACCACGTACTGGACGATCTCCGACTGATTTCTCCTTTGAGAACAAGAGTTCAGGACCACGCCTACTTTACTAGAGTTTGACAAATTTTTTAAACATGGGTATCTGTTTAATAACCTTCAAATCCCTCCCAGAATGAATTTGAAAAACCTACAGAAACATAAAACAGGAGCTGGGGTAGTCCATTTGGCCCTTTGAGTTCTGATCTGCCATTCAGTACTGTCACAACTGATCTTCCAACTCAGAACCCTGTTATCCCTTTGATCCCTTTCACCCTAAGAACTATATCTAAATCCTTATTAAAATATTCAATGTTGTAGCAAAGGATCCCACAGACTCACTTCTGTCTGGGTGAAGATATTTCTCTTCATCTGAGGTAGTAGGAACTGCAGATGCTGGAGAACCTGAGATTACAAGGTGTAGAGCTGGATGAACACAGCAGGCCAAGCAGCATCAGAGGAGTAGGAAGGCTGATGTTTCAAGTCTGGATCCTTCTTCAGAAATCCCATTTCTGAAGAAATGTCCAGTCCCAAAACGTCAGCTTTCCTGCTCCTCTGTTACTGCCTGGCCTGCTGTGTTCATCCAGCTCTACACCTTGTTATCTCCTCATCTCTGTTTGTGTTTTAAAGCATGTCTCTCACTTTTCTGTCTGATCACTGCATTGTTACAGTGCAGAGATAGGCCATTCAGCCCATCAGGGCTGTACCAGTTCGGTAAGCCCAATCCACGTGCCTTTTCCCCATATTTCCACACCATTTCCACCTAAATGAAGTGACTGCGTTAGGCTGAGAGAGTCTTCAACTTGACTGACATGACTTAACTTCTCCCAATAAAGTTTACTCTGGAAGATGTCCATGTTTATCGGCTGATTTGAGTCACAATTCAACCACAAAGGGGAGCCACAATCAGACAAACTAGTAGACAGTGAGTAATCGGCACTTCCTGAGGCCAACCAACTTCCAACCTGCGATGTAGCGTTCCCCTTACTGTGAGGGATGGAATCCCCAAAAAAACCCACCGGCCTGAACATTGCAGCCTGACTGTTTAAGAGAGAAACCGAGCGCTTTGCCCTGGACCTTTGTTTCCTCACTGCAATAGTCACACGTTGCTAAGTAACGATATCGTGTGTTATCTGTCTGGAGGGCTTGTGGATTGGATGGGAGAGAGAATCAGAGACTCATAAAATGTGGCTAATCGTGATAGTTCCTTATCTCCCGCAGGGGACCATAAAGCACAATGTGACTATTTCCTTACTGTTTCTCCATGCTCACGTGGTGTAATAAGCTGCAGACTTTGGTGTGATCATAGTGTAAGGTGAATGGGCATTTTTAATATAGAGACCCAGAAACTAGAAGCAGGAGTAGGCCATCAGCCCTTCGAACGTACCCCGTTACTGAATATGATCTTTTTTTAAATTCATTCACAGGATGGCTTGTCCAGCATTTATTGCCTGCCCCCTAATTGCCCAGAGGGCAGTTAGAGTCAACTATGTTGCTGTGCACCTGGAGTCACATGTAGGCCAGACCAGGCAAGGATGGCTGCTTCCTTCCCTGAAGTGGATTTGTGAATCAGATGGGTTTTTCCTGACAGTTGTTAATGGATCCATGATCATCATTAGACTCTTAATTTCAGAATTGATTTATTGAATTCAAATTCCTTTACTTGCCATGGCAGGCTTTGAACCTAGGTCCCCAGGACATTACTTGGGTCTTTGGGTTGACTGTCCAATGATAATACCATTAGGCTGTTGCCTGCCCAGTGATGCTTTTGGTTGTCATGCCATGACAAGTAGATCCTGGAATGATCACTGAGAGCACCCCCTAGGATTGAACCTGGCCTCATCGTGTCATGGGGACAGCACAGAGGCTCCGTGGTTAGCACTGCCACCTCACAGCGCCAGGGACCCAGGTTTGATTCCACCCTCAGGTGACTGACTGTGTGGAGTTTGTACTTTCTCCCTGTGTTTGTGTGGGTTTCCTCTGGGTGCTCTAGTTTCCTCCCACAGTCCAAAGATGTGCAGGTTAGGTGGATTGGCCATGGGAAATTGCCCCATAGTGTTCAGGGGTGTGTAGATTAGGCAGGTTATAGGGATGGGTCTGAGTGGGATGCTCTGAGATTCAGTGTGGACTGTGTTGGGCCAAAGGGCCTGTTTCTACACCGTAGTGGGTTCTATGATTCTACGTCAAGACCAGCTTCATTCTGTCCAGTTTGAAACATAGAAATAGATAAAACTGGAATAGGAGGAAGATGTTCAGCCCTTCAAGCCTGCTCTCTCATTCAGTATGATCATGGCTGATCATCCAATTAATCTGCTGTTCCTGTTTTCTCCCTGTACCCTTTGATCCCTTCAGGGGTAAGAACACCATCGATCTTCTTGAAAACATTCAATGTTTTGGCATCAACCACTTTCTGTGGTGGAGAATTCCTCATGCTCCACACACTCTCTGGGTGTGGAGCATTTCTCCTCATCTCAGTCCTAAATAGTTTATCCTCACCTTAACCTGTGCTACCTGACTCTGGATTCCCTGGTCATCAGGAACATCCTTTTTGTCTTTACCCTGCCTAGTCCTTCAATGAAATACAACAAAACACTGCCAATGCTGAAGATCTGGAAATTGCTGGGAAAACTCAACATGTCTGTGGAGAGAAAGCAAAATTGACATTTTGTGTCCAGCGACCCTTCAGCAGAACCTGTGTGGTCACATCTGTAGAATTACAGCAAGACATCCCTGCTTCCTGTGCTCAAATCCTGTCACTATGAAGATCACCATACATGCGTCCTGCTACTTGGGGGTAGGTGGAAAAGTCAAGCATATGGATACAATGATGGAGATGAATGCGAGGGACTGTGGTGATGTGGTTTCTTAGGCCAAATACTACTATCAGTATGACATGGACTGAATCCTGCTTGGTGTTAGCTCATGCAACATACACCACAAATTTCAGTACTGTCAAAGACCAGGCTTTTAGATCATAGATTCCCTACAGTGTGGAAGCAGGCTATTTGGCCCATCGAGTCCGCACCAACCTCCGAAGGACATCCCACCCAGACACAACCTTCTTCCCTAACCCTGTAACCTTGCGTTTCCCATGGCCAGTGCACCTAGCCTACACATTCCTGGATGCTATGGGACAATTTAGTACAATGGCCAGTCCACCGAATCTGCACATCTTTGGACTGTGGGAGGGAAGCAGGGCGCCCGGAGGAAACCCATGCAGACACGGGGAGAACATGCAAACTCTGCACAGTCAGTCACTCTATCCAACCCTGGTCGCTGGCACTGTGACTAACAGTCACAGCAGTATTAACCACTGAGCCATTGTGCCACCCTTCTTGTTGAGACAGATATCTTGACGTTTATGAACAACGCACACTATTTATATTGTCCTAATATCACAGACTTATGCATAGTCTGCACTCTATGCTTACAGATATTATATGCACATAACTGCACACAAGACACTGACTGAGAGAGTGAATGCAGAGGAGGAGGTAGGTGCCTTCGTAGGCACATTATAATGTCATGCACCTGTCTTAAAAATGCGCTGCCTGCCTGGTCTGGAATGTGTTCAATAACATAACACACAGTGCAGGAAGAGCTGATGGTGTGGAGGAATTCAATGTCAGGACGAGATCGACACTATTTTGGCGTAGCCATAAATTGAGTGAATAGACCTGTGGACGATAAAGCCGAGGGTCACGTTGATCAAATTGCACGGCTGATGGGTAATTCATGTCTTGCAAGCCGACTGAGCTGAGTGATCAGAAGGAGTGGGGTCAAAACCAAAGAAGCTGACCCCCCTCCCCCATGATTGAGTGTGAAATCAAACTGGAGAAATGAGGCTCTTTAATCTGACATAAAATTGCTTCGCCTCGTGTTCTCTTTCCGAAGTTTGGATTGATCCATAGCATCACAATATCCACCGCTGGGAGGGACAGGAGGCAGGTCCCCAGTGCACACTCAACCAGAATGGTGACTGATCCCCATGTCACCACCACCAATCAGATCCATACCAGCTGTCTCCTGGGTCTGACCACCAGGAGATCAGGTTGCTGTGGCAGCATGCACTTTGACCTACATGTTGCAGTCCTGGATCTATGAGTAGTAATGAGAGAGACTCCGAAGTTCTTGCCAGCTGACCAAGAATCTCTCTCCCACTGTTACTGGCTGTCATTGAGTACATTGGAATGGTTTTATGAGTTGATACATAACCTGTTTGGCCACATTATGAAGGCACCTTCTTTTGGCTTCAAGGCCCAGAGAGCGACTTAACCCTGGAGCTCCTGGCTCAGAGATAGGGACTCTATCCACTCCACTGCAAGACATTTTACAGGAAAGGGACACAAGTATTGTTGGCTGGCCAGCATTTTACCCCAGTACTTAGGTGCCATTGAGAATGTGTGGTGGGGGTCACCTGTAGTGTGACATGAACCCAAGACCCCAGCACCGAACTTGGCTATCAGCCTCTGCTTGGTGACTGTGCGTTGTTGGGTATCTCAAAGCCTGCTTTGGAGGATGTTTACCCAAAGATCTGAGGCTGAATGTCCTTGACCACTGAAGGGTTCCCCAAATGGGAAGGAACATCCCTGCCTGGTGATTGTTGCGACGTGTCCTCTCATCTGTTGTCATAGCCATCTGTATGGTCTTGTCAATATACCACGCCTTGGGGCATGCTTGCCTGCAGAATGTGACATAGACAACATTGACTGAGACACATGAGTATCTGCCATGCACACACTGGGTGGCGTTCCCATGTTCGATGGTAGTTCCCATGTCAAAGATCTGACATGCCTTACTGAATTTGCCACGTGGTGTTGTGGTCAATGTTGTCCTGAAGGCTGGGTAGTTTGCTGCGAATGATGGTCTGTTTAAGGTTTGGTGGTTGTTTGAAGGCGAAAAGTGGAGGCGTAGGGAAGATCTTGGCGAAATACTCATTGTCATTGCTAATGTGTTGAGGGCTATGAAAAACATGGCGTAGTTTCTCTGCTACTGGTCCGAGCAGAGGCTGATATCCAAGTTTGGTCCCAATGAGGATGGCCTCAACCGGGATCTTGGGTTCATATCACACTACAGGTGACCCCACCACACAATACACTCTCACACACTCAACACATGTGCACACACACTCACAGACTCTCACACGTGCACACACACACACACACACAATTGTGCATCTATGAGGTGAATTTGTATTTGCTGATATCTTCTATTTTCTTCAAAAAGCACACAACTTATAGACAGTCAATCAATGTGGCATTTTATAAATTCCTACTTTAGCAATAAAACCTGTCTGACTCCAAACCAAACCACAGACAGGTTCTAAACAGGGCCTCACACCCAACATGCATTGTCTGACCTAAAAAGTCACCTCTTCTTTACACTGATAAAACCTCTAGTTCTCTCAGGACAGTGACTTGAAGGAATTTGGGGATTCACATGTGCATATCAATCAATTAAAACCTTCTAAATGATTAAAGATATAACAGCATCTTAGCACCTCATCAATCGTGTGATCTTTCACTTATAAATTCTGTGTCTGATACTGCCTCTTATTGACACTTGAAGAAGGAGTAAGGCTCCAAAAGCTTGTGTTTTCAAATAAACCTGTTGGACCATAATCTGGTGTCATGTGATTTCTGATCTTCTCCACCTCAGTCCAGCACCAGCACCTCTAGTGGGGGACACTGCTGCTATTGAATGTCGGTGGTGGAGGGAGTGGATGTGGTGCTAATCAAGCGGGGACTGCTTTGTCCTGGATGGTGTTGAGCTTCTTGAGAGCTGTTGGAGCTGCACCCATCCAGGCAAGTGGGGAGTATTCCATCACACTCCTCACTTGTGCCTTGTAGATGGTGTTCAGGCTTTGAGGGAGTCAGGAGGTGAGTTACTCATTGCAAAATTCCCAGCCTCTGACCTGCTTATGCAGCCACAGTTTTTATATTGGCAAGTCCATTCCATTCAGTTACTGGTAAATGGTAACTCCATTCTACACAGTACAGTCAGGGTGAGCCCAGAACACTGTGAACCTCAGTTTAAAGACTGGAACAAAACAGATGCAAACTAGATTAGGAAAAAGTCACTTCTGTCTGCTGTTAGGAAGAACATTGCAAAAGAAAAAATCCATATCAGTTAGCATTTATATAGCAACTTTAGCATGGTAAATCATCCCCAAGTGCTTCAGCGGAGGGTAATAAAGCATTAGCCAATATTTTTTGCAGGTAGCTCGATTTTAAAGGTTGTGGTAATATGAAACGTAGCAGTTGACTTTTGGAAAGGTCATTGTGGGGATTGTGTTAGGGTCAGGGTCAGGGTCAGGGTTAGGGTGAGGGTTAGATTCAGGGTTAGGGTTAGAGCACACGGCAACTACCATAATATAAAGACCACAATGCGTAATCTGCTATGACTCCTCCGTTTGCTTTTACCTTCTAATTTGTGAATTAACTGCAAAGCTGGTCGTTATTCCTCAATGAATTGATTTTCTTGTTTGTTCTCCTGTCCCTGTTAAGGTCAGGTCTTGTTGCAGATGACAGATACTCAGAGGCAACTCAGCAATGACCTGGAAGTAATTGTAAGTACTTTCTGTTTACGATGGGTCAAAGTTTCAGATTACACAGATCCCCTGAAGCCCCCCCCCCCCACAGCAACACACTCTCCAAGACAGTGCCGCATTCCCTCAGTACTGCACTCTGACTGCCAACCTGCTGCTCACATCTCCTGGTTGGGGCTTAAACCCATGCCCTTCTGTCTGTTCTCATCCCATTCAATCACTTTATTGGATCACCTCCTCTTCCAGTCTTCCTGTTCCGAAGACACAAGCATCTGGCTGTTAAGGAATTCTGCAAAGCCATCCATTATTCTGGGATTGGATTGATGGATGGAACTGGGAACCAGCCAGGACCCCATGGGATAGAGGGAAACGATCTACTTAAAGGGAGTAGCTGATCTGTGATCATTTGATTCATCATTTTTACATTAACTATTGCAAACTGGCTTTTGTCCAATCACATTGGCATCAGATTAAATCAATGACATTTTATAAACATTCGTCAAAGGTTGTAGACCCAAACACTGGCTGTTCGACCTTGAAGTGAACCACAGACCAGGTGATTTCTGACCTGGGTCCATCTGAAGCAGGGTAATTGGATAGACACTGAAGGTAATCTGTTTTATCCCTGATTCAGGACAATGCAAGCTAATTGTGTCACCACTGTACCTAACAAAATGTTGGCTCGGGCAAAACCTTATTACAATGGGATTAAGATACTAGTAAATATTTTGATAATGGTTAAATATTGAACAATTTAAATAGCTTTTAAATGAAGCTACATACTCTTGAATTTATTTGTATACTGAAGTGTTCATAGTTGTGCAAACCTTTCATGATTTTATACTTTATTTTATTGCACAGATTGGCTGTAACTGTTGTTAGGACTGAGACTGGGAGGAACACATTAACTTTCTCTAGTTCTTGTACTCCACATGTCACAACATGAATTTAATCGTTTTACATAATTCCTCATGTGACTAATTGTATACTTTAGGCTTAGTAGAAAATAAACTGTGAACCAGCCTTCCATAATAACCAAAAAATGATTGGCTTAATGTAAAATAAGACTCGGTAGAAACTCTTTTCTAATTGGAGGCTGAGAAATGACCTTTATAGAAGTTTATAAAACCATGAGGGGCATGGATAGGGTAATTAAGGAGTCCAAAACTAGAGGGCATAGGTTTAAGGTGAGAGGGGAAAGAGATCAAATAGACCTAATGGGCAACTTTTTCACACACAAGGCAGTGCATGTATGGAATGAGCTGCCAGAGGAAGTGGTGGAGGCTGGTACAATTACAACTTTTAAAAGACATCTGGATGGGTATATAAATAGGAAGGATTTAGAGGGATATGGCCAAATGCTGGCAAATGGACCAGATTAATTTAGATTGTCTGGTCGGCGTGGACAAGTTAGACCAAAGGGTCTGATTCCATGCTGTACATGTCCATGACTCTATGAACCTGTTCAGGGATGTTATTTCATTCCTCTGGAACAGCTGGGTCTTGAACCTGGCCTCCTGGATCAGTGGTAGGGATGCTACCACTGCACAGCCAGAGTCCTGAATTAAATTAAAGGTGATGCAGAACTGGTTAACCCAGTTTGAAATATGGAAGTATAAATATCTACCCCTCTAGATACATACAAAACAAACACATCCCCACGCAGGGCAAAGGGAAACAAATAGTTCTTAAAGCACAAAGGACAGGGTTTGAAGTGCAGGGAAGACTGTTAAGAATGTGTTCTGTGCTCCAAGACAGATGGCACTGACCATGTAGAGTTGTCATGGGGGACCTTTGCAGATGTGGTCATTCAAGAAATTATAAATGATCTCATGTCGAGGCTTCTCACGTGAGAGTGGCTAGACTAGGGCTCCTGGTAGCACACTAGATCCACAAGGGATCTTTCCCAGAAGGAATAGAACTGAGCTGAGAAGCTTCATTCATTCAGCAGACTTTTCCTCAACTACAGCTCGCTCACTCTCGGTCATCAGAGCAGTCAGCTGTTTTCACCAACGTGAGTTCGAGCAACACCAACAATTATCTGGGACCATGTGCTTTTTAATAAATGTCTCTTTAAAACAAAAATCCAGAATCTCTTTTTTTGTTGAACTTGAAAAATACAAAATCCAGGTAGCTCCACAGAACTTGCACCAATTTCATTTTTCCACAGTCCTTCCAAACCCAAGTCCTTAAATTAATATTACATATGAAGTCTTTATAAAACTGTATTTCAGTTTTGATTACCTATTTTCTTCATGTTGTAGTTGCAACTCCACTCAGGCAACTTTCCAATAATTCAATTATTTGTTTATCTATGTACCCATGCCCTTTTCTCGAGTGATTGGCCCATCACCTATCTGCCCAGATTTAAACAGCACCAGCTACTCGGGTTTGATTCCGCCCATGGGTGACTGTGTTGAGTTTGCACATTCTCCCTCTGTCTGTGTGGGTTTCCTGGGGGTGCTCTGGTTTTCTCCTACAATCCAAGGATTTGCAGTTTAGGGTGGATTGGCCGTGCTAAGTTGCCCCATAGTGTCCGGGGATACGCAGGCTTGGGCGGCTAGCCATGGAGAATGCAGGGTTAGGGGATAGTGTGAGTTGGGGGGGGAGTGTGTGTGCTGTGTCTGGGAGGGATGTTCTTTGGAGGGTCAGTGCAGACTCGAAGGGATAAATAACCTCTATCTGTACTGTAGGGATTCTATGATTCTTTAGGGAGGGAAATCTGCCATCCTTACTTGGTCTGGCCTACATGTGACTCTAGAGCAATGTGATTGACTCTTAATGCCCTCTGGATGGTGAGAGATGGGCAATAACTGCAGACCCAGCCATATTTCCATGATCAAATTAATAAAGAAAAAGTGTGCATTAATTAATTATACAACAAGGCTTGCATTCAATTCTGTCAAGTTTCTGACCAAATGCCGTGTTTTTGGAAGGTTCACTGAGTCATTCTACATCCTATGCACAAATGCTGCAATACTGTTGATCTTGATGCTTCACAACTGGCCCCATTGTTTTAATATTTGGTGTTTACTTTCGCAGTTTTGGAGATTCAATGATGATCTCCTTCAGGAAATGGATCGTAATACACAGTTGGATATAAAGTACATCAGTGTGAGTGAACCGAGACAAACTTCCTGCATTTAAGAGTCTTTTGCTTTTGGGACTGTGACATCAGTGGAAGGCTGTGGAGTGCTGGCTCATTTCACTCCAAACTTTATGGGTAGAGACAAAGAGAAGGGAATTCCGGATTTTGGGAGTTTTGCCCAGAAAGGAGATTTTGCTCTTGACTGTCGTACGGTTTTCATGTTAAGATGCAGTTTTCTGAGGTTTAACTCTCAACAGCTGGGGGTCTGAATCAGCCGTAGAACCACAGCAGCAACCAGCACAGCAAGAGGCCATTTGGCCTGTCAAGTCTGTGCTATCTGAATGAACTGTCTGCCCATTTTAAGCCCAAATTTTCAACATTTGGTCCGTAGCCTCGCAGGTCGGAGTGTTTCAGAGGTTCACCTCAACCACCAAACTGGTTGAGAAACCCCTAGCCTCTGGGTATCACCACCTTTGTTAATCCTGCTACTTTTAATCTGTGCCCATGGCTAATGAGCTAGCCTCTAGGTGTCTTCACTGTATCCGTTCAGCTCCTCATTACTTTAGAGACCTCAATTAACTGCGCCTCCTCTGTACCAAGGAAATTGACCTTCACCTGTAAATAGCATAAAGCAGGAGACAGCCCCTTAGAGGGGGTACCACTCATTTTGAATAAATCAGTTGAATGGAATGAAATGAAACGGACAGATAATGTCCCCTCAAAGGGGCACTGTAACAAAGTAAAGTCCCAGAAAAGAAAGTGATAAAGATTGAGAGTTGAATTTGCATGGTCACTGAGATAGCCTCTCCTTATAAGTGCTCCAATAATAGAACAACATCATTCAACTGCATGTTCCTGTCGTGACAAAGTCCAGACTATACGGGACGAAGGCTTTATTTCTGGGAGCATCCCTGAATGTGAGAATATCTGCCGTAAACTCTATTCTTTTTCTCCCAGAACAATCCAGTTCTTCAAGCAAAAATTACAAACTGTTCTCTTCCATGCAGGAAAGTAAACATCGATTTGAAATGGAACATAGGAAACGGATTGAGGTCCTGGGCAGGGCAAATGCAGAGCTCCGGCAATTGGAGAGAATGAGGAGCTCACAGACCAGAGACATGCAGGTAAGTGAAGGGCACTCGGTGGGAACATTGGGTGTGCATTCCTATAAAAGCCACATTTTTGGGATGATATGTTGGACAAAGTGGTGGATGTGGGTACAATTACAATGTTTAGAGGACATTTGGATAAATACATGAGTAGGAAAGGTTTGGAGAGATGAGGGCCAGGAGCAGGCAGGTAGCACTAGTTTAGTTTTGGATTATGTTCAGCATGGACTGGTTGGACCAAAGGGTCTGTTTCCTGTTGTATGACATATAGTCACAAACACAGTTCGGTTTTGTACAGTGGCATTTCAAGGAAACAAACAAACATTGGAGTTTGAATCTATCCACACAAAGCAAAGGCATCTCTTCCTTGAACCTGTCTATGTTTACATGCATTTTAGGGCCCAGAAGGGTCCGATAACTGAACAGACCCCCATATAACTTTGCCAGAAAATCCTTAGACGGTGGCCTTTCCCCCACTGCTCTTTGGCAGCAGCTGCCCCAAGCTTTACTATGTCCCTGAACCTTGGAATGTGCCAATCTGTAACACTCAGTTGGTGTCAACCCCTTGCTCTGAAAGGTCAGTAGGTTTCAGGCAGACCAAAGAGCATCTTTCACCGATAGTCCTCCAGGTGTAGTTGATATTTGTCTTGCTGTGTGTCCCAGGTAACAGACCATAAACTACAGAGAAAAAGCCTTTCAAGACAGTATTATAGGTTTTTTTTAATCACAATTACTTGCATTTACATGAAGCCTTCTAGACAATATTAATTACTTGGGCTCCACTGCCTTTTGTGTAGCAACTTCTGCCTGAGCTTCTTTGTGTATTTCACCAGTTTGCCTATCCTCCTGTTTCAGAGATAGCAGGAACTGCAGATGCTGGAGAATCCGAGACAACAAAGTGTAGAGCTGGATGAACACAGCAGGCCAAGCAGCATCAGAGGAGCAGGAAGCCTGCCTAGGCCCGAAACGTCAGCCTTCCTGCTCCTCTGATGTTGTTTGGCCTGCTGTGTTCATCCAGCTCTACACTTTGCTGTCTGTCCTTCTGTGTCAGGGCTGTTAAGATTTTATTTCTGCACTATTCTGTAAAGGGGCTGTGCCAGTCAGAGTAGATCAGTGATTTTGAGGCTGCTGATATTAATTATTGATGTTTAGTCAAGGTCTGCCAATTGACTCCCCAACTTGGTCAGTGGAATTTTGTCTACAGATAAAGGGTAATATTTGCTACAGTGGTTTTTCTCCCCTAATAATTAAATGTTGAGATGACTAACTGGTGCCAGTCATTACAATGTTCAAACGCCTCCAACCCAAACTGCTGACAGTTCTCAACTAGGTAAAGGACAAGCCCCATTGTTACTAACCTCAGAGAATTTGAGCACAAGTTGGTCAGAGTCAAGGCAAGCAGCTTGACTCAATGTGTTGAGTTAATGCATGAACTTAACTGAATAAATTAATTAAAAGAGTCATAGAATCCCTGAGCTGCAGAAGGAGGCCATTCAGTCTGTCAAGTCTGCAATGATCCTCTGAAGACCATCGCACTCCATCCCCATAACCCTGTATTAACCATGACTTATCCACCTAACCTACACATCCCTAGACGCAACAGGGCAGTTTAGTATGACCAATTCACCTTAACCTGCAAATCTTTCGACTATGGGAGGAAACTGGGGCACCCGGAGGAGTCCCATGCAGATGCAGGGAGAATGTGCAAACTCCACACAGTCGCCCGAGGGTGAAATCGAACCTGGGTCCCTAGTGTGGTGAGGCAGCAGTGTTAGCCACCCTAGAACCAGTATTCTTCCTGCGAATATGTCTGCAGAACTGCATAATGATGATATTTTAGGCCTTAGAATGTTGTGTGCAATTAGAGAGCAAGTGTTACAATTGTTGTTTAAAGTTATGTCTCTAAAGTGCCTGGGAGAGGATTTCCCAGTCAGAAAACTAAAACTATTATTGGGGCCCTATGTTTGGGCTTCCTGAGCAAAGCGACAGAGGGCCTGGCTTAAACCGAAGCAATTTCTAGGACACTTTGCTCCTGTCTCTCCTGTTTCCTCCCTTGCTCTTATGTGTGTCTGTTCATGATGTGTTTCAGGAGAGGATCTACAATCTGGAGTCCGGCCTGGAATTATTTCTCCACAACAGCTACAAACAGGCCCTGGCCGAGGAGAGACGCCGCTATCGATTTCTGGCCGAGAAACACTTCCAACTTTCGAATCAGTTTCTCAGCTTTTACAACAAGGTTGGCATCGACTCCCAGCATCCCCCGAGTGTGAAACCTGTCCTGGGAACCAACCTAGTCTTCTCCAAAATAATCAGCACCGGGAATGAAGTCCTGAACCATGAGACGTAGAGGCGGAAATCGGTCATTCAGCTGATAGAGTCTGCTCTGCCGTTCAGTGAGATCGTGGGCTGATCTGGTCATTTTCAAGTCGTAATCTGTTGGGTGGCACAGTGGCTTAGTGATTAGCACTGCTGCCTCACTGCATCAGGGACCCAGTTTCATCTATCCTTGGGTGGCTTTTTGAGTGCACTATGAATGTTTTCCTTGCGTCTGTGTGGGTTTCCTCCGAGTTCTTTGGTTTCCTCCCACAGTCCAGAGCTGTGCAGGTTTGGGTGGATGGTCCTGTAGTGTCCAGGGATGTGTAGGTTAGTTGGGTTAACCATGGGAAATACAGGGTTACAGGGATAGGATAGAGGAGTACTCCAATCTGAAAAACAACCCTTCACCACCACCCTCTGTCTCCTACTTGCGTGCCAGTTCTGTATCCATTTGGCTAGTTCTCCCTGTATTCCACGTGATCTAACCCTTGTTAACCAGTCTACCACTGCAGAACCTTGTCAAATGCCTTAGTGAAGTCCATATAGACCACGTCCACCACTTTGCCTTCATCAATCCTCTTCGTCACTTCCTCAAAAAACTCAGTCAGGTTAGTTTTCCATATTTATTGATGGGATGAGGGCATCGCTGACCAGGCAGCATTTAGTGCTCATCTCTAATTGCCCAGAGGGCAGTTAAGAGTCAATTACATTGCCGTGGGTCTGGAGTCAGTGAGACACGATTTCCCATTCCTTTGGCCCAACTGATCCATGCCAACCAGGGTTCCTAAACTGAAGTAGTCCCCTTTGGCCCATATCACTTTAAACTCTTCCTATCCATGTACCTGTCCAAATGTCTTTTAAATGTTGTAATTGTACTGGACTCCACTCTGGTGGCTTGTTCCATACACACACTAGCCTGTCTGTGAAAAAAGTTGCCCCTCAGGTCCTCTCTCACCTTAAACCTATGTCCTCTAGTTTTGGAGTCCACTACTACGGGGAAAAGACCTTGGCTAATCATCTTATCTATGCCCCTAATGATGTTATGCACCTCAATAAGGTCACCCCTCAACCTCCTAAACTCCAGTGAAACCAGTCCCAGCCTATCAAGCCTCTCCATATAAGTGAAACCTTCCAGCCTTGGTTACATCCTTGTAAACTTTTTTTGCACCATTCCCAGTTTAATAACATCCTTTTTGTAGCAGGGCGACCAGGATTGTACACAGTACTTTGTATGTTGCCATACCAATGTCTTGTACAGCCAATAACAATGACATCTGAACTCCTGTACTCGATGCTCTGATTGATGAAGGCAAACACCTTCATTACTACCCAGTCTACTTATTTAATCCCTGTCCAGTTGCAAGCCATTTTGCCCATTGAGTCCACACTGACTATCTGAACAGCATCTCGCATAGACCATCCCTCCCTACCCCACCCCGCCCCATCTCCGAAGAGACACATTTTCCCAGAACCCCATCTAGTTCACAAGTGGTGCCTGAGGTGTGTAGGGAAAGCCGATGTCCTCACCAGCCTGGCCTTACGTGTGACTCCAGACTGACAGCAATGAGACTGACACATCCACATCAAAGTACCAGGATGGAGAGATCACTCCAGCCTCCCATCAACTGGAAACATCTCTGGCAGAATGAGCCCATGGTCCTCTTCCACAGTAATGTCTCTCAACATGGTAATCATCAAACTGGAAGGTCATTTCCCTCCGCCATCGTTTCCCAGGTTGGAGCTCTGATTGTCCCACTCGGTGGCCAAGTTAGCTGAACTCATTAGAATCAGTTGAGTGGTTGTAATCATTGACAGGTCGGGAAATTTGATGGACAGATCTTCCAAAGCCAGTCCACCATCCTCAAGGCATAAGCCAGGACGGTGATGGAACAGTCTCTGCTCGCCTTCGGAAAGTCCCAGCAAACCACGCAAGAAAGTGGCTTAGATAATAAAATGTGAGGCTGGATGAACACAGCAGGCCCAGCAGCATCTCAGGAGCACAAAAGCTGACGTTTCGGGCCTAGACCCTTCATCAGAGAGGGGGATGGGGTGAGGGTTCTGAAATAAATAGGGAGAGAGGGGGAGGTGGACCGAAGATGGAGGGAAAAGAAGATGGGTGGAGGGGAGAGCATATGTGGGGAGGTAGGGAGGGGATAGGTCAGTCCAGGGAAGAAGGACAGGTCAAGGAGGTGGGATGAGGTTAGTAGGTAGGAGATGGAGGTGCGGCTTAGGGTGGGAGGAAGGGATGGGTGAGAGGAAGAACAAGTTAGGGAGACAGAGACAGGCTGGACTGGTTTTTCATCATGGGCCTCCTGCAGTGCCACAATGATGCCAGCCGAAGGTTGCAGGAACAGCAACTCATATTCCGCTTGGGAACCCTGCAGTCCAATGGTATCAATGTGGACTTCACCAGCTTCAAAATCCCCCCTCCTCCCACCGCATCCCAAAACCAGCCCAGTTCGTCCCCTCCCCCCACTGCACCACACAACCAGCCCAGCTCTCCCCCCACCCCCACCCACTGCATCCCAAAACCAGTCCAGCCTGTCTCTGCCTCCTTAACCTGTTCATCCAGCCTCACATTTTATTATCTTGGATTCTCCAGCATCTGCAGTTCCCATTATCACTGATACAAGAAAGTGGCTTATCGGCATCTTCAGAAGGACAGCTAGGAGCTAGACCATGGATGCTGGCCTCATCAGGGATGCTTGCATGGATGATCTGGTTTGTTGGGATCAATACCCCACTGGGTCATCTACTAAGATACTGGCACCACTGAGGTATTTTCCACATGTTGCCATGTGTTTGAATGTAGATTCACTTTGTATGGAGATTCATTGGTGTGCACGGTCTTCCCAAAGGCCCTTTTCTTTGGGCTACGCTCAGTCACACAAAGGGATCTGCATATTAGCCTTTCATCTGAATGTCTGCACAATTACTGTCTCTTTAAAGGGCCAACCAACTAAGCGCAGCCGAAAGATAATGTAGACGCACACTCATTGATGTTGTGAATTGTGAATGTGAGGTTTTAAGTAGCTAGCAGACGCCGACGATGTGATAAATCAAACTTTGGGCTCCTGTGACACAGTGGGACCACCCTACCCTCTGTCCCAGATGTTCATGTCCCACCTTCCTGGAGATGTATTGCCTGAACATGCTGTCTCAAAACATTAGGGACTGTTGTGGTGCAGTGATAACGTCCTTGTCCCTAAGCTGGCTGGCCAAAGTTCAAGTCCTACCGACTCCATAACATTCATGTGCCATAACATTCCTGTAAAAGGCTACCTGGAAGATACCTATCATAGAATATGACTGTAGCAAGTTAATTATAAATCAGCTGTATAGACAAAGTACAACACTTCTTTCTCTGTATTAATTAAGATAATTTTAGTTCAATAATGACAGTAATTGTTTCAGTGCCTGTTGGCAATAATCAACAGTGTGTGGCTGTCGGTGAGCCATTCTCGTTTGCATTCATTCACGGGATGTGGGTGTCACTGACTTGGCTGGCATTTATTGTTCATCCCTTGATCCCCCTGCAAGGTTACATGATTGGCAATGTTGTAAGACTGAAAGGATCACCCCCACCATGCAGCATTGGGTTGCTGTGCTTTATATTAATCTATGTTCTTTGTTTCAGGCCCGCGAAGTTCTCCACAGTAAAGTCCCAGGGTGGAGAGAACACAGCAGCCCAGCATCATCTGGAAACATCTCTGGTAGAGCAAGCCCACGGCCCCCTTCCATGGTAATGTCTCTCGATAACGGTAATCAACAAATTGGAAGGTCATTTTCCTTCTTAATCGTTTCCCAGGTTGGGGCTCTGATTGAAAACAAAAAAAAACTGGAAATCACAGCAGGTCAGGCAGCATCTGTGGAGAAAGAGCAAGTGAACATTTCAGGTCTACAGGAATCTTCATTAGAGTGGATGAACAGTTCTAATGAAGAGTCATCTAGACTCAAAACATTACCTTTCTCTCTCTCCATGGATGCTGCCTAACTCAGTGTGATTTCCAGGATTTTTAGATTCCAGAACCTGCTGTATTTTGCTTCTAAATGGAGCTCTGATTGTCTCGTTTGGTGGCTAAGTTAGCTGAACTCATTAGAACAGGGCAAGGAATAAGTCGAGTGGCTGTGATCATTGGGTTCTGATAGACGGGGGGTGGGCGGGGGGTGTGGTGGTGGTCAGGGAATTTGACGGACAGATCTTCCCAAAGCCTTCCCCCATCCTCAAGGTAGAAGTCAGGAGGAATTGGAATACTCTCTGCTTGCCTGGATGAGCACAGCTGTAATAACACTCAAAAATCTCAACACCATCCGGGACAAATTCTTGATTGGCACTCCATCCACCCCTGTTAACATTCATCCTTTCAGCACTGATGCACAGTTAACACCATCTATAAGGTGCACGGCAGAAACTTACCAAATCTCCTTCGAGAACACCTTCCAAATCAAAAAGATCAAGGCAGCAGACACATGACTTTGGTGATGCCAATATCTTAGGGGCTTGTGTATTTGCATTAGTCATAAGTAGTAAGTAGAAAACAGAAAGAAGGACATTTCTTTAATGTCTTCTGTTGGATTGTCCAATAGTTGGGAAAACCTAATGCCTTCTGGTGGATTGTCCAATTGTTGGGAAAACCTAATCCCTTCTGGTGGATTGTCTAATTGTTGGGAAAAACCTATCTGGTTCGCTAATGTCCTTTAGGGAAGGAAACTGGCATCCTTACCTGGGGTCTGGCCTGCATGTGACTCCAGACCCACAGCAATGTGATTGACTCTTAACTGCCCTCTGGGCAATTAGTGATGGGCCAGTGATGTCCCTCATCCCGTGAATGAATAAAGAAGAAAAAATGCCTTGTTTCCTATTTGGAAGAGTTTTACCTATCATAGATTTGACTAAATTTGACACTTGTTGTTAAGATCGCTGATCCCTGTACTAGGGCTTTAGATAAATTCTTGAGCCATTAGCCTGACAACCAATTTAGGATTTTCAGTTGAGCTCCTGATGGGGTATATTTGCCTGTACTGGGAGTTACAGGCCATTTTACTTTGCAGATTGAAAGGACGTATACACACACTGCGCCCGTTTCAACTCAGCAAAAATAGTTAACAGCCATTCGATAGTTTATTTCTCAGGACAACGCCCTGACCAATCAGAGTCAACCTGCCTGCCTTCAAATTTTAACTAAGCCTGACAGTTAGCTGTCAGTCATCATCAATTGGTGCATTGCCCAAGGCAATACCTCTACCAATCAGAATCCAGTTTCGAGCCAATCAGCAGTCTTCCTTCATGCATTATCATTATTGGTAGTCCCCTTAAATTAGTATTGTGGTTTGACCTGATCAGGGTTAGATGAAATACTTTGACAAAATGTGTTTTGCTTCATCGATAAAACTGTAAGGCACCACCCCACACCAATCATTTTCCAAATCTTCTGTGTGCATTTGTGTTTAACAAAAGTTCTGCAGCACCTTTCCAGATAATTTAGGGCAAGGCACACTACTGGTTACAAGGCCTTTGGATATTGTACATTGTATGAGAAGGGGAAACTAACATTTCTGTTTGTTACCCCCGCCTGTCCCAAAAGAACCACAACCGTGTTCACAGACAGGCAACAGGGGCGAGGGAGATGTGAATTGTGGGTTATAATTGGACTCTCCTGTGTGCCACCTGTTGTAAGTGCTATAAGTACACCACTACCAGACACTGGTTGGTACAGTGTACCACTAGTGCCCGTTAAAACACATTTACAGGAAACATTAAACAGGTTAGACACTTTCTAATAGACACTGAAACAAAACTAAGCTCAAAGAGAATAAAATGTGAGGCTGGATGAACACAGCAGGCCAAGCAGCATCTCAGGAGCACAAAAGCTGACGTTTCGGGCCTAGACCCTTCATCAGAGAGGGGGATGGGGGGAGGGAACTGGAATAAATAGGGAGAGAGGGGGAGGCGGACCGAAGATGGAGAGTAAAGAAGATAGGTGGAGAGGGTGTAGGTGGGGAGGTAGGGAGGGGATAGGTCAGTCCAGGGAAGACGGACAGGTCAAGGAGGTGGGATGAGGTTAGTAGGTAGCTGGGGGTGCGGCTTGGGGTGGGAGGAAGGGATGGGTGAGAGGAAGAACCGGTTAGGGAGGCAGAGACAGGTTGGACTGGTTTTGGGATGCAGTGGGTGGGGGGGAAGAGCTGGGCTGGTTGTGTGGTGCAGTGGGGGGAGGGGATGAACTGGGCTGGTTTGGGGATGCAGTGGGGGAAGGGGAGATTTTGAAACTGGTGAAGTCCACATTGATACCATATGGCTGCAGGGTTCCCAGGCGGAATATGAGTTGCTGTTCCTGCAACCTTCGGGTGGCATCATTGTGGCAGTGCAGGAGGCCCATGATGGACATGTCATCAAGAGAATGGGAGGGGGAGTGGAAATGGTTTGCGACTGGGAGGTGCAGTTGTTTGTTACGAACTGAGCGGAGGTGTTCTGCAAAGCGGTCCCCAAGCCTCCGCTTGGTTTCCCCAATGTAGAGGAAGCCGCACCGGGTACAGTGGATGCAGTATACCACAGTGGTATACTGCATCCACTGTACCCGGTGCGGCTTCCTCTACATTGGGGAAACCAAGCGGAAGCTTGGGGACCGCTTTGCAGAACACCTCCGCTCAGTTCGTAACAAACAACTGCACCTCCCAGTCGCAAACCATTTCCACTCCCCCTCCCATTCTCTTGATGACATGTCCATCATGGGCCTCCTGCACTGCCACAATGATGCCACCCGAAGGTTGCAGGAACAGCAACTCATATTCCGCCTGGGAACCCTGCAGCCATATGGTATCAATGTGGACTTCACCAGTTTCAAAATCTCCCCTTCCCCCACTGCATCCCCAAACCAGCCCAGTTCATCCCCTCCCCCCACTGCACCACACAACCAGCCCAGCTCTTCCCCCCCACCCACTGCATCCCAAAACCAGTCCAACCTGTCTCTGCCTCCCTAACCGGTTCTTCCTCTCACCCATCCCTTCCTCCCACCCCAAGCCGCACCCCCAGCTACCTACTAACCTCATCCCACCTCCTTGACCTGTCCGTCTTCCCTGGACTGACCTATCCCCTCCCTACCTCCCCACCTACACCCTCTCCACCTATCTTCTTTACTCTCCATCTTCGGTCCGCCTCCCCCTCTCTCCCTATTTATTCCAGTTCCCTCCCCCCATCCCCCTCTCTGATGAAGGGTCTAGGCCCGAAACGTCAGCTTTTGTGCTCCTGAAATGCTGCTTGGCCTGCTGTGTTCATCCAGCCTCACATTTTATTATCTTGGAATCTCCAGCATCTGCAGTTCCCATTATCTCTAAGCTCAAAGAGATCCTGCTTTCCAGAGTGGGGGACTCAATTACTAGGGGTCATGAGTTCAAAGTGAGAGGAGGAAAGTTTAGGGGAGATATGCGTGGAAAGTTCTTTACACAGAGGGTGGTGGGCGCCTGGAACGCGTTGCCAGTGGAGGTGGTAGACGCAGACACGTTAGCGCCTTTTAAGATACATTTGGACGGGTACATGGATGGGCAGGGAGCAAATGGACATAGATTGTTAGAAAATAGATGACAGGTTAGACAGAGGATCTTGATCGGCGCAGGCTTGGATGGCCGAAGGGCCTGTCCCTGTGCTGTAGGTTTCTTTGTTTCTTTGAGATGTTCCCAATCAACCAGTTCAGAGACACCTCTGGAGCAAATGAGACCTCAGGACTCTACCACTGTGCCATAAGAGTCCTTAATCCTCATTTCTTTGATCTTTTTTGTTTAAACTGTTTTTCCTAATCAACCTGTTTGAGGATGTTATTACACACCTCTGGACCTGGTGGAACTTGAACCTGAGCCCCAGTCAAGGGGTAGGGACTCTACCACTGCACCACAAGAGGGTACCTCAAATCAAAGTCCGGAACTGTAGTCAGCAGGACTTGAACCTGTGAGCAGACTTCTTAATCCGCCACCTTAACCACTCAACCACAACTACAGGTACTTTTCTATACTATGTTCAAGGACCTATTGAGTTAATAATAGAGGATGAACCCTAATGAGTCTTAACAAGAAGAGGCACCTGAGTGAGTGCATTGAGTACAGGAGTTGGGATGTCGTGTTGCAGCTGTACAGGACACTGCTTAGGCCACTTTTGGAATACCGCATTCAATTCTGGTCTCCCTGCCACAGGAAGGATGTTGTTAAACTTGAAAGGGTTTGGAAAAGATTTACAGGGATGTTGCTGGGGTTGGAGGGTTTGGGCTACAGGGAGAGGCTGAATAGGCTGGGGCTATTTTCCCTGGAGCATCAGAAGCTCAGGGGTGGCCTTATAGAAGTTTATAAAATCATGAGGGGCATGGATAGGAAAAGAATAAAGATAAAGAATAGCCAAAGTCTTTTCCCCAGGGTGGGGGAGTCCAAAACTACAGGCCACAGGTTTAAGGTGAGAGGGGAAAGATATAAAACAGACCTAAGGGGCAACGCACAGAGGGTGGTACATGTATGGAATGAGCTGCCAGAGGAAGTGGTGGAGGCTGGTACAATTACAGCATTTAAAAGGCATTTGGATGGGTAGATGAATAGGAAGACTTCAGAGGGATATGGGCCAAATGTTAGCAAATGGGACTAGATTAATTTAGGGTATCTGGTTAGCAGGGGCAAGTTGGACCAAAGGGTCTGTTTCCATGCTGTACATCTCCAGGACTCCATGTAGTTTACTCTATGATAACAAGAGGCTAGTGCACTGGCTAGTTATTAGTGACAATCAGGAGACAGCGATGAAATATTTAATCCCATCACGATCTTGAGCCAGTGTGCAGTCTCCAACATTAACCCTTTCAGATGCATTGCCTTGTACTAGTTTCTCCAACTAAGTTTTACTCTGCAGTATATACAGTATTCTGTCCCAAAAGGGTAACTCAGTGGTTAACACTGCTGCCTCACAGCATCAGGGACGCAGGTTCAATTCCACCTTTGGGCAACTGCCTGTAAGGAGTTGGCATGTTCTCCCCGTGTCTGCATGGGTTTCCTCCCACAGTCCAAAGATGTGCAGGCTCGGTGGATTGGCCATGCTAAATTGCCCCATAGTGTTCAGGGATGTGTAGATTTGTTAGGTTATAGAGGAATGGGTCTAGGTGGGATGTTCTGAGGGTTGGAGTGGACCGAAGGGCCTGTTTCCACACTGTAGGGATTCTGTATTTAAAAGAAAAAGTTCAGGTGTGGGAAATGGGCCAATGAGCAACCACTGACCTCATGCTACAGGATTGTAACTGAACCATGCAATACAGTGAATCATGCACTACTGCTGGATATCAAATTGTCTGAAAGTTGAGGACACAGCTTGCTGATGGTTTTTGTGTTTTTCTTTCCCAAAACTTTGCACCCACAGAATGACGATAACATCTCGAGGTACAGCCATGTTCCCAGCCCTCAGTCATCGAAAAGAGAATTAAATGGGGCAGATGTGACCACGTATACATACTCAGACCACAGACAAGAAAGACATGCCTCACCAAGTAAGATGTTGAGGAGCTTCTTATTTACATATTCCCACTATCTTTGTAGCTCCGAAGGACCCATTTCTGTGCTGTACAGTTCTATGTTGTATATTTCATATTTTACTCATGATCTTGCATCTTCAAGTACTTCCTACTGTCACACATTCATCGTTCTTTTGTATCAACTTTTTCCATTAGAAACTCCAATGTGGCATTATTACCCTGTTACTGTACAATCTAACAACTGGGTTTCATCACCTTTTGTTTTATTCATTCACGGGATGAGGGCCCTGCTGGCCACTCCAGCATTTATTGCTTGTTGCTAATTGCCCAGAGGGTAGTTATAAGTCAAGCACATTGCTGTGGGTCTGGAGTCACATGTGGGGCCAGACCAGGCAAGGATGGCAGTTTCCTTCCCTAAAGGGCATTAGTGAACCAGATGGGTTTTACCCACAATTGATAATGGATTCAAGGTCATCATTAGATTCTTAATTCCATATTTTTTTATTGAGCTCAAATTCTACCATCTGCCAGGGCGGGATTCGGATCCTGGTGCCCAGAACGGTGGCTCCGTGGTTAGCACTGCTGCTTCACAGCACCACGGACCCAGATGCGATTCCAGCCTTGGTCGACTGTCTGCATGGAGTTTGCACATTCTCCCTGTGTCTGTGTGGGTTTCCTCCAGATGCTCCAGTTTCCTCCCATGGCCTAAAATGTGCAGTTTAGGGTGGATTAGCCGTGCTAAATTGCTCATAGTGTCGGGGAATGTACAGGCTGGGTGGGTCAGCCATGAGAAATGCAGGGTACAGGGCTAGGGGATGGGTTTGAGTGGGATGCTGTTTGGAGGGTCAGTGTGGCCTCGATGGGCTAAATGGCCTGCTTCCTTACTGTCGGGATTCTGTTATCTATGTTTCTGGATTAACAGTCCAGCGATTAATACTAGTATGCCATCACTTTTTATCTTTGCCTGAGAAATGCTTTGGTGCAAATTGTTTTTTTCTCAGTAACTGGTTTTTCTAATGTTTAAACTTAAGAGCTAAAGAACCAGAAATAATATACACTTCACATCTTGATTGTATTAGTCCATTGTATTTCCGTTTATGTCATTTCTATTATGGTGATGTAGTGTAATGTAACTGGACTAGTAATCTAGCAAGAAAACCCATGGTCTGGTCATGGTATGGTGGCCCCAGGCCCACTCATGATCCCATTTCACCAATTTTGAAGCTAATATATTCTCTCATTTGCTTCTTATAGCAGTTATAATTCGTTATTTGCTTAAACTGGTGAGACAGAGGGGTATGGCTAGTGAGAGAGACAAAATATTGTTCTCCTTCCAATTTGATTTGTTTTTAAAATCAAGCAAGTTTGATGATGTAAAGTAGACAAGTTGAAATCTTTTTAAAGAATTGTTTTTACAGTCTGGTGACTAGTACTTTCTGCTTCTTGCAGTTGGCTTTCTCCCTTTGAGGCGTCAAGTAATCTTGAAAGACAATGTTCTTGTTCTCAAATACACCAACATTCCATCCTGTTACACATTTTTGCTGTATGTCAGACAAATCCAGGGTTCTCACCTGCAAACAGGCCCGTATATAACCCCAATCTTCTTTTCAGAATCATAGAAGGAGGCCACTCAGCCCATTGAGGCTGTACTAGCTGTCTGAATGAGCATCATGCCTTTGCTCTTTTACCCTTGCAAATTGTTTCTGGTCAGACAATGATCCAATGACCTTTTGAATGCTGAAATTGAACATGCTACCACCAGGCAGTGCATTCCAGGCCTGAAATGTAAAAATGTTTCTCTTACATCATATTTGCTACTTTTGTAATTAGCTTCAAATCTGTGTCCCTCACTCTCGGGCCTTTTACAAGTGGGAACAGTTTCTCCTGCTGTCCTCTATTTGGGCTTCTCGAGATTTTAGAAACTTGTATCAGATCTACCCTCAGCTTTCTCCTCCCTGAGAATAGCAACTCTCCAATATATCATCAACTGAAGCTTCTCATCCTCGGGACCATTTCTGTAAATCACTAATTCACTCTGTCCAGTGTGTTTCTATCTTCCCTGTAGTGTGCTGCCCAGAACTTTACACCGTACTCTGGTTGAGGTCTCACTAGTGTCTTGTCCAAGTTCACCTCCTAGCTGTTGGACTCTTTGCCTAATAATAAAATCCAATTTGCTTTAACCTTAAAAATGGCTCTCTCGCCTGCCCTGCCATTTTCACTCATAAACCCACATCCTTACGTCCCTTTAAGATTTGTTGTCCTTATTTCATATCGCCTGCTCAAGTTCTTTCTAATAAAGATTTATCACCTCACACGGCTCCACATTGACTTTCTGCAGTCTATCTGCCCAGCCTTCCAACTTGACCACAAAGTTTTCAAAGAAACACACTTACTTCTAGTTTAGATGTTATAATGTTCCTTTACTTATGATGCATAATGTCCACTAACTCGATATCAGTTCCAATAAATTATATAATAAATTTTTATTTCACTTCAAAACATCATCAATATTTTGAAGACATTGGAAAATAACAGCAGAGGTAGGCCATTTGGTCCGTTGAGCCCACTCCTTCATTCAACATGGTCATGGCTGAACTGTTATCTCAACACCATATTCCTGGTTTCTCCTCATACCCATCAGGCCTTCTGCTTCTAGAAGCCTATGTGTCTGTTTCTTCAATATATTGAGTGACTTCACCTCCACAGCCTTCTGTGGTAGAGAATTCCACAGGGTCCACCAGCCCCTGAGTGAAGATGTCTTTCCCTCATTTCAGTCTGAAATGGTCTAATGTTAATCGTGAGGCTTGTTCTGGACATCACCCCACCCCGTTTCCCCCCAACTCATCCAGGACAAAGTGCAACTCATCCAGTGTGTGAAGGAATGATAATCCTTTGTTAATATAAGATAACAAGATGTAGAGCTGAATGAACACAGCAGGCTAAGCAGCATCAGAGGAGCAGGAAAGCTGACGTTTTGGGTCTGGACTCTTCTTTGCTGCTGCTTTCTTCGAAGCCAGAAAGTTGCCAAATGATGTCTGTCTTTTACACAGCCTCTTAACCCTTTTTAATTTGGATCTTTCATCTTAGACAGTAGTTATCCCTCTAATAACGTCAGCGAAATCAAATTGTCTTCTCTGTCCGGGCTTGCTCTCCACAAATGGACCTCTGAGCTCCTAGTGTCACAATGGTGAGCTCATTACATAACCTCTTCACTGTTTGCACAATGCCTCTTTGATTGTAAAAGGTGCTGTTCAAATGCAAGTCTATTTCTATTCTTGTGTACTGACCGCTGTAACAGTGGTCAGGTGGCAACCAGAGAATTACTTCTGGTTGATATCTTTCCAGATATTTCTGAGAAGTGTCAGGATAATAAATAAACGCAGATGTCCATTTTCCTTTCTATAAGGGGGCATTACACCAATGTGGAAATGAGTGTGCTCAAAGCCCTGGTGTGCATTTTATCCTCTGTGATTACTGCAGCTGCCAACAATACCATTTACCCATCACCCTTGTATTTGCTGACCTCCATTTACATTTTCCCTGATACTAGGTTCCAGACCTGAATCATCAGCTTTCCTGCTCCTCTGATGCTGCTTGGCCTGCTGTGTTCATCCAGCTCTACACCTTGTTATCTCATTTTACATTTTCCCTTTCTGCTTTGCTCACAGCTTCTCTATCTCCTATTCTCCTGCCACTCGTCCCTCCAAAATATTTTTATTCACATGATTCTGGCCCCTTGACCAACTCTCACCCTTTGATGGCTGTGCCTTCAGCTGAGGAGGCCACAGCCCTTGGAATTCATATCCAAAACCTTTGCATCACATCCTAAAATGCTTCCTAAAACCCATCTCTTTGATCATGCACTCAGCCCCAGACATGTCTCTCTCAGTTGCTGAGTGTCAAAATTTGCTTTATAACATGTCACTGTGGTATGTTAAGATATTTAATTGCATTTAGGGTGCTGTTTAGATACAAGTTATAGAGTCATTCAGGACCCTTCAGCCCAACCAGTCCCTGCCAACCAGACATCCCCCATCTGACCTAGTCCCATTTTCCAGCATTTGGCCCATTTCCTTCTAAACCCTGCCTGTTCATGTACCCATTCAGGAACCTGTTAAATGTTGCAATTGTACCAGCCCCCAGCACTTCCTCTCACAGCTCATTCCATACGTGCACCACCCTCTGCGTGAATAAGTTACCCCTCAGGTCCTTTTCAAATCTTCCTCCCCTCACCTTAAACTTATGCCCTCTAGTTTTAGACTCTCCCGCCCTAGGAAAAAGACCTTGTCTTTTCCCCTTATCACTGCCCCTCATGATTTTAAACCTCTGTAAGGTCACCTCTCAGTCTTGTAATGCTCCAGGGAAAAATAGCCTCAGTCTATTCATCCTCTCCCTCCAGTTCAAACCCTCCAACTCTGGCATCCTTGCAAATGTTTTCTGCACACTCTCAAGTTAATAACATCCTTTCTATAGCAGAGAGATCAGAATTGCAAGCAGTATTCCAAAAGTGGTCTAACCAGTGTCCTGTACAGCCGTGCCATGACCTCCCAACTCCTAGACTCAACTGATCAATGTTGTTGTTGCTGCTGTAATTTCAGAGCGATACATATGAGCAGGAAGCCTAAAGGGGTGGTGGAACTTCATGGAAGTGGAGGTGGTCCAATGATTAATGGCTGAAGGGATATGCAGACCCAGGGACTGATGAGATCTGTGTTTTTGTTTCTCAGGAGCAGGCTCTGAGGGGCGTCTGTCAAGGGCTAGCTCATATGGAGAAAAGATTAACGCAACAGTCAGTCCTCGTGTTCAGGCCATTGCCTCTCACTCTGCCAGCAGCGATCGGACCATGTTAAGTTTTGAAAGAGGAGATATCATTGCCATTTTGGTCCCCGAAGCAAAAAATGGCTGGCTTTATGGAAAACTGGAAGGAACACCCAAGTATGTAACTCTAACAGTCACTTGATGAAACTTGAATGAGACATGTAGCCAGTCTTGCCCTCATCCAGACAAATGCAAGCATTCCAAATTTCTAACAATCACAACAAATACTACCACCAGAGAAGGTCGGAGGTCACACAAAACCAGGTTATCATCCAACAGGTTTATTTGAAATCAAAAGCTTTTGAAGCGCTGCCCCTTCATTCACCTGACGAAGGGGCAGCCCTCCAAAAGCCTGTGATTTCAAATAAACCTATTGGACGATAACCTGCAGCTGTGTGACTTCTGACTTTGCCCACGCCAATCCAACACTGGCACCTCCACATCATGGTCCCCACAGGAGAAAGGGGTCTTTATTGGTTGGCAAGGCATCAGCTTGGAGAAAACAGCAGGGAGTGACGGCTTCCCTATGCTCCCAGGTAATTCAACAAGGCCTGCCCAACCCATCAACCAGAGGTTGCAAATCTCAAAATATAATGTCTACTGTTTGATGCGCTTCTGTGATTAGACAACACTTGCTGAACAATCCTGAGAGCGGTATCACCTGCACAAACAGCCATTTTAAAATAATTAGTCAAACACATAACAATAGTTTCAAACCTGAGATAATGGGAACTGCAGTGTGGAGCGAACAAGGGAGTCACGGAGAGAGTGGTCTCTCCAGAAAGCAGACAGGGGTGGGGATGGAAAAATGTCTTGGGTGGTGGGGTCGGATTGTAAATGGCGGAAGTGTCGGAGGATGATGCGTTGTATCCGGAGGTTGGTAGGGTGGTGTGTGAGAATGAGGGGGATCCTCTTAGGGCGGTTGTGGCGGGGGCGGGATGTGAGGGATGTGTTGTGGGAAATATGGGAGACGCGGTCAAGGGCGTTCTCGATCACTGTGGGGGGAAAGTTGCGGTCCTTAAAGAACTTGGACATCTGGGATGTGCGGGAGTGGAATGTCTTATCGTGGGAGTAGATGCGGCGGAGGTGGAAGAATTGGGAATAGGGGATGGAATTTTTGCAGGAGGGTGGGTGGGAGGAGGTGTATTCTAGGTAGCTGTGGGAGTCGGTGGGCGCCCTTGACCGCGTCTCCCGTATTTCCCGCAACACATCCCTCACACCCCGCCCCCACCACAACCGCCCTAAGAGGATGCCCCTCGTTCTCACACACCACCCTATCAACCTCCGGATACAACGCATCATCCTCCGACACTTCCGCCATTTACAATCTGACCCCACCACCCAAGACATTTTTCCATCCCCACCCCTGTCTGCTTTCCGGAGAGACCACTCTCTCCGTGACTCCTTTGTTCGCTCCACACTGCCCTCCAACCCCACCACAGCCGGCACCTTCCCCTGCAACCGCAGGAAATGCTACACTTGCCCCCACACCTCCTCCCTCACCCCTATCCCAGGCCCCAAGATGACATTCCACATTAAGCAGAGGTTCATCTGCACATCTGCCAATGTGGTATACTGCATCCACTGTACCCGGTGCGGCTTCCTCTACATTGGGGAAACCAAGCGGAGGCTTGGGGACCGCTTTGCAGAACACCTCCGCTCAGTTTGCAACAAACAACTGCACCTCCCAGTCGCAAACCATTTCAACTCCCCCTCCCATTCTCTAGATGACATGTCCATCATGGGCCTCCTGCAGTGCTACAATGATGCCACCCGAAGGTTGCAGGAACAGCAACTCATATTCCACCTGGGAACCCTGCAGCCATATGGTATCAATGTGGACTTCACCAGTTTCAAAATCTCCCCTTCCCCTACTGCATCCCCAAACCAGCCCAGTTCGTTCCCTCCCCCCACTGCACCACACAACCAGCCCAGCTCTTCCCCCCCCACCCACTGCATCCCAAAACCAGTCCAACCTGTCTCTGCCTCCCTAACCTGTTCTTCCTCTCACCCATCCCTTCCTCCCACCCCAAGCCGCACCCCCATCTACCTACTAACCTCATCCCACCTCCTTGACCTGTCCGTCTTCCCTGGACTGACCTATCCCCTCCCTACCTCCCCACCTATACTCTCTCCACCTATCTTCTTTACTCTCCATCTTCGGTCCGCCTCCCCCTCTCTCCCTATTTATTCCAGTTCCCTCTCCCCATGCCCCTCTCTGATGAAGGGTCTAGGCCCGAAACGTCAGCTTTTGTGCTCCTGAGATGCTGCTTGGCCTGCTGTGTTCATCCAGCCTCACATTTTATTAGTTTCAAACCTGACTTCTGTTTCAAACTAACCGGAGTTATAGTTCCTTGTTGCTTTCTCCATGGCAATACCTTGGCCAATCAGAGTTGACTAGTCAACCAATCAGCACCCTTTTCTTCTGCAGTATTGTGTTCAATTGAAAGTTGGGATTCTTGCATTTGCCCTGATGTGTACGAAAGGAAAAGATTCGGTAATGTATCTTGTTGTTTCAGACGGTAAATTATTCTCTTTGAAGTCAGTTTCTTGAAGGCAAAGCAGTTTGGCCTTTACCTCCCTCAACACTGATCAGTAACAAATGTGACCCTGAGTTCCTCCATCTTCCGAACAAACAATGATAGAATCTCTACAGTGTACAAAGTGGTCATTTGACTCAGTGTGTCTGCACTGATCCTCCAAAGTGCGTTCCACCCAGACCCAGCCCCTCAACCTGTCCCCATGGCTATCCCAGCTAGCCTGTGCATCACTGGACACTATGGAGCAATTTAGCACTACCAATCCACATAAGCTGCACATCTTTGGCCGGTGGGAGGAAACAAGAGCACCTCGAGAGAACTCACGCAGACACAGGGAGATAATGTGCAAACTCCACACAGGCATAGGAGGCTCGGATTCAAGAGTGCATCCCTGGTGCTGTGAGGCAGCAGTGCTAATCGCTGAGCCACCGTGCCACCCCATTTCACTTGGACATTAGTGCATAATCCTAAATGTTTATACGATCATAAGGGACGTGGATACAGTGAATAGCAAAGATCTTTTCACCAGGGTAGGGGAGTTCAAACCTCGAGGGTATAATTTTAAGATGGGAGGAGAAAGATTTAAAAGGGAGACGAGGGGCACCTTTTTCACGCAGAGAGTGGTGCGTGTATGGAATGAGCTGCCAGAGGAAGTGGTGGAGGCTGGTACAGTTACAACATTTACAAAACATTTGAACAGGTACACAAATAGGAAAGGTTTAGAGAGATGTGGGCCAAACACAAGCAAATGGAACTAGTGCGGGAAACTTGGTCAAGTTTTGATGAGTTGGACCGAAGGGCCTGTTTCCATGCTGTACATGGAGCTACAATCAAATCAGTAATGTACACCGACTATAAATTTTATGCAGTCAGGTATAAATGTTCTTTTATATTCTCTCAAGGGTAGGATTATCATCATCTCTGAGAATTGGGATTGGTTCCAGTACAGACTTATAGGGCAAGAGACTCAATAAGTTGGCAGTGAGAGCTCAAGAACATGAGCCTCCATACAGCCTCTGAAAGATGTTGCCATAGTCTTGCCAGATCATAAGGCTGCTCCCTCATTACAGACAGATGTCTGGTGGTGCTTTAACCTCAGGGTCTCTAGATCTCAGGTGACTTGAGAGATTGAGAAGGAGAGTCCTTCATGGTAAGCTCCACTAGTGCAAGAATTGAACCCAGAATGTTGGCATCGCTCTGCATTGCAAACCAGCCAGCAAACAGAGCTAACCTAATGCTCTGTATTATTGGGAGCCTAAAGAGAAAGAGAGCTGGAATAAGTGAAGGAGTGGATGGATTGCAGTTATGAAGTGTGGCATGAATATTGGCCATGTTTTCAATTGAAAGGAGGATGAGATATAATACTAATTGGCCTTTTATGATTTTAAACGTTGTTGATCATAACAAGCTCATGTCACGTATTTGCTTTCACAATCAAATTCTGCACTCCTTCAATCAGTCTGGATGCTCATCAATGTATCCATATTGTAGTAGCAATATTTTTATTTCTTCAAAAGGTGAGCAGACAATACTTCTTTTGAGAACTTCTTTCAAAGGAATAAATGCTGTGTTCGGAATACATTTTGCACATTACAGCCATGTAGTAATCTTTCTCAAAGTTACTTTTCTCATGTGAGAAACCTTAAGCAACTTTTAATGTTTTCTTTGCAAAGTTTAAAATCACTGGGCTAACAATCCTGAGGCCTAGCCCAATAATCTGGGGTGTGTTATAGTGCTAGCGTTGAGGCTGGTAGTGATGAAGTGGTAATATCCCTACCTCAGAGCCAGGGAACCTGTGTTTGAGTCCCAACTGCTCCAGAGGGATGTTATTAAAGATCTGAGCAGGGTGATCAGCAAATATGTATATTGCTGGTTATCCACTTACTGTAGCAGAAAGCAGAAGTCAGTTTGTCTTCCACAATGGTTTGTTTGCATTTTTAAGTTCGGTACAAACTCCAGTCTGCACTCTCCCCTTCCTCACCAACTCTGCGCGCTGGTGAAAACATGCCCTTCAATCTCTACCCCAAAAGCATCGGATGCTCTCCATTATTTCTGAATCACTCTTAAGGGGACCATCATTGACAACATCGTCAAGGATATGGGTTCAGTTTTGACCGCACTAGCTGATGAAGCTCGAACAGTCAATTAGTCTGGAATATATAGTGGTAGCCATGACAGCTAATGTTCAAATTCTATCTGGAGTTACTAATGCCCTTTAGGAAAGGAAATCTTCCATCCTAACTGGGTCTGGCCTACATGGGACTCAAAACCACAGTGATATGGTTGGTCTAGTAGAACAGAGGGACATTGGGGTTCAGGTACATGAATCTTTGAAGCCTGCGTCCCATGTAGACAGGGTGGTTAAAAAAGCATGTAGCACGCTTGTCTTCATTGCTCAGATCTTGAATATAGGAGTTGGGGACGTCCTGTTGAGGTTGTACAGAACGTAGGTGAGTACAGTGTCCAGTTCTAGTTGTGCTGCTGTCGGAGGGATTTATTAAGCTAGAGAGGGCTTAGAAGAGATTTACCGGGATATTGTTGGATATGGAAGGTTTGAGTTATAAAGAAAGGCAGGATAAGTTGGGACTTCTTTCACTGGAGTGTACGAAGTTGAGAGGTGACCCTCTAGAGGTTTATACTACCATGAGGGGTATAGATAAGGTTAATTGTAGGTGTCTTTTCACTAGGGTTGGGGATTTCAAGACTAGGGGGCACATTTTTAAGGTGAGAGGAGAGAGATTAAATAAAGACATGAAGGGAAAATTTTCTTAAATAAAGTTGTTCGTGAGCGAAATGAGCATCCTGAGGAGTGTGGGTACAGTTGAAATGTTTAAAAGACATTTGGATAAGTACATGAATAGGAAAGGTTTGGACGGATATGGGCCAAGTGCAGGCGGTTAGGACAGGTTTAGGTTAGGATTATGGTCAGCATTGACTAGTTGGATCGAAGGGTCTGTTTCTGTGCTGCATGACTCAATGACTCTTAACTACCGCCTGGAATAGCCATCAAACCATCAGTTCAAGGGCATGTAGGGACGGGAAACTTCTGCTGGTTTTGCCAGAGATGCCCACATCCCCTGAAAGAATAAGAAGAATCAGAACTCTACACAATATTTCACTAGTAGCTTAACCAATGGACTAATTAAGTGCCTGGAATACTTCATTTCTGCAGCTTAATATTGCTCTTCTAACATATCGTACAAGGGTTTTGGCTAAAAGAAAGTCCCTGCTCCTTACAAACATGACTGTTCCATATTTCACATCTTCACCTTCCTTCACCTTAGTCAGTTTGACCTTCTCCAATCACCTCAGTTGAGGTAAGACAAACCAACCTTTCCTTATTTTTTTTGTATCCTCCTAGCCTGACATTTCCCCTTTAGTTGCCTGGATCACTTTAAATTTGACCCAAACACTATTTCCCACATCTGAATGGTCCTCACATTCATTTACACTTGACCTTACATCTCTGTGCAATTATCTTGAGCTGACCCTGTGGAATTGAGAGCTAGCGAGACACCTCACGAATTAAAAGAATCATTCACAATGTGCATCACCAGCTAGATCAGCATTTATTGCCCCATCTCTAATTGCTCAGAGGGCAGTGAAGAGTCAACCGCATTGCTGTGGGTCTGGAGTCACATGTAGACCTGGCCAGGTAAGGAGGGCAGTTTCCTTCCCTCAAGGACATTAGTGAACCAGATGGGTGTTTTACTAACAATCAGCAATGGATTCACGGTCATCATTAGATTCTTAATTCCAGATATTTTGTTGAATTCAAATTCCACCATCTACCATGGCAGGATTCGAACCCAGGTCCAGAATGTTACCCAGGTCCCTGGATTAACAGCTCAGCAATAATTTCACTAGGCCATTGCCTCCCCTGTCCACTATGTTGCTGCATTTGGAAACAGCAGAGTAGAGGTGATATCATTGAGCTAGTAACCTAGAAGGCCAGGTTAAAGCCCTGAGACCATAGGTTCAAATCCTGCCATTGTTACTGGTGGAGCTTAAATCCAATTAATAGAATAATATGGCCATGACAGCTGTTGTTATAAATCCCATCTGGTTCACCAATGCCCACTAGGGAAGGAAATCTGAGATAACAAGGTGTAGAGCTGGATGAACACAGCAGGCCGAGCAGGAAGGCTGACGTTTCGGGCCTAGACCCTTCTTCAGAATGGCTTTGTAGTGGGGTTAAAATTGTTTCAGAGATAACAGGAACTGCAGATGTTAGAGAAACTGAGATAACAAGGTGTAGAGCTGGATGAACACAGCAGGCCAAGCAGCATCAGAAGAGCAGGAAAGCTGACATTTCGGACCTAGACCCTCCTTCAGAATCTGGAAGGAAATCTGCTGTTCTTACCTGGTCTGGCCTACATGTAACTCCAAACCTAACATGATGTGGTAACTGTTAAGTGCAATTAATGATCAACCTTCCTTTACCAGAGATGCTCAGATATATGAAGAATGATCTTGGAAATGTAATTGTTTGCGATAAGGCTTAGTTCAGTGTAGAGGATGCTTCTGTTTTTCCCAACTCATTAATCCATGATTATCCATTGAACCTGTGCTTGCAGATTGGGCTGGTTCCCTTGCTCATTTGTGAGGCCTCTGGAAGAAGAGATACGAAGGCAGGAACCGTCAACCAGGTAATTATTTGAGTGGGCTTTAAGGGGAAGGGTTTGAGTGATGCATTAATCATGTAGATACAGCTACAAAACATCTCCTGTGCTGCCATCGAATTGGATGACACAGTTTGAGACTTGTTACATATCAGGCCAAATATAAACCAATTATGGCCACATTTTCTTGGCGAGGGACTGAAGAACTGAGCTAGTTCAATCCCTTTGACCACTTATTGTTGCATTGTTACCAATAGCGAAGGTCCCTGTGCATTATTGTGGAAGGATGGATTTGCTCCCCAAGCTTTTGTGACTTGCCCTCATCAGGACAAATTCAAGAATGCCACATTTCAAATGATCACAACTATTTCTACTATAGGTTTAAAAAAAAGGGTGCTGATTGGTTGACAAGTGAAATCTAATTGGCTGAGGTGTTGCCATGGAGAAAGTAGTAGAGAGTGATCGGCGACCCAAGCTCAGGGTGTAAGATTTGAACATATTCCTTTTGTTTGCAGAGAATGTGTCTCTACAAATTAATGTACATCTCTTCCAGCAAACAGAAATGAGCACAATTGTGAGCTCTCAATGATTATCTCATATTTGTAATCATTGGCACACTGAGGATTGTTCAGCAAGTGTTGCCCAAATTGAAGACCCACATCTAACATTGGCATTTTGTTTTGTGTTCGGCAAGCATGCACTGGTTATATGTTTATTGACTTACCCAAGTGTTCGCAGAAGGTTATATTCCTTGTTGTTCCCTCCATGGCAATGCCTGGGCCAGTCAGAGCTGACTTGCGAACCGATTAGCTTCCCTGTGGTATAAATGATGAGTTTTAAAAAATTTGGTATTCTTGCATTTGTCCTCATGATAAACAAGTTGGAAAAATTTGAGCGCAAGCCTCTCCTTTCAGCAATGCCCATGTTCCGTAACAGCAAATTTGCATCTGTTGACCACATTAATTCCCGAAATTCGAATGAGGGATACATCTCCCAGTGGAGCGTACATACCTAATTACAAATTGTGACCCCAAATGGCACTCAGACCTGATCGTCTGCTTCTCATATTTCTTTAAGAGGTGCTATCAAGTTAGATTGCGATTGGCTAATAGGGAAGGGGAAGTGATAAGGGTTTGAAATCTTGACTCCTTCATCATGAGTGAGAAATGTCTTAGTTCAAGATAGACCATATGCCACACAGAGGCTCATCTCTTTTGGATTCACGAGGATGTTGCCGGGGTTGGAGGGTGAGAGGCTAGGTAGCTGGGGGTATTTTCCCTGGAGCGTTAGGGGCTGAGGGGGTGACCTTTTGAAGGATTATAAAATCATGAGGGGCATGGATAGGGTAAATAGTCAAGATCTTTTATTCAGGGTGGGGGAGTCCAAAACTAGAGGGGCATAGGTTTAAGGTGAGAGGGGAAGGATGTAAAGGGGATGTAAGGACAACTATTTCACACACACAGGGTGGTGCGTGTGTGGAATGAGCTGCCAGAGGAAGTGGACGAGGCTGGTACAATTGCCACATTTAAAAGGCATCTGGATGGGTACATGAATAGGAAGGGTTTAGATATGGGCTAAATGCTGGCAAATGGGACTGGATCAATTTAGAAACTGAAAGAACTGCAGATGCTGTAAATCAGGAACAAAAACAAAGTTGCTGGAAAAGCTCAGCAGGTCTGGCAGCATCTGTGAAGGATAAAACAGAGTTAATGTTTCAGATCCGGTGATCCAAGGAGGTTCTGAGGAAGGATCACCGACCCGAAACATTAACTCTGTTCTTCCCTTTCACAGATGCTGCCAGACCTGCTGAGCTTTTCCAGCAACTTTGTTTTTGTTCGAGTTTAATTGAGGATATCTGGTTAGCATTGCCGAGTTGGATCGAAAGATCTGTTTCAGTGCTGTAAACTCTGTGACCCTATGATATTCAAATGTGTTGTAAATGCCATTGAAATCTGAACCACCCTATTGGTGAAAGGGGCCGAATGGCCTACTCCTGATATACCCAACCTGATAAATGATTTTAGATGTCCAGCAACTATTGTCAAAAGAAACTTATTCTCATTTTCCTTCTCAATTTATTTTTGCTGGTTAGTAGCCACAGTTGGGGAGTCTTGTGGTGCAGTGAACATCAGTCCTGACCTTGAGGCAGTGGTGCTGAGTTCAAGCCCCACTCCAGGTCTTGATGTTCGAGGAAGGTGTGATCATAATGTTGCCAAACAGGTTGCTAATGAACCTGCAAACCCTTCCAACAGAGGTAACAAAGTGTGGAGCTGGATGAACACAGGCGAAGCAGCATCTCACGAGGACATTTTCTGATGAAGGGTCTAGGCCGGAAACGTCAGCTTTTGTGCTCCTGAGATGCTGCTTGGCCTGCTGTGTTCGTCCAGCTTCACACTTTGCTTCTCTCTCTCGGTCTCGGGTCCTGACAGGGCACTGGCTATACTGAGATAATAATGATACTCAAGGATGAGAAAGCATTCCGTGTTGCACCCCTCCTCTCCAGCACAAGTCATGCATTTATGTCATGCTCTGTGCAGCCTCATGACATCCCTAACGCACTTTAAGGCTAATTCAGGAAGTTTGACTCGCACATGCTTTGTTAGGAAGTGAACCCTCGAGGCATGAAGTCATGGAAACAGAAGCTTCAGCCCATGCGGAACATAATCCCAAACTAAACTAGACCCACCTGCCTGCTCCTGGCCCACATCCCTCCAAAACTTTCCTATTCATGTACTTATCCAAATGCCGTTCAAACGTTGTAACGGTTCCCTCATCTACCATTTCTTCAGGAAGTTCACTCCTCACACGAACCAACTTCTGTGTAAAATATTTGCCCCTCATATCTTTTTTTAAATCTCTCTCTCCTCCGACCTTAAAAGTGTGGCCCCTAGTCTTAAAATCCTCCCGTCCTAAGGAAAAGATAACTGCCGTTTTTTCTGAAGAAGGGTCCTGACCCAAAATGTCAACTTTCCTGCTGCTCCAATGCTGCCTGGCCTGCCGCATTCTTCCAGCTCCACACTGCGTTACCGATAACTCTATTTGTAACCCTCAGTATTTTATAAACTTCTATCGTGTACAGCAAGATCCCATTAGTGCCGATGAGCCGGATTGCCTGTTTGGGTCACCGTCATGGAGGGATAAGGATCAGCCAGGACTCCAGGCAGAGGGCCCCCTGCTCTTCTTCACAAAATTCATAGAATCCGTACAGTGTGGAAACAGGCCATTCGGCCCAACGATCCACACTGCCCACCCAGACCCCTTATCCTACCCCTGCATTTCCCTTGTCTAACCCACCTCACTTAAACATCCCTGGACTCTACGGGCAATTTAGCCACTCCACCCTAACCTGCGCATCTTTGGACTGTGGGAGGAAACCGGAGCACCGGGAGAAACCCACACAGACACGGGAAGAATGTACAAACTCCACACAGGCAGTCGCCTGAGGATGAAATTCAACCTGGGCCCCTAGCGCTGTGAGGCTGCAGTATGCCACCATGTCTTCAGATTTTTTTTATAATCCACCAGACTGTACTCCCATGAGAAATGGCTCTTCTGTCTGTGGAACTCTTCCCACTCCCTGACTTGTTCTCCATCTCCTTGCAAATGTGTGCTCCCCTTCAGGCATTTACCCCATTCCTCCTGGAAGTTATCCACTGAATTTCTGCTCAGTGCCCTGTTAGGCAGTGCATTCGAAATACGAGTTCTTCATCACACATAAAAACCTCTGCTTCCTGCCCCTCTAGGTTGTAAACACACAGTGGGTCAGTGGTTGGCACCTGCTGCCTTACAGACCCAGCGACCTGAGTTCAATTCCAGCCTTATCTGTGTGGAATTTGAATGTTTTGTCCCCCCTTGGGTTCTCTGGTTTCCTCCTACGGGTGTGCAGGTTAGGTGGAACAAAAATAAAGTTGCTGGAAAAGCTCAGCAGGTCTGGCAGCATCTGTGAAGGAAAAAAACAGAGTTAACGTTTTGGGTCCGAAATGTTAACTCTGTGTTTTCCTTCACAGATGCTGCCAGACCTGCTGAGCTTTTCTGGCAACTTTGTTTTTATTCCTGATTTACGTAGTCTTTTGGTTTTTATTTATACAGGTTAGATGGATTGGCCATCTTAAATTGCCCCGTTGTGTGCAGGCTGGGTGAATTAGCCATGGGAAATGTAGGGTAGCTGGGTGGCCTGCCCTTCAGAGGGTCAGTTTGGGCTTTCAGCATTGTAGGGATTTTATGCTTCACTTCAAGGGTAATCCAAGTAATTATCGACCGGTGAGCCTGACGTCAGTGGTGGGGAAGCTGCTGGAGAAGATACTGAGGGATAGGATCGATTTACATTGGGAAGAAAATGGTCTTATTAGTGAAAGGCAGCGTGGTTTTGTGCAGGGAATGTCATATCTTACCAACTTGATAGAATTCCTTGAGGAAGTGACAAAGATGATTGATGAGGGAAAGGCTGTGGGTGTCATATACATGGACTTCAGTAAGGCATTTGATAAGGTTCCCCACGGTAGGCTGATGGTGAAAGTGAAGTCGCATGGGGTCCAGGGTGTGCTGGCTAGATGGATAGAGAACTTGCTGGGCAGCAGCAGACAGAGAGTTATAGTGGAAGGGAGTTTCTCAACATGGAGAACTGTGACCATTGGTGTTCCACAGAAGGGCAAGAAGCAGAAGTTTTTATGTGTGATGAAGAACTCGCATTTCAAATGCACTGCCTAACAGGGCACTGAGCAGAAATTCAGTGGATAACTTCCAGAAGGAATGGGGTAAATGCCTGAGGGGAGCAAACATTTGCCACAGTGGGACCACTGTTGTTTGTGATATACATAAATGATCTGGAGGAAGGTATAGATGGTCTGATTAGCAAGTTTGCTGATGACACTAAGATTGGTGGAGTAGCCGATAGTGAAGGGGACTGTCGGAGAATGCAGCAGAATATAGATAGATTGGAGAGTTGGGCGGAGAAATGGCAGATGGAGTTCAATCCAGGCAAATGTGCGATAATGCATTTTGGAAGATCCATTTCAAGAGCGAAGTATACGGTAAATGGAAAAGCCCTGGGCAAAATTGATGCACAGAGAGATCTGGGTGTTCAGGTCCATGGTATCCTGAAGGTGGCAACGCAGGTCGATAGAGTGGTCAAGAAGGCATGTGGCATACTTTCATTCATCGGACGGGGTATTGAGTACTAGAGTTGGCAGGTCATGTTGCAGTTGTATAGGACTTTGGTTCAATCACGTTTGGGATACTGCGTACAGTTCTGGTCGTCACATTACCAAAAGGATGTGGATGCTTTGGAGAGGGTGCAAAGGAGGTTCACCAGGATGTTGCCTGGTATGGAGGGCACTAGCTATGAAGACAGATTGAGTAAATTGGGATTATTTACATTAGAAAGACGGAGGTTAAGTGGGGACCTGATGGAGGTCTACAAAATCATGAGAGGTATAGACAAGGTGGATAGCAAGAAGCTTTTTCCCAGAGTGAGGGACTCAATTACTAGGGGTCACGATTTCAAGGTGAGAGGGGGAAAGTTTTAAGGGAGATATGCATGGAAAGTTCTTTATGCAGAGGGTGATGGGTGCCTGGAATGCGTTGCCAGTGGAGGTGGTAGAGGCGGGCACGTTAATGCCATTTAAGATGTATCTAGATGAATGGGCAGGGAGCAGAGGGATACAGATCCTTGGAAAATAGGCAACAGGTTTAGATAGAGGATCTGGCTCGGCGCAGGCTTGGAGGGCTGAAGGGCCTGTTCCTGTGCTGTAATTTTCTTTGTTCTTTGTTCAGTGTTTGAGTGCACAAGGAGAACATTCAGCCCATCGTATCTGTACCAACCCACCCTGCTGACGCGGTGCAGCATTTTCCCCGCACCCTTGTACATTGTTTCTGTTTAAATAGTAATCAATGCCCTCTCAATCGGTGTTTCCTCTGTCACCCTTCCAGGCAGCGTGTCCCAGGCCCGAGCCGCAAAAATATTCCTTCTCCCCTCATGTTTACAACACATTTTCATGAAGCACTGTTGTTGATTATTGTACGAGTGCGTTCAGTTTATCTCCATTCTCTGTACAGAAAGCCCTCAATAGACTTCTGAATTTCCTAACCATTGGGCGACGGACTGATATTGTGCATCCCACACTAATATCTCCCGTTTGGAGCGGTCTAACCGTGAGGATGATGCGGAACGTTCTGTTTCCCTTAACAGGGCATTTCCAATGCGGAGCAGTCGGAGTGCGGAAGATCTGTTGGACCCGAAGGATTATGTGTTGCCACCTGCGGATTACAGCAGCAACCCGACAGGCCCCTTGCCCGCTGCCCCACCTCTACCATCCAACCTGCCGTCAAGGAGCCAGAGCCCGAACAGCAGGAAAAACAGTGTGACCAGCTTGGGAGTATCGGAGAGTGCCCAGAGCAGGGTGAGTTCTCGTGGGATCTCTGTACCCCTTAGAGTTGAGGAGTTGGGGGGAGACGGCGATGTTCTTGGGGGAGTGCTTTTGGAAAGTTCAGTGTGCTGCTGGTGGTGAAGGATAGAACTGGAGCCAATCTTTGCACACTTCATTGGTTTTACATAGAAACATGGAAATATAGAAACTAGGTGCACGAGCAGGCCATTCGGCCCTACAAGGCTGCACCACTGTTAATATAATCATGGCTGATCATGCAATCTCAGTATCCCACTCCTGACCTCTCCCCATACCCCTTGATCCCTTTTGAACATATCTAACAAACTGGCACCAGCAGCTTTCTGTGGGAGAGAATTCCACAGGTTCACAACACTCTGAGTGAACAAATTCTTCCTCATCTCAGTCCTGAATGGCTTGCCCCTTATCCTTAGACTATAACTCCAAGTTCTGGATTTCACCAACATCGGGAACGTTTTTCCCGCATCTAGCCTGTCCAGACGCATCAGGATTTTATATGTTCCAATGAGATCCCTTCCTCATTCGTCTAAATTCCAGTGAATACCATCCCAGTTGATCCGGTCCTTCTTCATATGTCAGCGCTGCCATCCCGGGACTCACTCTGGTGAACCTTGGCTGGACTCCCTCATGAGCAAGAATGCCCTTCCTCAGACTAGGAGATCAAAACTGCACACAATGCTCAAGGTGTGGCCCCACCCCTGTATAACTGCAGCAAGACATCCTTTACTCCTATAATTCAAATCCTGTTGCTACATTTAAAAAATTACAAGCGCCTCCCAACAAAACCAGAGTTTTAATCCGTGTGTACTAATAGAAGCCGAAGTGAGTCCCCGGTCAGTGCCTACCACTGGCATTCCATTCAACACGATTAATGTACAAAGAAGACCCAATGGGTGGGTGAGGTTATATATATGTCCCCGCTGTGGTAATCTGATCTCATTTCTGAATTCTGGATTTGCTAGCTGTTTGACACCTGATCTCCTGTTACCTCTACGTTCCTGAAGAGCATCCCACCCAGACCCGTAACCTAGCATTTACCATGGCTAATCCATGTAACCTCCACAGGTCTGGATGCTGGACTCACTCAGTCTGAGTATGTGCTGCTGTCCCAATCATAGAATCCCTGCAGTGTAGGTAGCGGCCATTTGGCCCATCGAGTCTGCACAACCATCCGAAGAGCACACCACCCAGACCCAGGACCCCCCTCCTCCATTCATGTAACCCAGCGTGGGGTTTTCTTCAACTGCAAACCGACACATCCCTGGACACAATGGTGCAGTTTCCAATGGCCAATCCTCCCTAACCTGCACATTTTTGGACTTTGGGAGGAAACCCACGCAGACTCAGGGAGAATGTGCAAACTCCACACAGACAGTCGCCCAAAGCTGGAATTGAACCCATGTCCCTGGTGCTGTGAGGCTGCAGTGTTAACCACTGAGCCATCCTGCAGCTCTTTTGTTCTTGAAATACATTACATTTACTTGTAGGAAAGGAAATCTGCTATCCTTACCTGGTCTGGCTTACATATGGCTGCAAACCCATCGCAATGCGGTCGAATCTTAAATGGTCCAAGGAAGCCTCCATGCTGCTAGCAATACCTGTATCCTGTGATAGATTTCCAACAAGCAATCAAATCTCACCCAGCATCCAAAGCTCAGGATCACAAAACTTGACCAATAAAGCCTCCATATCTAGTGAGGCTGTACAGACCTTGCGACAAGTGAAGCTGAACAGATTGCACATCAAGTGTGGCTATGGAGAGCGTGCACACGAGTGTGGCTATGGAGAGCGTGCACACGAGTGTGGCTATGGAGAGTGTGTACACAAGTGTGGCCATGGAGAGTGTGTACACGAGTGTGGCTATGGAGAGTGTGTACCCGAGTGTGGCTATGGAGAGCGCGCACACGAGTGTGGCTATGGAGAGCGCGCACATGAGTGTGGCTGTGGAGAGCGTGCACACCGAGTGTGGCTATGGAGAGCGCGCACACGAGTGTGGCTGTGGAGAGCGCGCACACCGAGTGTGACTGTGGAGAGCACGCACACCAAGTGTGACTGTGGAGAGCACGCACACCAAGTGTGACTGTGGAGAGCGTGCACACGAGTGTGGCTATGGAGAGCGTGCACACGAGTGTGACTGTGGAGAGTGTGCACTCGAGTCTGACTGTGGTGAGTGTGCCTGTTTGTGTTTGCAAAGCGGACCGTGGACTATCCTTTGAGACTGGTGTTAGCCTACGAACCCCTCTCATTGGATAGCTGGTAACCCGTGTTGTTCTCCCTCCGCTTGCAGAGAAAGTTTGCCTCGATTCTCCTGGACATGACCTCGCAGCCAGATTTCTGGTGGCTAAAGGATGGCAGCTCATTCTGCTGAGAGGGCTGGGGAAGCTCTGTAAGAAAGCATGGCTGTTTGACCCCGCTGCTTGCAGTGTTTAACCCTCTTCCAGTCTGCATGGTCCCATTGGTCATTGCACACTTACTGATGGCCAAACATAGGTGTAGACTTCTTCATTGTTGGACAGACTGCATAGTAATGCCTTTCAATAATAGCCAATAGCTCCCGTCTAATGTTGGAGTAGCCACAGACAGAAATTTGTGTTGTGCCACACACAGGCACTATTAGGACAGCTACCTCAATCTAGCTCAGTCCAAGGGGCCCGTGGCACATTGGTACTGTCCATCCCTATGGACTAGGAGCCCTGGGTTCAAGACCCACCTCAAGATGCTGTGGTGACGGAGGTGTGTCATTACACACCCAAATGTGCATTTTTGTCAAGAAAAAAAGAAAATAATGGTGAGAGGGAGATTAGGGCATTCCGAAAGTTTCATAGTGTGGAAACAGGCCATTTGAGTCCAAATTGGCCACCTACATTTCCCTTGGCTAAGCCACCTGACCTGCATACCTTTGGACTATGGGTGGAAAGCCACGCAGACGTGAGGACAACGTGCAAACTCCACACAGTCACCCCAAGGCTGGTATTGTACCCTGTTTTGCTGACGCTGGGAGGTAGCAGGTGCCAACCACAGCCATTGTGCCATCCCAGGCTACTCTGCGCATTCCTAAACTCAGGTCTAGCACTGAAGGCACAGCTGCCAATGTTGGAGCAAAGTGGAATTTTTCAGAGGCCCAAATTGGAAGAGAAGAGAAATGAAGATGGTCGGGGACTGAAATTCATTGAAACTTGACACAAGGCAGCAAAATAGTAGTGACATTTTCCCACTTTCTCCGTCCTCCTACACAAGCCATTTCCTGTGTACAGTTTGGCTGCGATTAGACAGAAAATCAGATCTTGGGAATCTGTCTACTGCACACACGCCTGCAGTTATTATTAGCTGCCTGCGTTAGGTTTCTAGCGCTCATGCTATTGTCCTGAGCTGTGCTGCACAGGTACACGCTGAACCCTGGAGAAGGTACTGATGGGAGAAGTTTGGGCCCAAGGAGAGCGCTACATGTGCGCAGAGAATCCCGTTGATGGGGTTGTCACACTTTGAAGGACCCAGTGCTCGTTTTGAAACTGCTTGGGATGCAAAAGCAAAAATCTGATTGGCACACAGATACAATCATGAGGTGCGGGAGAGTTAAAGTGGAATGTTTTATTTTAGGATTTTGCGTTTTTTAACCTGCTGTATGCATGTATTGCCTGACATTGACTGTGAGGTCTAGCCTTCTCTCCTTACTTGCCCAAGTGTGATACAACGCAAAGACAGATTTACAATTCACTCTCAAACATAATGGGCGGCTCGGTGGCCCAGTCGTTAGCACTGTTGCCTCACAGTGCCAGCGTTCAATCCCAGCTTTGGGCATCTGTCTGTGCAGAGTTTGCATGTTCTCCCTGTGTCAGTGTGGGTTTCCTCTGGGTGTTCCAGTTTCCTCCCACAGTTGAATGGTCAGGGTGGATTGGCAGTGCTACATTGCCCCATAGTGTCCAGGGATGTGTGGTTTAGCCATGGTGTGGTGTTCCCTTAACAGGGTCAGCTCAGACTCAATGGGCCAAATGGTATTGATCTGCGCTGTGGGGATTTTATGATTTGAGCCTTAGCATGAACTCGTGAGCAATTTGCAAGGTTCCGTCTGAACTCTAACTCGAGCGTTGCTGAAATAAATCTGGAGTTGTGTGTTGCTCCCTATTCCCCTGATCTGACCGTTGTACCTAGTCTGTGGTGTTTTTCAAGCAAGAGGGCATATTGGCCAGGCCAAACAACAGTTAATGTTCATATCCTTGACTGGGAGCAATAGGAAAGGGATTACAGCAGGTGGCGATGTGGCATTGCTTAAGATCAGGAATACATTCAATGAAGTACCCCATCACCTCACTGAACTGCGAAAGCACATCAGGTTTAATATTCCTTATACATGGCTAGCAATGCTGTTTTTTGTTGCTCACATTTGCAATGAAAACAGGGGCATATGCATGGCTTGTGTTTGTATGGTTTTCCCTTCAGAGGCATTTTGACAATTTTCTGTGTGGCGTGTGGCCTGGCATTCTATGCAGTGGCAGAGAGCTGTGCCTGATGCCAGCTGTGGTTTGCTGTGTGGTGCCTGTGCATGCCATTCTTGGTACTTATGACAGAGTGAGAGGGGGTAAACTGGGCTCCCCTCTTTTCTACTTCCGTGGCTGTCCGCAACGAAGATTTATCTCCTTTCTGGTGCAAAGTGGTACCTCTGTCCATTTAAAATACAGTGAGGTGATTTCCGCAGTAGCACTAAGGAGCCAGTTCTACAAGCATGTTGATTGAAAGAAAGTAATTTCTTCATCTGTTAACCCCAAGACAAATAATGTCAAGCACAGGTACACTGTTAAAGAAGGACAGTGTTCAAGTACAAGAGGAAGCTGAAGGGAACATACAGTTTAAAGTCCTTAGGAGTATCCTTGAGGTATAAGGATTTAACATTGGACTATAGTTGCCTATTTCATACTTTGAACCATCAGCAGTAGCGGTTATTTTCAGTCATAGAGTCATACTACAGACCTGTACAGAAACAGACCCTTTGGTCCAACCAGCCTATGCTGATCATGTTCTCAAACTAAACTAGTCCCAGCTGCCTGCACTCAGTCCCTATCCCTCCAAACATTTCTTATTCATGTACTTATCCAAATGTCTTTTAAACTGTCTTGTAACTGTACCCACACCCACCACTTTCTCTGGATGTTCATTCCACACAAAAAACACTCTCTGTGTGAAAACATTGCCCCTCATGTGCTTTTTAAATTTATCTCCTCTCACCTTAAAAATGTGCCCCCTCGTTTTGAGCTCCCCCACCCTAGGGTAAAGACCCCTATCATTCACCTTATCTATGCCCCTCATGGTTTTATAAACCTAATATGGTTACCCTCCAACCTCCTGCTCTGGTAAAAAAAAGTTCCAGCACTTCTAGACTGTTTTATTTTAATCTTAAACCCTCTATTCCCAGCTACATCCTGGTAAATCTTGTCTGAACTGTCTCCTGTTTAATAATATTATTCCCTACAACAGGACAATGAGAAATGCACACAGAATTCCAGATGAGGCCTCACCAGCATCCAGTATGACCTCAACACAACTTCCCAACTCCTATACTCAAAGGTCTGAGCAATGAAAGCAAACATGCTAAACATCTCCTTAACCACCCTGTCTACATGTAATGCAAATTTCAAGGAATTATGCATCTAACCTCCTAGGTCTGAGACAGTAAGAACTGCCGATGCTGGAGTCTGAGATAACATAATGTGGAGCTGGATGAACACAGCAAGCCAGGCAGCATCAGAGGAGCAGGAAGGCTGATGTTTCGGGTCAGGACCTGAAGATTTCTGAAGCTGCTTGGCCTGCTGCGTTCCTCCAGCTCTACACCTTGTTATCTCAGATTCTCCAGCATCTGCAGCTCCTACTATCTCTGAAACTCCCAGGTCTGTCCGTTCTATGACACTAAACAGGGCCCTACCACTCATTGTATAAATTCTGCTCATGTTTGTTTTACCAAAATGCAATGGCTGACATTTATCCAAATGAAACTCCCATCTGCCAATCCGCATCCCAACACGTGGGGTCTGAGGTTACTTTTCAATTGATATTTTCCATTGTGAGAGGCTGAGAAAGTACTTTTTGTGCAGAGGGTTCAAGTTCTGCAGTTAAAAATCCATGGCCTCTGCTCTACCAGAAGCAATTGCTTGGACTACAGGCTGACTAGTGTATTTTTGTGTTTGAGTTTGTTGTCCTTCTGCTTGATAATTGTGGGTGATATTTCTTTTCCAATCTCCCATACCTAAATATTCATTTCTTCAACGCATCATGGGCTATGGGCCAGCATTTATTGCCCATCCCTAATTGCCCTGGTGAGCCTGCAGGACTTGGGATGTAGGGGCACCTGTTGGGGAGGAGGCCTCAGGATTTTGACCTAGTGATAATGAAGAAACACTGTTACATTTCCAAGTCGAGATGGTGAGGGGCTTAGAAGGGAACTTGCAGGGGTTGGTGTTCCCATGTATCTGCTGCCCTTGTCCTTCCAGATGGAAGTGTTCACAAGCTGATGGAGTAGCCTTGGTGAGTTACTGCTTACAGTGTAAGTCAAAACAGGAGCTGAGAGCCTGTTCGGGCTTGACTGTATTTGGAGTCATAGAGATGCACAGCACAGAAACAGACCTTGCTTTGTGCAGCTGGGCTGCCATGTTTCCTATATTCCAACAGCGTTTTTCCCAAGTCCATTAGTTGTGAATAAGGTAGTTTGAAGCATCTTGAGGTAATGAAAAGAGCCTACATCACTTGTTGCAGTGACAAAACCACAGAACTCAACTGTGCAGCATTATTGCGATACAAAACTTAACGAATGAATCACAAAGATCCTTTTATTTCAACTGTGATCCAAAATTGGATGACAGGAGCTGGTTAATTTCGATTGCCTGGTAATGATACAAGTGAAGCCTGAATGCCATCACCTGATTAATTACCTGCACGGGTAGAATAGGTTTTCACAAACAGAGACAAAACACTGACTCAGAATGGCCATAGCTATCACCTAAGCGCACTGGTCAGCCAAGCCTCGAAATGCGAACGTGAAATTAACAAAACAGACTGTACTGAAATTAACTGAAAGGCAGTGAACCTGCTCAAAAGGGCATGGGTTTAAGGTGAGAGGGGAAAGACTTAAAAGGGACCTAAGGGGCAATTTTCTTACACAGAGGGTGGTGCGTGCATGGAATGAGCTGCCAGAGGAAGTGGTGAAGGCTGGTACAATTACAGCATTTAAAAGGCATCTGGATGTGTACATGAGTAGGAAGGGTTTACAGGGATATGGGCCAAATGCTGGCAAATGAATTAATTTAGGATATCTGGCATGGACAAGTTGGACCAAAGTGTATATCCATGCTACATAACTTGATGATTTTTTGACTCCACTATATCTCATTGTTTTATGCGTCCTTGGGGTCTTTCACATTCAAGGGACTGAGAAATCGTTTCTGGCATGGAAGACAACTTTCTGGTGGTCCTGCCCTTACCCTTCTAGGCAGTTGGTATTGGTGGTTTTGGGAGGTACTCATCAAGGAGCCTTGGTGAGTTGTCGCACTGTATCTTGTAGATGGTACACACTGTTGCCTGTGTGTGTCGATGGTGGAGGGGATGAAAGTTGAAAGGTGTTGGATGTGGTGCCAGTCAAACGGGCTGCTTTGTCCTGGATGGTGTAAAGCTTCTTGAGTGTTGCTGGGGCTGCACCCATCCAGGCAAGTGGGGAGTATTCCATCACACTCCTGACTTGTGCCTTGTCAATGGTGGACAGTCTTTGACAGTCAAGAAGTTAATTACTGACCATAAAGTTCCCTGCCTCTGATCTTCTCTTGCAACCACACTCTTTACATGGCTGGACTAGTTCAGTTTCTGGCCAATGGTAACTTCAGAGAGTTGAGACTGAATATTAATCTACGGTTCTGATGAGTTGGTCACCGGACCCGAAACATCAACTCTGCTTCTCCTTCCACAGATGCTGCTTAAGCTGCTGAGTTTCTCCAGCAATTTCTGTTTTTGGTTTCACGTGAATCTAAGGGTTTGGTGAGGAAAACTGTTTGGCCGGTGTGTTATTTAAGGGTGGCTGAGGTAAAGGGATGCGGGCGAAGGGCTGGTGTTCGGTATCCGGGAAGAGGAGATTAATTCAATCAATCATTGTTTTCAGAATTTATTCTCGATGTGACACCAAAGTGATGATATTGGGGGGGCTGGGTGCAAGAGTGCTATCAAGATTAGTGGGAGGTGATGGGGCTTGTGCAAGTAGTTTAAAAAAAGCTAAATATTTGTGTTAACTCCAATAAAAAAAATTATGTTATGAAACTTCTTAAATTGGGCTCTCTAGCAGAACCCAAAGCCATTCAGCCCAAAGTGTCTGTGCCAGTTTTCCAAAGCCCCTCATGCCCATTCCCCTTCTCCTTAAAACCCTACCCGTTCCTCCTTTTCAAATAACAATCTAGTTCCATTTTGAATGCGTTCAGTTCATCTGCTCTCACCGCACTCTGAGGCAGTGCATTCTATTCCTGAACCACTTGCTGCAGGAACCAGTCTTGATTCTCGTGTCTTTTACAAGTGCCTTTAAGCCTACCCTCCTCTTGTTCCTGATCCTTATGTGAGCGGAAACTCTTTCTTCCTAATTACCCTTTACAACACTATTGTTTCATCACTCTCTATAATCCTTGGTTGCATAAAATCTCAAAAGTTCCGTTTCTGCAGGATATTTGAGAAACACACAAACTGCAAGTTAGTCACAAAACCAGATGTTATGCCAATCAGTCACAACTTTAACAACAAATACTGCTGTAGCCTTGTCTTAAAATTTCCCTGGCCTCTAAAAGAAAATGTTATGCCTCTTTAAACTCTCAATAAATTTCTGAAATGGTGCAGATATATTTCTCAAAGACCTCCAATACCGAGGGCTCACTGTGTTAAGACCTCTTGTCCAAATGAACAACAGTAACTTTTTGTTTCTTGTCTTTTTAGAACTTAAGTAGTTCAGACAGCCAGCCAGAGCTCTTCCCAAGGTAAGATGTCTTCTCGAGAGTGTGGGCAACATTTGAGAAATACTTGATACCATCAATTGTCTCAGTGTGTGAGAGCTAACCTTGAGTATGCCAACCTGTTGGCTGCCAAATTTACTTGGTAACAGTGTTGCTTGACAATTGAAGTCATGCCAATCTCATGATGGTGGTGTGTAAACTGGTGCGATCTTTTTTATGTTACCTGTGTACCTTCACTTCTGTGTGTTGGTCTTTAGGAACAAAAACAAAGTTGCTGGAAAAGCTCAGCAGATCTGGCAGCATCTGTGGAGGAGAAAACAGAGTTAACATTCCGGTGACCCTGCCTCAGAACTCCAACTCAGTTCTGAGGAAGGCTCACCGGACTCAAAGCGTTAACTCTGTTTTCTCCTCCACAGATGATGCCAGGCCTGCTGAGCTTTTCCAGCAACTTTGTTTTTGTTCCTGGTTTACAGCATCCACAGTTCTTTTGGTTTTTATATTGGTCTTTATCTGCTTCTCATAGTCAGCCCCTCGTCTTTCTTCTCTGTCCATCTCCTTCAGGAAAAGGTTAAACTTCAGTACACACGCAATATTCTGTGGTTGATCACTCGGAAATGCTCAGGAATTAAAACTCCTCAAAATAAAATTATCGATTACTTTCCTTGTTGTAATTGTAGAAATGTAGGAGAAGGCTGTTCAATGGCCAGTCAGATTTTAGCAAATTAGCTAATGAGGAATCCAAAAATTGATAAAGTTGCTCTTATCTTAACAGACCTTAGAGCTGCCCTCTCATTACAGAGAGATGACTGGTGGGGTTTAATCTGAGGGTCACCATGCCTCAGATGAGCGGGAAGCATGTGAGAAGGAGAGTCTTTCATGGTAACCCCAGCTGGTGTGGAAAGTGAACCCACGCTGTTGGTATTGCAAATGAGCTAACCAACCTTATTTCTGTTGCTTATGGCCTTATATTTAAGGCTGAGAGAGCTAGGAGGGGAATCGAAGGGGTTTTGGGGAAAGGGCAAGAAAGTGTCGGATCAGCCAATATCCTATCGAATGGCGGTGCAGACTCAAGGGGCTGAATGGCCTACTCCTGTTCCCTTTTCCTATGGTTTTATGTTCTGATGGACCTCCTTAGCAAGGAGTTGACTCACATTCTGACCGGGTGTTGTGTCACAAGGAAGAACATGTTGGGTGAGCAATGGCGAGTGTGGGGACAGACTGATTAGCAGTAGGAGCGCTTGCTAACACCTCCAAACCCTAACTCCAAATAAATTTGACAACTCATGTTCAGCAATGAAGAAGATGGTGGTGTATTGGTCAAGTCACTGGCTGAGTAATTCAGACATCCCAGACTAATGATTTCAGAGCATGGGTTCAAATCCCACCATGGCAGTTCGTGAACTTTTGTATTCAATGAATAAATCTCAGACCAAAAGCTAGTTTTAGTCACGGTGTGTGTAAGGCAATAACCGATTGTTGTACAAACCCATGTGTGTTCAGTTGTATCCTTTGGGGAAAATAATCTCATCATCGTGTGAGTCCAAACCCACAGCAGTGTGGTCGACTCTTAACTGCCCTCTCAAATAGCCAAGCGGGTCACTCAGTTCAGGAGGCAATCAGGGATGGGCAACAAATGATACCCATGTCCCATGAAAGGAAAATAGATGCATCAAAGGTCAAAGAAAAAACTCTTTTTAGAGAAACCTAAATCTAGAAGACATAGCTTAGAAAGATAAAGGCGTCTCTCATTTAAGCCCCATTTAAGATTTGAGGAGGACCTTCTTTTCTCAGGGGGTCCTTAATGTTTGGAGTGTTAATCCCCATGGAGCAGTGGAGTTTGGGACATGTATCTTATTTAAATGGAGTTAGGCAGATCTTTGATCTACAGGAGTCAAGGGCTATCAGAGGATCCAGGCAAGAAAGAGGGATGCAAGCCGTCTCAGATCAGCCACAGTCTCATTGGAAGATGAAACAAGCTTCAGGGCCTACACTTGCACCTACTTCTTGTGCTCTTCTGAAATCTGGAAGACGGAGGTGAGAATGGGAGTGGGTGCTAATTATTCTTGTCTTTATTCACAGGGGAACTAATCCATTTGCCACTGTCAAGCTGCGGCCTACTGTCACCAACGACCGATCAAGACCCTTTCTGCGATAAAAATGAATGATGTGGATGTCTTAAAAAGCAACGCAAATTGCACTCTAAGCTGCTGGGGAAAGCATGATCAGTGATGTTGAGTTCTTTTCCAAACCTTTCTAGGCACTTTAGATCCCAGAGGCAAATAAAAATATCTTCATTTCCACTCGAAGGCCAAGTCACTTAGAAAAGTTTTAATGCTTCAGGATGCCTGCATTTGGGAGGGTCAATGATTAACATGCTAATTATAATAGATAAACGGTGAATGAGTCCACTGCCTTGTTCAGGGAGTCTTGATTCATTGAACGCACGGAAACATTGTTAATTGTCAAGGACTGGGCTTTCGGAGGTGGGGAATAGAGTTTATGATGAGCTTGAACTCATTTCAATGGGACACACAGCTCCTTCACCTTGGGATATCTGTAATGATATTGGATTTGATAAGTCATTCCTAATTGAAGTGAGGATAAAAAAAATTGTAAGAATGTAAGATGTACGGCTTGGGACTGGATGTAGGCCATTGCAGGGGGCAAAGGCCTAGTGGTATTGTTGCTGGACTGTTAATCCAGAGACCCAGATAATGCCTGGGGACCCGGGTTCATAGGCTGCCATGGCAGATGGTGGAATGTGAATTCAATAAATTTCTGGAATTAACAGTCTAATGACTACTGTGTGTCAATTGTCAGGAAAATCCCATCTGGTTCACTAATGTCCTTTAGGGGAAACTGCCATCCTTACCCAGTCTGGCCTACATGTGGTCGATGCTTAACTGCCCTCTGGGCAATTAGGGATGGGCAATAAATGCTGCCTGGGCCAGCGACACCCTCATGCTGTAAATGAATAAAGGAAAAATAAATTGACCCTTCAAACCTGCTTCAGAACTTGTTTCTTAAATCAGCTAATTGGGCGATGTTATTACCCCCCCTTCCATGGCCAACACATCCCGAGGTGGGCCTTGAGCCTGGGCCCTCTGCCCCAAATGTAGATTCACTGAGGTACGAGTACACTATGTGATATCAGCCAGCAGTTGAATGGGAGTCCAGATAGTTGTGATCAGCCCTCGTGAGCTCCTAGAAGATTTTATCAATATTCTAACAAGCCTCTCCTCACAAACTCGCCAGGCGAAGTATTTGACGCGAGGGGTGAACCTACTTCCAGAAGATCATAGCGGCACTCTCTGGTTGTGGCCTCACTCTGCTTTCCTGTTAGCACCCCCGCAGAGTCTGTAACTCCCTCAACTATCAGAAACTATTCCACTTGAATAATCTGGCTTCTGTCATCGTCTGTGGAAGAGAATTCCACAGTCTTTGCATCTCTGTCTTAGAAAGGAGACCTCTTACTCTTAAACTGCACCCCTCAGTTTTAGGCTTCCCTACAAGGGGAAACATCCTCCTTTGTAGATGGTGTGGTGGCTCAGTGGCTAGCTCTGCTACCTCACAGTACCAGGGACCTGGGTTCAATTCCACCATCAGGTGACTGTGTTGAGTTTAGGCATTCTTCCCATGCCTGTGTGGGCTTGCTCTGGATTTGCCCCACAGCCCAAAGCTGTGCATGTTAGGTGGATTAGCCATGCTAAATTATCCCATTGTGCTCAGGGATGTGCAGGCTAGGTGGGTTAGCCGGAGGGAATGCAGAGTTATAGGGTAGAGGGGGGAGAATGTGGGTTTGGGTAGGATGCTGTTTCGAGCGCTGGTGTGTATGTGGGCTGACTGGCCTGCTTCCACTCTGCAGGGGTTCTGCCCACCCCATCCAGTCCTTTCCGGATCTCATACATTTCAATAAGACCACTCTCATTCTTCCAAACTCCCACGCTTATAGGTTCAACCTATCTTCATAAAATAAGCCCTGCATCGCTGCAGTGATTGGAGTGAACTTTGAAACTTGAGTTCTTGAGAAGCAGGGAATTCTGAGTTTACCTGGGGCATACCCAGTGGATGTACAGGAGAAGTCTACTTGAGTTGTGTTGACAAAAACCATACCTCCCAGAGCATTAAGAAAACTTCATTGGAGGTAGTTGACAAAACAAACAAGAATAATACGGGAGAAACCTTTCTCAGATAGTGGGGAATTTCAGGAAAGGGATGCATTGCTCGAGAGTTGGAAGCAAATTCTATTGAAACATTCCAAGAAGAATAGGATTGTGATCTGAAAAGGATGAATGTGCAGGGCCACAGGGAGAAAGCAGAGGATTGGCATTAATCACAGGATTCATTTGGTCGGCCTGTGCAGACACGAGGGGCAGAATGGCCTCATTCTGGGCTGTGTGAAGAGTAGGGAGGCGATTTCAAAAATGCAATGGGTCAGAGACTCAGAGCAATTGAGAGCAGGCTGTGCCACAGAGCCCAGTTACAATTCTTACTGCTCCAAAACTAGGCTGGGATATTCTTCTACTCATTGAATAGTGAAGCATGCTTGAAGGACCAAATGACCTACTTCTGCTCCTAAGTGTGACATCTTCCATTCTCACAATTTTTTTGTCCTCACTTTAATCAGGAACGATACAGCAACTCCAGCAATCTGATAGGGGGAGAGAAACAGAGCTAACATTACTGGTTAGCATGAACTGTTCTCTGTCAGATACTTTTCCTGGTGAGTTTGTGATGAGCGATGTGTTGGAACATTGGTAAAAGCTTATAGGAGCTCAATGAGGGCTGATCAAAACATCTGGACTCCCATCCAACTGCTGTTTGATGTCAGACACAGTGCGCTGGTATGTCAGTGAACCTACCTGCAGGAAAGAAGGTGCAACTTCAAGACCCACCTCAGGATGTGATGGTCTAACTTGGTTGATGTAAAACAATAAATTCTGAGCCCATCGATGCCGTTCCAAAAGGGTTGCAGTGGCATTTGGGTTAAAACTACTAACTCTATGTCTAAATGTGAAATTTCAATTGCGTTACAATTTTGTCATCCTCAATTACTGTACCAGGTTGATCTTTGTCCATTTTGCAAAGTAGAGATTTAGATTTAAGTTTTATGATCATGTGGACTCAAGTATGAAGTACAAGAGTACACTGAAAAGTGTACCTAAGTACAAAGAAAGTACATAATCTTAGTTATAGAAACAGACACAGTCCAAATTTGTGCAGGCTAAGGTGGATTGGCCATGCTAAATTACCCATAGTGCTCAGGGATGGATAGATTAGGTGGGGGATGGATCTGGCTGGATGCTCTGTGGCTCGGTGTGGACTTGTTGGGCCAAAGGGCCTGTTTCCACATGGTAGGGATTCTACGATCTAAAGGTTGTAAAAGAAAGGTTGAAAAGTTCAGCAGTACACTCTGCTTAGCACCGAAATAGAAAAATAAAGAAATACAGTTAAAGGGTGGTTAGAAGGATGATAATCCCATGGAGTGCATGTGCACAAATGCATAATGGAGGCCATTTCTCATGGTGTGCTATTTGCCTCCTGCTTTGGGAACACTCACTCTGCTTTGGCAGATTTCTGGGAAAGCCCCAGAAATTATCGGGACACTGGGTATCCTACAAACATCTGGGAAGGTCTATGACTTAGAAACCACTTGCCAATATTGACATACCGCTGCCTTTCACTCATTTGGTGGGCCAGTGCAGACATGATGGGCCAGGAGGGGGAATAATCAGCTACAATAAAGGTTTAATAAATCTTCAGTATGTTAGTATTTGGAGCAAGCCGTGGACTTTAGGAAAATTAGGCAAATTAATCCAGTGTATTAAGGTTGCTCGGGTCAGATATGCTGGCAGAACAAAGGAGTCCCAGAGGTGTGAAAAGTTTCTGCAGGACAGAGGAAAGGATAGCGCTCTCATCTGAATGATATCCAGAGTAAATAGCTGCTTTCTCTTGAGATGAAGCTGAGATGTGTCCCCTTAGTGTATTGGAGCAACAACTAGATAAGATGTTCCAGTGAGTAAGGGTTAGGTGTCCCATCGAAACAAGATTAAAGACAGGTTGACAGTTTGCCATCTATTTACTTCCTCATTCTTGTTGTTAATTTACTTTGAAGATATTATAGCTGAGAATGATTGTGTGGCACGGTGTCTCACAGCACCTGGGACCTGGGTTCGATTCCTCCCTAAGCCAACTGCGTGTGTGGAGTTTGCATGATCTCCATGTGTCTGTGCAGCGTTGCTCCAGTTTCCTCCCACAGTCCAAAGATGCGTAGGCTAGGGTGGATAGGCCATTGTGCTAAATTTGCCCCATAGTGCCGAGGTCAAGCGAGTTAGATCTGGGGTTTGGGTCTGGGTGCCATGTTCTTTGGAGCGTTTAGTGCAGAGTCTATGGGCCAAATGGCATTTTTTTTCATTATAAGTGTTCTACAATTAAATAGAATCACATCTATTATAGACGATTGGTGCGTTCAGAAAATGTAACACTCGTAAAAAGTGGTATAAAAAGTAACATGATGTAACAGCTGCGGGAGATGCAGTTTTCCTCAGGGAAGAGTATATCTCCCTTGTGTCTACATGAATAAACATTGGTGAAGTTTCCAAATGTTTCTCTGTTTTTCAATGGGTGGAGGTAACCAAGGAGAGGACGTCCCCTCTCAATCCTGTTGTGAGAACCCCATCCTGTTGCCCAAGTCTGTGGGAGTGCCAGCCTACTCCTGTCTAACTCCACAAAGGTTGGCACATCCCCAGAGAAGCTGTGGTCACATGTCCAAAAGGGAAACTGATTGTAGTGTGTAGAACAGCAGTGAGCTTCCTGTCGTTCAGCTTGTGCCTACCTTACCTTGGTGTCGTAGGGTTCTGAGTTCAAATCCCATGTTAGGATTCCAGAACAAGGTTTGCCTGAATGTTTCTGAGGGAGTGCTGCGCCATTGTAGGTGCAGACCTTAACCCGTAGGCCTTTCCTGTCTGCTTGATGCTTCAAAAGTGATTTTTCTTTTAAATCCCAGCGCTGATTGCTCAACTCTAACTACCCAGAGAGCAGCTAAGGGTCACCCTGGAGGCCCAAGTGGGCCAGACCAGGTAAGGACAGCAGTTAGCGTCTCCAAAAGGGGCGCTAGTGAAGGTGATGGACAAGTTCAGCTAGGCGGATGAGGGTGTCGGTGGAGGGGGACTGGTCGGGCCTGCGGGACAGGAAGAAGCGGAGGGCCTTGAGGCCATCTGCATGCGGAATGCAGGTGTGTAGGGACTGGACGTCCATGGTGAAGATGAGGTGTTGGGGGCCATGGGCACCCGAATGGGCCCCAGCTAAGCCTGCCTCTTTGTAGGTTACGTGGAACAGTCCCTCTTCCGCACCTACACAGGCCCCAAACCCCACCTCTTCCTACGGTACATTGATGACTGCATCGGCGCCACCTCTTGCTCCCCAGAGGAGCTTGAACAGTTCATTCACTTCACCAACACCTTCCACCCCAACCTTCAGTTCACCTGGGCAATCTCCAGCACATCCCTCACCTTCCTGGACCTCTCAGTCTCCATCTCAGGCAACCAGCTTGTAACTGATGTCTATTTCAAGCCTACCAACTCCCACAGCTACCTAGAATACACCTCCTCCCACCCACCCTCCTGCAAAAATTCCATCCCCTATTCCCAATTCCTCCGCCTCCGCCGCATCTGCTCCCACGATAAGACATTCTACTCCCGCACATCCCAGATGTCCAAGTTCTTCAAGGACCGCAACTTTCCCCCCACAGTGATCGAGAACGCCCTTGACCGAGTCTCCCGTATTTCCCGCAACACATCCCTCACACCCCGCCCCCGCCACAACCGCCCAAAGAGGATCCCCCTTGTTCTCACACACCACCCTACCAACCTCCAGATACAACGTATCATCCTCCGATACTTCCGCCATTTACAATCCGACCCCACCACCCAAGACATTTTTCCATCCCCATCCTTGTCTGCTTTCCGGAGTGACCACTCTCTCCGTGACTTCCTTGTTCGCTCCACACTGCCCTCCAACCCCACCACACCCGGCACCTTCCCCTGCAACCACAGGAAATGCTACACTTGCCCCCACACCTCCTCCCTCACCCCTATCCCAGGTCCCAAGATAACATTCCACATTAAGCAGAGGTTCACCTGCACATCTGCCAATGTGGTATACTGCATCCACTGTACCCGGTGTGGCTTCCTCTACATTGGGGAAACCAAGCGGAGGCTTGGAGACCGCTTTGCAGAACACCTCCGCTCAGTTCGCAACAAACAACTGCACCTCCCAGTCGCAAACCATTTCCACTCCCCCTCCCATTCTTTAGATGACATGTCCATCATGGGCCTCCTGCAGTGCCACAATGATGCCACCCGAAGATTGCAGGAACAGCAACTCATATTCCGCCTGGGAACCCTGCAGCCTAATGGTATCAATGTGGACTTCACCAGTTTCAAAATCTCCCCTTCCCCAACTGCATCCCTAAACCAGCCCAGTTCGTCCCCTCCCCCCACTGCACCACACAACCAGCCCAGCTCTTCCCCCCCCACCCACTGCATCCCAAAACCAGTCCAACCTGTCTCTGCCTCCCTAACCTGTTCTTCCTCTCGCCCATCCCTTCCTCCCACCCCAAGCCGCACCCCCATCTACCTACTAACCTCATCCCACCTCCTTGACCTGTCCGTCTTCCCTGGACTGACCTATCCCCTCCCTACCTCCCCACCTATACTCTCCTCTCCACCTATCTTCTTTTCTCTCCATCTTTGGTCCGCCTCCCCCTCTCTCCCTATTTATTCCAGTTCCCTCTCCCCATCCCCCTCTCTGATGAAGGGTCTAGGCCCGAAACGTCAGCTTTTGTGCTCCTGAGATGCTGCTTGGCCTGCTGTGTTCATCCAGCCTCACATTTTATTATCCGGGGCGCTAGTGAACCTGATGGGGTCAACAGAGTCATAGAGTCATACACTGTGGAAATAGACCCTTCAGTCCAATGAGTCCACGCCTACCATGACCCCAAACTAAACTAGTCCCACCAGCCTGCGTTTGACTCATATTGCTCCAAACATTTCTTATTCATGTACTTATCCAAATGCCTTTTAAACTCTGTAACTGTACCTCCATTCATCGCTTCCTCTGGAAGTACATTCTATACAGGAACCACTCTTTGTTTAAAGAAAAAATTTCTCCGTGTCTTTTTAAAATCTTTCTCCTCGCACCTTAAAAATATTCCCCCAGTCTTGAAATCCCCCACACGAGGGAAAAGACCCTTGTTATTATCTCATAATGTATTCTTATCTATACCCCTCATGAATTTATAAACTTCAATAAGGTCACTCCTCAACCTCCTATGCTCCAGTGAATAAAGTCCCAGTCTTTTCAAGCCCTCTATCCCCAGCAACATCCTGGTAAAGCTTTTCTGAACTCTTTCCAGTTTAATAATATTCCTTCCTTTAGCAGGGCAACCAGAACCGCACACAGTATTTCAGAAGAGGCTGCAGTAATGCCCTGTACAGCCTCAACATGACATCCCAGCTCCTGTACTCAAAGGTGTGAGCATTGAAGGCAAGTGTATTTGATGCCTTCCTAACTATTGTATCTATATATAATGCAAATTTCAAAGAACTCCTAGGTTTCTCGGTTCTACAACATAACCCAGGGTCCTACTATTAATTGTATAATGTCCCTGGTCATATTACCAAAATGCAATACCTCAAATTTATCCAAATTAAACTCTATCTGCCACTCCTCAGCCCATTGACCCAATTGATCAAGATCTCTTCACTGTCCACTATAACACCATTACAGAGCCACCATATTCTAGACTTTTTATTGGGTTTCAATGCCAACATTTTCCCTGGTTGCAGCTCAGATCCCCAAGGACATTACATGTGACTCTTGATGACTAGTCCAGTGCCAATAGCTCAAGGTTTTCGCCTCCCTCTTCCTAATCCTTTCCAAGGGGAAATAGCACAGTTATTCCGAGCTGTCCCGCCCAGTGTGGATTCCTGAAACAAGGCCACAAAATCTGATGGCCTGTTTTTTGGGAGTCTGGTGAGGATAATTGATTGTAATGTTACCCACATTGCAACAACAGTGACAACACCTCACTGGCTCTGTAAAGCAGTTCGAGTTGACTGTAAATGGTGCTGCATAATTGTAAGTTTCTTCCATTTTGTAGTCAACAGAGAATGTCTAGGCTACAGAATGTGAGGTGTTGTGTTCACACACTGTGACAGCTCCTCCTCACTCAGGGTCAGATTTAGGGGACAGCGTCATTTTCAAGGGCTCCAGACTTTCATCCCATTATTTTCCTTTCTTTTAACCCTTACGCTATCGTTTCCACTCTTCTGGTTGGAAGATCAGGAGTTTACAATTCTGAACAATCATAGAATCCCTACAATGTGGAATCAGGCCATTTGCCCCATCGAGTCCACACTGACCCTGCAAAGGGCATCCCACCCAGGCCCACCACTATAATCCTGCATTTCCCATACCTAACCCACCTACCCTGCACACAATAAGCAATTTAGCACAGCCAACACACCTGAACTGCACATGTTTGGCCCATGGGAGGAAACCCAGACAGACGTAGGGGAGAATCTGCAAACTCCACACAGACAGTCACCGTGAGGGTAGAATTGAACCCAGGCCCCTGGTGTTGTGAGGCAGCTCTGCCAACCACTGAGCCACTATACTGCCCTAATGGGGTCATTCTCCAGAGAAACCTCTTCTTCCTCAGAGGTCCCGTTGGCCCATAGACCACAATCACTGAAGGTAGACGACTGGCCCTCCTCCGCGATAACCCTCAACACTGGAGCGCCCTCCCCCCCCCGCCCCGAGAATGAGCTCTCGGCTCCCTACTGTACTCCCTGTACACCCACGACTGTGAAGCCAAATTCTAAACTGATACCATCTATAAATTTGCTGGTGACACCACTATGATAGGGTGGATATCAAACACTGATGGGTCAGAATACAGAAAGGCGAGAGAGGGAATGGTGCCATTGTGCAATGATAACAACCTCTCTCTCAATGTCAGCAAAACTAAAGAACTGATCAAAGAGGGGAACATACCCCAAACAACATCAATAGGGCTGAACTTGAGAGGGGAAAGTTCCTCAAAGTCACAATAACCAACTACGTGTTCTAGACTTCGTGCATCAATGGGACAGTCAAGAAGGCTCCTTCTTCCTTAGGTGGCTCAGGAAATTTGGCATGTCCATAAGGACCCTCACCATTTTCTACAGCTGCAGTAGAAAGCGCACTGTCCAGGAGCAACATGGCCTGGTACAGCACTGCTCTGCTGCTGTGAAAAGGCTGCCAACGCCATCAAGAGCCCTCCCACTGCGGTAATGCTCTCCTACAACCGCCTCCATCAGGCAGAAACTACAGAAGCTTGAACACATGCAACAACAGCTTCCAGAACAGCTTCTTCCCTGCCGTTATTAGACTGATGAATGGATGTTCTAACTTCAACTAATGCAACTCTTGTCAATATTGTTCTTGCTTTGCACCTCTCCTGTGCTGTGTATGCCTTGCTCTGCCTAAGCGCCCTGTGATCTGTATGTCCTTGTTTGCTACCATGAGCCTGTACTGCTGACAAACAAAGCTTTTCACTGTAGGTAGATACACGTGACTACAATAAATCAAATTAAACCAAAGTCTTCCTCGAACTCTGTTGGCGTATCCACCATTCTATCCCCATCTATCTTTATACTGACCCGTCACATCACTCTGATGGAGCCCTTGAGTTCTGTCGTGACAATAAACTATTTCTCTCTAATCCTCAACCCCCTGCCCTCCACCAGGTGAAAACTCATACCGTGTGCATGATCTTGGCTGTTATGGTGGTAGAATGGTAATGTCAATGAACTAGCACCCCAGCCTGATGTCTGCAGGGGGCACCATGAGTTTGAATCCTACAATGCAGCTGTTGGATTCAGATTTAAATCATAAAATCTGAAGTTGAAAGCGAGTGTTGGTGATGGGGTCTGGGCAAACAGTCAGAAATTAACATAAGAGCGGGTCATTAAACCCATTCTTTTGGGAAGGAAATCTGCCATCCTTCCCTGGTCTGGCCTATATGTGATTCCAGACCCACAGCAATATGGCTAACTTTTAACTGTCTCCCGGAATGGCCATACTGAGTCACCTGGTTGAAGGGTAATTAGGAATGGGCAATAAATCCAGACCTGTGGTAATGAAGTTGGCTCTTAACTGCCCTCTGGGATGGCTCTAGCAAGTCACCTGGTTGGAGGGTAATTAGGGATGGGCAAAAGAATTCAAACCCGCAAATTTGTGGTTCACTGTTAAATGCCCTCCGAGATGGTCTTCTGTTGAAGGGCAGTTAGGGAATGGGCAGCAAGTGCTGGACTTACCAGTGATGCCCACATCCCAAAAGGTATAAGCAAAGTGCCAACTTGCTCCGAGAGACCCGAGGTCACTCGACTGGCAAGGGCCAGAAGTGTGATTGAAGGCTGTGTCCTCCCCTGGTGAGGCTTTGAACTCTGTGGCTCCTGGATGCAACGCGTTAGATGGCGAAGGGGTCAGAGCCTTCTCCAGTTTCACAGCTTCTGTGGATTCTTTTGGACTGGTTCAAATCCAGGCCAGACTGGGTTACCGATGGCTCCAGTTTCATGCTGGGAAACAGCTTCCTTCTTTCATCTCTGGGGCCCAGGTTCAGAAGCAGGTCAGGCAGATTAAATGGAGAGTCCTTAGCGACCAGCTTTGATTCCAGTTCCAGATGGACATGAGCTTCAACATAAAAGCCTATCTGTGCTGGGCAGCACAGTCAAATGGAGAAATTGGGTAGGAGACTTCCAATCATTATGATATGGGGTGTAATGTCCATAAGACTATAAGACATAGGAGCAGAAATTAGGCCATTCAGCCCATTGAGTCTGCTCTCATTCAATCTGATAAGTTTCTCAGCCCCATTCTCCCACTTTCTCCCCATAACCCTTGATCCCCATACAATCAAGAGCCTATCTATCTCCATCTTAAGTATACTCAATGACCTGGCCTCCACAGTCTTCTGTGGCAGCGAATTCCATAGCTTCACCACTCTCTGGCCAAAAGAGTTTCTCCTTATCGCTAATCTAAAAGCTCTTCCCTGTACTCCATGGCTATGCCCTCAGGTCCTCGTCTCTCCTACCAATAGAAACATCTTCCCAACATCCACTCTGTCCAGGCCATTTAGTATTCTGTAAGTTTCAATTAGATCCCCCCATATCCTTTAAAACTCCATCAAGTATAGATCCAGAATCCTCAAACATTCCACAGATGTTAAGCTTTTCATTCATGGGACCATCTTGTGAACCTTCTCTGAACCTACTTCGGGTCAGTACATCTTTCCTGAGATGTAAGGCCCCAAACTGTGCATAATACTCCAAATATGGCCTGGCCAGAGCCTTATAGAGCCTCAGAAGTATATCCCTCAAGGCAGCACAGAATTCTCTCTCTCTCTCAACACACACATACACGCACACGCAAGCACACATGCACTCTCACGCATGCACGTGCGTGCACACACACACATACACTCTCTCACGCACACACCCACGCGCACACATATACACTTGCACATGCTCACATACACAAAGCGTACACACACACACACGTGTGCACGCGCATACACACACGTAGGCACACATGCACACACACACACACACACTTCTGAAGAAGTATCACCAAACCCGAAACGTTAATTCTGATTTCTTTCCACAGATGCTGCCAGTCCTGTGGAGCTTTTCCAGCAACTTTGTTTTTGTTCCTGATTTACAGCATCTGCAGATCTTTCAGTTTTTATACAGAGTTCTCTCTGCTCTTTACTGACTGACTGATTGGACAATAGGCATGAAGTAGATAATGGTCTGTTCTCCCAGTGCCCCCAGGCAGAGACTCCTACAGACAAGACCAGCTAGGGTGAGGGATTGGAGTACTGGGCTGTTCAGGGACTAGAGGTTATATTGAGGTTGTGCAATTGTATAGGGCATTGGTAAGGCCTCTTTTGGTGTACTGTTTGCCCTGTTACAGGAAGGATGTTATTAAACTGGAGAGGGCTTGGAGGAGATTGATCAGGATATTGCTGGTTACAGAGGATCTGAGTTATAAGGAGAGGCTGAGATGTTTTCCCCTGGAGCATTGAAGTTTGAGGGGTGACCTCTTAGAGGTTTATAAAATCATGAGTGGCATAGATAGGATGAATAGTCAAGGATGGGGGAGTCCAAAACTAGAGGGCATGGGTTTAATGTGAGGGAGGAATGATTTAAAATGAACCTGAGGGGCAACATTTTCATGCAGAGGGTGGACCATGTATGGAATGAGCTGCCAGAGGAGGTGGTGGGGGCTGGTATAAATACAACATCTAAAAGGCACCTGGATGGGTACATGAATAGGAAGGATTTAGAGGGAAATGGGCCAAATGGGACTGGATTAACTGATGACATTTAGTCAGCGTGGACAGGTTGGACTGAGGGCTCTGTTGTATATCCTACGATGCAATGTGCACTTAATAAGATGAGATAATGTAAAATATCTTCATTAAAAATGCCTTTACAATTTTAATTGTAACTTACCTGTGGATTTAACAATCTCAAAATAGAAATTGTACAAATCTATTCCAGAGAACTTTTATGGAATATAATGATCATATAATCCTGACAGTGCAGAAACAGGCAATTTGGCCCATCACATCCACACTGACTCTCCAAAGAGCGTCCCACCCCCACTACCCTATCCTTGCATTTCCCATGGCTAACCCACCTAGCCTGCACACTACAGGTAATTTAGCATGGCCAATCCACCTAAACTGCACATCTTTGGACTGTAGGAGGTAACCCACGCAGACATGGGGAGAATGTGCAAACTCTACACAGACAGTCACCCAAGGGTGGAATTGAGCCTGGGTCCCTAGTGCTGTGAGGCAGCAGTGCCAACTGCTGAACCACTGTGCTGCCCCATATTCCTATACAGCGAATTTTATGATAAAATACTGAGTTGAATTTGTGTTTCTTTGTGTGGTAGGATGCAGAGGCTTTATATTGGTGAGCTGTGCTTTGGAATGAGCTGCACCACATTTCAGTACTCCCCCTAAATGGCTTCACCAAAAACAAAATGTGTTAAGATGGGGATTGAATCCACTGCCTAAGTCAGGAGCTAACTATTGACAAAGCTGGGCCTTTTGATGTTTGATGCTATAGAGGGATATGGTGCTATAGAGGTGATAAGACTGGCCAACTACACAAAGGTTTGTGGGAAAAGGGTCCACAATCCACAGTTTGGCAAGCCAACTGCGCTGCCCAGGACTTTAAGAGAGTGGGGAACACAGCCCTGTCTATCACACAAACCAGCCTACTATCCATTGACTCCATCTACACTTCCTTCTCCTTCAGGAAGGCAGCCAACATCATCAAAGACCCCTCCCAACTTGGTTTTATTATCTTCCAACCTGTTCCGTCAGACAGAAGATATAAAAGATTAAACGTATATACCAACAGATTCAAGAACAGCTTCTTCCCTGCTGTTATCAGACTTCTGAATGGACCTCAAATTTAAAACTTAATATTCATTTCGCACTCTGTGCACCTTCTCTGCAGCTATAACATTGTATTCCTTGCTGTGTTCTATTACCCTAATGCACATTGTATGGTACGATCTGCTTGTACGGCAAGCAAAACAAAACTTTTCACTGTACCTCGGCACATGTGACAGTAATAAAGCAAATCAAATTGCAGCTGGTGAAGTTTGAATTGACATAAAAAAAATGCAGGTAACTATTGTGAAAATCCATCTGCTTTGCTAAATCCCTTCCAGGAGGAGATTGACTAGGGCTTTACTGGTCTTGCCTATACATGAGACTCCAGATCCCACAGCAATATGCTTGACTCTTAACAGCCCTCTGTCTACTGATTTGGCTCATGCCAGCGATGCCCACTTCCCATAAGAAAGGTCTTTTAAAAACATGATGATGTGAGCAAGTGTGTCTTTTTAAATAATAAAATGTGAGGCTGGATGAACACAGCAGGCCAAGCAGCATCTCAGGAGCACAAAAGCTGACGTTTCGGGCCTAGACCCTTCATCAGAGAGGGGGATGGGGTGAGGGTTCTGGAATAAATAGGGAGAGAGGGGGAGGCGGACCAAAGATGGAGAGAAAAGAAGATAGGTGGAGAGGAGAGTATAGGTGGGGAGGTAGGGAGGGGATAGGTCAGTCCAGGGAAGACGGACAGGTCAAGGAGGTGGGATGAGGTTAGTAGGTAGGAAATGGATGTGCGGCTTGGGGTGGGAGGAAGGGATGGGTGAGAGGAAGAACAGGTTAGGGAGGCAGAGACAGGTTGGACTGGTTTTGGGATGCAGTGGGTGGAGGGGAAGATCTGGGCTGGTTGTGTGGTGCAGTGGGGGGAGGGGACGAACTGGGCTGGTTTAGGGATGCGGTGGGGGAAGGGGAGATTTTGAAGCTGGTGAAGTCCACATTGATACCATTGGGCTGCAGGGTTCCCAAGTGGAATATGAGTTGCTGTTTCTGCAACCTTCGGGTGGCATCATTGTGGCACTGCAGGAGGCCCATGATGGACATGTCATCTAAAGAATGGGAGGGGGAGTGGAAATGGATTGCGACTGGGAGGTGCAGTTGTTTATTGCGAACCGAGCGGATGTGTTCTGCAAAGCGGTCCCCAAGCCTCTGCTTGGTTTCCCCAATGTAGAGGAAGCCACACCGGGTACGATGGATGCAGTATACCACATTGGCAGATGTGCAGGTGAACCTCTTCTTAATATGGAAAGTCATCTTGGGGCCTGGGATAGGGGTGAGGGAGGAGGTGTGGGGACAAGTGTAGCATTTCCTGCGGTTGCAGGGGAAGCTGCCAGGTGTGGTGGGGTTGGAGGGTAGTGTGGAGCGAACAAGCGGGTCACGGAGAGAGTGGTCTCGCCAGAAAGCAGACAAGGATGGGGATGGAAAAATGTCTTGGGTGGTGGGGTCGGATTGTAGATGGCGGAAGTGTCGGAGGATAATGCGTTGTATCCGGAGGTTGGTGGGGTGGTGTGTGAGAATGAGGGGGATCCTCTTGGGGCGGTTGTGGCGGGGGCGGGGTGTGAGGGATGTGTTGCGGGAAATGCGGGAGACGCGGTCAAGGGCGTTCTCGATCACTGCGGGGGGAAAGTTGCGGTCCTTGAAGAACTTGGACATCTGGGATGTGCAGGAGTGGAATGCCTCATCCTGGGAGCAGATGCGGCCGAGGCGGAAGAATTGGGAATAGGGGATGGAATTTTTGCAGGAGGGTGGGTGGGAGGAGGTGTATTCTAGGTAGCTGTGGGAGTCGGTGGGCTTGAAATGGACATCAGTTACAAGCTGGTTGCCTGAGATGGAGGCTGAGAGGTTCAGGAAGGTGAGGGATGTGTTGGAGATGGCCCAGGTGAACTTGAGGTTGGGGTGGAAGGTGTTGGTGAAGTGGATGAACTGTTCGAGCTCCTCTGGGGAGCAAGAGGCGGCGCCGATACAGCCATCAATGTAACGGAGGAAGAGGTGGGGGTTGGGGCCTGCGTAGGTGCGGAAGAGGGACTGTTCCACGTAACCTACAAAGAGGCAGGCATAGCTGGGGCCCATGCGGGTGCCCATGGCCACCCCCTTTGTCTGTAGGAAGTGGAAGGAATCAAAAGAGAAGTTGTTGAGTGTGAGGATGAGTTCGGCTAGGCGGATGAGGGTTTCGGTGGAGGGGGACCGATCGGGCCTGCGGGACAGGAAGAAGCGGAGGGCCTTGAGGCCATCTGCATGCGGAATACAGGTGTATAGGGACTGGACGTCCATGGTGAATATGAGTTGTTGTGGGCCAGGGAATTGGAAGTCCTGGAGGAGGTGGAGGGCGTGGGTGGTGTCACGGACGTAGGTAGGGAGTTCCTGGACCAAAGGGGAGAAAATGGAGTCCAGATAGGTGGAGATGAGTTCGGTGGGTCAGGAGCAGGCTGAGACGATGGGTCGACCAGGGCAGGCAGGTTTGTGGATTTTGGGAAGGAGATAGAAACGGGCCGTGCGGGGTTGGGGAACAATGAGGTTGGAGGCTGTGGGTGGCAGGTCCCCTGAGGTGATGAGGTCATAAACCTGATTAGAGACGTCATGGCACACCTCCGGACCAGGTAGGGCTTGAATCCAGACCTCCTGGCTCAGACTGCCACAAAAGCCCCTTTTAGCCCAACCCTCAATATCGCCGAACCTGGGTTTTGATTGTGAGGAAATCTCAATGACCTCATAACCGGCTTGGAACTTCCCAAAATGGTTTAAATCAAGCTGTCAGTTGGCAGTGCTGTGGAAGTATATGTAAAAGGCCTGAAATCTCTCAAAGGTATGGCTGTAATTGCTGTCTCAATCTTCATGTATCATTCAATGGGATGTCAATTGGGAGGGTAAAATATTCCGAGGACTATACCTTATCTTTTCTCCCTCTCGTGACCATGTCTACTCTGTGAATCATCTCTGACCTTGCTGTCATGTCGTAAATCATCATTTCAAGCAATAAAGACCCCATGAGTCTGTTCCAAAATCAGATCGAAATGGAAACTTAGACTGAGAGGTAGCACTTCTGTAATGAGAGAAGCCAAGTTAAATTGAGGCCTACAGCACAGAGAAAGGGCCTTTGGCCCATTGAGTCTGTGCTGGTGAAGAACAATCACCTAACTATTCCAATCCCAATTTCCAGCACTTGGCCCATAGGCTTGTAGTCCTTGGCATTGCAATCTAAATACTTCTTCAATATTATGAGCTTTTCTGCCTCTACCAGCCCTACAGGCAGTGAGTTACAGATTCCCATGATCCTCTGGGTGAATATTATTTTTGTCACACCCCTCTAAACCTTCTATCCCTTCACTTAAAGTATTTTCCCCAGTCATTGATCCTGCAGTCAAGAGAAAAGGTTCCTTCCTGTCGACCCTGTCAGTGCCCCTCATCATTTTATACATCTCAGTCATGTCTCCCCATATTCTCCTCTGCTCTAAGGAAAGCAACCCCAATCTATCCAATCTCTCTTCATAGCTAAAGCTCTGCAGCACAAGCAACATCCTGTTATATCTCCTCTGCACCCTCTCCAGTGCAGTCATATTCCTCCTAGAATGTGTATTCCAGAACTGCACACAGTACTCTACCTGTGCATCAACAAACATTTTATATATTTCCAGCATAACCTCTCTGCTCTTAAACTCTATGTCTTGTCGAATAAAGACAACTATATCATGTGACTTTCTAATCTCTTCTTCTTCCTATCTCACTGTGTAAAGGAACTGATGGATGCCCACACCAAGGTCCCTGTGATCCTCAATGCTTGCAAGGGTCTTGCTGTTCATCATCTATATCCTTGCCTTATTTGTCATCATTGTCTAGTTACTGACAGAACTGTGTACATGAAATTGACCAGATGACATGATCCTCTATTTCTGTATTGCTACAACTGGTGATTGAAAGTTAATTTCAAAAATCTCTGACAGGAATTCGACTTAACTCGTCATCTTCTGGCTTTGTCTGCAATGTGCTACCCCACGTAGCAATGCAAGCGTACCATCAATATAACCCCAGAAAGCTTTGGGGAAATGCCACTGGTCTGGCCACATCAGGGGACAATGTGAAAAGCATCTCGCTCAATACAACTTGTCCTCAGAAATAATTAGGGCTGGAAAGGTGACGGATTCTGGGCTGTGAAAACAGCTGGGTGCAGGAATGAGTGGATCAGAGGGTGCCCAAGAAGAAAAGGTGCAATGAGTGGCATTGCTCCATTTTTTAAATTTATTCACAGGATGAGGGGCGCTGCTGGTCAGGCAGCATTTGTTGCCCATTTCTAATTGGTCAGAAGGCAGTTAAGAATCAACCATGTTGCTGTGGGTCTAGAGTCACACGTAGGCCAGGCCAGGTAAGGATGGCAGTTTCCTTCCTGAAAGGGCATGAGTGAACCAGATGGGTTTTCCCCAACAATTGACAATGGATTCACGGGCGTTATTAGACTCTTAACTGCAGATATTTATTGAACTCAAATTCTACCATTTTATAATTCCAATTCCTGCTCCCAAGCCACCTCGCGCCCTCACCTTCCTACACACCTAACCCGGCTGCCTTCTCATGGGCAGTGGGAGAGGCCTCAATGGGGAAGCGAGAGTAGGGGAGGGAAAGCTATTACCCTGTTCATGCACCCCCCTCCAAGCTTTGCCTCCCTCTCCAGGTCACACCTCCCCAACTCCTCCACTACCACTACCACCACTCGCATATTTTGGCTTCAGGCCTCACATAACTGGAGCCCACCCCAAATGTTTCTATACCACATGGACCCCAACCTCCCCTTGTTCCCATCTTTTTATTTATTAATTTATGCACACATGGGCTGTGGGCATCACTGGCCAGGCCAGCATTTATTGCCCGTCCCTAATTACCCAGAGGGCAGTTAAGGGTCAACCATGTTGCTGTTGGTATGGAGCTTCATGTAGGCCAGACCGAGTAAAGATGGCAGATTTCCATCCCTGAAAGATATTCATAGCCCAGATTGGTTTTTCTCTGATCATTGGCAACACTTTCATGGTCATTATTAGATTCGTAATCCCAAATTTTTTACATTCATTATTGAATTGAAATTCAAGCATCTGCCATTGGGTGAGTTTGAACCTGGGTCCCCAGGGCATTAGCTGGGCCTCTCGACTCACAGTCACCTCCCTGTGATTTATTCTTTAATGAGATGCGGGTTTGGTTGGCAAGGTTAGTATTCAGTCCCTGGTCAGCTGTGACTTAATGAGTGGTCAAGGTGGCCTCATGAATCAGGTCAGGCTTGTGGAGGGTGGCATTTGTTCTTCTGAATATCGAGGGGAAAGAGAGCCTGCACCTTTCAGCCTGTTGAGGACAATAGGACTATAAGAATGCCTGGGCGAACGAAGGCCTAGGGCAGAAGAAGTGTCATCCCAGACTCGAAACGTTAACTCTGTTCCTCTCTCCACACATGCTGCCAGACCTGCTGAGTTTCTCCAGCAATTTCTGTGTTTGTTTCAGATATTCAGAATCCACTTTATTGAAATGTTTATTACTCAGAGCTGGATTTGATGCTTTTCGTGAGGCGAGGGGTGCAATACAGGGATTGGGGTTTCTGCTCTCTTGTCCAGGTATTGTGTACAGAAAGTGTATACCATACAAAGTGCACGCGGGTAATAAAACAGAGAGGAATACAATGTTGCAGCTGCAGAGAAGGTGCACTGAGAGGGAGATCAATATTAAATTTAAAATCTGAGAGGACCATTCAGAAATTTATAACAACGGGGAAGAAGCTGTCCCTGAATCCGTAGGTATGTGTGTTTAAGCTTTTGTATCTTCTGCCTGATGGAAGATGTTGGAAAACTATAAGACATAAGACATAGGAGTGGACGTAAGGCCATTCGGCCCATCAAGTCCACTCTGCAAGACATTATAACTGGGGTGGGAGGGGTCTTTGGTGATGTTGGCTGCCTTCCCGAGATGGTGGGCAGTGTAGATGGAGTCAATGGGTGGAAGGTTGGCTTGTGTGATGGTCTGGGCTGTGTTTACAACCCTCTGTAGTTTCTTACAGTCTTGGACAGGTTATAATGGCAGTGTAGCCAGAAGGAAGATGGTTTGATGGATACTGAGTGGGTCCCTTCGCAGTGCCCTCTGGCTTTTACCTGCCCCTAATCCAAGGCTTCCTGATGCGTCCCTGGCAGATTCCTTTCGTCAGCTCCAAGTCCTGGCTATTCCTGTGAGACACCACATCAAATTCCTGGCTATGGAGACTGCTGACGATGTTTTGGGGACCAGTGTTCAAATCCTGCCAAGGCAGATGGCGAAATCAGAATTCAATAAGGAACCTGAAGCCGAGCATCTAATGATCATGAAACTGCAAACAGTTGTTGTGGGGAAACCCATCTGGTTCACTAATGCCCTTTAGGGAAGGCAACCGCCATCCTGACCTAGTCTGGCCTACATGTGATTCCAGACCCGCAGCAATGTGGTTGATTATCAACTGCCCTCTGGGCAATTAAGGATGGACAATAACTACGGGCCAAGGCAGCGACATTCACATGCCATGAATGAATAAAAATAAAGAATGATCCAGCTGTTGAACTCCTATTTCTCAAGTCTCCTTGTTTCCCCCTTTCATGGGATATCAGTGTCACTGACACGGCCCAGTGGTGTTCTTTCCTAAGTAAAAACCTGGCTCAGGCCATTTCAGAGAGTCAGCCATGTTGCTGTGGGTCTGGAGTCACATGTAGGCCAGACTAGGTAAGGATGGCAGTTTCCTTCCCTAAAGGACATTAGTGACCCAGATGGGTTTTTAAAACAATCCAATTACCAGGGTGTTACGAGGATGGAGGGTTTGAGTTATAAGGAGAGGCTGGATAGGCTGAGACTTTGTTCACTGTAGCCTAGGAGGTTGAGGGGAGCTTATAGCGGTTTATAAAATCATGAGGGGTTTAGATAGGGTGAATGGCAAGTACCCTTTCCCTGGGGTGGGGGATTTCAAGCCCAGGGGAAATATTTTTAAGGTGAGAGGGTAAAAATTCAGAATGACGTGAGGGACAATTTTGTTACTCAGAGAGTGGTTCATGTGTGGAATGAACTGCCAGAGGAAGTGGTGGATGTGGGTACAGCTACAATGTTTAAAAGACATTTGGGTACATACATGAATAAGAAATGTTTAAAGGGATATGGGCCTAGCGCAGGCAGGTTGGACAAGATTAGTTTGGGATTATGATTGGCATGGCCTGGTTGGGCTGAGAGGTCTGTTCCTATGACATATGGCTCTGTGGCTCTGTGATCTATGAAAGTCTTCCAGTCCCTGTCACCGAGTCTAGCTTTCAGTCTGAGCTGTATTAATTGAATATAAAATTCCATTGGCGGTTATGGTGGGATTCCCTAAAGGGCATTGAAGAAGCAGATAGGTTTTTACAACAATTGATGATGTTTGTCAATACAGAGAATATTCAGAATTAATCATGGAATTCAAATTGTGTCAAGTGCCATGCTTGTGATAGGATTCAAACTCAGGTTTCCTAGGCCTCTGGCTCCAGGCCATTGCATCATCATCTGCCTACCATCTCTAATGGATTCTTCTTCCAGCTCTGATTCTTGGAGAGATTTCCATGAGCTAATGACCCTCTTTCTGTGTATATCTCCATTGAAGAAGCCAAGGGTCACTTAGTCACTGCACTGATGGAGCAGAAATCATAGAATCCCTACAGTGTGGAAGCAGGCTATTCAGCCTTAAGCCCACACTGGTCCTTCGAAGACCATCCCACACAAACTCATCCCCCTACTCTATCCCTGTAACCCTGCATTTCCCATGGCCAATCCATCTAGCCTACTCATCCCTGGACACTATGGGCAAATTAGCATGGCCAACCCACCTTAAGCTTTGGGCTGTGGGAGGAAAACATAGCACCCAGAGGAAACCAAGGGAGATGTGCAAACTCCACACAGACAGCCATCCAAGGCTGGAATTGAACCCGGTTGTCTGATGCTGTGAAGCAGCAGTGCTAACCACTGAGCCACTGTGCCACCCTTAGCTTGGGTGTGGGTGGGAGGCACTAGATTGGGGTCAAGAAGGGGCTGGAGGGAGAGAGGAGCCTGAGGGTGGGAAGGGGCAAGAGTTTGCGCTCTCAAGAACATTACCATCGTGTGATTGAGAGTTTGAACATTCAGATAGGGGACAGCTGCAGACTCAAAACAAATTTGAGAAGACAACTGCAGTGAAAATGAAGCCTCTGTGTGTGCGTGTCCTTGGGCGCTAAATTTAGTTCCTGTATCTGCAGTATTTACATTTTAAAGCTCTTGATCTGACAGCAAAAAAACTAAACAAACAACATAACATCCCCCCTGGAACCTTGGAGATTGGGAGGTGTCAATATTACATGACTGTTACAGCTCTTTTACCAACTAGACTGGGCCAACATAATTACTTCAGGCTACACAAAACATGAGTGGTGTTTGAGCCCTCGAACATTTTCACAGTATGTTGCGTAACAGATGGAGATGAGCAAGTACCAAGGGGTAATGAATAAATCTCACTTATGCAATGGGCTTTCTTGATATTGCTTTCAGACTTCCAATGGACCTAATCCAAGAATTCCTGATACCTCCCTGGCTGATCCCTCTCGTCAGCTCGGATTCCTGGCTATTCCTGTGCGATGTCACATCAAACCCCTGGCTATGGAGAGCACTGATGATGGGACTGTTTGTCATGTGAGTATGGCCCGCACGGACCTCCCCCGCAATTTCTAGCGTTCACTGCTGCACATGTTTTTAATGCTCATCTGTCTGCTCCAATCTTCCCTTTACAACGTCGCCCTCTCTTTCATCTTTTCCCCTTGCACCGTGCAAGAGAATCCACTTCTGCCCAGTGCGGGAACTTTGCCTGAGAGGGTCAAAGATTAAGTGTCAGGTCGTGTTGTGGAACAGAGGGACCTAAGGGTTCAGGTACATAATTCTTTGAAGTTTGCATTCCATATGGAGAAGGTGGTTAAGAAGGCATTTAGTATACTTGCCTTCATTGCTCAGACATTTGTGTGTAGGAGCTGGGAAGACGAGCTGAGGGTGTACAGGACGTTGATGAGGCCTCTGCCCTGTTACAGGAAGGATAGCATTAAGCTGGAGAGGGCTCAGGAGACATTTGCCAGGATATTGCCGGGTATGGAATGTTTGAGTTACAAGAAAGGCTGGATAGGCTGGGACTTTTCTTACTGTACCGTAGGAGGCTGAGAGGCGACCTGTTAGAAGTTTGTAAAATAATGAGAGGTATAGTTAGAGTTAGCGGTAGTTCTCTTTTCTCTAGGATGGGGGATTTCAAGACTGAGGGTGAGAGGAGAGAGATTTAAAAAAGACAAAGGGGCAATTGTTTTACACAGAGTGTGGCCTACGTGTGGAATGCACTTCCCGAAGAAGTGGTGGATGTGGGTACAATTACAAGGTTTAAAAGACATTTGGATAAGTACATGAATAGGAAAGGTCTGGAGGGATCTAGGCCAGGAGCAGGCAGGTGGGACTAGTTTAGTTTGGGATTATGGTCAGCACGGACAAGTTGGATTGAACGGTCTGTTTCAGTGCTGCATGACTATGATTGGATGAGGGTGTTGGTGTTAAAGTTGGCCTGGTACACATCTGAATATTTTTTATTGTGGGTAACTATGGAGAAAGAAATTATCTTTATTTATGACCAGAAAAGTTGGTTTCTCTCCTGGCAGGTGTCCTTATTCCCTACACGGCCTTGTCCCTCACTGTCAAGCAAAGATGTGCTAGACTCTTTTCCCAGATACATGGGTCAAAGGTTTAGGTTGAGAGGGGTGAGCTACAAAAGCGCCTGCGAGACAATTTTTTCACATAGAGGCTGGTGAGTGTCTGGAATGGGCTGTCATAAGGTAGTGGTCAATTTTATCAATGAAGTAACATTTAGACAAGTACATGGATGGGATCAGTATGCAGGGATGCGGACCAAACGCAAGCGAATGGGACTGGTTTAATTATGAAAACTGGGCAGCATGGACAGGTTGGGCTGAAGGGCCTGTTTCCATGCTGTAAACGTCTATGACTCCATGACAAATATACGAATTAGAATCTGGAATAGGCCACTCAGCCTGGCCATTCGATATGATCATGGCTGATTTGATTACTCCACATTCCTGTGTAACCTTCTCTGCTCCTGTTGGTCAAGAATTAATCCAGCTCTGCCTTAAGAATATGCAAGCATTCAGTTTTTGCTGACCTTTGACAGCAAGTCCCAAAGACTCACTCTTTATTGATCTGCTGATGCACTATTTCCTAATTTTGCACCTTCTCCTCACATCAATCTCAGAGTCAGCATCTCACATGCTCTTCCCCTCTCCTTGATATTACCCATATTACCGCACTATATGTTAAACCCAGTCACACCATGGGACTCCAGGATTCTTCTTTTCCAAACACATAATCGCTCCCCCCCCACCCCGGCTGTCTTTCAGAGGGAATCCTAGAACTAGAATGCCTACAGTGAGGAAGCAGGCCATTCAGCCCATCAGGTCCATACCATCCCACGCAATCCCTGCAACCGTGCATTTCCTGTGGCCAATCCACCTACCCTGTACATCCCTAGATACTGGCGGCAATTTAACGTGGCCAATCCACCCTAACCTGCATATCTTTCGACTGTGGAAGGAAACCCACGTAGACTTGATGAGAACTTACAAACTCTGCACAGGCAGTTGCCCGAGGCTGGGATTGAACCTTGGTCCCTGGTGCTGTGAGGCAGCCGTGCTAACCATCGAACCACTGTAATCCACTCAAAGAGCATTGCACCCAATAAAGTCAATTCTTCCACAGAACATGACAATGTTATCAAGTCTCTCCAACTCACCAGCTCCTTGGGTAAGTTCCCAAACCATATTTGCTCGTTATGGTGTCTGAATTACTTTTACATTTTGAATGTGGTACCCGATAGGAGGTAGACAAAGGTTCAAGAGTAGCTTCTGGAAGGGGATTGAAAGCTTGAAGGAGAGATTTTTTTCAGGGATAAGTGGAAACAGTGAAGGAGCAAGTAACTGGACAAAGGGGCTAGTATTACCTGATGGACCAAATGGCCTCCTATAGCACCATGCTGATGTAATGATTCTGTTTGATTTGGTTTCAGATATGCTACATGGCCATACAGTACGTTTAAGGAGCTGTGTATTCCCGGACTGCCTCCAAGGCTATTCCTTGGGTCGATTCTGTCCTTATACCGAAAGGTGAGGGCTTAGGGAAATGGGAATGAGTCCTGAATGTACACAGGACCATATGTGGTTGACTCCAATCTGACCTGTCCAAGGGGACAATACTTTGAGAGTGCACCGCTTTTGTCGCTTACACTGGAAGTGTCGCAGTGCATACTTGGAAAACCCCAGAGGAAGTTGAATGATGTTGAAGTTGGTGTTTAAAATAAAGAGAGGAATATTGCAGCCAAGCGTCAACACAACCATAAAGCTATTGCGAATTTGGGAAAATGTCTTTCTCCCTGACTCATAAGTAAGGGAGGTACTAGTTTAGTGGTAATGTCTATGGGTTAGTAACACAAAAAAACCTCTAAGGCGATGTTCTGAGGCTATCAGTTCAAGGCCCACCATAGAAGGTGATGGGAAGAACTCCACAGAGGCTGGTATCCTGTCAGCTAGTCACCCCTTATTTATACATGGAGGGTCCTTGACACTGATCCAGCTCCCTCAGAACCAGCTCTCAGAGTGAGCAGAACCCTGACACTCTAGTATATATCTGTCAGCCAGGGCTCCCTGATTGGACCAGGTTAATAGCCCCAATCAGGGAACTCATATTCTGTGAGATCCACTTGGCTGACCTCATTACAATCACCACATCCCTCCCCACCTGAGCCTGAGGGCATAGGCCGGTTCTTTTTTTTAATAGCTCCTCTAACGGTGTTTTGCAACACGTCAGGTTCCTCCAACTCTGCTTCGGACACAGATGGTGTGTAACACATACAGTAGCTCGCCTCTTGTGTTTCGGAGCATCTTGGATGGAACTCATTCCCTTTTCCAGGCACCAAAAGGTGTTGACGCTGCGACATCCACCACGCCCATCACAGATTCCGTGATGTCTTCAACTCTGAGTGGAAAGGGACAACCCATTGGTTCTGGAGCAGTTGGAAAGGCTGTCGAGGAGCTGGGCACGTTTTGTCCTCGCACCGTTTTCGAAGTCGCAGCTTACATGTGGTCCACATGCTTGTTGAGGACTGGCGCACCTACCTGGACTTTATACATCACTGGACTTGACCCCACAACAACCATGCCTCTTACCGATGCAGGGCCATTCCCATGGTTCCTGCACCAAACTTCATCTCCTGAAGTAAACTGTCTTTCTCGCTTAGTCTTAGACTTAGACTCAAGTCTTGTGTCCGGCATTGTTCCTGATGCTGTTTCATCCTTGCCCCCTCTCCATGCCTCGGGAGATGAGATTGAACCGGGTGTGGAGTATTCCCCCACATTAGTAACTCTGCTGGCACTACCTCTGCAGTTGCGGGAGGGGTGGTCCAATTGTCAAATAGGAACCAGGACAGTTTGGTATCTAGTGAAGCTGCAGGCTGTTTCTTTAAAGTTTGGACATGAGGCTAAACAGGTTGAATGAGAGTAAACCGGTTGATGTGGTGTACATGGATTTCAGCAAGGCATTCGATAAGGTTCCCCACAGTAGGCTATTGTACAAAATGCAGAGGAATGGAATTGTGGGAGATATAGCAGTTTGGATCGGAAATTGGCTTGCTGAAAGAAGACAGAGGGTGGTAGTTGATGGGAAATGTTCATCCTGGAGACCAGTTACTAGTCGTGTACAGCAAGGGTCAGTGTTGGGTCCACTGCTGTTTGTCATTTTGATAAATGACCTGGATGAGGGCGTAGAAGGTTGGGTTAGTAAAATTGCAGACGACACTAAGGTCGGTGGAGTTGTGGATAGTGACGAAGGATGCTGTAGGTTGCAGAGAGACATAGATAAGCTGCAGAGCTGGGCTGAGAGGTGGCAAATGGAGTTTAATGCGGACAAGTGTGAGGTGATGCACTTTGGTAGGAGTAACCGGAAGGCAAAGTACACGGCTAATGGTAAGATTCTTGGTAGTGTAGATGAGCAGAGAGATCTCGGTGTCCATGTACACAGATCCTTGAAAGTTGCCACCCAGGTTGACAGGGCTGTTAAGAAGGCATACAGTGTTTTAGCTTTTATTAATAGAGGGATCGAGTTCCGGAACCAAGAGGTTATGCTGCAGCTGTACAAAACTCTGGTGCGGCCGCACTTGGAGTATTGTGTACAGTTCTGGTCACAGCATTATAAGAAGGATGTGGAAGCTTTGGAAAGGGTGCAGAGGAGATTCACTAGGATGTTGCCTGGTCTGGAGGGAAGGTCTTACGAGGAAAGGCTGAGGGACTTGAGGCTGTTTTCATTAGAAAGAAGAAGGTTGAGAGGTGACTTAATTGAAACATATAAAATAATCAGAGGGTTATATAGGGTGGATAGGGAGAGCCATTTTCCTAGGATGGTGACGGCGAGCACAAGGGGGCATAGCTTTAAATGGAGGGGTGAAAGATATCGGACAGATGTCAGAGGTAGTTTCTTTACTCAGAGAGTAGTAAGGGAATGGAACGCTTTGCCTGCAACGGTAGTAGATTCGCCAACTTTAGGTACATTTAAGTCATCGTTGGATAAGCATATGCACGTACATGGAATAATGTAGGTTAGATGGGCTTCAGATTGGTATGTCAGGTTGGCACAACATCGAGGGCCGAAGGGCCTGTACTGTGCTGTAATGTTCTATGTTCTAGCTCTTTCCACCAGACCATTAGATGATGGATGGTATGAAGCTGTCATTATATATCGAAAACCATTCAACTTTAGGAAATATTCAAATTCGCTGCTGGTAAGCAATGTCCCGTTATCTGTGATTGACACTACCGGGAGTCTGTGTGGGTGCACGCAGTTTATTGATTGTCATCCACAGGTTTGACAAATGAATTCCGTGCACGTCCAGCCACTTTGAGTTGGCATGTAAGATGACTAAGAACATAGATTCCATGAAAGGACTGGTATAGTCAACGTGTAACTGAGCCTGAGGTTTACCCAGCCATTCCTGTGAATATGGGAGTCCTGCTGGCAGTAATTTCTGTCCTTGTTAGCACTCTGGGCACTGCCCACCAATACAACTAAGTCTGCACCCAATCCTGGCTGCCTGACATAACTTCTCACCAACATCTTCTTACTGGAGTTCAGCCAGTTTGCTGAGACAATCACTTGCTCCTTGTAATAACATGCTGTCCTCTACTGACTCAGAAATATATCGCTGGCACCAAAATAGGTTTCCGTTCTGGCTGTGACAGTCCTGTAGCTTTCCCCTGTCACCAACGACTGTTGGTGGCTCTTTCTGAGTCCAAATTCTGATATTGTCAGCTGTAACTGGAAATGTGTCCAGAAAATTTCTAACCCTTACAGACTCTTCCAATAGCGGTACCACCTGATGGTGTATCTGCCACTGGGAGGCAACGCAATGCATTTGTGTTCATTACTTGTCCTCCTGGGCTGTGTTCCAACTTGTAATTGCACACACTTGTTAGTAGAGCCTGCCGCTGAATTCGACCGGAAGCTATTGGCCTTGTCCTGTTTAAGTAGACCTATCATGGGCTTGAGGTCTGTTGTTATTACAAATTTACACCCATAAAGGTGTTACATAGAACATTACAGCACAGTACAGGCCCTTCGGCCCTCAATGTTGTGCCGACCTGTCATACCGATCTCAAGCCCATTTAACCTACACTATTCCATGTACGTCCATATGCTTGTCCAATGACGACTTAAATGTACCTAAAGTTGGCGAATCTACTACCGTTGCAGGCAAAGCGTTCCATTCCCTTACTACTCTCTGAGTAAAGAAACCACCTCTGACATCTGTCCTATATCTTTCACTCCTCAATTTAAAGCTATGCCCCCTCGTGCTCGCCGTCACCATCCTAGGAAAAAGGCTCTCCCTACCCACCCTATCTAACCTAGAGTTGGTGGAACTCCCTGACTCTAAATATGACCACCAAACCTTCCCTTTGTATCTGGGAGCATTTACACTCTGTATTAGCCAAAGTCCTGGATGCATTTACTATTCGTCTCCATCAGGCCACCTATGAGCTAATACTATCCTGATAACTACAGGGAGGAATCACATGTTAGATCTTGCTTTGGATCATAGTTTGCCAACACCTTAGAGGATGATAGTTATTTCTTCACTTCCTGGAGAGCTATGGCTTGGTTACATGACCATTTCCAAAGCTGACTTTTTTAAAGAGTTGATGCAAAGCTGCTAGGATGGAGGCCAGGTTACATATGAATTTGCTGTAATAATGCACCAACCCAAGGAAAGACCTCCCAGACAGACAGGAGAGCTGGGGCACCTTTGATCACCCTCATTTTATCTTCCACTGGGGTAACCTGGTCTTGACGAGGCTGGCGTCACGTTTACTCTTGGCTCCTGACACAAGCCTGGTGCCATCCTCAGGTCAAAGTTACAACGTCTGTGCACTAGGCCTTAGGCTTCAAGATGAGTATCTCTAACTGTTCCTGTGCGCTCTGTAACCTCATTTCTTTTTCTCTTCTGCAGGATCTTCACATTGTAGATATGGAATGTTACAACAACTTTGGCAATATCTGGGGGTAAGACAAGTTATATTTATTTGAAACTTTTTTGAAGGAGGAGGAATTACTTGAAGCACATGGGAGTGCAACCCCAGAATCATTGAGTCACACAGAATGGAAACTGGGCCTTTGGTCCAACCCAACCTAGCTGGCCAGGTTTCTAAAACTAAACTAGTCTCATTTGCCTGCATTTGACCCATATCTCTCTAAACCTTTCTGATCAAGTCCTAGGGATTTACCTACCTTTATATGTTTTAAGACCTCCAGGAATTTCTGTTTTTAAGACATCACTATTTATTTACCCAAATTCCAAGCTTTGATGTCTTTCCCTACACTAAATAGTGATGCAAAATATTTATTTAGTATCTTACCCATACATAATCAATCTCATTGATTTTAAAGGGACTGTGTTCTCTCCCTAGTTGCCCCTTTGTCCTTAATATACTTATAGAATGTCTTTTAATTCTCTTTAGCCTTATCTGCCAAAGCTATCTCATATCTGTTTTTCTCCTTCCTGCCAGTACACATTACTGACATTTGGGGAATCTGTGTTTGAATTGAGAACAAGCTTGGTGAGAGAGAGTCCAACATTTGGTAACCCAGTTGGTTATAGACGGCAATGCTAGAGGTACCCTCTCTCAAAACCAGGAGCCTTGGACCTAGGCTCCTGCTGCATCATGGGTATTTTGCCAGTCCTCAGTTCGGGAGCTCTGGGCCACAGGGTGGATTATGTTAGTCTGGATCGGGAGGGGTCAAGGGTCATTTGGAGGATGCAAAAGAGGTAGCAAAGCCAGATGCAGCCAAATTTCCCAAAAAAGTTAATTTTAATTGAATCAAAAATATATATAAAATGAGTCCTGGCACATTCTAAACAAAATGTCATTTTTTTTGTTTGGGCAACTCCGTTTATTTGACAGCTGGTTTGGTGGGAATGTACCTGTAAAAAAAGTCAAGATTTTGGGGTTTTTCTTTGCTCCACAGAGAGCTGGCATAGTCTAGATTAAACAAACAGCATGCTATTGGTTCCATGGGAACCAAGAGTTATACCAGTTGCAGAATGGGAATAAATGCTTAGAACAGTCCAACTGCTCAGTTGGAAACTCACAGATGATGGAAAAGAGCAGACGTTCATAGAAAGAGGCTGTTCGGTCCTTTCGGTCTAGACTGGCCTTTTGAAGAGCATCTTACCCAAACATTGCCTCCCACCCTATCCCAGTAACCCTGCATTTGATCCTGGCTAGTCTACCTAGTTGGTACACTACAAGGCAATTTCCCATGGCCAATCCACCCTAACCTGCACATCTTCACACTGAGAGAGCAAACTGGAGTGCCCAGATGTAACCCACTCCGACATGGGGAGATTGTGCAAACTCCACACAGAGGAGGGTGGAATTGAACCTGTGTCCCTGGTGCTGTGAGACAGCAGTGCTAACCTCTGAGCCACAGTACTGCCCCAATTGGCCTTAAAATAATCGACAGAGGAATGAAAGGTTTCTGGTCTAGATGTAGAAACCAAAACTCCAATGGATCAGCCACGATCTTCTTGGATGTTGAAGCAATCTGGATTGGGCAAATGACCTATTCCTGCTCCTAATCTGTAAGCTCATAAGCAGCTAAAAGAAAGTCTGGTACCATCTCTGGAGAGAGAAACACAGTTACAATTTTGAGTTGGATTTCACATTTCAAAGCCGTTTGCCGACAGATCCATGTGCCACTATTCTCCTGTGACAAGACTGGCCATTCTCTAGATTTAGTTCAGCGTGTGGCAGATTCTCAACCCTATACTTCCGGGTGCTCCAGCTTCCTCCCACAATCCAAAAATGTGCGGTTTAGATGGATTGACCATGCTAAATTGCCCGTAGTGTTCAGGGATGCGGAGATCAGGGTGATGGGTCTGGGTGGGATGCTCTGAGTGTCGGTGTGGTCTTGTTGAGCAGAAGGGCCTTTCTGATGAAGGGTCTAGGCCCAAAACGTCAGCTTTTGTGCTCCTAAGATGCTGCATGGCCTGCTGTGGTCATCCAGCTCCACACTTTGTTATCTCGGATTCTCCAACATCTGCAGTTCCCACTATCACTCATTTGGCTGGGTAGTTCGTTTGCCAAAGCAGTGGGATGCTAACAGTATGGGTTCAACTCCTATCACTGGTTGAGGTAACTATAGGCAACTCTGCTCCTCAATCTGCATCTTAAGAGCACAAAAGCTGATGTTTTGGGCCTATACCCTTCATCAGAGAGGGGGATGGGGAGAGGGTTCTGAAATAAATAGGGAGAGAGGGGGAGGTGGACCAAAGATGGATAGAGGAGAAGATAGGTGGAGAGGAGAGTATAGGTGGGGAGGTAGGGAGGGGATAGGTCAGTCCGGGGAGGACGGACAGGTCAAGGAGGTGGGATGAGGTTAGTAGGTAGGAAATGGAGGTGCGGCTTGAGGTGGGAGGAGGGGATTGGTGAGGGGAAGAACAGGTTAGGGAGGCGGGGACGAGCTGGGCTTGTTTTGGGATGCAGTGGGGTGAGCGGACGAGCTGGTCTGGTTTTGGGATGCGGTGGGGGAAGGGAAGATTTTGAAGCTTGTGAAGTCCACATTGATACCATTGGGCTGCAGGGTTCCCAAGTGGAATATGAGTTGCTGTTCCTGCAACCTACAGGTGGCATCATTATGGCACTGCAGGAGGCCCATGATGGACATGTCGTCTGAAGAATGGGAGGGGGAGTTAAAATGGTTCATGACTGGGAGGTGCAGTTGTTTATTGCAAAATGAGCGGAGGTGTTCTGCAAAGCGGTCCCCAAGCCTCCAATTGGTTTCCCCAATGTGGAGGGAGCCACAACGGGTACAGTGGATGCAGTATACCACATTGGCAGATGTGCAGGTGAACCTCTGCTTAATATGGAATGTCATCTTGGGGCCTGGGATGGGGGTGAGGGAGGAGGTGTGGGGGCACGTGTAGCATTTCCTGCGGATGCAGGGGAAGGTGCCGGGTGTGGTGGGGTCGGAGGGGGGTGTGGAGTGGACAAGGGAGTCCCGGAGAGAGTGGTCTGTCCAGAAGACAGACAAGGGTGGGGATGGAAAATTGTCTTGGGTGGTAGGGTCGGACTGTAGATGGCGGAAGTGTCGGAGGATGACGCGTTGTATCTGGAGGTTGGTGGGGTGGTATGTGAGGATGAGGGCGATTCTCTTTGGGCAGTTATTGCGGGGGCGGGGTGTGAGGGATGTGTTGTGGGAAATGCGGGAGACACGGTCGAGGACGTTCTCGACCAGGGTCGAGGGTGGGTGGGAGGAGATGTATTCCAGGTAGCTGTGGGAGTCGGTGGGCTTGAAATGGACATCAGTTACAAGCAGGTTGCCTGAGATGGAGACTGAGAGGTCCAGGAAGGTGAGGGATGTGTTGGAGATGGCCCAGGTGAACTTGAGGTTGGGGTGGAAGGTGTTGGTAAACTGGATGAGCTGTTTGAGCTCCTCTGTGGAGCAAGAGGCGGCGCCGATATAGTCATCAATGTACCGGAGGAAGAGGTGGGGTTTGGGGCCTGTGTAGGTGAGGAAGAGGGACTGTTCCATGTAACCTACAAAGAGGCAGGCATAGCTTGCGCCCATGCGGGTGCCCATGGACACCCCCTTAGTCTGTAGGAAGTGGGAGGAAATGAAAAAGAAGTTGTTGAGTGTGAGGACGAGTCCATCTCAGGTAACCAGCTAGAAACTGATGTCCATTTCAAGCCCACTGCCTCCCACAGCTACCTAGAATACACCTCCTCCCACACACCTTCCTGCAAAAATTCCATCCCCTATTCCCAAATTCTTTGTCTCCGCCGCATCTGCTCCCAGGATGAGGCATTCACTCTCGCCCACCCCTGATGTCCAAGTTCTTCAAGGACCGCAACATCCCCCCCCCACAGTGGTCGAGAACGCCCCCGATTGTGTCTCCCGCATTTCCCGCAACACATCCCTCACATCCCGCCCCGCAGTAATCTGCCCAAAGAGAATCCCCCTAGTCCTCACATATCACCCCACCAACCTCCGGATACAACGCATCATCCTCTGACACTTACACTTCCGCCATCTACGATCCGACCCCACCACCCAAGACATTTTTCCAACTCCACCCTTGTCTGCCTTCCAGAGAGACCACTCTCTCCAGGACTCCCTTGTCCACTCCACATTCCCCTTCAACTCCACCACACCCGGTAACTTCCCCTTCAACCGCAGGAAGTGCTACACTTGCCCCCACACCTCCTCCCTCATCTCCATCCCAGGCCCCAAGATGACTTTCCATATCAAGCAGAGGTTCACCTGCACATCTGCCAATGTGGTATACTGCATCCACTGTACCCGTTGTGGCTCCCTCCACATTGGGGAAACCAAGTGGAGGCTTGGTGACCGCTTTGCAGAACACCTCCGCTCAGTTCACAACAAACAACTGCACCTCCCAGTCATGAACCATTTCAACTCCCCCTCCCATTCTTTAGATGACATGTCCATCATGGGCCTCCTGCAGTGCCATAATGATGCCACCCATAGGTTGCAGGAACAGCAACTCATATTCCACTTGGGAACCCTGCAGCCCAATGGTATCAATGTGGACTTCACAAGCTTCAAAATCTCCCCTTCCCCCACCGCATCCCAAAACCAGCCCAGTTCTTCCCCTTCCCCCACTGCATCCCCAAACCAGACCAGCTCGTCCCCGCCTCCCTAACCTGTTCTTCCTCTCACCTATCCCCTCCTCCCACCTCAAGCCGCACCTCCATTTCCTACCTACTAACCTCATCCGCCTCCTTGACCTATCCGTCTTCCCCGGACTGACCTATCCTCTCCCTACTTCCCCACCTATACTCTCCTCTCCACCCATCTTCTTTTCTCTCCATCTTCGGTCCGCCTCCCCCTCTCTCCCTATTTATTTCAGAACCCTCACCCCATCCCCCTCTCTGATGAAGGGTATAGGCCCGAAACGTCAGCTTTTGTGCTCCTGAGATGCTGCTTGGCCTGCTGTGTTCATCCAGCTCCGCACTTTGTTAACACAATGTGGTTGCTGTGGATCCTCTGAGTATCCTGTTATCTCTCAGTAATCGTGCCAGTATTCTGTGTTTCTTCCTTCCCCCCTCTCCACCATGTGTTTTAGACGATGTTTTCAAGTAACGTAGATTCATAAAAGAGGACATTCAGCTCATTGTCTCTGGGCTGCCTGTTTGAAACAGCATTTATTGACAGGAACAAAAATAAAAGTTTTTGGAAAAGCTCAGCATGTCTGGCAGCATCAGCGAAGAGAAAATCAGACTTAATGTTTCATTTCTAGTAACCTTTCCTCAGACCAAGTAAGGCTGGGTAGCACGGTGGCTCAGTGGTTAGCACTGTTGCCTTACAGGGCCAGGGGCCCAGGTTCAATTCCACCCTCGGGCAATTGTCCTGTGTGGAGTTTGCACCTTCTCACTGCATCTGTGTGGGCTTCCTCTGGGTGCTCTGGTTTCCTCACACAGCCCAAAGATTTGCAGGCTGGGTGGGTTGGCCATGCTAAATTACCCATAGTATTGAGGGATGTGTAGATTAGGGAGGAGGATCTTGGTGGGATGATCTGAGAGTCAGTGTGGACTTGTTGGGCTGAAGGGCCTGTTTCCGCACTGTAGGGATGCTAAAGAAAAAGTCTGAAAAGCCACCAGACTTGAAATGTTAACTTTGATTTTCTTCTTCACTGGTGTTGCCAGACCAACTGAGCTTTTCCAGCACATTCTGTCTTTGTCCCTGACTTACAGTATCCGCAGTTCTTTCGGTTTTTATGCACAGGATGTGGGCATCGTTGGCTGGACCAGCCTTTATCATCCTGGCCCTGATAACAAAGTGTGGAGCTGGATGAACACAGCAGGCCAAGCAGCATCTTAGGAGCACAAAAGCTGACGTTTCGGGCCTAGACTCTTCATCAGAAAACCCTTTTTCACAAAACCCTTTTTCTGATGAAGAGTCTAGGCCCGAAATGTCAGCCTTTGTGCTCCTAAGGTGCTGCTTGGCCTACTGTGTTCATCCAGCTCCACACTTTGTTATCCCAGGTTCTCCAGCATCTGCAGTTCCCATTATCTCTGATCATCCTGCCCCTGACTGCCCATTTAAGAAGGTGGTGGAGAGCTGCCTTCTTGAACTGCTGCAGTTCACATGCTTTGGGTCAATCTACAATGACCATCGGGAGGGAATTCTAGGATTTGGACACCACAACAGTGTAGGAATGGCAATATATTTCTGAGTCAGGATGGTGAGTGGCTTGGAGGGGAACTTGCAGTGCATATTGTTCCCATGTGCCTGCTGCCTTTCTAAGTGGTGGAGAGAGGTAACAATGCTTATTGGTATTATTGCTGGACTGTTAATCTACAGACGCAGGCAATGTTCTGGGAACTTGAGTTTGAATCCTGCCGCGGCAGATGGTGGAAATTGAACTGAATAAAAGCCCGGAATTAAGAATCTAATAATGAACATGAAGTCGATTGTTGAAAAAAATCGCCTCTGGCTTACTCATGCTCCTTTAGGGAAGGAAACTGCCATCCTTACCTGGCCTGGTCTACATGTGACTCCAGACCTGTATCAATGTTGACACTTAATTATCCTCTAGGCAGTTAGGGATGGGCACTAAATGTTAGCATAGCCAGCCATGGTCATATCCCATGAGTGGGAGGTGTTGGTGAAGGGTCTTGGAGATGACATTTGCTTTTGGCACTCTGCGTTGGCAGTGGATGGGTGAATGTTTGTGAATGGGGTTCCAATCAAGCAGTCTGCTTTATCTTGGATGGTGTCCAGCTTCTTGTGTGTTGTTGGGGCTGCACCCATCCAGGCAAGTGGGGAGTATTCCATCACACTCCTGACTTGTAACTTGTAGATGGTGGGACAGGCTTTGGGGATCAGCAGGTGAGTTACACATGAGTAACTCTAACATGCTCCTGTAGCCATTATATTAATATGGCTGTCCCAGTTCGGTTTCTTATCAAATATATTTCAGAATTTTAATGTTACTGTTGATTTTCCTTCCACCACCCTTTCCGGAAGTCCATCTCTGATCAAAAATAACCAGCTGCAAATCAAAAAACACCTTCTTTCAAGTTGTCCTTCCAATCTCCTTTATCTGGGGCCCCCCAGCTATCGATGAGCAGAAATAATTCCGCCATATTTCCTCAAACTTAAATCCCTTCGTAATTCTGAGCACATCTGTTAAATCCCAATTAAATCTCTTTGTTGTAGAAACCCCATCATCGAATCTTGCCCTAATGGATATCTAGCCCTTATTTTCACAATGGTTTCGCTTTCACTCATGCCTTCTCGAGAAACCAAGGGAATAGGTCATTGATTGATCCCAGGGCTCTGCCAGTCAATACTTGGATGCTTTGCAGACATTACACTGCATTGGCATTACACTTTTAGGCAATTATTTTTAAGCTTGTGTCGCTCTTTTCTTCAATTGATCCATATTTTTGTCTTTGACACCATACTGAAACGCCTAGGTTGTACCTGGGCCGACAAGCATATCTTCTGCTCACGGACACCGAGATAATCCGCAATGTGTTTGTTGAAGATCCTTGCAAAATCTTTGCGAGTGCTAAAGTAAGTCAAAAACAAAGAGCTGCGGATGCTGTGAATCAGAAACAAAATCAGAAATTGCTGGAGAAACTCAGCAGGTCTAGCAACATCTGTGGGGAGAAAGCAGAGTTAACGTTTTGGGTCCAGTGACCTTTCTTCATGCCTGTTCTGAAGTTTCATTTAATTCACTCATGGGACATGGGTGTTGCTGACTGGCCCAGCAATTATTGCCCATCCCTGGTTGCCCCTCGAAAAGGTGGTGGTGAGGTTCCTTCTTGAACTGTGCAGTCCACCTGCTGTAGGTTGACCACAATGCCATTAGGGAGGGGATTCCAGGATTTTGACCCAGCGACAGTGAAGGAACTGTGATATATTTTCAAGTCAGGATGGTGAGTGGCTTGGAGGGGAACTTGCAGGAGGTGGTGTTCCTAAGTATCTGCTGCCCTTGTCCTTCTAGATGGAAGTGGTCATGGGCTTGGAAGGTGCTGCTTAAGGATGTTTGGTGAATTTCTGCAGTGCATCTTGTAGACGGTACACACTGCTGCTACTGAGTGTCGGTGGTGGAGGGAGTGGATGCTTGAGGAAGTGGTGCCAATCAAAAGTGGGCTGCTTTGTCCTGGATGGTGTTAGCTTCTTGAATGTTGTTGGAGCTGCACCCATTCAAGCAAGTGGGGAGTGTTCCATCATGCTCCTGAGTTGTGCCTTGTAGATGGTGGGCAGGCTTTGCAGGATCCGGAGGGTGAGTTACTTATTCACAGCCTCTGACCTGCTCTTATAGCCACTGTGGCACTTGGCGAGTCTAGTTGTGACTCTGGTCAACGGTAACGCCAGGATGTTGATAGTGGGAGGATTCAGCAATGGTAACAATGAATGTCAAGGGGCTGTGATTAGAATGTCTATTATTGGAGATTATCAATGCTTGGTGCTTGTGTGGCACAAATGTTACCAGCCATTTGCTAGCCTAAACCTGGATTCCGTTCTGGATCTTGTTGCATTCAAGGTGCTCTGAAGTGAACTCTGCTAAAAGTTTCTCCAGCAATTTCTGTGTTTCTTGCTAAAATGAGTTAATACTGTTGAGATTTGTTACATTTTAGTTCCTGTGCTATTTATTCAAGGGGGTACTCTAACTGACACAGCATCGATTCTGTCGTCTGTGCCAGGTGGTTCACATTCGCATACCGATAAATTCACATCACATTGATTATTGAGGTATAATTACAAAGGCTATCAGAAGCCTCTAACAACACACCTGTTTCCCTTCGAATCTTGAGCAAGAATTGAATTTTGCCCCTCAATCATCAGATTGGGCGGAGTTTAACGCAATTGCTAAGACCTACCCTTTCAGAACCAATGACTTGCCTGGCACTAATCGCCATTGAGAATGTGGCACCTAACTGCCTACATGAATCCCTGCAGCCCATGCAATAGAGAGGCAGCCACAGTGCTGCGAGGGAGGAGTTCCAGGACTTTGTCCCAGTGAAGGAATCGCGCTATAATTCCACGTCAGGATGGCGAGTGGTCTGGAGGCGATCTCGCAGATGGCGGCATTCCCATGTTTCTGCATTGGTTTAGCCACTGGCTGAGGGATACATACTGGCCAGGACATGAGGGCATACCCCAAGCCCCAACCCCTCCCCTGGCTCTAAGATAGTGCCATGCGATCTTTTATGTGATGAAGGATGGGGTGGAGTTTACGCAGTGTAGTGACTGATCTGAAGATCAGTGCCTCTGATAGAATAGCACTCCTTCAGTATTGCCTGCAATGACGATACTTTAAAAGTGCTCAGCTGGACTTGAGGTGCTTTGGGATGTTCTAAAGTTGTGAAAGGTGCTAAATAAGGGCAAATCCTTTTCCTATTTGTGGTGAAATGAATACAGAAGTGTATAAGTCTCTAGCTCATGTGCAAACTCTGTGCACTCTTCACTCATTTACAGGTGATGGTTCTTTCTACTTCTTGTTTCTGATTCATTTTCCTTTCTCCTTTTCCACTCAGACTCACCGATCTCCGTATCCATTCAGTGAGAGTTTCTTTCAACCAGATGATAATGACTGGAGGAGAGTTCACCACATCCTGGAGCCAGCTTTCAGTTCCACTCGGTTGAGGCAGGTTTGTGCTACATCTGCTGTTGCCTATGGCTCCACTGCCCTGAGAGAGAGAGGCAGGGTCACAGTGCACTGCCTGTTATCAGTGGCCATCATTGCTGCCCAGCTGGGCCTTGGTCTAAATGCATGTAGTTAAAGTGTTGTATGTGTAAGGGACACCTTTGTTTTTTTTTGATAAGCGTCAAACTCCAATGTTTGTTGTTTTCTTGATATGCGACTGTACAGAACAGATCCATTTGTGACAATGTCTATGTACTGATATCTTTTATGAATAAAGTATATTTTTGAAATAAACAGAAAAAGGAGCTGTGTGAGAGATAAACATGACTAATTATTGGACATTTACAGGGCAAGGCTTCATGTGTGGATCTTCTAAATTGAACTATCTGGTTGTAATGTTCTCTGACTTCATTGATCTGTAGACTGCATTTTTACTTCTGATTAACCCTTTATTGATTCTTCTAAAGCATTTTATAGAGAGAATGGGGAGGGGCAGCAATTTGGAAAGGTCTTTCAAAGGGCTGCAGCAGACATATGGGCCGAATGGCCTCTGCCTATGCTGTGCCATTTCTACAATACTTATGTACAAAACGTTATGGCTAGTCTCACCTATTATTCCATGAACTTCCCTTGACTCTCTAACTTCTGTTTTGCAGATGCTCCCTCCCATGGTCACAAAGGCTGATGGTCTTGTGCAACACTTTGGAATTTGCTTTAGGGAAGGAAAGCCTGTCATTGTGAGAGAGTGAGTGCAATACTTTCAGTGTCTGTGCTATCAATCTACATTGTTTGATGCTATTTCTGATTACTACATAACATCTACCATAGCTAAGAGATAATGGGAACTGCAGATGCTGGAGAATCCAAGATAACAAAGTGTGGAGCTGGAAGAACACAGCAGGCCAAGCAGCATCTCAGGAGCACAAAAGCTGACGTTTCGGGCCTATACCCTTCATCAGAAAAGGGGAGGAGAGGAGAGGGTTCTGAAATAAATAGGGAGAGACGGGGAGGCAGACCGAAGATGGATAGAGGAGAAGATAGGTGGAGAGGACAGCATGGGTGGGGAGGTAGGGAGGGGATAGGTCAGTCTGGGGAGGACGGACATGTCAAGGGTGCGGGATGAGGTTAGTAGGTAGGGAATGGAGGTGTGGCTTGGGGTGGGAGGAAGGGATAGGTGAAAGGAAGAACAGGTTAGGGAGGCGGAGATGAGCTGGGCTGGTTGTGGGATGCAGTGGGGGGAGGGGAAGAACTGGGCTGGTTTTGGGATGCGGTGGGGGAAGGGGAGATTTTGAAGCTGGTGATACCCACATTGATACCATTGGGCTGCAGGGTTCCCAAACGGAATATGAGTTGCTGTTCCTGCAACCTTCGGGTGGCATCATTGTGGCACTGCAGGAGGCCCATGATGGACATGTCATCTAAAGAATGGGAGGGGGAGTGGAAATGGTTTGCGACTGGGAGGTGCAGTTGTTTATTGCGAACCGAGCATAGGTGTTCTGCAAAGCGGTCCCCAAGCCTCCGCTTGGTTTCCCCGATGTAGAGGAAGCCACACTGGATACAGCGGATGCAGTATACCACATTGGCAGATGTGCAGGTGAACCTCTGCTTAATGTGGAATGTCATCTTGGGGCCTGGGATAGGGGTGAGGGAAGAGGTGTGGGAGCAGGTGTAGCACTTCCTGTGCGGTTGCAGGGGAAAAATGTCCACCACTAAAGGCAAGGCAGAAAAGTCTGGACTGTAAGCTCTTACAACTAAAAGGCAGTATGTTGTTGATAATCTCCTGCTCAACAAAAGGTGATAATGTCCTAAGCTGCACATTTTGTGTTTTTCCCTTTAGACAATATATAAGTTTAGGGCTTAAAAAAAACAGTTTCAGCTCTACTGGAGTAGGCTAGTGGGACTTAACATTCCTGTGTGTACCAACAGTATTGCCTTACTGTGAAGGTCACTATCAAAGAACTAGTCTTTAATAACCCCTGTGTCACAAGTAAAGATGTGTTTTACTCTGACTGTTAGAAATCAGGATGTGAGTTTGCTCGCTGAGCTGGAAGGTTCGTTTTCAGACGTTTCATCACCATTCTAAGTAACATCATCAGTGAGCCTCCGATGAAGCACTGGTGTTATGTGCCACTTTCTAGTTATCTGTTTAGGTTTCCTTGGGTTGGTGATGTCATTTCCTGTTCTTTTTCTCAGAGGGTGGTAGATGGGCTCCAAATCAATGTGTTTGTTGATGGAGTTCCGTTGGAATGCCATGCTTCTAGGAATTCTCGTACAAATCTTCTCAAAACTTGTTAGAAGTCAGCTAACTAGCAGGCAGACAAGTGGAATTCTGGTAACAAAATTGGCCTTTCTTTGGTGAATATAACAAGGTCAGTCAGATGGATATTGTAGAAGATGAGTTTCCTGATTGGGGCTGTTAACCTGGTCCAATCAGGGAGCCCTGGCTGACAGATATAAACAGGAGCATCAGAGGTTCTGTTCACTCTGAGAGCTGGCTCTGTGGAAGCTGGATCAGTGTCAAGGACTCGCCACGTGTAAATAGAGGTTGACTCGGTGTCAGGATACTGACCTCTGTGAAGTTATTTCATGTCTTATGAATGCCAGAATTCAATCATGGTTGAAAGGTATCAGAACTACAGAATCCTAAACAACCTGCAAACCTACGGATCACAAGACCAGCGATTCAACAAGCAACATCAACCTGCTGCCGTTAACCTTCACTGCCATGTTCAACTCTCTGGTCTTCATGAGTAATTCAGAGGCCCATTTGTATATATTTTTTTCCTTTATCTTTCTAGACTCTGCTCTTACTTCTATTCTGTGCTTATGTGTGTGTTGCATTACTGATTCTTATCAGTTTTAGAAATTGAAAAATTCATTCTTTGTTAACCAGCCCAGATTCCTATAAAAGTCTAACAGGACTGGACATAGTAAAGCTGTTCCTGGTGATCAGGGCAGAGGCGGTCATATTCTTACAATTTGGCCATTTAATACTGAGATGAGAAGAAGCAATAAGTTCTTAAGGCTAAAGGGATGAATAGGTATGGGGGAGGAAGCAGGAGCAGGAGACTGAGTTGGATGATCAGCCATGATTGTATCGAATGGCAAAGCAAATTTGAAGGGCCGAATGGCGTATTCCTGCTCCCATCTTCCTTTTCAAGGCTTGTTAAATCGGCTTTTTTTAAAATGTTAACTCATCTGGGTCAGAAAGGAAGGAAAAGGGAAAGGACCTTTTTGAAATCAACCTTGTTGCAACCAGCATGGATAAACAACAGAAGAATCTCTATCCCTCTTCATCCAGGGACTTCACAGTTTGAGGGTATCCCATGTGGTACTGTAGCAAATTGGGGAACCTCAGCTGGGGTCTGGTCATAACAAGACTTACTCAGACAGTCTAGACTCCACATTTACCAATGTTACTGTGAACTATACACACAAACCAACTGACTAAGCCGTGTGTATTACACAGAATGAGTGTGGAAGGTATCTTTATACTAAAATCTCATGTGTAATGTCATGTAGCTGTCTTAAAGGGACAGAAATCTAAATGTGGAATTCTCCATTTGCATATATATTGATGATAATAAAATTGGACGAGAACGTCAAATGAGAAGCTGATTGGATTTTGTCGGCTTATTGTCAATGGAATAAATTTAAATTTGCTCCCGGCGTGTGAGAGAAATCATCTAACTTGCTGTCAATCCTGCTCACGAGACTGGTGCTGGTGAACTTGAATAGCTGTGGATAGTGTCTGTGGCTTTGTCCGAGAGGTGCTGAGCTCAAGTCCAGGGGCTTGACCATGAAAATCCAGCTGTGGCTCAGTGCTGAGGATAGTGCTGTGCTGTCAAAAGTGCTATCACTTAGGTGAGACCTTAAACTGCCTGTTCAAGTCATGTAAAAGATTCCACGCATTACCTCAAGGAGGATAATGGTGCCGTGGCTAATATTTATTTCACAAACAACATAAAAAAGTAACAAATGATCAGGCCTTTGCCACACTGCTGTTTGCGAGAGTTGCTTGGCCTGCTGTGTTCATCCACTGCTGTGTAAATTATCTGCTTTACTTCCTACAACACAGCAGTGAACACAGTTCAACCTAACCCTTACCCTTCAGAGTACTTCATTAGCAGTAAAACACATCCAGCAATCATGAAAAACAGTACACATTTAACTTTTAGAGATAGTGGGAACTGCAGATGCTGGAGAATCCAAGATAATAAAATGTGAGGCTGGATGAACACAGCAGGCCAAGCAACATCTCAGGAGCACTATGTGCTCCTGAGATGCTGCTTGGCCTGCTGTGTTCATCCAGCCTCACATTTAATTATCTCACATTTAACTTTTGATTTGATTTATTTCTTGTTACATGTATCTTGTTACGAAATACAATGAAAAGTACTGTCTGGTGTTGCCACTCTACAGCGCCATCTTAAAATATAGAAAAATAAACCAAAACTTAAAATGTAAAGGCAGGAAAATGAAGCAATAAAGAAAGTGGATGGTCTTATAAGATCATGAGGGGCATGGATCGGGTGATTAGCCAAGATCTTTTCCGCAGGGTAGGGGAGCCCAAAACTAGAGGGGCATAGGTTTAAGGTGAGAGGGGAAAGATATAAAAGGGATCTAAGGGGAAACTTTTTCACACAGAGGGTGGTGTTTATATAGAATGAGCTGCCAGAGGAAGTGCTGGAGGCTGGTACAATTACAGCGTTTAGAAGTCATGTGGATGGGTATGTGAATTGGAAGAGTCTAGAGGGATATGGGCCAAATGCTGGCAAACGGGACTAGGTTAAGTTAGGATATCTGGTCAATATTGATGAGTCGAACCAAATGGTCTGGAATCTTGACTCCTTCATCAAGAGTGAGAAATGTCTTAGTTCAAGATAGACTGTGTGCTACACAGAGGCTTATCTCTTTAAGATTCATGAGGATGTTGCCGGGGTTGGAGGGTGAGAGGCTAGGCAGCCTGGAGCTATTTTCCCTGGAGCGTTAGGGGCTGAGGGGTGACCTTTTGGAGGATTATAAAATCATGAGGGGCATGGATAGGGTAAATAGTCAAGATCTTTTATTCAGGGTGGGGGAGTCCAAAACTAGAGGGGCATAGGTTTAAGGTGAGAGGGGAAGGATGTAAAGGGGATGTAAGGACAACTATTTCACACACAGAGGGTGGTGCGTGTGTGGAATGAGCTGCCAGACGAAGTGGTGGAGGCTGGTACAATTGCCACATTTAAAAGGCATCTGGATGGGTACATGAATAGGAAGGTTTAGAGGGATATGGACCAAATGCTAGCAAATGGGACTAGATTAATTTAAGATATTTAGTCGGCGTGGACAGGTTTGGCCAAAGGGTCTATGTCCGTGTTGTGCAGATCTATGACTCTGTGACTCTAAAGTGTCCCACTTTACAGTCCTTGTTGTTAAGTGCTCTGTCAAGGACCACAGGTCTGTTGGCAAGGAATGCCTTTTGTATCAGAAGCTCGACCAAAATCTTTTCCTAACCTTTTGACGTTTGGGTGTTTTGATTTAATTTCTAGACTATTTGCCCAGTACGCTCAGAACGTCCTGACGATGTCACTCTTCAATTTGGATATCTGCAGGAATGACAGAAGCCAGACCTTCTTCTATTACTGGGATCTCCTGCTGCAGGCCCACTGCAGATATTCCACCATCTCTGTGACACGTGAGTAATGTATGCAGTGTGTACAGTGCTATTTGGTGACTGTGCCCGGGACAGCTGTAGCTAAATCTATGGGTTGTGCTTCTCTCACAGACACTTGGATGCTCTGAAATGTCGGGGTGCCTAATGCCTACTCCTTCAGAGGCGGCACTGTCTCCCTAAGCTGCTGTCGTTCTGTGCACCTTGCAACACTATTTTGTAGAAGCCATGGAAATGATGCAGCACAGAAGGGGGACATTTAGCTCATCTTGTCCATGCTGCCCAAAGACATCCAGATCCCATCTTCCTGCACTCAGCCCATAAGCCTGCAGCTTAGAACTAATAAGGTGCAGATCCAGGTACTTTTTAAAAGAGATAACAGGAACTGCAGATGCTGGAGAATCCGAGATAACAAGGTGTGGGGCTGGATGAACGCAGCAGGCCAAGCAGCATCTTAGGAGCAGGAAAGCTGATGTTTCGGGCCTAGACCCTTCATCAGAAATGTGGGAGGGGAAGAGGGCTCTGAAATAAATAGGGAGAGAGGGGGAGGCGGATCGAAGGTGGATAGAGGAGAAGTTCAAGAGACATGCAGTGGGACAGAGATCCCCTGAGGTTTGTCTGGAGGGAGGAGGGTAACTTCTTCAGGTTAGGCATCCTTAGAAGAGGCTTTGCAGTGAGGTTAAAATTGTATCAGAGATAACAGGAACTGCAGATGCTGGAGAATCCAAGATAACAAAGTGTGGGGCTGGATGAACGCAGCAGGCCAAGCAGCATCTTAGGAGCAGGAAAGCTGACATTTCGGGCCTAGACCCTTCATCAGAAATGCTACCAACTCAGGCAGTGAATTCTAGACAGCCAGCCTTCTGCATTTCCTCACTCCCTTCGAATTGACAGCATAGTTTGTCCCAAACTTAGAGTAGTTCTCTGATGCAATATTTCTCTTCAGCTCCTTTTTGAGTCGCAAACATATGTCGGTTCTGCTGCTGCCTGGATAATATCATTATCATTAACTTATTAATGTCATGTTTTATTATGTATGGGATGACACTGGCTGTTCCACCACAAATCAGTGTGTTTAATTAACAGCTTTCATTCTAAATAGATGGAGGTTTGTTTGTCGCTAATAAAGAATAATATTTATATTAGATGAAAATTCTCTGTGTACACTCAGACAACATGGAGATGGCATTTTCAGTTACCATTTCCTCTTGCAGGCAAACATACTGAGGGGCAAGGGTTTTAAGATATCTCTGTAATCCTCTGTGTAAAAAAGCTGCTCCCATTTCTTTTTTAAGCCTCTCTCCTCTCATCATAAAAATACTCCCCCCGGACTCAAAATCTATCACCCTTGGGAAATGACACCTGCCACTAACTGTATCTGAGCCCCTCATGATTTTATGAATCTCTCCAAGATCACCTTTCAACCTCCTACACTCCAGTGAAAGAAGCCCCAGACTTTCCAGTCTATTTTTACCTCAAACCCTCCATTCCCAGCAACACTCTGGTAAATCTTCTGAACCCTCTCTAACTTAATAATATCCTTCCTATGACAGAATGACCAGAACTAGACACCGTACCCCAGAAGAGGCTTCACTAATATCCTGTGCAACCTCAGCATAACATCTGAGGATATACTCAAAGGTCTGAGCAACGAAGGCAAGCGTGCTAAATGCCTTCTTAACCACCCTGTCTACATGTCACGCACATTTCAATGAATTATGTACCTAAACACCTAGGTCCCTCTGTTTGGCAACATTACCCAGGTCCCTACCATTAATTGTATGAGTCCTGCCCTTGTTTGTTTGAACTAAATGCAATGTATAGAAACTAGGAGCCAGCAGTAGGCCATTCAGCCCTTCCAGTCTGCTCCACCATTCAATGCGATCATGGCTGATCATCCATCTCAGTCCCCTGTTCCTACTTTCTTCCTGAACTCTTTGAACTCTTTGCCCTAAGAATGGTATCTAACTCCTTCCTGAAAACATTCAATGTTTTGGCCTCAACTGCTTTCATTTAGGAAAGTTTCACCACTCTGTGGGTGAAGAAATTTCTCCTCATCTCAATCCGCAATAGCATTCCGCGTATCCTTAGACTGTGATTCCTGGATCTGCTATCCCCAGTCACCGAGAAGTCGAATACGTTAGAGTTGCAGGGATATAAGTGGGGGAAATACACAGATCCCGCGCAGCCAGAAAGACTAACAAGGGAGCGGTCAAACTTGCAGAGAAAATCAGTGCTTAACACCAAAACAAGAAAAACACAGGAATAAATGTATAACACAATAGATGGTAGATAGAAACCATCATTGGAAAGAGAGAAAGATGGAAAACATAGCAGAGGGAAGCAGAGAAACAGATGACGAATGTAATGGAATGGATGTGCCTTTTTCCCGAGGGTGATGGTTTTCAAGTCTAGGGGCGTATTATTAAGATGAAAGGAGTGGGATTTGATAAAGATGTAGGGGCAACTTTTTTACACGGAGGATGGTCTGTGTGTGGAATCACCTTCCAGAGTAAGTGGTGGATGTGGGTAGAGTTACAACTTTTAAAAGACACTTGGTTAAATATACAAATAAAAAATGTCTGGAGGGATATGGAGCAAGTCCAAGCAGGGGTAACTAGTTTAGTTTGGGATCATGTTTGGCATGGACTAGTTGGATTGAAGGGTCTGATTCTGTGCCATATGATTCTCAGACCCTGTACATTGATGGGTTTGTCATTGTCCATGTATCCAAGGCAACTAACACAAATAACAAAATGCAACACCTCAGCATTCTACATTTGAGATTCAAGTTCAGTTTCTTTGATGTTAAGAACAAGAACAGGAGTTACTGGAAAAGCTCAGCAGGTCTAGCAGCATCTGTGAAGGAAATAAAATAAAGTTAACATTTGGGTCAAGTGACCCTTCCTCAGAGCTCTGGACCCAACACATTAACTCTGACTTTTTTCTCCCCAGATGCTGCCAGGCCTGCTGAGCTTTTCCAGCAACTTCTGTTCTTATTCCTGATTTACAGCATCTGCAGTTCTTTTTGTCTCTCTTGGATCTTAAAGTGTGCTTTAATCTGCCAGAGCTAGCCTTGGCCCTAAGGATGAAGTATTAAACTACTATAGACATTAAGCGCAATGATTAAGTTGAAATCCATCTATTACTGCTCAGAATGTAGCAAACCTTTTCAATTCCCATTGTTATTCCCAGTGATGTTTCCTGTCTTAATGCCTCTCCTTCGGAAGATTAAATTCCATTTATTTTGGAAGGAAGCCATTGGTTACTTCACAAGTTTGGTCCGTCAAGCCCAAGAGAGGACGGAAGATTTCAAGGAGGCACAAGTAAGCTGTTAAAATGTTTTGTTGCTGCCCTTCAAAGATTTCAATATTGTCATTATTCCTTTGCTCTCCCTCCGTGCTTTCCGGCTTCATCTGGTTGTCATCTCTCCCACTCATTCTGCACTCGGGGAAATCATAAGTACGTATGAAACAGGAGCAGGAGTGGGCCATTTGGCCCATTGATCCTGCTCCCCCATTCAATAAGATCATGGCTGATCTTTTTGTGAACTCAGTTCCACTTACCACCATAACCCTGAATTCCTTTACTGTTTAAGAATCTATCTGTCATTCAAACATTCAGCACGATGCCTTCAACTGCTTCACTGGGCAGGGAATTCCACAGATTCACAACCCTTTGAGTGAAGAAGCTCCTTCTCAACTCAGCCCTAAATCTACGTCCCCTTATTTTGAGGCTATGCCCCCTCGTTCGATGAGTGTGGTCCCAGGCTACTCAATCTCTCCTCATAAGCCAACCCTTTAACTCCAGAATCAACCCAGTGAACCTCCTCTGCATCCCCTCCAGTGCCAGTACATCTTTTCTCAAGTAAGGAGACCAAAACTGTTCACAAATCATTCCATATCCCCCCAACAAAAAAAGTTGAGGTCCACAGGGAGTTTTGTTAACAATCCTGAGAATGGCCTACTGTTCAAGTGAAGTCTTGCGTATTTTCTCTATCACCAGACAGACACTGAGACATGGCTAGTTCCTAAGTGTGCGACAGGTTTGTTCACAAGGATTTGAAAATATCTCTGCAATTGCAAAGTGTGTGGAAGGCTCAGCTTCTAGATGCTTCTGAGTGGAGTCTCTTTTACTTTGCTCAGTGGCCACACCCAGTCACAATCAATCATGTTCCGTGAGCATATTTTCAACAAAAATTGCCTTGCCTTCTCTTTAAAGCGATTAGATTTTATCTCCCTAGAAATGTGGCAGTTTTCTTCAGTACCTGTTAGATCATGAGGAAACCAAGATGAGCAAAGGAAAGAAATCACGACTGACCTCTGGTAAGTAACCAGTTTGTGACCACTTTTCTTTTATAGTCATTCATGGGATGAGGGTGTTGCTGGCCCAGGCCAGCATTTGTTCCCATCCCTAATTGGCCAGAGGGTGGTTGAGAGTCAACCACATTGCTGTGGGTCTGGAGTCACATGGAAGCCAGACCGGGTTAGGATGGCAGTTTCCCTTCCTGAAGGACATTAAGTGAAACAGATGGGTTTTCTTCCCCCAAAACAATCGACAATTGGTTTCATGGGCATCATTAGACGCTTAATTCCAGATTATTATTAAATACAAATTCCACCATCTGCCAGGATGGCAGGATTTGAACCCCGGCCCCCAGAGCAGTAACTGCGTCCCTGGATTATTATTAAATAATATATCCCAAAACCCTGGTTATCCACCCATGATCATATTGCTGTTTGAGGGAGCTTGCTGTGCACAATTTGGCTTCGTACCATCTGAGTCATCTTCTCAATTGTCAAGCACCTTAGGAGTATTCTGGGGATGTGCATGGTGCAATATCAATGCAATTTCCTTCCTTCTCTCCTGCCTTGCATCCATTTTGTTTTCCTCAGCGACGTTGACTGAAGAAGAAGTTGTGGCCCAGACCTTAGGCTTTCTCCTCCGTGCCTACCAGGCGACAACCCACACACTGGAGTTTGCAGCATATTTGTTGGCCAGGCACCCCAGCATCCAACACCAACTTCAGCAGGAGATCCGCACGGCCATCAAACAACAGGTACCCTTGCCCCATCCCCAGAAAACCCAGCACAAAACAGCCACATATCAAAACTGGTGCAATCACCAATCACAGGCCCCAAATAGGAGCTCGATGTAGACCATTCGGCACTTTGAGTCTGCTCGCCCATTCTCTAAGATCATGTTGATCCTGATTGTAGCCTGAACCCCGCTGTCATGATCACTCCCTTGGGCACCACAGTGGCTCAGTGGTCAGCACTGCAGCCTTGCAGCACCAGAGACCTGGGTTCGATCCTACCCTCGGGCGACTGTCTGTGTGGAGTTTGCCCATTCTCCTCGTGTCTGTGTGAGTTTCGTCCGGGTGCTCCGGTTTCCTCCCACAGTCCAAAGATGTGCAGGCTAGAGTGAATCGGTCATGCTAAATTTCCCATAGTGTTCAGGAATGTGCAGGCTAGGTGGGTTAGCCATGGTAAATATGACATTAACAGAGACAGGGTGGGATGCTCTGCAAAGGGATTGTGCAGACTTGATGGGCCCAATGGCCTCTTTCTGTATTGTAGGGATTCTATGATAATATGTTGTAGACAGGCTAAACAGAAGTGAGTGGGACTTCTGAGTAAGCTTGGGAGCCAGCTTTGGACAAGAGGTGAATCTGATAGAGTTTGTACTGAACCTCGTCCATCAGTGGAGACTTGAAATGGCCAACACAGAGGGAGAGAGACAGAGCACTTGGCAGCCATATGGTAGTGGGAATTCCAAACATGTCTCTACAGAGGAACACTCTCAATGGAGAGCAATTGTCATCCACTGGAGCAGTTATACAATAAAATTCTCTGCCCAGCACCAACAATTCAGTGGAAGTTTCTCTAGAAGCTTCCTTTAAAATTTTACTCTGACAAAAAAACCAGGAAGATCTGTATCTTCCCTACACCAGTTAGGTGAAACCATGAGGGAGAAGGTTCAGGCATAAAGGAACTGGTACAAAGGCTTGCATTGAGTCATTATCCCTTTTCCCAAATGGACTCCCTGGCATTCCCAAAACAGGGAATTATCTTAACTTGTACTTGCTGTTCCCAACCCTTGACCTGCCATGAAATCACCGTACGGTGTTAATGCGCCCTTTCTCATATCTGGGCTGGGTAAATTATTTCATTGTTTTGCTGACAAATCTCTCAATGTTTGGGTGCACCTCTGACTTTACTTTCCATTTTGTGAGGGTGTCACTTATGAAAGCATCGAAGGAATGGAATACCTTGACATGGTCGTCATGGAAACACTGCGGTTGTTCCCCCCTCTGGTTTGGTTGCAGAGAACCTGTCCAAAGCCGGTGGAGGTATGCGATCTGAGAATTTCCAGAGGAATCCGGGTCACGGTACCTGTCTGGGTGATGCATCACAGCAGGGAATTTTGGGACCATCCATGCAGATTTGACCCACTGAGGTAACTAGGGGCGATCGACTGCCATCTTCTTTACAACCGGTTGGTGATACCACTTGCTTCATCCATTACTGTTTGGGAAACACAGAGTGGTAGAGAGTGGTGGGGGGGGGGAGTGGGGGAGAAAAATAATTAGTGACAGGATACTGACCTCTGTGCAGTTATTTCTGTGGTGGAGAGAGTGGAATAACTAATAAACAGCACTTGGAAATAGTAATTAAATATTTCTCCCAGACAGGCATATGCCTTAGAAGGGAAAAATGTGTGTTCCAGGTGTCCCAAGTGACTTCTTTGTGTTACTAAGTCAACAAAGCCATGTTACACCTGTTGGAAGATAAAGTGAGGGCAATCAAAGAAGCTCCGACTCCCACTTCTGTACTTCAGTCTCTCCCCGGGATGGAAAATTATTGCAGAAAAGTCATACCATAATCTGGCTTCCATCTGGGCACCCTTACTTTGGCTATTGAAAAAGGGTGAGCTTTGGAAATGGTGGCGTAGCCAAGACATAGTCTTTAGGGAAGTGAAAAAGCAGCTAGTGTCAGCAAGGGTGTTGGTCCACTATGATCTGAAGCGAGAGGTGGTACTGACATGCAATATCGCCCCAGATGGTATGAGGGTTGTGTTGGCTCTCTGGTGGCCCAGTGGAACAGAATGCCAAATAGTGCGTGCTTCCTGGACTTTGGCTGATGGCGAATGCAGATATGCCCAGGTACAGACGGAAGCTTTGACAGTCATTTTTGGTGTGAGGAAGTTCCACCAGTAGCTTTATGGATGGAAATCTGTCATAGTAACAGATCACAAACCCCTACTAGGGCTAATGGAGGAAGACAAGGCAGCTGCCCATAGCTTCTGGTAGAATTCAGCATTGGGCCCTTTATTCTCAGTGCATATAAATATAAAGTAGAGGACCGTCCAGGCAGCCAAGTGGCTAATGCAGATGCCTTGAGCTGCCTCCTATTGGCAGATCCTCCACCGACAGAGCCTGTCCTGGAAGAGTCCGTTCTGTTTTAAACTTCCTGGACACCGTTCCTGTCACCACTGACAATATCCGACTGTGGAGACCGAAAGATCCTGTCCTAGCGAAACTGAAACAACTGGTGGTAATGGGAGAAGCAGAAGGACCATCACATCCAGGATTGAAACCTTTCTGGATCAGGCAAGATCAGATCACCATGGAGGATGGTATATTACTCTGGGAAGCAAGGGTGATTGTCCCAAGTAAAGGTCACTGCCAGACACAGGCCAGACTCCACCCGGGTCATCCAGGGGTTTCTAAGCTGAAGATGCTGGTAAGAAGCTATGTCTGGTGGCCAGGGCTGGATGCCAACAGAGCTGCATCGTTGGGGTGGTGCCCAAAGTGCCAACAAGGACAAAAATTGACACCAGCAGCACCCCCACATTCATGGAAATGGCTGGGTAAATCCTGGACTCATTCATGGATGCCCAGTCAAAGTGGTTGGATGTGCATTAAGTCTGTTCGGCAAGCTCAATGATGACAATTGAGAAGCTGCGAGCATCATTCGCAATACATAGACTCCTGGAAATATTGGTCATGGACAATGGGACATCATTTACCAGCAGGGAATTTGAATTTTTCCTAAAGTCCAATAGGATTTGCCACATAAGGATAGCTCCGTACCATCCATTGTCCAATGGTCTGGTGGAAACAGCAAGACATAGAAATGAAAGGAAGGCCATTCGGCCCATCGAGTCCATGCTGCCATTTAATCATGGCTGATGGGCTTTTCAACTCCACTTCCCTGCCCTCCCCTGTAGCCCTTAATTCCTTGCGAGATCAAGAATTTATCAATCTCTGCCTTGAAGACATTTAACGTCCCGACTTCCACTGCATTCTGTGGCAATGAATTCCACAGGCCCACCACTCTCTGGCTGAAGAAATGTCTCCTCATTTCCGTTCTAAATTTACCACCTCTAATTCTAAGGCTGTGCCCAGGGTCCTAGTCTCCGCGCCTAACAGAAACAACTTCCCAGTGTCAACCCTTTCTAAGTCATAAAGTAGACCAAACATTGAAGGAAAGCTTAAATAAGTAGCCTACAGCATCACTTGGCACCTAACTGTCCTGGTTCCTGTTTGATTCTAGGATTGCCCCATGTGCAACTACAGGGATTGCTCCGGTGGAGTTGTAGATGGGGAGAAGACTCTGTATCAGGTTGAACTGGATACTTTCTCTTGTTGCTCCTGGAGAGGGGAGGGTGAAATGACATCAGGAATTCCAATGCCTGACACATGCTTCCTTTAAGCGAGAGGGACAATTTAATTCAGGGAAATGAAGTCTTGTGCTGAAACCATGGAAATGGCCCTGTAAGGGTATGAGATGAGGTTGATGAGAGGTCAGGTCCCATCACTTACAAATTTCGGGTCGGTGAGGCAGTCTTGAAAAAACATGTGGATCACCTGAAAGCTGTTACCTCACAAATGGGGCATTTCTTCAGCCAGAAAGCCTGTCAGAAACCATAGGTTCTCCCCCTCTGTCGAGGCTCAAGGAAACTTCGAAAACTGAGATGGGGATGTAGTCTTGGTACAGTGACTGCCAGAAGTGGAGGAAAATCTCCTGAGATGCTCCAGATGCAAGAGACTACGGTCTGGTAGACGCTGCTTGTGTCTGAGTCTGAATCAGAGGAACTGGACTTGGGGAGAAAATGTCACAGGAAAAGCAACAAAGGAAAGACCAGGCCTACATCCTCAGACTTGGGTGGGGGGTGGTGGGGTAAGGAATGTAGTAATTGGAACCAGGTGGACCTTGTTGACTATAAGATCCTTGATTGGAGTGTTAACCTTGACTAATCAGGAAGCCCAGACTGGCCAATATAACCAGGGCATTTAGAGTCCCCTCAGATCAGGAGACTGACTCCGAGCTGGCTGGTCATAGCCAGTGTACGGTGCACAAGTAAATAAAGGGTGACTTGGTGACAGGATACTGGCCTCTGTGCAATTATTTCAGGCTGGTTTTGCAATCCAGAGCGATGCCAACTCTCAAAAGTACTCTTTATCTGAGCAGCCCACAGCTCTCTGGAGTAGAGGATTGCAAAGGTTCGCAACGTTGTAAGGGAAGAAAGTTACCCCCTCTCAGCGCTAAATGGCCCACTTCATATTTCCCCTGTTGGCATTAGTGAGACTGCACCTGGAGTACTGTGTCCAGTTTTCATCCCCTCAATTGAGGAGAGATGTATTACATTGGAGGCTGTTCAGAGAAGGCTCGCTATATTGATTCTGGAGGCGAGGGGTTTGACTTATGAAGAGAGGTTGAATGGTTTAGGCCCATTCTCTCTAGAGTGTAGAAGAATGAGAAGAAGTAGAAAAGATGCTATTGGGCGTGGGATAAAGTAGATGTAGAGAGGATGTTTCCTCACATGGAGGTAATCTAAAATGAGAGGTCATAGTTTGGTATAAGGGGTGGCAGATATAAAACAGAGATGAGGAAAAAAAATTACTTCTCACAATGAGTCATGAATCTGTGGAATCAACTCTCCCAGAGGGATGTTGAGTAAATTTAAGGAGGAGATAAACAGATTTTTAATTATTAATGGGTTGAAAGGTTATGGAGAGTGGGCAGGACAGTGGAGTTGAGCCTGGGTTATGATCAACCATGATGGTATTAAATGACAGAGCAGGTTCAAGGGACTGAATGGCCTACTCCCGCTCCCAGATCTCGTTCTAATTATTGATTTTGTTTATTCACATGCGTAGGTTCACAAGAGAAGAGCGTGATCTGCGTGACCCCCTGTGCTACTTACCCTTTGGCCTTGGCCCTTTCAGGGTTATTGGGAGTGAGTTCAGCATCATGATGATGAAAGTGGCCTTAGCTTCAATTCTCGAGCGTTATCGATTTACCTGGTGTTCACAAACCCCGGTGAGTAAAGCCACTGTCTGACTGAGGAGACACCACCCACTAACAACTCGTCTTACTGGTGCTAATGAGATGAAGGTGGGAATGAGGAGGTCCATGTGAGGTACGAGTATCAGCAAAGTGTTTGCATGGGCTGGTGGAGTTCATAGGCCATTGTGTGGAAACAGGCCATTTGGCCCTACAAGTCCATATCACCCCTCTGAACAGCATCCACCCAGCCCCATCCGCCCTACCCTTTCCCTATATCCCTGCATTTCCCATGGCTAACCCATCTATCTAACTTACACACCCCTGGATGCCATGGGTAATGTAGCATGGCCAATCCACCTAACCCACACAACTTTGGACTCTGGGAGGAAACCGGAGCACCTGGAGGAAAGCCACGCAGACACGGGGAGAATGTGCAAACTCCACACAGACAGTTTCCCGAGGTTGGAATCGAACCCAGATCCCGGGCACTGGGAGGCAGCAGTGCTAACCACTGAGCCACCATGCTGTAGTTGTGCTAGTCAATTGGTGAACCTGTGGAATGTGTTGCAGCAGAAGGCCAAGCCATGAGTGTATTCAAGACAGAGATGGATAGGTTGTTGATTATTAAGGGGATCAAAGATTACAAGGAGAAGGCAGCAAAACGGGGCTGAGACACATATCAGCCATGATTGAATGGCGGAACGGCCTAATGTAGCTTATGATCTTACATCCATTGAGCCCGAATGGAGTGAATTTTCCACACACCCTCTCCCATACTCAAACTGCCCTCTGGTCTTGGTCTGTCTGAGCATCCAGCCCCTGTTCCTGGCTGATCTCCTTTCGTTCTGCTACATCTGGCTCCTGAACATTGCTGGTGATGGTGGGAATCCCTGGTTTAGAGGCAGACTCTCCTCCCCCAGCCATTTCTCCCTATCTCCCTCACCTCTGAATAATAACAGAATCTTTCTTGTATAAGGACTTACTGCAGCTCAAGTCCACCCCTCTGCATCAAAGTTTCCAACAAAAAAAATGTTTGAGGCTCTTCTCCGCTCTGTACTATAGCCCTAGCTGTTCACTCTTGCCTATCCCTTCTTTGCAGCAAGGAGGCGTTTTTTAGGTAGGGAGACTCAGCTTAGAAAACTATGTAGGAGTTGCAGTGGGTGATGGATGAATGATCGGCTGTCTCACAATGCTTCCAATGAATTTGACTTCTTAGAATCCCTACAGTGTGGAAGCAGGCCATTCAGCCCATCATGTCCACACCATCCCACTGAAGAGCATCCAAATCAGACCCAATCCCATCTCTGTAACTCTGCATTTCCCATGGCTGATCCATAGAGCCTGCACATCCCTGGACACTATGGGGCAATTTAACACGGCCAATCCACTCTAACCTGCACGTCCCTGGACACTATGGGGCAATTTAGCACAGCCAATCCATTCTAACCTGCACATCTTTGGAAGGAAACTTGCGTAAACCCATACAGAACTGAGTGAGAATGTGCAACTTTTGCACTGACAGCTTCCTGAGGGTGGATTTGAACCTGAGCCCCTGGCACTGTGACACAGCAGCACTAACCACTGTGGCACCCACATCCTTCACTGGACCTTGTGCCTCCAAATATCTAAACAGCTATTGAGCACATGATACAAGGCGCTCCATGAGAAACTGAAGCCAGGTGGGTATATTCCTACGTCTCTGGGTCTCTGGGGTTATGCCAACATGGAACTTGACAGTGTTTAACAGTTATCTCTATCTCTGCTTCCTTCCTACAGATGTACCTTGACATTGAGACGCTGGGTGTGACCAGGTCTAAAATACCCATCACCCTGCAGATAGACCTGTTGTAGCTCGAAGGAAAAGAATCATGTTGAGATATTTGTCGACTTTACTGTTCAAGTGATGCTCATGTTGGAGAGCTTGTGAGGACGTTTCAGAGTAATTGTCACTCAAAGCATTTCTTCAGTGATGTGAGATGGCAGTGATTATATATCTGCCCATTTACAAGACTGACTGAGAGGCGTTATACAGGAAGAAACTTAAAGCCATTCCCAAATGCATGTTTCACTGTTTAGAACTAAAGTGTAGCAGCACACCTCCCACCCCCATTCTCCCTGTGCATCTGTTGTATATTTCTGACTAGAATCTTGCAAATGACACTCACTCAAATCAATAAACAAGCATTTGTAAATATGGTCGTCTCACTTCAGTTCTGTGAATCATATTAAGATGGAATGGGAGCGTTGGAATAGGGGAAGTCTATTTAATCTTCGATCTTGCTCTGTGACCTGTGACAGAGCTCCTTTGCACCATTTCCTATGTTGCGTTATGTTACCAACTGGTAGTAATGCCTCAGTATTTCAACATTTCAGATCAGGTCTGAATGGGTTCAAATCTCACTGTGGTGATGGTAGTATGTAAATTTAATGAAAGACCAGTCACAGCGATGGTGAGCACGACTGAAATAACTTCAAAAAGGCCAGCTTCCTTTCACCAACACACCCTTTATTTGGAAAGTCCTTGACACTGACCCAGCTCCCTCAGAGCCAGCTGTCAGAGTAAGAAGAATCTCTGACACCTCTGTTCTTATCTGTCAGCCAGGACTCACTGATTGGACCAGGTTAACAGCTCTAATCAGGGAACTTTTATTCTATGAGGCCCACCTGGCTGACTACAGGGGGGAAGCAATGACCTAGTGGCATTATTGCTGGACTGTTAATTCAGAGACCCAGATAATGTTCTGGGAACCTGGGTTTGAATTCTACCACAGCAGATGGCGAAATTAGAATTCAATACATATCTGGACCTAATGATGACCACGAATCCATTGCCGATTTTCAGGATAAATCCCATCTGGGTTCACTAATATCCTTTAGGGAAGGAAACTTCCATCCTTAACTGGTCTGGCCGACATGTGAACCCAGCAATGCGGTTGACTCTTAACTGCCCTTTGGGCAAGTAGGGATGGGCAATAAATGCTGCCTGGTCATCGATGCCCTCATCCTGCAAATGAATAAAGGAAAAAAAAGTTTAAAAACCCACCTTTCTCTGTCACTAATGCCCTTTTAAGGAGGGAAATCTGTCATCCTTACCCAGTCTGACCTACATGTGACTCCACTCTCACTCACAATGTTTGCCCTCTGGCAAACCACTCAGCTTAAGGACAATTAGGGACAGGCCACTAATACCCCCTGGCACCCACTCTCATGAAAGAGAAATCAGATTGTGTATGAGATCAGAAATTTCTGATTCTTTGTGTGAGGTGTTTCCTCTTCTTACTCTTGAGAACTCCAACTGGCATTTTTAATTCATGCCTAGGCTCCCCAACTGTAGAAATAGTTTCCCACCTTCTGCCCCATCAGTTCACCTTAATATCTTGAAAACGTGGGCCAAGCGTCTCCCTAGACTTTCTAAGTTCGGAGAGATACAATCCGAGATAATGGGAACTGCAGACGCTGGAGAATCCGAGATAACAAGGTGTGGAGCTGGATGAACACAGCAGGCCAAGCAGCTTCTTAGGAGCACTAAAGCTGACGTTTCGGGCCTAGAACCTTCATCTAGGCCTGAAACGTCAGCCTTTGCGCTCCTAAGATGCTGCTTGAGATACAATCCGACTTTGTGTAATCTTCCTTCACAACCCGAGGGGCAGTTAGTAGCATGGTAGTCGTATCAGTGGGGCTAGAAATTCCAGGGCCCAGGCTAACAACCTCATCACGTGAGAGACTAAAGCTAAAGGTAAGATCACCATCGTTTTACCAGATCACTGGGCTTCTGTCTCATCAGAGAGAGAGAGAGAGAGAGAGAGAGAGGTATGGAGAAACTTGAGGCTTCATTGTCCTCAGGTGAGGGGAGACTGGGAAGGAGAGTCTTTCATGGTAACCCCAGCCAGTGCGGGAATTGAACCCACCCTGTTGGTATCCACCTATATCACAATTCAGCTGTCCTTAAACATGGAAGTCTACGACCAATGCATTCTTCCTAAGGTACACTACCAGACGTGTTCAGAGTGTTCCTGCATGATCTGAACAAAGGCTTTGTATCTCCTTGATAGAAACAGCTCAGGATACATATTGCCAACTCTGGTTGGAAACTTTCCTAAAGGACTCATATCATTGCCGGCTTGCCTTCACCCTCTAAACTCCACAGTGCTGCTGTTTGCCCAACATGTCAAACTGTGTGTGGCATCTCTTCTGCTCATTACCAACTGGAGAACAAGCAAATTCTTCCCTGACTGCCAACCCTCCCTAATATTTGACATGGCAACAGGCAATATTTTGGGAAAGAAAACGTGAGATGTTTTAATGCTGGCCTGGTTTTCCTGCAGGATCGCTTCCATCAGCCTGTCAAAGCACTGAAATAATGTTGATGTGTAATTACTGTTGTAACGAATGTAGGACATGTTGTAGATGATTTGCACACTGCAAGATATCAAAAACTTCCAAGTGATTATGATACTAGATAATCTGAAGTTTGATACCATTTCTGTTTGATACATTAGTCCACATAACATCCGACACAGATAGAGTCAGATATCTTGATGTTTATTTATAACGCTAATTATTTGCAAGGCTATACTATCTCAGACTTACACACAGCATCAGAGTTCTCTCTTATGGGTGTGCCTGTACATTCTGCACACATGGCTAATTCTGTCACACTGAGGACAGGGTTGGACGTGTCAGCGCTGTTCAACTCACTCACCTACCCACCCTTCCTAGAGCTCACCCATCTCCACTCACTCACTCACCTATACCTCACTCACTCACTCACTCACCTATACCTCACTCACTCACTCACTCACTCACTCACTCACCTATACCTCATTCACTCACTCACTCACTCACTCACTCACCTATACCTCACTCACTTACTCACTCACCTATACCTCACACTCACTCACTCACTCACCTATACCTCACTCACTCACTCAACTATACCTCACTCACTCACTCACTCACCTCACTCACTCACTCACCTATGCCTCACTCACTCACTCACTCACCTATACCTCACTCACTCACTCACCTATACCTCACTCACTCACTCACCTATACCTCCCTCACTCACTCACTCACTCACCTCACTCACTCACTCACTCACCTATACCTCACTCACTCACCTATACCTCACTCACTCACTCACCTATACCTCACTCACTTACTCACTCACTCACTCACCTATACCTCACTCACTCACTCACCTATACGTCACTCACTCACTCACTCACCTATACCTCACTCACTCACTCACTCACCTCACTCACTCACTCACCTATGCCTCACTCACTCACTCACCTCACTCACTCACTCACTCACTCACTCACCTATACCTCACTCACCTATACCCCACTCACTCACTCACCTATACCTCACTCACTCACTCACCTCACTCACTCACTCACTCACTCACCTATACCTCACTCACTCACTCACTCACTCACTCACTCACTCACTCACTCACTCACCTATACCTCAGTCACTCAATCACTCACTCACCTATAACTCCCTCACTCACTCACTCACTTTCTCTCACTGTCACTCACTCACTCACACTCACTCACCTACACACCACTTACTTTCACTCACTCACTTTCTCTCTCTCACTCACTCTCACTCAAACTCTCATTCACTCATTTAATCACTACCTTTCCACCATTTCCATAGTGGGTGAGAGGGAGGGATGATCTGATTATTATCTGAGTGGTATCAGTCACTGTGAAAGGAGGGTTCCACTCGATCCCTGATCAGCCAATTGGAGCATCCTGATCAAGTGATCAACAGGAGCCACGGCAAATTGTCCCTCTCCAGGACCCCTTAATGTGTTCCACAGGGAACCTCTCTGTGTCCCACTAGAGCCCTCACTGTCCCCCACCAGGCTGCTCCCTGTGCCCCACAGGAATCCCTCACTGTGTGCTCCATGGGACCACACTTAGACAAGTCCAATCCACAGGATGTGTTGTAGCAACCCACCAAGACTGATCTTACAATATATCTGTGACCTTTGACATGCACAAAGGATGCACAAAGGCAGTGATATTTTGGCGCCTCCAAATTTCTCTTGACATCCTACATGATCCTGACGAGGAATGCCGTAAGTAGTTGATGTCGGAGTCGTTCATTTGGTCCTTTGATGCTGTTGTGCCTTTGAACAAAATCATGGCTGACTGTCTACCTATCTTCCACCCTCACGCAGTATCCCCACATCCTTCATGTCCCCTTGTGCCTCAATACCTTTTGGCACTGTTCTTGAAACTACATGACAATGAGCATCGTTTTCCCTCCCGGGTAAGGAATTGTCCAAGTGAAGAGTTACTCCTCATCCCAGCCCTTGATAACTGACTTACTTCCCGAGACGTTGTCACGCTGGCATTGTCCCTGTGCCTCTATTCTGAAGTTCCCGTCCTTCCTGGGGCAGCACAAACATTGTTTTGTTATGGCTTCAATCCTAGACCAAAGAGGCTAATTTGTTTCATAGAATTACATGCCATTGCAACACACAACATCCAGTAAATGGCCCACCTCCTCTTCAGTCACACTCTGCATGTGTAATGCATTCAGGTCAGCCACACGTGTATACAGCAGCTCAATAAGCATAGCACCTAGACTTTGTATGTGAGTCTATAATATCACAACCTTCTAAACAGTGTTGAAAATAAACTTCTAGATATCAGGATCAACAAAGCTGCACCTATCTGTGGTATATGCGAGATGGACTAACGTATGCAGACAGTATCCATTTTATAAATGGGCTCTGTTCCTGTGTACATTCATATATTTGTTTGTGAGCACATCAGAACACAATACAGTACTATATAAAATATCCATTCATCAGTGTGACCATGTTGGATCATTGAGATTAAAACACTCCTGTGTGGGATTTCATTTGTGGGTTAGGTGCATTTGTTAAATCAGGCATTCTAATAGAAAACCACTGTTATCATCGGAAGTAAAAACACTCGTGGTTTAAAGAGACCTGCGAATTCCCTTTATGTGGAAATCCTAGTGTTGAAGACATTCCCAAACAAGTTTTCAGGAAGGTTTACCTTATGTAACAGGCAAAATCTTAGGCTGAGCTGCTATACACAAGGTAAGGAAAGGTGTTTGCTCACCTGCTACATCAGGTGAAGAAAGACAACAACTCAGTCGGCTGGATGGCTGGTTTGAGCAATGTCGACAACGCGGGTTTGATTCCTGAGCTGGTTGTGATATCCACAAAGGATTTTCCTTCCTAACCTCTTTCCTCTCTTGTTTGAGCAGAATGAACCTCAGGTTAAACCACCAGCTGTCTATCTCTCTCACTCACAGTCTAATGAGACAGCAGCCTTCACTAGATTAGGAGTTTAAGGTTAACACCATTAACGACGGACCCTTGCAGTGCAAAATTTAGATGACCAGTTAATCTGGCAACACTTGGCAAGTTCATCTTAAACCGACCATTGAAGACAGAACACACAGAGGCTATTACTTGTAGGACCAAATTATTCTTTTGACATTTATTTGTTTGACAGCACCTTCCGGCACAAACACGAGTATAAAATGTACAAATAAATAGAAGGAACTCTGTGTGGACAATAATTAACCAAGGGTTTCTCTGGGGCCAGAGTCAGGCATAGAGACCTTTATGAACTCAGTGGCTAGGGGAGGGCTAGGAGCTGGTAAAGGAGCATTGATGTGGTTCAGTTCTTTTATGCTTGAGCCACCAGCTTTGCAAATTCTGCAGAAGAAGAGAAGGGGAGAATAAGAGTAAAAGATAAGGAATTAAGATATCAGATTAAAATGCTTAAACAATCATCAGAGTGGGACATTTCACACTTTGAGCCATTTTCCATGTTATTTTTATTTATTTCTGACATGAAAGTGTCACTGATCAGACCAGCATTTAATATGTATCCTGAATGAGTCAGCCACCTTGCTGTGGGTCACACTTAGGACAGTACAGGTAAGGACAGTGGATTTCCTTCCCAAATTGTGCACTGCTTCCTCCTGGTTGTTGTCCAGTTCCTTGAGTATGCTTGATGGCCCTTCAACCCCAAGTTTAGTTCTATCTGATGTTCCCACCTGCAGCTAGTATAAGTGCCTCTTGACATGGGACAGGGAAATTGGGCCCTGGGTTTCATACTGTGATTTTTACTGAGCCACCCTTACAAGAAAAGCAAATCGCAAAGTGAACAACAATTTACAATGCTGCGAGAAAAAAGGCAGCGCTGCTCTGTTGGTAACTGGATTCTCTTTGACTGGATTCCCTTACTTTGGATAAACTGAAACTGAGCAAGTTCACTCTGACTGACCGAGGCATCGTCATAGAGAATGTGCCAGGGCTTGATTATCACCTTGTGATCCTCCATTGGTTGCTCAGCTGGGAGATCGGGGGCACTGCAGCGGGTCACAACACTGACATGCTTAGGGTCACTGTTTCAAACGCGACTCTTGTGGCATGGTGGGTGACAGCCCTATCTCTGAGCCAGAAGGGCTGAGTTCAAGCTTGGCTTGCTCCAGAGGAGTCATGACACAACTGAGCAAATCGACATAAAAATAATTTAAAAAAGGGTTATGACATGTAGCAATGTGGGCTTATGTGGTATTGTGGTAGTGTCCCTACCTCTAGTCTATGAGGTCCAGCTTCAAGTCCCATATGCTCCCAAGAGTGTGTAATATATCAATGAATGGGGTTGATTAGAAAATATCTATAGCATCAGCTTCTTGTGAAGTATATAGTACAGGTGGAGAATTTCACAGGCAGGTAGATGTCAACATGATATGAGTCTCAGATCTATCCATCTCTATCAAATACATACCATCTGCTCCAATTTTACCATCGTGATCCTCATCTCCAGCTGCAAGCAAAGCCTTGGTTTCGCTGTCAGAGAGTTCTCTTCCATTCGCATGAAAGCCCTTTAGCACACATCTGTGAAAAGTGAAAAATACAAACAAAACACTGATATAAATGACAATTATCAGTCTCTGTTTCCTAAACTAGTTGGGGTCCAATTCTTTCTCTTCCTTGACAATCATTTCTTCTTCAGGCGATGCCCCTGATGATACAAGGGTCACCAGATCCTGGCCAATGCTGTGATTTTATATTGGAGCAAGACAATGCAGGTCAACACAGCCAGACGTGGAGCAAACCCCACGTTGTTGCTGCTATCAAGCCAACTAAACCAACCCCCGACACTCGCTACTCGCTGCAATTTCCCTTTCACATCTCTGTTGCTCAATCTACCTTCTCCAGCTTCTATTGCTGCCTGCCTCCAACCCCCCCCACTCTGCTCCCCCCTCTCTGTTGTAGTGTGAGGATGTTCAAAGTCACTTGGGGGCTCAGGTGCATAGATCTTTAAAATGCTATGGACAGACGCAGAAAATAATCAGGAAAGCTAATGAAATGCTGACCTTTATATCGACGGGACTGCACTACAAGGATGCAGAAGTTATGCAGTAGTTATACAAAACCCTGGTTAGTCCTCACTTGGAGAACTGTGAGCAGATCAGGGTATCGCACCTTAGGAATAGTCTCTTCCAACCTTTCCCTTCAGGCAGAAGATTCAGAAACTTAAACACACGAAACCACCAAATACACAGTATCTTGAAAGTAGAGTCACAGGTACACAGTATAGTGAAGAAGGCATTTGTTTTGCTTGCCTTTATTGGTCAGTGCATTGAGTGTAGGAGTTGGGAGGTCATTTGTGGCTGTACAGGACATTGGTTAGGCCACTTCTGGAATATTGCATCAGTTCTGGTCTCCCTGCTATAGGAAATATGTTGTGAAGCTTGAAAGGGTTCAGGAAAGATTTACAAGCATATTGCCAGGATTGGAGAGTTTAAGCTATAGGGAGAGGCTAAATAGGCTGGGGCTATTTTCCCTGGAGCATCAGAGGATGAGGGGTCACCTTATAACAGGTTTATAAGATTATGAGGGGCGTGGATGATGTGAATAGCCGAGGTCTTTTCCCCAGGATGGGGGAGTTCAAAAGTAGAGGACATAAGTTTAAGGCGAGAGGGGAAAAATTTAAAAAGGGACCTAAGGGGCAACATTTTCACACAGTGGGTGGTGAGTGCATGGAATGAGCTGCCAGAGGAAGTGGTGGACACTGGTAAAAGGCATCTGGATATATATATATATGAATAGTGAGGATTTTATGGGACTAGCTTTATTTAGGATATCGAGTTGGCATGGACAAGTTGGACTGCAGGGTCTGTTTCCATGCTGTACATTTCTATGACTTTATGACACTAGACAAGAATAGCTTCTTCCTCACTGTGATTAGACTGTTGAATGGATCTCTCAAATTTCAAACCTAATGCTGCCCTTGCTTTGTACACCTCCTGTGCAGCTGTATGTATGCCTCACTCTGTCTAAGCACCCTATGGTCTGCATGTCCATGTATGTTATGGTCTGACTGAAGGGTTCACAAGAAACCCTTTCACTGTATGTAGGTACATGTGGCAACAATAAAATATCAGAAGGACACATGGGCCTTGAGGGGAGTGTGGCATTAAGTTACTAGAACGCTACCTGGACTTTAGGGGTTAAGTTAATGAGGCGTGATTGTACGGATTAGATTTTAGAAGATTGAGGGGTGATCCGATTGCATTCTTCAAGATATTATCAGGAAAAGACAGGGGAGATAAAGACAAACTATTTCTACTCATTGGAGATTCTAGAATGAGGTGGCATTGTTTGAGAATTAGGGTGAGGCCATTCATGCTAGGAAGCACTTCTACACACAAATCCTAGAATCTCAATTGTGTGGAAGCAGACCAATCAGTCCACAGCAAATCTCCAAAGAGCATCCCACCCAAACCCACCACATCCAACTCTAAAAACCTGCATTTCCCAAGCTAAGCCACTTTTTTCATAGAAACAGAATCCCTACAGTGTGGAAACAGGCCACTTAGCCCAACAAGTCACACCTCCAAAGAGCATCCCACCCAGATCCATTATCCAAACCCTGATTTCCCAAGTCTAAGCCACCTAACCTAAACACCCCTGGGTACTATGGCCAATTTCCCATGGCCAAGCCACCTATGCCTGCACATCTTTGGACTCTGGGAGGAAACCGGAGCACCCAGAGGAAATCCACACAGACACAGTGAGAATGTGCAAACTCTACACAGACTGTCACCCGAGGGTGGGATTGAATCTGGATCCCTGGCGCTGTGAGGCAGCAGTGCTAACCACTGAGCCACCGAAAGCAAGAGTACTACTCATTGTCAATAACTCCAGGCATCTCCCCATCCTGCGATAAGCTTGATGGGTGATTAGAACTCTCTTCCACAAATGGCTGCGGATGTTAATCCATTGTTAAATTTAAATCTGAAATACATATTTTCTCTTTGTTAAGCAACAGTATTCAGGGATATGGGTCAAAGACAGATATATTGAGTTAGGCTGTAGATCAACCATATGATCTCACTGAATGGCAGAACAGACTTGAAGGGCTGAATGGCCTGCTCCTAATCTTCCACTGTGTCAAACAGTCTTGGGGGTGGTGTCTTCTGATACAAATCTTTATATGGGACTTTTGAAATGTCTTTTCTTGCAAAGTATACTTTGTCTGTTCTGGACATTCAAATATCTATGTAGAGTCATATAGAGTCATACAGCATGGAAACAGACCTTTTGGCCCATCGTCTCCAAGCGACCAGATTTCCTAAACTGAACTAGTCCTAGTCCTATTTGTTAGTTTTTTACGAGGATCCAGAAGGGAAACAAAGTTAAAAAAGGAAACTAGTAATTCTTGAAAATGAATGCATTGGTCATACTAGATCTCCATTTTGACATCCAACCAGTTTGCCTCATTCACCAGGGATAGTAAGAACTGCTGATGCTGGAGTCAGAGATCACACAGTGTGGAGCTGGAGGAACACAGCAGGCCAGGCAGCATCAGAGGAACAGGAAAGCTGACGTTTCGTGTCAGAACCCTGCTTCAGAAATGGCTTTTCTGAAGAAGAGCCCTGACCCGAAACATCTACTTTTCTGCTCCTCCTCTCTGTTCCACCAGCTCCACTCTGTGTCTCATTCACCAGTTTTACTGGATTTTCCTTCTGGATGGGCCTGTAATAGAAGTTATTAACTGAAAAGTGAGGTATTGCTCGAGCTAATATCACAGAGTTATACAGCACGGAAACAGACCCTTCAGTCCAACCAGTCCGTGCTGACCCTAATCCCAATCTAAACTAGTCCCACCTGCCTTTTCCTAGCCCATATTGCTCCAAGCTTTTCTTATTCATGAACCTACCCCAGTGTCTTTTAAACGTGTAATTGTTCCCGCATCAACCACTTCCTCAGGAAGTTCATTCCACACAAGAATCACCCTCTGTGTAAAAAATCTGTCCCCATGTCTTTTTAAAATCTTTCTCCTCTACCTTAAAAGTGTGCCTTCTATTCTTAAATTCCCCCATCCTAGGGAAACGACACCTCTATAACTAATGTTATCTATACCCTTCATTATTTTATAAACCTCAATAAGGTCATCTTTCAACTTGTATGGTCCAGTGAAAGAAGTCCCAGGCTATCCAGCCTTTCTTTATAACTCGCGCCAATTTAACATAATTGACAAGATGGAGTCCTAACTTAGCAATTTAGCACAATGAGCTCACTTCCCACAAGCCAGTTGAAGAAATCCTGTTATATTTTAATGCCAGGGATACAATGCGCTGTCAAAAGTTTGCTGAAAGTCAGAGTTTAGTTCACTGATACAGTTGGACCTTACTTAAGCTCATTCTCTTCAATGAAGCCACTCCTATCTTGGTCAAGGATCTCAAACACTTTCTTCACATCCTCACTACTCTTCTTCTTCAGACCCACCATAGCGAAGAACTTCTTGTGATCGAAGCTTCCAGGAGCTAGAAATTACATAATGAGGTACAGTCATGAGGCAAATCATTCAGGTTTCAGAATAAAGATTGTTATTAGCAGCATATATAGGTGTTTTGTCTTGTTCTCCAATTTTCCTCCATTCCCCTTTCCACTGGTAATCACCAAAAAACATATCATTCTTTGGCCATGCACTGGTGCAAGAGATGAGGGAGAGGGACATAACTTGCTTCTCATTCAATATTCACCGAGGGTTTAAGAAAATAAGAGCAAGACTAGGTAAAAAAAAACCCCAAAATACTGCAGATGCTGGGACCAAAGGTAGGAATTACTGGAGAAACTCAATGGGTCTGGCAGCATCTGTGAAGAGAGAACATTTTTGGGGCCAGTGACCCTTCTCCAGAATGGATTTTGAAGTTCCAAAGAAAGATCGCTTGACCTGAAACATTAGCTCCTCTTTATCTCTCTCTGTACAGATGCTGCCAAGTTTCTCCAGCAGTTTTCTGTTTTAAGTGATAAAGCCTGGCCTGCTTTTCCATTTCATATGATCATGAGGGATCTGTAGACTGAAGTCCACTTTCCCTCTGTGTTCCAGCTCCCTTGGTTTCCTGAGAGACCAAATTTTTTTAAGAACCAAAAGAACTGCGGATGCTGTAAATCAGGATCAAAAGCAAAGTGGCTGGAAAAGCTCAGCAGGTCTGGCAGCATCTGTGGAGGAGAAGGAAGAGTTAATATTTCGGGTGCAGTGACCCTTCCCCAGAACTGAGTGTTAACTAAAAGCATTAACTCTTTTTTCTCCTCCACAAATGCTGCCAGGCCTGCAGAGCTTTTCCAGCAACTTTGTTTTTGACCAATTTTTTTTCCCTACTTCAGTCTAAAATGTGGAATACCTGACAGGAAACTCCAGTTAAAGGTAAAGTTGTCTGCCATTTAAGCGGAAGATTTGGCAGAATTTCTCCTTTTGGAGGGTCATTAACCTCTGCAACTCTCTTCCTCAAAGAGCAACAGAGGCTGATTGAAAGAGAGTTTCCATTGAGGCAACCTGGCATCAGCCAAAAAAGTAGGGTTAATGCCATAATCATATTGGCCATGATGCTTTTGAATAGCAGAGCATTCAGTGGGCTGAATGGCCTACTTCTGCTCCTGTTCCTTACGATCTTAAGTTTCCATCAGGGACAGGCACCCTAGCAGGCTGGTCTCCTGTGTTCAGTTGCATTTACCTTCGTTGTAATGATCCAATTAACTCAGTACGGGACTGCCTGCACATCTTCTGGGTCAGATCAGTTTGAAAGGAGTGCCCCAACAACATCCCCCCCCAACCCCCAAATCTCTCTTTCTCTCTCACACACACACACACACACACACACACACACACACACACACACACACACACACACACACACACACATAGACTCTCACAATAATGAAGCGGAGAAAAGGGGAGAATGGCTCTATGGGAACTGCTGTTTTAGACAGTACAGACACGATGGGCAGAATGCTGTAGGAATTCTGGGGTTCTGAGTTCATGACCTGTACTGCCACTCCAGCGCAGTAATGCGAACTATTGGCAAACATTAACTAAAAGCAAAATACTGCAGATGCTGGGAATGTGTAACAAAATCAGAGAATACTGGAGAAACTCAATGGGCCTGGCAGCATCTGTCGAGAGAGAAACAGAGTTAACGTTTTGAGACCAAAATAACTTTTCTTCAGATCTCTTGGTAACTGCCTGTTCGGGTGGTCTTGATCAACGTTATGCCAAGGAATTTTGATGCTCACCAGGCCTACTGCTGCCTTCGCATGTGGCTCAGTGGTTAGCACTGCTGCCTCACAGCACAGGGAGCCAGGTTCGATTCCAGTCTCTCTGTGAGGAGTTTGCACATTTCCCCCCTGAGTCTGTGCTGGTTTCCTCCGGGTGCTCCAGCTTCCTCCCACAGTTACAGAAATGTGAAGATTGGGTGCATTAGCCATGGGAAATACAGGATTACAGACAGAGAGGTGAGTGGGTTGCTCTTCAGAGTGTTGTTGTGGATTGGATGGGCCAAATGGCCTGCTTCCATGCTGTCGGCATTCTATGCTATGATACAAAATACATGCTGAGGGCAATGTGAGTCTTGTAACAGAAATGAACAGGAATTGAAGGGAGAGCAATTGTGCAGTGCACTCTCACAGCAGTGTTGTCAAATACATGTAGTTATTGCAACAATTCACAATTACCCAAGATTCAGGTGTAGTGTAGCAACTGAAATATTTCAACATGCTTTCATTTCCTTCCATGGTGTTTCTCTTTACCACAAAGTTACAAGGAGCAAGGTGATAGTTTTTTTTTATGCCTACGAATTGTTACTTCTCTACAACTGCTGTGGCGACAGATTGATCACTCAAGAGACTGGAGTTGGTTCCTCAATCGAATGAACTACTGCAGGACTCTGATGGTCACCGATTGCCCTATCTCACTGACGTGGAGGTGTCGGTGTTGGGGCTGGGGTGGTCAAAGGCAGATGCCATGTGACACCAGGTTATAGTCCAACAGGTCTATCTGAAATCACAAGCTTTAGGAGTGCAGGATGAAGGGTTAGTGCTAGGAAAGCCTGTGATTTCAAATAATCCTGTTGGACTATAACCTTGTGTCGAGTGTCTTCCAGTGATGTAAGGCACCACGCTCAGTGGCCATTTTGCTGCTTATTTGGACTGTTTTCTTTAACTTGGTTTTCTTTATTTTCTCTACTTTTTGTAGCTGGGCACTTTGTACCTGATGCGGTATCATGTGTTGGCATCATTGTACACTTTTCACTGGATTCCTGTTCTTTTGCAACTTGAATAATCAAAACAATAAACCTAATTCCAAGATAATAAAATGTGAGGCTGGATGAACACATCAGGCCCAAGCAGCATCTCAGGAGCACAAAAGCTGACGTTTCGGGCCTAGGCCCTTCCCCCGAAATGTCAGCTTTTGTGCTCCTGAGATGCTGCTTGGCCTGCTGTGTTCATCCAGCCTCACATTTTATTATCTTGGAATTCTCCAGCATCTGCAGTTCCCATTATCTCTGATACTATTTAAACCTAATTCTAATTCTTTTATCAACACTGGTTGAGATAGAGGCATAGAGCTCTCGATGCCCTCTGGCTGGTTTAGGTGGAGATGGAGAGCTCTCAATATCCTCTGGCTGGTTTAGGTGGAAGTAGACAGTTCTTGATGGGCGTCTGGAAGGTTTAGGTGGAGATAGAGAGCTCTTGATGCCCTCTGGCTGGTTTAGGTGGAGGTAGAGAGGTCTCGATGGGCATGTGGCTGGTTAAGGTGGATGTAGAGACCTCTTGATGCCCACTGGTTGGTGTATAGTGTCTCCACTATATATAGTGTATAGTGAATAGTGTAATGAATCCATTGCTGATTGTCAGGAAAAACCCATCTGGGTCACTAATGCCCTTTAGGGAAGGAAACTGCCGTCCTTACCCGGTCTGGCCTACACGTGACCCCAGACCCACAGCAATGTGGTTAGCTCTTAACTGCCCTCTGGGCAATTAGGGATGGGCAATAAATGCTGCCTGGCCAGTGACGCCCTCATCCTGTGAATGAATATTAATAATAATAATAAAAAACACCTTTGAAGCTGAACTACATTTTAACGGGGGAGGAGTCAGAATGAAAGAGAGGAAGATCAATAGGAAAAAAAAACAAATAAACAGTTGAAAGAGAACACAGGAGGAAAGAAGGAAAATGGAAGAGGGAAAGAATGAGAAAAGAAAGTAAGAGAGAGGCGAAAAAAATGGAAAAGATACAGTGGAAGATGAAAATGTAGAGCAAGAGGGAAAAAAGGGAGAGGAAGGAAAGGAGAGGACAGGAAAGCGACGAAAGAGAGGGAGAGAGAGGAGACAGAGGGAGGGAGAAAGAGGAAGGGAGGGAGAGAGAGGAAGGGAGGGAGAGAGAGGGAGGGAGAGAGGGGGAGGGAGAGAGAGGAAGGGAGAGGGAAGAGACAAAGGGAGAGAGAGGAAAGGAAAGAGAGAGAGGGAGAGAGAGGAAGGGAGAGAGAGAGCGAGAGAGAGAGGGAGGAAAGAGAGAGGGGGGAGAGAGAAGGAGAGGAAGGGAGAGAGGGAGTGGAAGAGAGAGACAGAGGAAGGGAAGGGAGAGGAAGGGAGAGAGGGAGGGGAGGGAGAGAGAGAGAAGGGAGAGAGAGAGGACGGGAGAGAGAGGAAAGGAAAGAGAGGGGAAGGCAGGAAGAGAGGGAAAGAGAGGAAAGGAAAGAAAGAATGGGCAAGAAAGGATAGGAAAGAGTGAGGGGTAAGTGGAAATAAAGAGAAAATGAAGAGAGTGCAAGAAATGAAGGAATGGAAAGAAAGAAGGAATAAGAGAAAGATAGATACAAGAAAGGAAGAAAGATAGTTAGATAACAATAGAGGAAGATGTGGTAATGGGTTTTACTTACTCTGGAAAGCATCAAGAGCTGACTTGATGTCTGCTTCTGCGAGATACTTTGTCATGGGCATGTTTGCAGCTGTTAAAGGCAAAAGAAATATTAATAGCACAGACAATTTCTTCAGAAAACACTCAGTTTTCATTCCTCTTTCTATATTCATTGAAATTACAAAACTGAAGGAGGCCGTTCTGACCACCGTGTCTGAGCTGATGTAGACATTGTTTCGACAAATGCAACTATCCATTGTGATCCCATCCTGCCACATCCAAACTTGCCCCTTTCCAATTCTCTTTTAGATAACAGTGTGTTTCTGCTTCAAGGCTCAGATACCCTGGGGACTGGGGATAGTCCCAAAAACAAACATGTAGGTTTTGATGTGAGTTTGGCTGCACATAATCGATGTAATGCAGCAAACATACATGCAACTAGGATAATAAAATGTGAGGCTGGATGAACACAGCAGGCCCAGCAGCATCTCAGGAGCACAAAAGCTGATGTTTCGGGCCTGGACCCTTCTTCAGAGAGGGGGATAGGGAGAGGGAACTGGAATAAATAGGGAGAGAGGGGGAGGCGGACCGAAGATGGAGAGAAAACAAGATAGGTAGAGAGGACAGTATAGGTGAGGAGGTAGGGAGGGGATAGATCAGCCCAGGGAAGACGGGCAGGTCAAGGAGGCGGGATGAGGTGGTAGGCAGGAAATGGAGGTGCGGCTTGAGGCGGGAGGAAGGGATGGGTGAGAGGAAGAACAGGTTAGGGAAACGGAGACAGGCTGGGCTGGTTTTGGGATGCAGTGGGGGGGAGGGGACGAGCTGGGCTGGTTTTGTGATGCAGTTGGGGGGAGGGTACGAGCTGGGCTGGTTGTGTGATGCAGTTGGGGGGAGGGTACGAGCTGGGCTGGTTGTGTGATGCAGTGGAGGGTGGGGAGATTTTGAAGTTTGTGAAGTCTTCCGCACCTACACAGGCCCCAAACCCCATCTCTTCCTCCGTTACATTGATGACTGTATCGGCGCTGCCTCTTGCTCCACAGAGGAGCTCGAACAGTTCATCCACTTCACCAACACCTTCCAACCCAACCTCAAGTTCACCTGGGCCATCTCCAGCACATCCCTCACCTTCCTGGACCGCTCAGTCTCCATCTCAGGTAACCAGCTAGAAACTGATGTCCATTTCAAGCCCACTGACTCCCACAGCTACCTAGAATACACCTCCTCCCACCCACCCTCCTGCAAAAATTCCATCCCCTATTCCCAATTCCTCCACCTCTGCCGCATCTGCTCCCAGGATGAGGCATTCCACTCCCGCACATCCCAGATGTCCAAGTTCTTCAAGGACCGCAACGTTTCCCCCACAGTGGTCGAGAACGCCCTTGACCACGTCTCCCGCATTTTCCACAACACATCCCTCACACCCTGCCCCCGCCACATCCGCCCCAAGAGGATCCCCCTCATTCTCACACACCACCCCACCAACCTCCGGATACAACATGTCATCCTCTGACACTTCTGCCATCTACAATCCGACCCCACCACCCAAGACATTTTTCCATCCCCACCCTTGTCTGCTTTCCGGAGAGACCACTCTCTCCATGACTCCCTTGTCCGCTCCACACTCCCCTCCAACCCCACCACACCCGGCACTTTCCCCTGCAACCGCAGGAAATGCTACACTTGCCCCCACACCTCCTCCCTCACCACCATCCCAGGCCCCCAGATGACTTTTCATATTAAGCAGAGGTTCACCTGCACATCTGCCAATGTATCCATTGTACCCGGTGTGGCTTCCTCTACATTGGGGAAACCAAGCGGAGGCTTGGGGACCGCTTTGCAGAGCACCTACGCTCAGTTCGCAATAAACAACTGCACCTCCCAGTCGCGAACCATTTCCACTGCCCCTCCCATTCCTCAGACGACATGTCCATCATGGGCCTCCTGCACTGCCACAATGATGCTACCCGAAGGTTGCAGGAACAGCAACTCATATTCCGCTTGGGAACCCTGCAAGCACCATACATGCAACTAGCATTTGTTATTGATTGGCTGGATGTATCAGCCTGAGGCCAGTCTGCACCCCTTGTAAAGAGGTGCATTGCAGCTATTGCAGGTACTTGCAGCAATACGGGGTGTCAATATTGGCAGCAATGCGGGGTGTCAGTGTTGGCAGCAATACAGGATGTCAATGTTGGCAGCAATGCAGGATGTCAATATTGGCAGCAATGCGGTGTGTCAGTGTTGGCAGCAATGCGGGGTGTCAGTGTTGGCAGTCATGCAGGATGTCAATGTTGGCAGTCATGCAGGATGTCAATATTGGCAGCAATGCGGGGTGTCAGTGTTGGCAGCAATGCGGGCTGTCAGTGTTGGCAGTCATGCAGGATGTCAATATTGGCAGCAATGCGGGCTGTCAGTGTTGGCAGTCATGCAGGATGTCAATATTGGCAGCAATGCGGGGTGTCAGTGTTGGCAGCAATGCGGGGTGTCAGTGTTGGCAGTCATGCAGGATGTCAATGTTGGCAGCAATGTGGGGTGTCAATGTTGGCAGCAATGCGGGGTGTCAGTGTTGGCAGCAATACGGGGTGTCAATGTTCGCAGCAATACGGGGTGTCAATGTTCGCAGCAATGCAGGATGTCAATGTTGGCAGCAATGCGGGGTGTCAGTGTTGGCAGCAATACGGGGTGTCAATGTTCGCAGCAATGCAGGATGTCAGTGTTGGCAGCAATGCGGGGTGTCAGTGTTGGCAGTCATGCAGGATGTCAATATTGGCAGCAATGCAGGATGTCAATATTGGCAGCAATGCGGGGTGTCAGTGTTGGCAGTCATGCAGGATGTCAATGTTGGCAGTCATGCAGGATGTCAATATTGGCAGCAATGCGGGGTGTCAGTGTTGGCAGCAATGCGGGCTGTCAGTGTTGGCAGTCATGCAGGATGTCAATATTGGCAGCAATGCGGGGTGTCAGTGTTGGCAGTCATGCAGGATGTCAATGTTGGCAGTCATGCAGGATGTCAATATTGGCAGCAATGCGGGGTGTCAGTGTTGGCAGCAATGCGGGATGTCAGTGTTGGCAGTCATGCAGGATGTCAATGTTGGCAGCAATGCGGGGTGTCAGTGTTGGCAGCAATACGGGGTGTCAATGTTCGCAGCAATGCAGGATGTCAGTGTTGGCAGCAATGCAGGATGCCAATGTTGGCAGCAATGCGGGGTGTCAATGTTGGCAGCAATGCAGGGTGTCAGTGTTGGCAGCAATGCGGGGTGTCAATGTTGGCAACAATACTTAATGTTGGCAACAGTATAGGATTCTAATGTTGGCAGCAATACTGGATAGCGATTTTGGCAGCAATGTTGGTATCCTGCAGAATGCTAATGTTGGCATCAATACAGGGCGCTAATATTGGCAGCAATGTAGGATATCAATGATGGCAACAGTGCAGAATGTTAATTCCAGCAGCAATGCAGGATGCCAATGTTGGCAGCAATACACAACACTAATGTAGGCAGCAGTGCATAATGCGAGTGTTGGCAGCAAAGCGGAATGCCAATCTGGCCTAAGAACAGTGATCAAAGGCATGGCCTGGCTCCATGTAAGCCCTGCATTGGAGGATCCATAATCAGGAGGGGAGATGTCTTGTTCAGGGGGTGAAGGTGGGACAGAAGTTCCTTCTGATACATATTCAGAAGGTGGCGAGAGCAGAAAGCTCAGGGTTAACACTGACAGCCAAAATCTGAGGATCTGGATACGGGGCCATAAGGAATTCGATGATCTCACAAAAGTCATTGATTTCTAGGGATTATTCCATGGAATGGGGATATCACCAACAAGGGCTGTATTTGTTTCCCATTCCTCATTACCCTTGAACTGAGCAGCTTGCCAGGCTGTTTGATAAGGCTATTAAAATTCAACCACATTGCTGTGGATTTGACCAGGTCGGGGTTTCCTTCTCCAAAGGTCATGAATAATATTTACAACAACCACGATGGCTGAAAATAGCTAATATTCCAGATTAATTTATTCAGTTTGAATTCCACAAGCTGTCATGAAGGGATTGAACTCCTATTCTCAGAGCTGTTACCTACCAACAACCCCCATCAGTTAGCATTCATTTCCTGCACTGTCATGCAGAGAGCACACAACTAGAAAAAATCTCACGCTGACATCTCATAGTTGGCACACACTGCCAGACCATGGTGGCATTTCCAAGCTGGCTGGAAGTTCTCAGAATTCCAAAACTGGTACAACCCCTGTAGATAGTCTGGATGAATGGGACAATGCTGGATGAATGGACCAATGCTGGCTGAATGGGCTGAAGCTGGATGAATGGGCCGAAGCTGGATGAATGGGCAGATGCTGGATGAATGGACAGATGCTGAATGAATGGGCCAATGCCGGATGAATGGGCCGAAGCTGGATGAATAGGCCAATGATGGATGAATGGACGGATGCTGGACCAATGGACAGATGCTGGATGAATGGACCGAAGCTGGATGAATGGGCCAATGCTGGATGAATGGGCCGAAGCTGGATGAATGGGCCAATGCTGGATGAATGGACCGAAGCTGGATGAATGGGCCGAAGCTGGATGGATGGGCCGAAGCTGGATGAATGGACCAATGCTGAAGCTTGCAAAGAACCCCACGTCTTAAGAATGACACTCACTGCAGACAATGTGGAGGTGTAGACAGTCAAGGTCCATTTGTATGACAGCATTAGCTCCCCCAGGTCTAGTACTAGCATGTGAACACTTCAGTCTTAGATACACTGCCACTGACATTGGGCAAGTTTGCATCTGTAGGTAACTCCTCCAATAGTTTGGATGGTAACATTTAGCAGAGTCGATTGTGCCATTGAATAAAGATGGAAACACCTTGGAGGGACACCTCCTGATCCAGACAGACCCTGAAGTTCAAATGCACCCTCAGCGTGACCTTTAGTGGTAACCCCTGAGCCCACGCTGATCCATCTCGAAGTGACCCCCGATTTCATGCCAATCTGAAGAAGATACCTGACAAGATGATGGCATAAAAGCCGAGAGTGTTCAACACAAACTGGGCAGCACCCGAATGCTCGAGTCATTAACAACCACGGTTGCAGGCTGTGCACTGGTAAAAATAGCCACATTTGATGTGTTGAAATTTGAAATCTGCAAAATGTTGTATCACATGAACCCTCAAGTTGGCGCCCATAACCCTGGATGCCTGACCTGTCGTACGTGACCCTTCTGTCCATCCACAATGATGCTGGGAAGTCTAGTCAATTGAGGAGAACGAATGCCTGTCCACCAACTAGAGATTCAACGATGTTGATCGATGCCTTTTGACCCTGTGGAATCACTTTGAGACCCCCAGGTTTAACCTTCGACAGTGTGACTTCGACCCTGAGACATTGCACATGAGCCCATTGGCACCTAGTGAAGCCCCCAAAATGATGATCCCTGACTTTCATCTATCCAAGAAACTCAAGGGCAACCTCACCACAAACTGCAGTGGTTGCAAATATTGGACACTCAAACAGAGAAGGTAGAGCATGTAACTCAATGCACCCCAGTAAAAGTCAAGGAACAGAAAAAGCACTCAATGCACAATTCACTAATACAATAGAGTCATCACAATGATACTCTTATTCCTGATAATTATGATTTAATTCCCTAATTATAGTTGTTAATCTCCATCTATGGTTATTGGGAGAGAGAGGGGTTGCTCAGAAAACCGGCATTTACAAGAGTAATTTCCTGCCATTTGTATTTTGAATACTCTTGTTTGAAGCCTTCTGCTACTTAGTGTAGACCCCCTACAGTGTGGAAACAATGTTCAAGTCCTCATCTACTCTCTGACCAAAAAGGAATCCCATCCAATAACGCTGCATTTCCCACAGCCAATCCACTTCACCTGCCCATCCCTTAACAGTACGGGTAATTTAGCACGGCCAACCCATCTACCCTGCTCATCTTTGAGCTGTGGGAGGAAACCAGTGCGCCCAGAGGGAACTCCACACAGACAGTCACCCAAGGGTGGAATCAAACCTGGGTCCCTGGAGCTATGAGGCAGCAGTTCCATCTGCTGTGCCACCCAGCTCTTGCTACCGGTTTCCTAATCATTGCCTGTTTAACCCATGCAAGCCTTCAGAGCTTTGAAAACATTTCTTTTCTATCACTTTTGCAAGAGAGTGCCCTCCTCCAACCCAACATTTGCATTCTTTCTCCACAAAGTTAAGTTTCCAATGCTGGCATCATTCTTTGCATTCTGAGGACCAAGAATTAATCTGGAGCAGAATGGCTTCTCTGCTCAAAAGCAATCTGTGTATTTATCCGTGCTGCCCTAGGATTTAAGGATTTTACACAAATGGGCACTTTAGGTCCCTGGAGCTGCTTATTCCGTTAGCGGTCAACGAGAAGATCTTTGCCTGAGTGAGAGTGTTGTGGGTTCAAACCCTATTCTGGGATCCTGATCTTATAACTCATGTTTCTAGTGTGATACTGAGAGAATTCTGCACTGTCAGAAATGCTGTCTTTCAGTATGACATCAAACCAAAGCCCTCAGATGTGGATGGAAAAGATTTCATCAGTGTGCAACTGCTCCCATTGGCAGGCAGTAAGTGTGGGAGAGTCTCCTGCTTAACTGTGAGACCCTAAGACTATAAGACATAGGAATGGAATTCGGCCCATTGAGTCTGCTCTGCCATTCAATGAGATCATGGTTGATCTGACAACCCTGTTCTGAAGGAGAGTCCCTAAGACCAAAAACATTAACTCTGCTTTCCCTCCTCCAGATGCTGCCTGACCTGCTGAACATTTCCAGTGATTTCTAATTTCATAGTCATGCAGGACAGAAACAGACCCTTTTGTCCAACCAGTCAATGCCAACTGTAATCCCAAACTAAACTAGTCCCACCTGCCTGCGTTGGCCCGTTTTCCTCCAAATGTTTCTTATTCATGTATTTATCCAAATGTCATTTAAACATTGTAACTGTACCCACATCCACCACTTCCTCTGGGAGCCTATTCCACACATGAACCGCAGTCTGTGTAATAAAAAAACTGGTTCTGATAATCCTCAACCCAACTCTCCTGCCTTTTCTCCATCACCCTTACTGATTAAAAATCTACTCCAGCCTTGAATAGACTTAATGATCCAGCCTCGAGAGCCCACTGTGGTAAAGAATTCTATTCAGTACTCTCCGAGAGAAGAACTTCCTCCTCATTTCTGACTTAAATGTACAATTCTGAGACTACACCCTCTGGTCCTACAAGACAAAACAACTTCTTCACATCTGCCCTGTTAAGTCATCTAAGAATCTTGTATGTTTTAATAGGGTTGACTCTCATATAACTTCTGGCAATAGGGTGGTGGCCATTCCATGAAAGATAAAGTGAAGAAATACCTTGTGTTTCGTCTGCTGCATGTGCGTCAAGACAATGGTTAGGAGGGATTGACCTCTGCCCGATATTGTCCCTCACCCCTCTCAAACAAAAACAGGGGGATTTGGTTCTGATCATGTTGTTGCTTGTGGAGTCTTGCTGAGCACAAATTTGGCTGCTATGGTTCCTGCTATTTCCTTTCATTGATCCATGGGATGTGGGTGTCGTGGCTTAGATCAGCCATTTGTTGCCCATTTCCAACTGTCCCCTGAGAAGGGGAGCGGCTGTAGTGACTGAACTTCAGAGCGTCATCTGTAAAGCCCTTCAGGTTATGTGACGTCCTGAAAGATACATTTCACAGCAATCTTCCTTCCATTTCGAGAGAAAAGAACTTTCTTTTTAACAGCGATAACAAGGTGTATGGACTGGACAAACACAGCAGGCCAAGCAGCATCAGAGGAGCAGGAAAGCTGATGTTTCGGGTCAAGGCCCTTTTCCAGAAAATGTATTTTCTAACGCTACCAGAGAACCTCATACATGAGGTAGTCTCCGTGACCTTGGGTACTATCTTGGGAATATCTTCAATTTGAGGATTAGATTAAATTTGAAGGGCGTCAAGGAGGAATTTTTGAGATTCTAAATGGGTCAGTTTTCACATCAAAGAATCCTTACAGTGTGGAAAGAGGCTATTTGGCCCATCCTTACTCATGCCAAGATCAGTGACCCACTTCTCCATCTGCAGTCCCTCGGCATTGAGGATTGGGCCCCTATCCAGTGCAGAGTTGTGGGTTCTGAGGCAAAAGAACAGCCTCGCACAATCTGCCATAGTCAGGGTGGCTGTTGTTTGCTGATGTGGGTGGTTGGGGCGTTAGTGCTCCTGTTTCCTTCACACCATCTTGGCCATCGGTTGGCACCTTCATGGTTGCTTTATCTTCAGTTTGTCACTTCCGACTCTCCTGAGTTGCTGAGGCAGCTGCATTGTATCAGCAAGACTTTAAGGACATCCTTGAAGATCTCCCTCTGGCCTCCTGGTGACTGTGTGCTGTGGTGGAGCACATTAACTCTGTGCTCGCTGACTGAGATTGGTTCCTGCTTGAGCAACTCGTTGACCCTGGAGCTTATATTCTCATACTCAATCCCGCAGTGGCCTTCACCCTTCTTCATCAGTGGTTCCAGAAACCTTCATGGAGATAAGCCTTAGACTTTGAGATCTGGATGGTTTCCTTACCTTTTGGATTTGCTTTAATTCTGCTGTTGTTTTTTTTTGAGATTCTGATTATGAACCAAGATGGGGCGACGTGATGGCTCAGTGGTTAGCACTGCTGCCTTTCAGTTCCGGGGACCCGAGTTCGATTCCCAGCTTCAGGTGCCCGTTGTGTGTAGAGTTAGCACCTTCTCCCTGTGTCTGTGCAGTTTTGGTCTGGGTGGACTAGTTTCTCCCACAGTACAAAGTTGTGCAGATTAAGTGGACTGGCCATGCTAAATTGCAAGTAGTGTCCAGGGATGTGTAGGTTGGGTGGATTAGCCATGGGAAATGGAGGGTTATAGGGATCTGGGTGGGGTGCTGTTTAGGGGGATTTTGTGGACTCAATGGGCTGAATGGCCTGCTCCTAAACTGCAGGGATTCTTTTGTGCCAGAGAATGCCAGCCATGTACACTTTTCACTATTCTCGAATACATGTGACAATGAAATCTAATTCTAATGCTAATTATATCTGTAATCTCCATCCACTCCACAACACTCCACACTCTTCCATTCCAACCTCTTGAACATTGCAGATTTTAGTCACTCCACTCTGAATGCCCACGCCTGAAACTGTCAAGTCTCTGAACTCTGGAATTCCTTCCCTTACATTCTCCATCTCTCCAACAAAAACAGAAGTTGCTGGAAAAGCTCAGCAGGTCTGACAGCTTCTGTGAAGACAAAAATCAGAGTTAATGTTTTGGGTCTGGTTCTGTTCCTGTTCTGAGGAACATTCACTGGGCCCCAAATGTTAACTCTGATTTTTTCTTCACAGACCTGCTGAGCTTTTCCAGCAACTTCTGCTGTTTGTTCTCCATGTTTCCATCTTGCTTTCTTCCTTTAAGGCATCATTTAAATTGTACTTCTTTGTCTGAATCTCTGCTCCCTCATCCTAATGTGTCCTCATGTTTCTCGGTGACAGACTTTGTTTGATAATGTTCTTGTGAAGCACCTGGGGCCATTTTAAATCACATTAAAGAGCTATATAAATGCAGGTGGGTGTCACTGTACAAAACCACAATTTTGGCTGGCTTCAGGAATTGGCACTAAACATAGAATTTGAGTCTCACACAGTCAAGGACAGTGATGATATTTCTAGGTGGAGATAAATCAGGAGAAATTGGGCTTTGTTGCCATCTGGTTAATGGGAACTCCTGGCTCACATCCCAGCCCCTGCAGGCATTTGTATCTACGTTAAGGAGTCACAAGTCTTAGCATGCACAGTCAGCTGCACAGAGTGGCAGATATGATGATCGGAAAGAGGGAACAAATTGCCTCGTGGTATCAAATTTAAATATTTCTGTAAAAACTGATATGTTGTTATAACTTTCTATCTTGCACTCATCAGGACAGCATCACAAGAATGCCTAATCTCAATGGGAGGATTTTGAGATTTGGTGCTCTTGCAATTTTGTCCTGATGAGGAGTACCAGCTGAAACAATTTCAACTGCGCATTTCTTCCCTCAGAAATATACCATGGGGTCTATCGATGTAGTCAACTGTTGAATGTTGCTGTTGAATGGAGTCTAGCCTCAAATAATGTAACCTGCAATGCAACCTGTATGCTTCAAAGTCTTTTGGGCCTGTATATCCTTTGCTTGCTGTGATCTGCCTGTATATCTCGTAAACAAAGGTTTTCACTGTATTTCGGTACACATGGCACTAAAATCAATCAATCAATCAATCAACCAACAAGGGAAGATCCAATCCTTCAATTGTCCAGGAAGAGAGGATTAGCACTGGTGCCTTAATCTGGGGCAGTGGCAGAATGGAAATGTTCTTTTATATGTCTACATTTGAGCTTACATGCAATTAAATGGCAAACCTTCATAATAGGTTGACATTTCATTCAAAACATATAATTCCTTGACTCAAAAAAAATTATAAGAGACCTTGATACATTAGAATGTTCCAAAGCACTTTATAATGAATTAGATTTATTTTGAACTTATTGTAACATCTCAAAAACACATGTGGCCATTTGCGCAGAGCAAGATCCCACACACTGCAGTGTGACTGTGTGTTTTTGTAACTTCGATTGAGGGATAAATGTTGACCAGAACACTGGGGAGTGTTTCGCCCCGCCGTCTTCATGGCAAGACAGTCCAGCTGGCAGGGCAGCACTCCCTCAGAATGGCACTGAAATATCAGTCATCGAATTTGGAGCTGGCAACGAACTCCGAACGAGGTCTTTCAAAAGGTGGGTTTGCTCCCTAAGGGGGCACCGCTGACACTTGGGTTCCAGATATTGGAAGGTCAACCAGGGACCAAAAAAGTTTCGACTGTCACAGGGCAGGAAGGTTGGCATGTTTGAAGAAATCTCAAGGAGTCACCAATCTCAAAGTGTGTGCATTATATCTGCTTAGAAACAATAATGGGCTGGAGAACCCCTGCCCCCTTACACAAGGAAGGCACAAAAACTAGGCCCACATCAAAGAGATTGGACTAGAATAATATTGGAATCGTTAATGGAAAATGTATCTTTAAAGAGGAAAGGAAAACAGAAATTTCTGGAGAAGGCCTGGAACCATCTGTGGAGAGAAAACAGAAACTTAACATTTTGTTAGCTCTGCTTTCTTTTCACAGATGCTGTCGGACTTGCTGAGTTTCTCCAGCAATTTCTGTTTTTGTTTCGGATCTCTGGCATTCGCAGTTATTTGTTTTTTTAAATATTTTCTTGAAAGAAGAACTTACTGAGTCATAGAGTCATAGAGATGTACAACATAGAAACAGACCGTTTGGTTCGACTCATCAATATTGGCCGGATATCCTAACTTAATCTAATCCCATTTGCCAGCATTTGGCCCATATCCCTCTAGACTATTCCTATTCACATGACTTTTAAATGCTGCAATTGTACCGGCATGCTTCACTTCCTCTGGAAGGTCATTCCATTCACATCACCCTCTGCACAAAAATGTTGCCCCTTAGGTCCCTTTTAAATCTTTCCCCTCTCACCTTAAACCTGTGCTCTCTAGCTTTGGACTCCCCTACCCTGGGGAAAGGACCTTGGCTATTCACACTATCCATACTCTGCTTTCTCTTCACAGATGCTGCCAGAACTGCTGAGTTTCTCCAGCACTTTTTCTTCTTATTTCAGATTTCCAGAATGCACAATATTTTGCTTTTACCCTGGCAATAAAAGTGAACACAGTAACCGCTGGGCAATAGCCCAAAGTGCTTCACCCATTTGCAACGTGAGTACTGATATTGCTCCGGGTAATCCTTGTATGCAAAGTGGTGAGAAAAATTAAGTAAAAGGACCCTGCAGCCCAATGGTATCAATGTAGATTTCACCAGCTTCAAAATCTCCCCTCCCCCCCACTGCATCCCAAAACCAGCCCAGCTCATCCCCGCCTCCCTAACCTGTTCTTCCTCTCACCTATCCCCTCCTCCCACCTCAAGCCGCACCTCTATTCCCTACCTACTAACCTCATCCCGCTCCCTTGACATGTCCGTCCTCCCCAGACTGACTTATCCCCTCCCCACCTCCCCACCCATACTCTCCTCTCCACCTATCTTCTCCTCTATCTATCTTCAGTCCGCCTCCCCCTCTCTCCCTATTTACTTCAGAACCCTCTCCCCATCCCCCTTTTTCTGATGAAGGGTCTAGGCCTGAAACGTCAGCTTTTGTGCTCCTAAGATGCTGCTTGGCCTGCTGTGTTCATCTGGCTCCACACTTTGTTATATTGATGGATATTGACCTGGCTTCATAATTGGGCTGCCCCAGCTCTCGCAAGGCTGAGCAGATAAATACAAAAGTCAGAAGGAGTTAGATTTATCTATCCAATATTTCAACAAGTAGTCACTGCTGTAATGGAAGGAAGATTCCTGCCAATGTATACACAACAAGATCCCACAGTGACCATTTTTTAAAAGCAATATTAATTGAGGGATACATATTGATGAGAGTACTAAGGAGAAAGCCCCTTCAAAATAATTCTCTGGAATCTTACAGGATGATGTTATTAAACTGGAAAGGATGTAAGAAAAGATTTACAAGGACGGTACTGAGACTGGAGGGTTCGAGTTATCAGAGGAGACTGGATGGACTGGGGCTTTTTTTACTTGTTGCTAAGGAGGCTGAGGGATGGCCTCATAGAAGTTTATAAAATCACAAGGAGCAGTGATAAGGTGGATGGCAAAACGTCTTTTCCCCAGGGTAGGTGTGTCCAAAACTAGAGGTAGATAACAAGGTGTGGAGCTGGATGAACACAGCAGGCCAAGCAGCATCTCAGAAGCACAAAAGCTGACGTTTTGGGCCTAGACTCTTCATCAGAAAAGGGGGATGAAGGGTCGAGGCCCGAAACGTCAGCTTTTGTGCTCCTAAGATGCTGCTTGGCCTGCTGTGTTCATCCAGCTCCACACTTTGTTCTCTCAGATTCACCAGCATCTGCAGATTCCATTATCTCTCTCCAAAACTAGAGGGTGACGGTTTGAGGTGAGAGGGGACAGATTTAAAAGGGACATGAGGTGCAACTTTTTCACACAGAGGCTGGCACGTGTATGGAATGAGCTGTCAGAGGAAGTGGTGGGGGAAGCTGTCAACTGGTTGAAGAAAAGTAATCATGAAAATCTGTGGTAGGAAAGGGAAAGTAAAGAAAACTTTGAAGATGGCATTAATCAGGGGCTGTTTTCTCTCTCTCTAAAGGAGGGAATTTTTGAGAACAGAAGTTCCTCTTTGAAGAAAATACTTACAAAAGAAAGAACTGCAGATGCTGGTAATCTGAAATTTCAATTACAGCATTTAAACAAGGACAGCAGCTGCATGGCACTAGGTTATAGTCCAACAGGTTTATTTGGAATCACAAGCTTTCGGAGTGTAACCCCTTCATCAGGTGAAGCGCTCCTTCCCTGACCAAGGAGCATTGCTCAGGAAGCTTGTGATTTCAAATAAACCTGATGGACTATAACCTGGTGACTTCTGACTTTGTCCATCCCAGTCCAACATAGGCACCTCCACAATAGTTAAGCAACACATGGACAGGTACATGAATAGGAAAGGTTTATGGGCCAGTGGGACTAGTTCGGTTGAGCAAATCTAGTCGGCATGGATGGGTTGGGCTGTTCCTGTGCTGTATGACTCTGTGACTGAAAGGTTGAATTTATACAATATCTGTCATGTACTTTACACCAATGGAACATTTTTGAAGTGTCTATTGTAACGTGGGAAATTTGGGCACAGCAGGATCCCACAAAGAGCAAGGATTGGTTAATTCCAGTTTGTTTTTTAAGCAATGAATTTTAACCTGAACTGTGGGGAGAACTCCTTTTGCCTTTTTCAGGTTAGTGCCATTTTATATCTGAGAAGAGAGGTGTGTCCTCTTTTAACATCTCATCTGAATTTGCAACTATGCGTCTTTCACTCTGTACTATTTGCTTATGAGTAAGCTTGGATTCCGTGAGCAAGTCTGCGGATTGGGACTTGAACCTACAACGTTTTGACTCGGGCTGGGTTAGCGGAAGCCAGCTGGGTTACTGCAGTTGGCAGCAGTTCTCTCAGATGAAGGTATCAACAAGAGCTCTGATCCGAATCCTGATTAGAAGTTAGTGACAGCCTGTTGAAAACGACACATGCTTGGAAGCTGGTGCGGATAGATTGGGCTCAGCTGCTCTCTTGCCTTGTTGGCACTCAGCTGTCTGCTGACATCAAATGATCCTCTGGGCAAGCAACCAAGAGAGCAACAGGCAACATGGGGCTTACAAACAAGGGGCAAGAAGGTGGAAGGATGTTGAATTTGTACCCACAGTCTTCAAAAGTTTGTAGGTAGAATTATAGCTCCATATAGCCAAAATGTGGCCATGAACCTCATCATAATGCTGCTGGCCCTTTGAAGGAGCTAACAACTCCCATGTTATTTTCCCATAACCCCACAATTAGCACTTTCATAATTTGCTGCCAAGTGGAATGGAACCTCCCACAGCACATGACAATAGCAAAGGGGAGGCGATGGCCTAGTGGTATTATCACTATACCGTTAATCCAGAGACCCCAGATAATGTTCTGGGGATCTGGGTTCGAATCCCATCGCAGCAGGTGGTGGAATTTGAATTGAATAAATATCTGGAATTGCGAATCTTACGATGACTGCAAATCCATTGCTGATTGTCTGGAAAAACACTGTTTCACTAATAGGGAAGGAAAATGTCATCCTTACCCAGTCTGGCCTACATGTGACTGCAGACCCACAGCAATGTGGTTGACTCTTAACTGCCCTCTGGGCAATAAATGCTGACCTAACCAGCAACGCCATCATCCCGTAAATGAATAAAGAAGAATAAAAATAGCAACAGAGGCCGTAGAGCAGGGCAGCTCAAGTTGAATAGACCCTCTCTGGAGGAGAGGGGTCCAAGGGGCAAGGTAGCCTCAGTGAAGGTTCGGACCAATATCTCGTTGTAAACCACAGGTTTAATTCCATATAAATAGTCTTCTGTGTCTAGCCTTAATTTCCCTTCATGTTTGCAATGACCTGATGCTAGTGGAATAAAGAATCCCAGCTTCATGGTCTTTTGGCCATCCATGTACATTAATCTCATGTTTACATGAGATAACTGCTTCATTCTATTGCCAACTTGGAGCAAAACCAACAATTTCAGCAGTGGGCTAGCATTCCTGTTTAGCTCACTGCTCTGTTTAGGGCTGGATCTGTGAGCAGTGAAGATAAAAGGGATGTTACATTTCTGGATTCCTGCAGGTTTAGGATAATTGGAGTGGAGTCAAATACAGATCTACTATTGGCTGCAATGCTAAGTATTAAAGTCCCAAGTGACTGTGGAGCTTATAGTATTATACACTCAAATATCAATAAGATTGTCTCCGGATTAATTTCTCCGGTTTCAGCACAGTAAAAACAAGGGGATTAGAACAGAGGGAGAGCTCAGAGTGCTCACAGGAAACGTGTTTAATGAATGTTAGCAGCACAAAAGGTAAAGAAGCTGACATTGCACGGTTAAATACATAGAAAACCTATGCTTTCTGCTTGTTGTTCATCCAGTGAAGGACTATATCGCTATTCATTTGCTGTTGCCGGGTCGAAATCTTTGAACTCTCTCCCTAGCTAACAGTGCAGTGGGTGTACCTATAGCAGTGGCTCAAGAAGATAACTCGCCACCACCTTCTCAAGGGCTATAAGGGATGGCAATAAATGTCGGCCCAGACAACTCACCGAGAGAACAGGTGACAATGGTTAACATCGCACAGTCAAAGTAGGCATTGAAAGCAATCTCCAAATACAATCAGCTCAATAGGTCGAGTGAAATGGTGAAGGAGCGTCACCTTTTCTATCTCTCCCCTCTCCACTTTGGCTTTTGTGCCATTCTGCCCATTACCCATCAGATGATTTGTTGCATTTGCCAATGTTGTGGGACTTTTGGGCAGCACCAAACATCCTTATCTCGACCATTGCCACCAGCACTTGCATCCTCATTTCTGGGGCAGTCCAGTTCACTTGCACGGACCGATCCCAGTTCCTGAGCTCTGCCTCGGCATGAATCATCAGTGAGCAGCAAGCACAGATGTCCAGGCTACAGACCTTGAGGATCGCATGTAACTCTTCCTCACCCCTCCATTCAGAACAACCTAACCCTTCCCGCATACTTTGAGCGAGAAAATGCAAGCATATTGGGATCATTTTAACTTTGGCTAATAGTTTAACTTAGGGCAACATCGAAAGAACAGCCATTATAATACAGGACCGAGAATGCACTTGTGGCGCAGTGATAGTGTCCCTGTCTCTGAGTGAGGAATGCCCGGAAATAAATCCTATCTGATCTAGAGATGTGTAAAAGCACTGCTGAGCAAGTTGACTAAAAATGTCTAATCATAGCCAAGGTGCCTTATGACCGAAGCAATTGAAAAATCAAATCAGGTGAAGCAGTGCAATTCAGGGTTGTCCATTTTGCACAATCGCATGCAATGCAAGTTACTGAATTAATAAATAGAAGCGACTTCAATATTCAAAAAAGCCTGTTCACTCCCTGTTCGAATTTTCATGCAAATTCTCGAATGGTATAAAGGATTGCTTTGAAATTCCCTAACTCTCAAATATTATTCTTCAGCTGCAGGGTAACCGAGTTAGGCTTTCATTCATTAACTTGCAAAGCTAAAATAAAACTCCAGATTTAAATGGTTAGTGATCCTTATCAATATTCTAAATTTCTGATGGACTATCCATAATTTCAAAGAAAATCTCTTCGCTTTTTGTTAAAAGCCAGCTAACCTTTGAACTTATTTTATGTTCTGAGGAAGGGTCACTGGACCCGAAAGGTTAACTCTGATTTCTCGCCACAGATGCTGCCGGTCCTGCTGAGCTTTACCAGCGATTGCTGTTTTAGTTTCTGACTTATGGCATCTGCAGCTCTTTCGGTTGTCATTGATTTTATTTTATTCTGTTAAATTGCCTTTTGAACATTTTTATTAAGAAAACGTCAGAAAATCTTGCTTGAATTCGATGTATTGTATTCCACCTTCTCCTGATTGTATGTTTTCCTCTCATTTGCTGCTCTCTCTATTATTGTCCCCCACCACTGCTCTCTCCTACTGGCTTTTCCCTTCGACGCATTCTGAAAAGTCCTTATCTTTAAGACTTTATTCAAGTGGTTTCACTTTCCTCCCATTCCTTTCCCCTCTGCACCTCAAGCATTCTGAGTGATCTCTCTGAAAAGCTTTTGCTCCATCCTTCCCCACTGTTCTTCTTTCTCAATTCCTGAGCGAAGTTCCAGGTCAGGGACTTACCTTAAAGTTGTGTACACGCGTTGGCAGAAGGCCTGCAGGAATTAGGAGGTGGCTGAGGAATAAGCAATGGGTAACTGGGGAAAGCAGCCCTAACTCTTATGTACTCAGCTCCTGCTCTATTTTAGGAAGTTATCCCTTTTCTGCTCCTGAGGATCAGATAGTCAGAAACGAGACAGTATCACATTTACTTTGCCTAATCAAAGTTGCACTATTAATATCTCAAGCTGGTTGCCCGAGAAACTCGATGTGAAGCTATGTAACTGTGTAAGAGACGCAGGTCCCTCCTGTTTTGTCACCCCATGCTGTCTCCAAATTAGCAAGACTAAGGTCTCAGCTCTCCTACAATGGTGCCCTCATCTGCAATCCCTCTCCCCCCCAATGTTTGGGCCCACACCTTAGCTGCCCATGTGATTTCTCCTGACGTCCATATCCTCTGCCATAGAATTGGTGAAGCAATTGATGAAAATTGCAGCAATTGCTTTCTTTAAGCAAGTGTTGAGAAGTTTAGTTAGTTCCAGGTATTTGGACAGGAAGGTAGGCCCTTTTGCAAGTATCATGTAGACGATATGGGATCCCTGCATTCTCACAAGATTAATTTAGATTTCATTTGGCCGTGGTGCAGTTGATAAATTTAGGATTGGATTAAATGCCGATTGGACTAATAGCTCCTTTTAAGGGGCCTTGAAGTAAGTAGAGAGAAGCTTTTAAATATTGCCTTTAAAGGTGTTGTGAAGAGAAATTGTCCACATTTTTTCCTGTGCTAACACAATCGAAAAGAATGTGGGAATTCAAACCATTCCACTGGCGCTAGCCAGTTGGCACACCTCGTGAATGAAAATAGTTTGCATTATGAGCTGGCACCAACTGTAAAATTATAATTTATAATGTGCAACATGACTGCAGTACAGTACTCCACTGCTACATGTCAGGGACCTTCCTGCAGCTTGTCCTTGTTGACAGCCAAGTATTTGTGGGTTCGAGACCATCTGCCCTCTCCCCCTGCCCCCATTCGGGGGCTTGGCATCGCTGCTTGGTGCAGTACTGAGAGAGTGCTGCAGTGCAGGAGATGCTGTCTTTCAGCTCCTGCAAGCACTCACGAGTGACAACTTGAAGCTGGGCCAGAGGCCGAGAGGTATCTCCCATCTCCTGGCCAAGGTCCTGTGAGCTGGCTCAGTCAGCGATTCATCAAATCAATTCAGAGCCAGGAGAATTGGAACGATTAGACTGAAGTCTCCATACCAATGTGGCTGGCCCATAACGGCCTTCCAAAGAGAGGCATAGCAAGTTGCTCGTTTTATCAAACTTTTAATATAGCTCAGGAGAAACACAAACCTTGTTGATGCCACTCACATCCCAAGATTGAGGAGATTTTTTAAACACAGATGCTCAGGTATTGAACATAGAACACTACAGCACAGTACAGGCCCTTCAGCCCACGATGTTGTGCTGAATTTTTACCCTAATTCTAAGGTCTGTCTAACCTCCACCCCTACCTTATACTATCATCCATATGTCTATCTAACAGCCGCTTAAATGCCCCTAATGAAGCCGACTCCACTACACTCTCCGGCAATGCATTCCACGCTCTGACCACTCTCTGAGTAAAGAACCTGCCTGTGATAGAAAGAATATTATTAAGCTGGCGGAGATTCAAAATAGTTTTACCAGGATGTTGCCAGGTATGGCAGGTTTAAGTTATAAAAAAAGGCTGGATAGGCTCTGATGAGGGGTGTAGGCCTGAAACGTCAGCTTTTGTGCTCCTGAGATGCTGCTGGGCCTGCTGTGTTCATCCAGCCTCACATTTTATTATCTTGGATAGGCTGGGACATTTTTCACTGGCCCAAGTTGAGACGCAACCTTAAACAGGTTTATAAAATAATGAGAAGTATAGATACAGTTTATGGTAGTTATCTTTTCACTCGGATGGGGGATTTCAAGACTAGGGGGTGCAATTTAAAGGTCAGAAGAGAGAGATTTTAAAAAGACGCAAGGGGTAATTTTTTTTTTACACAGAGAACGGCTCACCTGTGGAATGAGCTTCCTGAGGAAGAGATGGATTCAGGTATAATTACAGCATAAAAGACATTTTGGTAAGTACGTGAATAGGAAAGGTTTGGGGGAATATGGTATAGGGGCAGGCAGGTGTGGCTAGTTTAGTTTGGGTTTATTGTCGGCAGGGACTGGTTGGACTGAAGGTTCTGTTTCCGTGCTGTATGACTCTGCGTAGGGATCAGACATTGGCACATTTTCTGCTTCCTGAAACCCAGGAGGTAAGCTGTTAAACTTCTCAGTCTCCATCTTTAATGATCACCCGGCATCATTCTTGACCTCCTGAATGAAAGAATTCCACTGAGGCCGATATTCCATCACCAAGTTACTCTTTAGTTAAGCATAAACAGTCTTCGACTATAGGACTGCTTCATCCCACACACTCACTCTTTTTATCTAGCAGCTTGGGCTTCCTGATTGGGCCAGATTAACAGCCCCAGTTAGGGAACTCATATTGTATGAGGTCCAGCTGACAGACCTCATTATGATCACTGCACTTAAAATGGGTTCATGATTCCTAAAACATTTTCCTTTCCAAACTCTCAACAGTTGACAACAAGAGGTTGATGGTGGTAGATGTCAAGAGCCAACCCAAGGAGAAAACTTGCAGCTAGCCAATGGTTAGGATGTAGAGAACTCTGACAGAGAGAATGGGAGGGAGTACATCCAAACATGATCGAATGATTATGGAGCTAAACGAATTATGGAGTTGTCAGGAACAGGAGGAGAGTTTGAGCTAATTGAGCTGTTCATTCTGAGAGGTAGGGTAGAAATGATGGGCCAAATGACCTCCTCTTAAGCTGTAGCCATTCTATGATGACGTAATGCTTCTAAAATCTGGAAAAAAGGAGACAGCCAAAGACAGAAAGGTGTAGAATGCAGTTGTGTTCGGGAAAGGGGAGGTCAGCATTGGCTAATGATGGAATCTAACTTAGGATGTTGATGGACCTGATGTAGAGAACTGCAGATTGACAGAAATGGTAAAGGCAAAGAGCTGAGGGAATGCGACGATAGAATTTTGGGAGAAACCATATAACAATCAGAAAAATGGGGGAAAGTAGTCAATGATCAAGGTTTTTGAGAAGATTTGTGGTCAATGAATTACCTCAGATTAAGTTAAAAACTGGAAGTAACATCTATAAGAGCGCAGCAGAAGAAGCGATCAGAAGCTAAAAACATAAAAAAAATAGGAAAAGGGGTAGGCTCTTCAGCCCACTAAGTCTGCTTTGCCCAGCTTAGTTTCTATGTTGCAGCGTGATCCCATGTCTACCCTGGCTCTCAGAATGAGCACCTCAATTAGCCTCTTTGCTTGTCTTTTTCCCAGTGACCCCATGATCCCACGGGCTGTTTTCTCTGAGGGTAACCTGCAGTCAGGGACCATCCAACCTACACCATGCCACTTATTTCAGAAGCGATAAAGACTTAGTGTCTTCAGGGTTGAGTAACAGGTATCCAGTTTGGAGGGTGGTACACTTCAGATCGGACGCTTCAGATCGGACAAGGGTAACAGTGACAGGGGAGCACCACCTGCCTGCAAATTCCCCTCCAAGTCACTCACCATCCTGACTTGGAAATATATTTTACAAACTCCAAATTATAACTTCCTGTCTCCCAATCCATAAGCACTCTACCCAACTTCGCATCATGGGGAACACCTGTAATTTATCTGAGTTGGCAGATGATGTAAAGTTAGGTGGGAAAATAAGACCAGAAAACCATCCAGATATAGGAGTAGAATGAGGCCATTCTGCAAAGGCTTAGTATGCCGCTCAGTTCAAAAGCAATTAAGGATGGGCAACAACTTCTTCCCTTGGCAGTGTACCAACATCTCATAAAACAATAGTAAAACACCTTTGATCTCCTTGTCCAATGAAGTGTAGACATTGCCTTAGAGAGAGTGCAAGAAGGGTTCACTGGAGTCTTGGATGAAGGGATTGCTCTATGAGGTCAGACTGAATAAGCTCAGAACATATTCTCTGGAAAAACGGCAGAAATTGTTGGCGACTCTTATCAGGCTTGGTGGCAACTGTGCAGGGAAAGCAGAGTTAACATCTCAGGTCCTCAATTTCTGCTGTTGTTGTTTCGGATTTCCAGCACCCACAGTTCCCTACATTCTCTGGCGTTGACAATCGTGAGAAATAATTCAATTGAAGCATATAACCCAAAGGAAAAGCATCGTGTCACATTGAGGCAAGGTCAGATTCTTTTTTTTTTGAGTGAACAAGGGCAGACCTAGCAGTTAGGGTGGAGGTATGCTCCTCCTGTGGAAAATCAGGGAGCAGTCCAGCGTCCCCAACAACTGCGGGAAGTGTGACCGGTCTGCAGCTCCTCGCAGAGCACCTGGTTCAGTTGGAGAAGGAGCTGGGCACACTGCGGTGCATACAGGGGGCACAGAGAGCAATAGACACTAGTGTTAGGGAGGTGGTCACACCACCGGTCCAGGCAGATAGCTGGGTGACTGCCACAAGAGGCAAGCAGGTAGTTCATGGCTCTGCTGTGTTTATTCCCTCTTTCAAACAAGTGCACCGTTCTGTATACTGTTGGGTGCGGGTGTGGTGGTGTGGGTGTGGGAATGGCTTCTCAGGAGATAGTACTAGCAGTAACCAGGCTTGTGGCACCACAACTGGTTCTGCTGTAGAACAGGGTGGGGCAAAGCCAAGGCGAGCGATAGTAGTAGGTGGCTTGATAGTCAGGGGCACAGACGGGCAATTCTGTAAGCATGATCGAGACTCTAGGACGGTGTGTTGCCTCCCTGGTGCCAGGGTCCCAGATGTCTCTGAGTTGGCACAGGACATCCTGAAATGGGTGGGAAAACAGAGGTGAGTCATCGTCCACATTGGCACGAATGACAATAGGTAGGAAGAAGGAAGAGGTCCAATTCAGGGAGTTGGGTAGGGAGCTAACACACAGGACTACCAGTGTAATTATCTCAGGATTACTACCTGTGCCACCAGCTAGTCAGGTTACGAACAGAGAGAGATAGTGCAGTTGAACACATGGCTCTAGAGCTGGTGTAGGAGAGAGGGCTTTAGAGATATGGATCATTGGGATGTCTTCTGGGGAACGTGGGACCTGTACAAGAGGAACAGGTTGCACTTGAACTGGAGGGGCACCAATATCCTGGGCAGGAGGTTTGCTAGAGCTCGTCAGAAGGGTTTAAAGTGGTGTGGTGGGAACTGGAACAACAGGCCAGTCAGTACAGGACTCGAGAAAAGGAGAGACCAGGACATGCAAGGCGCAGAATACGAGCAGTCAGAGGGAGGTCGTGGGGCTCAGAGGGACTGGAGTGCATTTACTTCAATGCAAAAGTATAAACAGATAAGTCAGATCGAGTAAAAGCATGGATTATTGCATGGAATTATGGTGTTTTTGCAATTACAGAGACATGGTTAAAGGAGGGACAGGGCTGGCAGCCCAACATTCCTGGAAATTGCTATTCTAGACGGGACAGAAAAGGAAACAAAAAAGGGTGGGAGTTGTATTGTTCTTTAGGGATCACACGACAGCTGTGTTGAAGGAGGACACATTGGAGGGAGCTTGCAGTGAGGCATTATGGGTGGAACTCAGGAATAGGAAGGGCGAAATCACAAAGCTGGAAGTTTTCTATAGACTTCCAGAGCATTTTGCAGCTTAGTGACCACAACTCCATAAGAGTTCGAGCAGTCATGGAAAAGGACACATGGCCCTTGGGCGAGGGTGCTTAATTGGGCAAGAGCCAGTTACACCCAAATGAAACAGGAATTGGGGAATGTGGATTGGAAACAGCCATTTGAGGGCTAATGTGGGAGGCTTTTAAAGACCAATTGATTAAAGTGCAGGACAATCATGTCCCTGAAAAACTAGAGGATAGGAATGGCAGGATTCAGGAACCATGGATGACAAGGAAATTGTAAGGTTAGTCGAAAGAAAAAAGTGAAGCATATGACAAGTCTAGGCAGCTATAAGCTAACAAACCCTGAAGGAGTACAGAGAAATCAGGAAGGAACTTAAATGTGTAATTAGGAAGGCTAAAAGGGGGCTTGAAATGTCTTTAGCGAACAGGGTCAAGGAGAATCCCAAAGCTTTGTATGCATATGTTAGGAGAAAGAAGATAGCAATGGAAAGAGTAAGCCCACTCAATGACAAAGGAGGGAAGTTATATGTTGAGCCACAGGAAGTGGGGGATATCTTGAATGAATGCTTTGTATCGGTGTTCACCAAGGAGAAGGACATGACTAATTTTGAGGTCAGGGATGAGTGTGTGAATACTCTAGAGAATGTCAACATATTGAAAGGGGAAGTTTTGGGAATCCTAAGTTGCATTAAGATAGACAGATGGGATCTATTCCAGGTTGCTGAGAGAGGCAAGGGAGGAAATAGCTGGGGCATTGGCAGACATCTTCACATCTTCATTGATCACAGGTGAAGTTCCAGAGGACTGGAGGTTAGTCAATGCTATTCCGTTGTTTAAGAAAGGATGCAGGGATAATCAAGGAAACTATAGGCCCGTGAGTGTGATGTCTGTGGTGGGGAAGCTCTTGGAGAAGATACTGAGAGATAAGCTATATGCATATTTGGAGGAAAATGGGCTAGTTAGTGAGAGGCAGCATGGTTTTGTCTGTGGAAAGTCATGCCTCGCCAACCTGATTGAATTTTTTGAAGCAGTAACGAGAATAATTGATGAGGAAAGGGCTATGGAAGTATTTTATATGGACTTTAGTAAGGCATTTGATAAAGTCCCACAAAGCAGATTGGTACAAAAAACTAAAATCACAAGGGACTTGGGGTACCTGGCTAGATGGATACATAACTGGCTTGGTCATAGAAGAGTCTCCAAACAGATGCTGCCAGACCTGCTGAGTTCCTCCAGCACTCACCCTCTGTGCTTTGTTTTACAGGATAAGCTATTATTTTATAGAATGGCAGAACAGGCTTGGGGGAGGCCAAATGGTCTGTTCTTAGAACAAAAACAAAGAACAAGGAAAATTACGGTACAGGAACAGGACTTTCGGCCCTCCAAGCCTGCACCAACATGCAGCCTGTCACAACTAAAACCCCCTACCCTTCTGGGGACCGTATCCCTCTATTCCCGTCCTATTCATGTATTTGTCAAGATGGCCTTTAAAAGTCGCTATTGTATCTGCTTCCACTACCTCCCTCAGCAGCGTGTTCCAGGCACCCACCACACTCTGTGTAAAAAACTTGCTTCGTACATCACCTTTAAACATTGCCCCTCATACCTTAAACCCATGGCCCCTGGGAACTGACTCTTCCACCCTGGGGAAATGCTTCTGACTGTCCACTCTGTCCATGTCCTTCACAATCTTTTGTAGACCTCTATCAAGTTGCCCCTCAACGTCCGTCGTTTCAGTGAGAACAACCCAAGTTTCTCCAACCTCTCCTCATAGCTCATGCCCTGCATATCTGTTTCTTTCTTCTGATCTCTTCTCCTGAGCCATGATCCACCAGGACCTGGCTTTAACCCAATTTCCAAATCCTTTTTCTTGTCTCTGTCCCCTCGGAGTCTGTCCAATCCATGGACCATGCTGAGGGCTGAGACCGGGTTACACACCTCTCCTGTCTTATGTTTGTTCACTACCTCTGGAGTCTTGGAGCTCAATGTTCTGTTACAAGCTATGTGCCCTGCAAGCTCAACAACTGCTGCCTAGAATATCCCAGCAAGGTATTCTAATTGAAAAGGCAACTCATTTCACAGACTTTACAGGAGCAGTAACTTCACTACCCATTACAGGAAGAACATATGAAGATAGGGACAGGAGTAGGCCATTCAGCCCCCTGACCCTGGTCAGCCATTCAATGGTTGATCTGTAGCCTAACTCCATATACTGCTTTTAGCCCATATGGAGCCACACAGCAGAGAAACAGGCCCATATCTCTTAATAATATTTGCTTTACAAAAACGCATCTGTCTCAAATTAAAAATTAACAACTCATCCAACATCTGTTTGTGGAAGAGAGCTCCAAACATCCACCAGAAGCTACAATGTTTAAAGTTTTGGAGGGATATGGTCCAGGAGCGGGCAGGTGGGACTAGTTTAGTTTGGGATTATGCTTGTTATGGACTGGTTGGACTGAAGGGTCCGTTTCTGTTCTGTATGATGGTATGTGCTTCGGAACATCTCTTCTGAACAGTGTGGCCGTAATTCTCTCCTGGCTCTAGAATTCCCAACCTGTGGAAATAGTTTCTATGCAAAATTACAGTTAGACTGGAGTCAATAGCAGCTTGTAACACAATCTCAGGGATTCATATGACTATGTAAACCTGCCTGAGCTTGATTTTCATCGTATGAAACCCTGGTAGGAAACATTCAACTGTGTTACGTCCTGCCGCTCTATCCAATGTATCTCAGGTTCTCTTTTAATCTTTTCAGTTTATCCAGCTTTACAGGAGGCCAATTGACCCATTTGCTCTCACTCACCTGGTTTCCCCTTGACCCATTTGTTCTTCACTCTGTCTCACAGGCCCTCCCCTTTTGTTCCTTAATGTGGTGTGAGCCAATATTTGTTGCCCAGCCCTAATTGCCCTTGTGGGAATAAATTACTACGGATGCTGGAATCTGTGCTGGTAACAAGAAATGCTGGGAGTCACAGTGGGACATCCCTGGAGCATCTATGGAGAGAGACAGCAAGCTAATGTTTTGAGTCTAGATGACTCTTCATCATCAGCTGTGGTGAAGAGTCAATTAGACTAGAAACAGTAGTTTGTTCTCTCTCCAGGGATACTGCCTGCCTCGTTGCCCTTGAACTGATGGCTTCTGAGGGCATGTCTGAAGGCACCTAAGAGCGTGCATAACAGGCAGGCTAGATCAGGTAAGGTTGGCAGATTTCCCTCCTTAAAAGAGCATCCATGATCCAAATGGGCTTTTACAGTCAATGATAGCTTCACAATCATCATGACTGGGGCTCACAGACTAATTGAGTGAATGCAAATTCCTTTCAAACTGATTTTAAACCCAAGTCCCCAAACCATTAGCCTCACTCTCTGGCTTACCCATTCAATGACAATATTGCTCGGTCACATCTGGCTGAGATAATGAGCTTGAGAGCTCCACCTACACTTTGTACCAAAGGCTACTGTACTATAATGAGTGCCTTGAACACACAAGCAAGGGGCAGAATGTCTTCTCCTCATTCTTTCTGTGGAGAAAGAGCATGTGCCTATACGGCACTCCGTTCAACCCTTCAAAGTGTCTCACAGCCAATACGGTGCCTTCAAAATGCAGTCACTGCTTTCAAGTGGAGCTGATCTGTGCAGAGGAATGTGATCAATGTGGTATGAGCCTCCCTCCTGTACTCGCTCGGCACTTACATGGCTCTGTGTACAAGAGGATAGGCACCATCCAGTCTAACAAAATGGAAGATTCCTGGGGAGTGTTGCCAAACAAAGAGACCTTGGGACGCAGGTTCATTTTTCCTTGAAACTAGAGACACAGGTAGAGATGGTAATGAAGAAGATATTTGGTACACTTGCCTTTACTAGTCAGTTTTCTCGAGTATAGGAGTTGGGAGGTTGTGTCGTGACATTGGCTGGGCCACTTTTGGAATACTGTGTTCCATCCTGCCTCTTTGACCTGTCTGTCTCCTCTCACCTTATCTTCTCCTTTATCCATCTTCTATCTGCCTCCCCCGTCTCACTATTTATTTCAGAATCCACGTCCACTCCCCCATTTCTGAAGAAGGGTCTTGACCCGAAACGTCAAACTTTCCTGCTCCTCTGATGCTGCTTGGCCTGCTGTGTTCATCCAGCTTCACGCCATGTTATCTCTTATCTTCTATTGTGGTCTCCCTGCTTTAGGGAGGATGTTGTGAAGCTTGAAAGGGCTCAGGAAAGATTTACAAGGATGTTGCCAGGATTGAGCTATAGGGAGAGACTGAACAGGCTGGGGCTATTTTCCCTGGCGGATCGGAGACTGAGGGGTGACCTTACAGAGGTTTATAAAACCATGAAGGGCATGGATAGGGTGAATAGCCAAGGTCTTTTCCCTGGAGTGGGGGACTCCAAAACTACAGGGTGTAGGTTTAAGGTGAGAGGGGAAAGGTATAAAAGATACCTAAGGGGAAACTTTCTCAAGCAGAGGGTGGTGCATGTATGGAATGAGCTGTCAGAGGAAGTGGTGGAGGCTGGTACAATTACAACATTTAAAAGGCTTTTGGATGAGCACATGTATAGGAAGGATTTAGAGGGATAGGGGCCAAATGCTGGCAAATGGGATTGGATTAATTTAGGATATCTGGTCAGCATGGACAAGTTGGACTGAAGGGTCTGTTTCTGTGCTGTACATCTTTATGAATCTATAAACATCTTGTTCCAACAGATGACCAGCACCTTGTTCAAAATCTGAAAGGACAGGAGCCAGGTGGAGAGATGGGAATTCAGAAGGATGGAGAGTTTTAGGGAGGAAATCCCAGAGTAAATGTGGTGAAGCACCATTTCTCCAGATTCCTTCATAGCTCTGGGAAAATTTGTCATTTGAGGCCTCGTTGTCATAGCATGTAATGTGACTCCTGGGCCATGATTATCCATGTACTGACATCTTGAACTAGAATTGCAATGTACACATTCCAAACGCTCCCCACATTTCACACTTGCGACCTCTCTGACACTCCTGTAGTGGCTCAAAACAAACTGTTAAATGCCAAATCCCGGGTTCTCTTTTAACCGCCTGGGGTGGAGGGTCTACATGGGTCTTTAATGTGGATAGTCTGTGCTAACAGCAATCAAAGGTGATATTATTGGAGTGTGGATGACAGACGTTAGTGTGTTTGCCGAGGTTTGATAGCAGGTATTTCATCCCCTTACTGGGTGACATCCTCAGTGATGTGGAGCCTCCTGTGAAGTGCTGTTGCCTTGTGCTAGTTCGAACTTATACGGCCTGGTTTGTGCTGTTTACGGTTTTGTATTGTAGTGGTCAGTTTGTCGGGTCTAATTTAATGTGTTTGTTGATGGAGTCCGCGGATGAATGCCAAGCCTCCAAGAATTCCCTGGCTGTCCTCTGTTTGACTTGTCCTTTGAAGGTCTGGCATTCATCTGTGGACTGTCTCAATAAACACATTGAATTAGACCCATTAAACTGACCATTACAATGCATGGTTGGAAACAGAACCTACCGGAAGCAGCAAAAGCCAGACCGCAAAAATCCGAAGCAGCACTTCACAGGAGGCTCCACATCACTGAGGATGTCACCCAGTAAGGGGATAAAACATCCGATGTATGAGGAGAGAGATCAGAGTTAATGTTTGGGGTCCAGTGTCCCTTCCTCAGAATTCTGATACAGCTGCCTGGGATACATGGTTTTGCATGTGCTTTGGGGCACACACTCCACATGGCCCTTATGGCCTGCCATCCCACAACTTCAGATCCAAATTCCGATACACTTAAAATAAGTAGGAACTTACTATGTAGACTTAACAAGCTATTTCTCAGAGGAAAACAGAGAGAAGAAGATGAGAGGGTTAAAAGCTATCTAAATGCGCAGCTTTCACTTTAAAGGTTAGCGATACTGACCAACCAGTCAGCTGCTCCTCCTGCACTCATGATGTATTGTCACTATTGATCTCATGGTCAGTAGGCTTCTCCATTCCCTGGCCTCCTGCTCACCTGTCATGCTGGAGATTTCATTTCTCGCAGCAAACCTTAAATAATGCATCTCTTTCTCCTCTGCTCAAATTTCCACTTTGCGACAAACTCACAGATACTCACTGCAGTCATCAACACTTTGGCAAAGAATTTCAGTTGAAGAGCAAATTACTGCAGATGCTGGAATCTGTACCAGAAACAAGAAGTGCTGGAAATCACAGCGGGTCAGGCAGCATCAGTGGAGACAGAGCACCTAATGTTTCATGTCTGGCTGAAGCTGAGATGAAGAGTCATCTAGACTCAAAATGTCAGCTTGCTTTCTCTCCACGGATATTGCCTGACCCGCTGTGATCTCCAGCACTTTCTTGTTTCCAGTACAGATTCCAACATCTGCAGTAATTTGGTTTCAAGGGATTTCAGTTGTTTGGCAGATGATTGTCACTATTAGGGAGCAGCTTATTGAATAAGGCAATGGCCTAGTGGAATTATCATTCGACAGTTAATCTGGGGATCAGGGTTCAAATCTCACCACACCACATAGAACATAGAATATAATAGCACAGTACAGTCCCTTCAGCCCTCAATGTTGCACCGACCTCTGAAGCCCATCTAACCTACACTGTTCCATTATCATCCATATGTTTATCCAATGACCATTTAAATGCCCTTAAAGTTGGCGAGTCTACTATTGTTGCAGGCAGGGCATTCCACGACCTTACTACTCTCTGAGTAAAGAACCTACCTCTGACATCTGTCCTATATCTATCACCCCTCAATTTAAAGCTGTGTCCCCATGGTGGAATTCGAATTCAATAAATGCCTGGAATTAAGAGTGTAATGAATCGATTGTTGGGATAAATCCTCTGGTTCAGGGAACTGCCATCCTTACCTGGTCTGGCCTAAATGTGACTCCTGTCCCATAACAATGTGGTTGACTCATAACTGCCCTTTGGGTAATAAATGTTGGCCTGGCCAGTGATACCCTCGCCCTGTGAATGAAAATTAAAAATATTAATGGCCTTAAAAGCTATTGGTTCTATGTCTGATTTGAATCTTTAATTAAACTTACAAAAGATTTACTCCCACTTTGCTGCAAACTCCTTGATTCTCATTCTGCCTCCGTCTCGCTCAGGTGAAGTCTCCCTCCCTCTGACCTGGGCAACATCCATGTTCAAAACATGGAGCTTCGAGCTGTCTCAAATGCCAATTTTTCAACAGTAATAGTTTGTGATCCATTTCCTCCATAACCTACAAAGGGGACTGAAATAGCTGGAAAAAACATCATGTTGTTTTGTGAGATGACAATATAGCAGGAATGTCATTGGGCTAGTAATATAAATGCTCAGATTAATATTCATTTGAGGGTTCAAATTCTGCTAGAATGATTAGTGCAATTTAAGTTCAATTAATAAAACATGTGGAATTGGTTTAGGAGACTCTGATTTATTAATTGTCATAAAAACCTACTGGGCTGCTACTGTTGTTTAAGGAAAGAGGTCTGCCACTCTTAACCGGTCTGGCTTACACGGTTTCTACAACCTCGTGACTCTTAAATGGTCCCTGTTGAAGGGAGTAGACACTCAGTTCCAGGGCAATTTGGCACGAGCAACAAATTGTTCCCATACCAGTGATGGTCAGATCCTTGAAAGCTTCTTAAATGTTATATTATTGTGCTGGGGATAGACCCTCTCCCACGTAAATCAGTGCCTGTGATAAGCCTTAGCCTGCATATCACACAAGTACTACACATTTTGTGCACAATTTCTCAGCATTTGTATTTGTTCCTCAAGGTTGATATTTGTTGTCCATTCCTTCGACTGATTGGCCCATGCCAGAGGGCAGCTAATGTTGTAGTAGGGGCGCTGGAGCAGTGCCACTAACGCTGTCTGTGCACAATCTCACCAATCCGCTGGGAAAACGGACGCACCAACACCGACATCATTGGCCAGGCCAACTCTCCCGGCATTGAGGCACTGATCACCCTTGATTGGCTGCGGTGGGCTGGGCACCTCGTCTGCATGACCGACACGAGACTCCCCTGAGCAGTTGCTCTACCCCCAGCTCCGAAACAGCAGGCAATCCCCAGGTGGACAGAGGAAGCATTTCAACAATACCCAGAAGGCCTCATTGGTGAGGTGTGGCATTCCTACAAGAACGTCCAAGACCGTACAAACTGCAAGAGGAGCATCTGGGAAGGCATTGAGCCCCTCAAGTCTTGCCACTGGGAAAAAGCAGAAGCCAGATGCCAACAGCCGCTCATCCCTTCCCACGGCCACCTTCTGCCCCAAGTGTAACAGAGCCTTTGGTAGACCCATTGGTCTGTACAGCCACCTACAGGCTCACCCTGAGGGTGGAAAAGAGTCATCCTCATCTGTGAGGGACCGCCAATGATAATGATGAAGATTGTAGTGGGTGTGGAGCTACATGTAGGACAGACTGGGATAAGTACTGCCCATTTGATCCTCTCAAGCAAACCAGATAGATCTTGCAACAATTGACAATGGGAACATTGATATCTTTGCAGCAACAATTTTGTGTTACATACCGGTTTTATTGAGTTGAAATTTTACCGTCTGGCTTAGTGAGGTTCAGAGCCATGCCTCTAGGTCATTAGCCTGGGGTCCTGGATTAGCGAACCAGTCATAATATTAACTCAGTAAGGATTTCCATACAAGACAATGTCTTCAGGTACTCAACTTGTAGACTGGGGATGACAGAAAGTTAGAACTCCTCCTTTTACATCAACAACTTGCATTTGTACAACATCTTAGAAGCTGTGAGACACCCCAACGCCTTTCAGGGAGTGTTATCGAATGAAATTGAATATTGAATAATAAAAAGTGATGACCAATAGCTTGGTGAAAGATGTAAGATATTAGGGCATATCTTCAAAGTGGAAATGGAAGAGGAGAGGGGAGCAAATCCCAGAGGTGAGAGAGCACCCCCACCTTCCTGGCTGAAGGTGCATCTATAGAGGGAATCGAGGATATCCCAAGTGGCCCAGGATTGGAGGAATGCAGACCTCGGAAGGTAGTTGGGCTAGGGAAGTACTGATTAGAAACTCAGTGGCAAATTTGAATTGGACGTGCACATCATAGAAAGAACCTCAGGATGTCCAGAATAGGCTTTACAAAAATCAATGTGGCTTTGGACAGTTTGGCTGTTGATCTCCTTGCATTATAACAGCAACTTACCTTGAAGAAATACTTCAGGGACTGGGTATCAAGAGGTGCTATATAAATGCAAGGCTTTCTCACTTTCTATTGACAATAGTTCCAAAATATCTAACTTTGCATTTGTTCAATTGGGAACATTGTGGTTCATCTACCTAATGGTTCAGCATTTAAATGAATAGATTACAAGCTCAGAATGGGGTTTGAGGTTGCAATTACTTCTCCAGGACCAGTAGGTCCTAGCTCATATTGTTACCGGGCTAGGCCTTTCATCCACGCATTGATAATATAAATGATGCTAAGGATGTAACAAGAGTAAAGGAATAAAATAGTTCACTGGGCCCATCAACGTATATGGCTCTCATTCACATTCCCCCATTGTTGCAACCAGCTATGTGCTTTAACGTTTCTGTCTCTCCTGAATCATTAGCTCAAACATTCCAGAAGATAACTCATTTCCAATCCCATCCTTCCCTTTCATTTTCCAGTTTGCATCAAAGTAAGTTCTGAATCTCATTTATCAACACCATTTCATAGTTTTGTATCAGTTTTGACATCACGCATCACTCCATTTCTCTCTCCACAGAGAGCTGTGGGTTTCTAGCATTCTCCGTTCCCCTTGAATTTTCCTCCATCTGCAGTATTCACCTTGTTCAGCTCTAATATTGTCTATCTACATTGTGTTGCCTGAGGGGTTAATGTAATTGATGATTTACAAATGGCACATGCAAAACAGGATCAATTGGACACCAAGGGGCTGACCTGGAGAGATATGGTTTTATCTGCTGTGTAAGACAGTTAGGATATGAAAGGGTTAAGTGAAATCACAAGATAAGCTCTGCACATTAAGGTGTAAAGCAGCAACTCTTAGAGTGGTAGTGTCCCCACCTCTGGACGAGGAGGTCTGAGTTCAAGCCTGATTTGATTTGATTTATTATTGTCACATGTACCTAGGTACAGTGAAAAGTTTGTTTTGCTTGCAGTACAGGCAGATTGTACCATACAAAGTGTATGAGGATAATAGAACAGCGTGAGGAATACCATGCTACAGCTGCAGAGAAGGTGCAGAGAAGAGCGAGATCAACATTAAATTTAAAATCTGAGAGGTCCATTCAGAAATCTGATAACAGCAGGGAAGAAGCTGTTCTTGAATCTGTTGGTGAGTGTGTTTAAGCTTTCGTATCTTCTGCCTGATAGAAGAGGTTGGTAGAGAGTATAACCAGGGTCAGAGGGGTCTTTGACAACATTGGCTACCTTCCTGAGGCAGTGGAAAGTGTAGATGGAGTCAATAGATGGAAAGTTGGCTTGTGTGATGGACTGGGCTGTGTTCACAACTCTCTGTGGTGACACCTGCTCCAGGTGTGTGTCATAACATCACTGAACAGATTGATTATCAAAGGAAATTAGAAAGGAGTGCCCCTGGAAAGAGCTAAGGCTTTCTCTACGTGTCTGATCAATTCTTCAATGGTTGCTCTCAGGATCGGGTTAGCTCAGTTGACCGGATGGCTGGTTTACAAAGCAATGCAAAGTCAACAGCGTGGGTTCAGTCCTCATACCAGCTGAAGTTAGAATGAAGGGCTTTCCTACTCTACCTTTCGTAGGCCCGAAACGTCAGCTTTTGTGCTCCTAAGATGCTGCTTGGCCTGCTGTGTTCGTCCAGCTCCACACTTTGCTATCTTGGATTCTCCAGCATCTGCAGTTCCCATTATCTCTGAGGCATGATAACTCTCAGACTAAACCCCCACCAGCTGTTTCTCCACAATGAGAGAGCAGCTCTATGGCCTGGTAACATTAATAGCATGTAGGTCGTGTGGGAATGTGTACTCGCTCATCAACTGAGCCTGAGAGACAGCTTAAACTTATTGTTACTAAGTCGGACGTCATAAACTTATTGAAGCCTCTCTCTTACAGAACAATTTACGTGGGCATTTGTCCCGACTTGTGTTGGTGGCTTCGACTAAGATGGATAATGGTGGTGATTCTGCCCAACACATCGCAGATCTCAGCTGTCCGTGTATAAGACTAACCAGGATTGTAGTGAAGTAAGCGACTGTAGAGCATTGGAATGAAGTTACCGTGTCCACATCTGGATGACTGGTAGATAGAGTAGTTAAGGATTACTAACCAAACCAGTATTAAGAGGATTGGGACAGACCAAACTAAAGCAGTAGAATAGCCATCCCATAGTCACTTCACCCCAAATCAAGTTGTGCGTTGCCTCTTTATCTATCCTTTCTCCTAACTCCTGGATGGTAGAACTTCCTCCTGAAAAGGCCAACCTCCTTCCTTATTCTATCAGCTCCTCTACAGCCCCTCTAGCTCGCATTCTGTCCTACGGTTGTCAGAAGCGAACATTGTACCAGGAATGAGATGCATTCTACAGCATCAGATCTAGATTATGTTTCTGTGGTTATTATATTCCAATATTCTGGACAAATGATCATCTGCCCCAATATATTTCAAGTTCTGCTTTAGGAACTACCTTAAAGGGTGAGACAGAAATGGGCAACTGGACACATTTAGTGAGTCCTGAACAAAAACAGAAGTTGCTGGAAAAGCTCAGCAGGTCTGGCAGCATCTGTGAAGAAAAAAATCAGAGTTAATGTTTTGGGCCCAGCGACCCTTCATCAGAACTGAGATATTTGCATTTCTTGTTACCTCTGTGGTCAGTGACATAGCTGCCAATGGTGCAGTGACGAAAACAGTGGTACCGTTAGAGTTAATGGGAGCTGCCACCTACATCAATTAAGGCTGGCTCGGCAAAATTTTATTGAGTGAGGCAAGCCACTAAGTTATTTATGTCAACAGATTTGCAGCTGCCCTTTCTCTTAGCAGGGGTCAATAAACAGAGACCAAAGAGTCTGAGAGAGAGAGAGAGAGATTGATAGGCAGGCAGATTATCATCTATTTTTCTGCAGTTTATTAAGAGGTACAGGATCAATTTGAGGGTCAAAGTTCGCATTTCAGAGGTTGAAGGTCAAGAGTTTAGCCTTGAAAATTTCCGCTCCTCTTCCTCTGCACAGGGCCAGCCAATCCCTTAATGCCATGGGTCAAGAAGACTCTCAAGAACGTCAACTTTTCGAAATGTGCAATCCTCAGATTTTGGGAGGCAACCAAGTTACAACAGGTGGAGCTGCCCCTTTGACCTCAAAGAGCGCTTTCACTCAGCAAAGGCTGCTGGGTAGAATGGTCGCCATTTGGACATTGAAGTGACATCGCGTGTGCACAGGAACAAGAGGGGGATGTGACAGTGTGTGACGCTTGTGGAATGCACAGTATTGTGTGCTCGCCGTTAAAATGTTCCTGATCATCAGTCAGTGCGTGTTTGAATGTGTGGTGGGTGAGGACAGTCTAAGGCTCTACTTTGACACACCCTTTGTCAAATGACATCCAGATGTTCACTCTCTGGATCGACATATGGAAACCACTTTAGTTGTAGAGATACTGGGAGTGTATCGAGCATCTATGGAAGTCTATCCTAGAAAATGCCTTTAATAGAGGACAGGAGAGTTCAGAAATGTCCTCAGCAGCGGCCAATTGGAAGAGGGCAGGAGAAAAAAAAACTTTGGCTCTTTTAAAATGTTAATGGACTGTAAATATAATGTGAGATGTGTAAACTGTATGAAGATCTAAGGTGAAGTTTATTTAGGCCGCTGTTTGCAGTTGTAATTTAAAACAGGAGATTGATGAAATTTTTTGAGTTTAATGCAATTTTGCCCCTTTCATGTAATTTTTTAAATTGTACATCACAGCTAATGAAGTCACTTAGCTGAAGAGTTCGGAATTTTTCAAGTTGGAAGGAGGTTCATATTGGAATCACCCTTTGGCATGTGATGTAGGAACTCGTGTGGAGTTTTTTATTTGCTATTTTAGTGACGTAATTAATCCCCTGTTGTCATTCATATGGTGCAATAAATTATTATAGCAGAGCTATAGCCAGCTTGTAGCCGCTGTGCCAGAAAGGTGTGTGCATGAGGCTGGCTGAGACTTTAGTAAGTGACTTTAGCTGAGGCTCCAGTGGAGCACTGACCTGTCTGAGAACAAGGTATGACACAGAGACGCTGTCTAATCTTTTAGGTAAGCATCACTATTCTGGAGAAGAGAAGGAGCATTCCTCTGGTGCCCTGGCTACTATTCACCAGCATCAATAAAACATGCTGTGTTTTTTGGGGAGCTATGCTGCGTACAGATTGACTGCCACATTTTCTACATTGCAACAATGATCACAGAATGTGCTCCATCCGCTGTAAAATGCAAAGTCATTTCTGTCTTTGATGTTTGAAGATTCGAGACTAGGTTGAAGAATGAAGATCGCTACCGGGTCAGTATTTAACTAAAGAAAGCATCCCATGTAGGAATCTTCCTCAATCTACAGATGACTGCATGTAATGACCAGACAGTTAATTCCCTCCCATTATTTATTGACAGCTGAAATTGATAGGAAGCTGCTCAGATCTAATGGAGATCGATACAGAATTGCCAGTTCTCATTTTATGTTTTCTTTAATATATTCACTTTGTGGGATGTGGGTGTAACTGGCTGGGCCCAGCATTTATTGCCTGTCCCTAGTTACCCTTAAAAAGGTGGCAGTGGACCACTGCAGTCCACCAGCTGTGGGTTGACCCACAATTCCATTACGGAGGAAATTCCAGGATTTTGACCCAGCGACAGTGAAGGAACGGCGACATATGTCCATGTCAGGATGGTGAACGATTTTGGGAACAAAAATGAAGTTGCTGCAAGAGTTCAGCAGATCTGGCAGCATCTGTGAAGGGAAAAAAAACCGAGTTAGCGTTTTGGGCAGTTCTGAGAAGGGTCACCAGACCGGAAATGTTAACTCTGTTTTTTCCTTTACATGTGCTACCAGGCCTGCTGAGCTTTTCCAGTAACTTTGCTTTTATTCCTGACTTACAGCATCCGCAGTTCTTCTGGTTTTTGTGGTGAATGATATTGTTTGCAAGACAATAGATTGGAGAGGTGATCCCAGTTCCTGTCACAGACATAAACCCCAGGGAATCACAAGCTGCTCATCCTTAGAGTGTTACTAGAAATAGAGACGTACTGTCAAAGTTTTCTTATACTCCAGGGACATTTGTGCTTTTGTTTGGAAAATGCAATGCTTGAACATGTTCCTTTTGGCTGCACAGGCCTAGCCCTTGCACATGAATAAATGGAGATTCTAGCAAACATAAGGGAGCCATTTTTTGAGACTGACTGAGATTCTTAAATTGATTATTAGTGTAATTCTTAACACGTTCAGAATTGTCCAGTCAGCAGCTTTTTACGCGTGCTGTGGAAATCGATGCTCCCTTAGAAGTTTGGCATTCTTACATCTGTCCTGATGAGTGCAAGAGGTAAAGTTTTTACAGCAACACTTCCTTTCTCTGCTGTCAAGCTCCTTACATATGCTCCAGCAATTGCTTCTCCCCTCTGCATCTGTCTAGCCATGATGGTTAGTGAAACAAGGCAAGCAACATGGCAAGTGTGGCTTTCCTCCGGGTGCTCCAGTTTCCTCCCACAGTCCGAAGATGTGCATGTTAGGGTGGATTGGCTGTGCTAAATTACCCATAGTGTCCAGGGATGTGCAGATTAGTGTGGATTGGCCATGCCAAATTGCCCATAGTGTCTAGGGATGTGCAGGTGAGGGTGGATTGGCCATGCTAAATTGCCCATAGTGTCCAGGGATGAGCAGGTTAGGGTGGATTGGCCGTGCTAAATTGCCCCATAGTGTCCAGGGATGTGCAGGTTAGGGTGGATTGGCCATGCCAAATTTCCCATAGTGTCCAGGGATGTGCAGGTTAGGGTGGATTGGCCGTGCTAAATTACCCCATAGTGTCCAGGGATGTGCAGGTTAGGGTGGATTGGCCATGCTAAATTGCCCATAGTGTCCAGGGATGTGCAGGTTAGGGTGGATTGGTCGTGCTAAATTACCCCATAGTGTCCAGGGATGTGCGGATTAGTGTGGATTGGCCGTGTTAAATTGCCCCTAGTATCCAGGGATGAGCAGGTTAGGGTGGGTTGGCCATGTTAAATTACCCCATAGTGTCCAGGCATGTGTAGACTTAGGTGTGTAATAGGGGGATGTGTCTTGGTAGGATGTCTGAGAGTCAGTGTGGACTTGTTGGGCTGAAGGGCCTGTTTCCACACTGTAGGGATTCTATGATAAAGAACATTTTTTTCAAAACTGAATGAATTGCATTTTTCTGTTGACTGTTCTTTGAAAAAACCTCAGTATTTCACCATGAATGTTTCCACCTAACCGAATTGAGGCCATCTCATACTGGTTGTGGGATTCTTGGCTTTATTGGCTAATAAATAGAATAAAAGAGCAGGGAGGTTATGCTGGAACTGTTTAACACACACTACACTGCTCTGTAGGGAAGTTTTAATTGCACTGGAGAGGTCACAGTGGAGATTTGGACTGGAAAGGGGAGTTGTGGATGTGAGGAGAGATTGGATAGGGCAGGAAGAGGAGAGAGTTTCTTTGGAACTGAGGAAGCCGAGGGAAGATCCTGACACTTGACCCACAGCATTTTGGTTAATCCTTTGACCTCTGAAATGATCCTGTAGGTTACTGAGTTTAATGGTAATTAAGGATGGGCAATACCTATTGGCTTTGCCGGTAAATGAAAGGATAAAAGAATTAAATAGCAATTGGATACGCAAGTGTTGCACACTATATACATTATTTGTGGAGCATTCCTATTGCAATAAATGGGTCATCTCCTTTCTGTATTCTAGCTCAGGGGTACACAGGTATTCCCTAACACTGCAATACAGCTGAGGCTAGACCTCTCAGGTTAGGGATCGAACCTTGGCTTTGCTGCTTTGCTTCCAGTTCAGCCTTCTCCTGTTCTGCCATCATTTTTAAGCAGGAATCCAGCATCAGATTAAATCTGGGCTAACTCCAATGGCATCTGATGCATAGCACATCTTACCTAAACTTAGGGGCTTATTCGCAGGCTTTGCTTATTGCAGTGTCTGATATTATATTATTGCAGTACTGTGTTAATCGAAGAAAAGGTGAAGGGTCTAGGGAAGAGTCTGGAGACAGACGTGGAAAGAGAGAGAGAGGCAAGAGGAGGAGAAAACAGAAAGAAATCCTCGATTTTGGGACTATCTTGCACTGGAAACAGTGCAGAGAAAGTTCACATGGCTGATTTCGGGGATGCAGGAGTTTGTTTTCCGAGGGGAGGTTGGAGACCGGAACTGGAGACCCCAGTAGATTGTAAGGCTATACATGCGACATAATTTGGGAAGAGCAGACAAGGCACATGGGGCACTCTCACTCTTACCATCAGCATCATTTCACAAGCAGCCCCATTTTGAATGGTGCATTAGATTGTAATGACCGTAAGTGATTTGCTTTATTGATAACTCAGGCAAATTTCAAAGCAGCCCCTCCAACGAGAGTTGGAGCTACAGGGGGAGGCTGGGACCTCAACTGGAGCAGATTATATTTTAAAGGTGATAGTCCCATTGTCTATATATTTTAAAGGTGATAGTCCCATTGTCTAATTTCTGCCTTTTCACAGAGAGCATCTTTCAATGAGGAAGTTGCTCCAGGGTCCCCTTTAGTTCCCTGAGACAGATCCATCAAAGCTTTTCCATTCCAAAGACCTCAGTGCTGAACAATGGGAATGAAATAATATTTTTACAGAAAAAAGGGATCACAACAAGAGAAGTTGACACGTTACATAACGGTATTGTAAGGCACATTTTAACAGGCATGATCCTTGGAATCCTTAAGGATCCACATCAGCAGGTCTTATGGGGAAAGGTTGAGGGAGCTAGGGCTTTTTCTCATTGGGGTGAAGAAGGATGGAAGGTGTCTTGTTACAAGATGATGAGACGATAGCATGGATATCCAGAGACTTTTTCCCAGGGCGGAAATGGCTATTACAAGGGGGCATAATTTTAAGGCGATCAGAGGAAGATATAGGGGAGATGTCAGAGGTAGGTTCTTAACACAGAGAGTGGTGGGTGTGTGGAATGCAGTGGTAGTGGAGTCAAATTAGAGATTTTTAAGCAACTCTCAGATAGGCACATGGAGAATAGTAAAATGCAGAGTATGCAGTTTGATGTTGGTAGGATAATAGGACAGCACAACATTGTGAGCCTAAGGGTCTGTACTGTGCTGTCCCATCCTGTTCTATGCTCTATGTTCTATATTCTATGTTAAGTAACTGGCAAAAAACCTTGTTTACCCTTAGGTCTGGATCAGCCCTGGGAGCAGAATAGAGAGTATAAAGAGAATTCCTATAGACAGGAGAAAAGAAAGAATTAAGGATGAAATATAAACATTATTCAGCGAACATTTTATTAACTGGAGCTTCTGGCACCAGGAGTATGCTAAATACTCAAGCTGATTAAGAAGACCACATAATCAATGTCAAATCACACACTAAGTAATAGAAACATAGTGCAGGTGGTATGCATTGTTGTACTTTACTCACAGCAAAAATCACAAATAACTATACGATTTTGCCTTAAATCAAACGTACCGGTAGAGAGCCTTCGCACTCACATCCTCAACTGAGCACTCGGACATCACAGTATTTGAGGAGAAATTGGCTCAAAATTGGCTCAGTGGTCAGCACTACTGCCTCACAGAGCAGGTACCTGAGTTCGATTCTAGCCTCAGGCAACTATCTCACTCTCGCATGACTGTGTGAGTTTCCTCTGGGTGCTCCAGTTTCCTCCCGCAGTGCAAAGATGTGCCAGCTAGGTGGATTGGCCATGCTAAATTGAACCATTGCATCCAGGGATGTACCGGCTAGGTGGATTAGCCATGGTGTCTAGGGTGGGAAATGCAATTGTAGGGTAAGGTGTGGGTCTGGGTGGGATGCTCTTCAGCGGGCCAGCGTGAACTCAGTGGGCCTGCTTCCACACTGTAGGGATTCTTTGAGTCAACAGTTGACATTTTGTGTGGGCATTCAATCAAACAGCAGGCATATTTACATTGAGGTAAACAAATTTTAAAAACGGTAATAGTTGGACAGAATAATGGACAGAGTAATCTTTGCAGTAAATAAGTTTCCGTCGGCTTATTGAGGGTGCTGGTTCATAACATGCCAGATAAAACAAATATGGAGTTGATTGCGGGACTGTAAAGTTTTGCAGACATAGTCATACAGAGATGGGATAGAAGTTGTACAGAGATTAGACAGGTCTGGAAGACTGGGATGGAGCTGGGCAGAGGGGAACTTCTTCCTGTACGAGCTTTCCCTCCATCGTATCCCAATCAATCTAAAACAGGAAGGGTTATCCAGTATTTGACACACTTGCTCTCTCCATGATCAGCCTCACCAAGTGGCTGTTTTACATGCTCCTAAATGTGTGTGGTGTGGCAAGGGGACCACTGTACCAGGCAAAAAGAAGTGACAAAGCTCTAACTTCCCGAAGGTATGGAAAGTGGAAGGCCCAGAGGTCAAAAGTCACAGGGAATGGCAAAAAAAAAGGCATTGCTGAAGCTCGACTGACTTTAGGCTCCATTTCCCTTGCATAAGTCCGGAGGTTATAATTAGCACAGGGCTATGAGGAGACGACTACAAGCGATTTCACATTCAGCAAATTAGCGTGTCCTTTTAACCCACCCAGCAGCAACAAGACAGATACAGCTGTTAAAAGGGCTCACCTCATCGTCAAAGAGGCACCAGGAAAAGCAGCGAGTGGGGCACACATTCAACTCTGCTATCGCCCACGAATCTGCCTGCAAAAGATAAATGACTTGCTCTTTGGGTCCTCTCACAGGGCAGTCAATGAAATTCATGACATAACTGATCCCTGTACACCAATTGATGTCACCTTGGATTCCTGGTCTGTTAACTGGGTTGTTTCAACTAAGATGACAGTGGGATTAGAGAAATCAGATAGAATTCCCATTCCTGAGCAATATCCGGAGACTGAAACACTTGGGTGTGCCTGTTAGTATTGGACTGAGGGCAAGAGGGAAGGCAGTGGCCTAATGCTATTATCACAAGTGCATTGTACACAGGGGCCCAGTGGTATTAGCTGGACTGTTAATCCACACTCCAGGTGATGTTGCGGGGCTCCTGGTTGGAATCCTGCTGTGGCAGATGATGGAATTTGAATTCAATAAATATTTGGAAATAAAATCTAATGATGACCATGAATGCATTTTTGATTGTTGGGGAAGAGAAAGAACCCATCTGGTTTACTAATGCCCGTTAGCCATCCTGACCTGATCCGGTCTACTTGTGACTCCAGACCCACAGCAATGTGATTGGCTCTGAACTGTCCTCAGGACGATTAGGGAATGGCAATAAATGCTGCCTGGTCAGTGATACCCTCATCCTGTGAGTGAATAATGGAAAATCCAGAGACCCAGGGAATGTTCTGGAGACCTGGGTCCCACCGTCCGACAATGGCAACTGAATCCAAAAGTAAAAATTTAATGATGATAATGCAGCTGCAGCCAAGGGGGAGAACCCCATGTATGATTCACTAAGGTTGTTTTTCTGAGGAAGGAAACAGCCTATGTGTATCAAATCCTGATGAAACTGATCCCTCATTTCTGATCCAACACTCTCACAAAAAAAAACCATGACTGTCATTGGCAAATATATGAGAGGTGATAGTGCCATGGTGGAAATGTCATTAGACTGGTAATCCCGAACCCCAGGATTGCGGGTATGGGCTCAAATCCAACCATGCCAGATCGTGTTTCATATAAATTGGGAATTAAAAGCTAATCTAGTGGGAGCCATGTAGCAATTGTTGTAAAAATCCATCTGGTTCGCTAATGCATTTTAGGGAAGGCAGTCTGGTCTACATGTGACTTCAGACCCACAGTGATGTGGTTGACTCCTAACTGCCCTCTGGGTAATTAGGGATGGGCAATAAATGCTGCCTGGTCAGTGACGCCCTCATCCCGTGAATAACAAAGGGAATAATAAAGTTGACCACATCTGTGATGCCACCTATGGCCAAATATCCGGCTTGCTCTGTAGGTGTAAATGATGAAGATGATCCTACACACATAGCCAGTCGCTACCTACTTGTTTCAGGTGAAGCCTCCATTCACCTGCTCAGCTCGCTGCCCTGCATTTGCATCAGACCTGTGTGTTTCGTATTCATCCGTGAGCTTGGCCTGTGCTTATTTGTGTCCCCTTCCTCTGCTCACCTCCAGCTCTCTGAGAGCCTCTCACTCCTCTCTATTTGGTTGTTTGTTCCTCTCTTTATTTTTCCTGCTCCACCTTTGACAGCAGTGCCTTAAAGCTGTCTAGATTCTAAGCTGGGCCATGGCTCCCCCAGTCCCATTCACCTGTCTCACCCACCTGCTCCTAAAACCTCATTGCCTTCAGTCATTTAATTTTGTTTTAAACTGACGGCCCTGTGGAGTTGGCGTGCTTTAGGTGCTATATTAATGCAAGGACTTTCTGCTTGTGATGTGATTGCTCGAGGCTGGGTTTCAGAATGGAAACCCCTGGGGCACTATTTCATTGTTCTCTATGGTGGATCCTGTCTGGCGTATGGGATATTGTAGGGCCGTGTGAGCGTGTATCGCAATTTCTCCAGGACAGAACGTGGCATAACCCACTTCACAATATTTTGTTCACCCCGTTTATTCTTGAATGGCATGTGGGCATCACTGGCATGACCCATGTTGTGTTTATATTGAGCGGATTGGCTCCTAGAGGACTGTTAAGTATCGAGCACATTGCTGTGGGTCTGAAGTTACATGTAGGTCAGACCAGTTAAAGATGGCAGATTTCCTTCCCGCAAGGACATTAGTGAATCAGATGAGATAATGGGAACTGCAGATGCTGGAGAATTCCAAGATAATAAAATGTGAGGCTGGATGAACACAGCAGGCCAAGCAGCATCTCAGGAGCACAAAAGCTGACGCTTCGGGCCTAGACCCTTCATCAGATGAGTAGCACTCATTGTGGATATGAGAGGGCCTAGTTTCTGATCTCCCAAAAAAATGGCTACCATTGGCAAGTATTTAAGGCAGGTTGACAGTGTCGAGGAAATGTCACTGCACTTGCAATCCAGAACCCCAAGGCAAAGGACTGGAGATAGGGGTTCAAACCCCATTATGATCAATTGCATTTAAAATAAACTGTGAATTAAAAGCTAGTCTTTTAATTGTAGCAATTGTCCTAAAAAAACTCATCTGATTCATCAGATGAAGGGTCTAGGCCCGAAGCGTCAGCTTTTATGCTCCTGAGATGCTGCTTGGCCTGCTGTGTTCATCCAGCCTCACATTTTATTATCAGTGAATCAGATGAGTTTTTTTAGGACAATTGCTACAATTAAAAGACTAGCTTTTAATTCACAGTTTATTTTAAATGCAATTGATCATAATGGGGTTTGAACCCCTATCTCCAGTCCTTTGCCTTGGGGTTCTGGATTGCAAGTGCAGTGACATTTCCTCGACACTGTCAACCTGCCTTAAATACTTGCCAATGGTAGCCATTTTTTTGGGAGATCAGAAACTAGGCCCTCTCATATCCACAATGAGTGCTACTCATCTGTCACATGCATCAGGGTTAGATACAAGCATGTCCTCTCCATCTGAGGTGTCTTTAGCCCTCCTCAGATCACCCCATCACATTCTTCCCATGCCACGTTCTAATGCCAACTGAGCCTCATGAGAACAATGTCCTGTGACCATAATCCAATGTGGCGTAGGGTCGAGGCAGCCCAAACATGGCTGCAAACAGCTGCACATGCTTCAGCTGCTCGGCTGTTTCAGCTACTGTAGGCGTGAACAGTTGGAATCTGACAGCTGAGCAATGCATCACCACTCCCACCAAGGCTTACTAAATCAGTGAGGATTTGGGATCAGAGATCAGGGATTCTTAAACTGCACCCATACACACACACTGGGCCATATCCAAACATACACACGCCTTTGGTTAAGTACATCGAGGGCCGAAGGGCCTGTACTGTGCTGTAATGTTCTATGTTCTATGTTCTATGTTCTATGAATAGGAAAGGTTTAAGAGGATATAGGCCAGGAGCAGGCAGGTGGGGCTAGTTTAGTTTGGGGTTATAAAAGCCAAAAGAACTGCGGATGCTATAAATCAGGAACAAAAACAAAGTTGCTGGAAAAGTTCAGCAGGTCTGGCAGCTTCGTGAAGGGAAAAACAGAGTTAACATTTCAGGTCCCATAACCCTGTCTCAGAAGTGATGGTGGTTGGGAAAACATCAGTTTAAAAGTGGAAAATAGGGAGGTTAGTGGTGCTGGGAGTAAACGATAGGATAGAACGCAAAGAGAGAGAAAGATAGTTGGACAGACAAAGGAGTTTCTAACAATCAGTCCACTCCACCCACCTCCCTACTTTCTGAATATAAAGTGATGTTTTCCCAGCCACCATCAGGTCTGAGGAAGGGTCACCGGACCCAAAATGTTACCTCTGTTCTTTTCCTTCACAGATGCTGCCAGATCTGCTGAGCTTTTTGAGCAACTTTGTTGTAGCTTGGGATTATGTTTGGCATGGACTCGTTGGACTGAAGCATCTGTTTCCCTGCTGTATGACTTTAGGACTCTATATGCTTGTGCATACAATCTCTCTCTCTCTCACACACACACACACACACACACACACACACACACACACACACACACACACACACACACACACACACACACACACACACATACAATGTCAAGTTCTTTATCTTGATGATAGCCCTGGATTTCCCATGTAGATACGACAGTGGAAAAGGCACAACAATGCCATGTCTTCCCCAGGTGGCTCAGGAAATCTGTCATGTCCATAACGTCCCTCACCAACTTCTAGAGATGCAGAATTGGAAGCATACAGTCCAGGTGCATTACAGCCTAGTGAGGCAACTGCTCTGCCCAGGACCTTACGAAACTATAGAAGGTAGTGTGCACAGCCCAGACCAGTCCATCACAGAAGCCAACCTTCCATCCACAGACTCCATTTACATGGCTCGCAGCCGCAGAAAGGCTGCCAACAACTTCAAAAATCCATCGCACCCTGGTACGGCGACGGCCTTCAAGTATTATCGCTGGACTGCTAACCCAGAGACCCAGGTAATGTTCTGGGGACCGGGTTCGAATCTCCCCACAGCAGGTAGTGGAATTTGATTTCAATAAAAATATCTGGGATTAAGAACCTAATGATGACCATGAACCTATTGTCGGAAAAACCCACCTGGTTCACTAATTTCCTTTAGGGAACGAGACTGAACTGCCCTGTGGACAATTAGGGATGAGTAATAAATGCTCGCCTAGCCAGCAATGCCCTCATCCCGTTAAATGAATAAAGGAAAAAAAAGCTCTCCTACAACATCTTCCATCAGGCATAAGATACAGAAGCCTGAACACACACATCAACAGATTCAGGAACAGCTTCTTCCCAGCTATTATCAGACTGATGAATGGGCTCTCTAGCCTCTCTAGCGTTGATCCTGCCTAGCGCTTGCCCTGTGTGATGTAACCTGTATGTTACTGTCTAAGTCTTTTTGATCTGCATGTCCTTGCTTACTATGACCTGCCTGTACTGCTCATAAACAAAGATTTTCACTGTACTGTGGTACATGTGACAATCAATCAATCAACGTGCCTTAAGGAAGGAAATCTGGTTTCCTTACCCGGTCTGGTCTACGTGTGACAAAGGACAGCAGGCTGAGTCTACCTAACCCAAAGGAAGATGGCTGTGACTATTTGACATTGATCATCTCAGCCCTAAGACATCTCAGCAGATCTTCCTCAGAGTACTGTTTTCAGCAGGACCATCTTCAGCTGTTTTGTTCTTTTGACCTTCCCTTTGTTCAGAGTTCAGATGTGGGGATGTTTGCTGATGATCACAGTATTAAGATATTAACATATCCTCAGATACCTAAGCTGTCCGAGCCACAGAAATGCCAGGCAATGCCATCTCTTGACCCTCAATTGCATTACCATTGCTGGACTCTATGCTATCAATGTCTTGGAGATTATAATCAGCGTTCCCTCTGACTTTGCATGCACATTAATTGGTGTGTCTACACTATTCCTAGCATTATCCTTTGGTTTCAGAATTTGCTGTCATCTACCTCGCACCCAGCTCAGTTGTCTGCAAAGACCAATACAAAATTACAAGGAACACAGTTTACCATTTCTTTGAAACTGAACTGAAAGTGCTGTGGTTACAAGATCAGCTCAGAGGCTTAGAATTCTGCAGCGAGTAATTCACCTCCTGACTTCCCAAAGTCTGTCCACCACCTACAAGGCACTAGTCAGGAATGTGTGGGAACACTCCCCATTTGCCTGGATGCAGGTATCTCCAAAAAAATACCTAGAAGAATGTTGGCACCATGCAGAACAAAACAGCTCATTTGGTCCATACCTCACCCACCCACTTCAATGTTCCCCCTGTGCAACACTGGCGTTCAGTAGCAGCAATGGGCACCATCTACAAGATGTGCTGCAGCAACTCAAAAAGGCCCCTTTTACAGTACCTTCCAAACTTGCGTCTTCTATCATTTATTAATATAAGGAAAGCAGATACACGGGAACACTACAATTGAAAATTGTAGAGGAAGGGTCCAGACCCGAAATGTCAGCTTTCCTACTCCTCTGATGCTGCCTGGCCTGCTGTGTTCATCCAGCTCTACACCTTGTTATCTCAGACTCCAGTATCGGCAGCTCCTACTGTCTCTCATTGAAAATTCTCTTCCAGATCACACACCATCCTGACTTGGAATGGTAAAGCTGCCCCTTCATCCTCATTGGGTCAAAATCCCTGAAGCTCCGATCCTATTTGCACTGTGGGTGTACCTAAACCCCATGGGCCACAGTGTTCACCACTCTAAAGGGCAATTAGGGATGGGCAATAACTGCTGGTCTTGCTGGAGTTAGAACCTATGAACAAACCTTTAAAAATTTGTGGTGCATTCAATTACACACTCAGGCATAAGCACATGTACAGACTGACTGACGTAGGCACATACCCAGACACACAGGCCGACACATTAGATCTTCAAAGAATGATGGAGTCTCCGCAGTAAACATATAATAGGGCACCGCCCCTGAATCAGTAACAAAAACAAAGTTGCTGGAAAAGCACAGAAGGTCTGGCTGCACCTGTGGAGGAGAAAACAAAGGTGACATTTTGGGTCCTGTGACCCTTCCCCAGAACTGATGGTGCCTGGGAAAACGTCAGTTTATAGGCAGAAAATAGGGAGATGGGTGAGGGAGGGAGTAAATGATAGGATAGAGCCAAAAGAGAGAGAAAGACAGTTGGACAGACAAAGGAGTTGCTAACGATCAGGCTGGGAGGGTGATTAGTTGTTAATGGGCACTGTTAGTGACTAACAACAGGTGGTGTGTAGTGGCAGGCTGTGTGGTAACAAGGCCTGGTGTGTGGGGTAGGGAGCTGGGACATGGGAGTGTTTAGGCCCTGAAATTATTGAACTCAGTATTGAGTCCAGAGGACTGTAGGGTCCCGAAGTGGAAAATGAGGTGTTGCTCCTCCAGCTTGTGCTGGGCTTCACTGGAACACTGCAGCAAGCCAGAGGCAGAGATGTTGGCCAGGGAGCAGGGTGGCGTGTTAACGTGGCAGGCACAGGTAGTTCAGGGTCTTTCTTGCGAGCAAAACATGGATGCCCTGAAAATCGGTCGCCAAGTCTGCGCTTCATTTCCCCAATGCCTAGGACACCACATTGTGAGCAGCAAAAGCAGTAGACTAGATTCTTGGAAGTGCAGGTGAAGTGTTGCTTCACCTGGAAGGTATGTCTGGGCCCTCGGATACTGGGGAGGGAGGAGGTAAAAGGGCAGATGCTGCACCTTCGCTGGTTACAGGGGAAGGTGCCGTAGGGCTGTGGGGGGGTGTTGGGGCGAAGGAAGTGTGGACCAGAGTGTCCCGGAGGGAATGGTCCCTGCAGAAGGCGGACAAGGGAGGGGAGGGGGATATGTTTCTGGTGGTGGCATCTTGCTGGAGGTGGCAGAAATAGTGTCTGATGATCTTCTGGATGTGGATGCTGGTGGGATGGTAGGTGAGGATAAGGGGAATCCTATCGCTGTTGTGGGAGGGAAGAGAAGGGGTGAGGGCAGTAGTGAGGGAGATGGGTTGGACCTGATTGAAGGTCCTGTCAACAATGGGGCTGGGGAATCCTCGGTTGAGGAAGAATGTGGACATTTCGGAGGCTCCCTTTTCGAAGTTGGCCTCACCTGAACATATGCGATGGAGATGGAGGAACTGAGAGAATGGGATGGAGTCTTTACAGGAAGTGGGGTATCCAGGTAGCTGTGAGAGTTGTATCTTTGATAATGGGAACTGCAGATGCTGGAGAATCCAAGATAATAAAGTGTGGAGCTGGATGAACACAGCAGGCCAAGCAGCATCTCAGGAGCACAAAAGCTGATGTTTCGGGCCTAAACCCTTCATCAGGGAGGGGAATGGGGTGAGGGTTCTGGAATAAATAGGGAGAGAGGGGGAGGCGGACCGAAGATGGAGAGAAAAGAAGATAGGTGGAGAGGAGAGTATAGGTGGGGAGGTGGGGAGGGGATAGGTTAGTCCAGGGAAGACGGACAGGTCAAGAAGGTGGGATGGAGGTTAGTAGATAGGAAATGGAGGTGCGGCTTGAGGTGGGAGGAAGGGATGGGTGAGAGGAAGAACAGGTTAGGGAGGCAGAGACAGGTTGGACTGGTTTTGAGATGCAGTGGGGGGAGGGGAAGAGCTGGGCTGGTTGTGTGGTGCAGTGAGGGGAGGGGATGACTGGGCTGGTTTTGGGATGCGGTGGTGGAAGGGGAGATTTTGAAGCAGGTGAAGTCCACATTGATACCATTGGGCTGCAGGGTTCCCAAGCGGAATATGAGTTGCTGTTCCTGCAACCTTCGGGTGGCATCATTGTGGCACTGCAGGATGCCCATGATGGACATGTCCTCTAAAGAATGGGAGGGGGAGTGGAAATGGTTTGCGACTGGGAGGTGCAGTTGTTTATTGCAACGCAACTGGGAGCTGCACTCTCTCCGTGACTCCCTTGTTCGCTCCACACTCCCCTCCAACTCCACCACACCCGGCACCTTCCCCTGCAACCGCAGGAAATGCTACACTTGCCCCCACACCTTCTCCCTCACCCCTATCCCAGGCCCTAAGATGACTTTCCATATTAAGCAGAGATTCACCTGCACATCTGCCAATGTGGTATACTGCATTCATTGTACCCGGTGCGGCTTCCTCTACATTGGGGAAACCAAGCGGAGGTTTGGGGACCGCTTTGCAGAACACCTCCGCTCAGTTCGCAGCAAACAACTGCACCTCCCAGTCGCAAACCATTTCCACTCCCCCTCCCATTCTCTAGATGACATGTCCATCATGGGCCTCCTGCACTGCCACAATGATGCCACCCGAAGGTTGCAGGAACAGCAACTCATATTCCACCTGGGAACCCTGCAGCCCAATGGTATCAATGTGGACTTCACCAGCTTCAAAATCTCCCCTCCCCCCACTGCACCACACAACCAGCCCTGCTCTTCCCCTCCCCCCACTGCATCCCAAAACCAGCCCAGCCTGTCTCTGCCTCCCTAACCTGTTCTTCCTCTCATCCATTCCTTCCTCCAACCCCAAGCCGCACCTCCATTTCCTACCTACTAACCTCATCCCATCTCCTTGACCTGTCCGTCTTCCCTGGACTGACCTATCCCCTCCCTACCTCCCCACCTATACTCTCCTCTCCATAATATCTTCTTTTCTCTCCATCTTCGGTCCGCCTCCCCCTCTCTCCCTATTTATTCCAAAACCCTCACCCCATCCCCCTCTCTGATGAAGGGTTTAGTCCCGAAACGTCAACTTTTGTGCTCCTGAGATGCTGCTTGGCCTGCTGTGTTCATCCAGCTCCACACTTTATTATCTTAGCTGTTTCAGTTGGCGGGTTTGTAACGGATATTACTGGCCAGTCTATCACCAGGAATGGAAACAGAAATGTCGAGGAATGGAAGGGAGGAGTCAGAGATAGACCAGGTGATATTGAGGGCAGGGTGAAAATTGGAAGCAAAATTAATGAACTTTTCCAATTCTAGATGAGAGAGGAAAGCAGCACCGATGATATCACTGATGTATCAAGAAAGAGTTGCGGTTGGGGGTCGGAATAAGACTGGAACAAGGAATGTTCCACATACCCCACGAAGAGACAGGCATAACTAGGGCCCATGTGGGTACCCATGGCAACCCCTCTTACCTGAAGAAAATGAGAGGAGTTGAAAGAGAAATTGTTGAGGGTGAAGACAAGCTCCACCAAGCGGAGGAGGGTGGTGGTGGTGGGTGCGGATGGTTCGGGTTTTTGCTCCAGGAAGAAGTGGAGAGCCCTAAGACCCTCCTGGTGGGGAATGGATGTGTAAAGGATTGCACATCCATTGTAAAGAGGAGGTGGCTGGAACCTGTAAACTGGAAATTCTGAAACGGGTGTAAGGCATCAGATGAATCATGGAGGTATGTGGGTACGGATTGGACCCGGGGGGAGAAGACTGAGTCAAGGTAGGAAGAGATGAGTTCTGTGGAGCACAAACAGGCTGAAGCAATGGGTCTGCTTTGACAGTCCTATTTGTGGATTCTTGGCAGGAGGTAGAAACGAGTTGTGCAGGGTTGGGGGACTATTAGCTGGGAAGCAGATGGGGGGAGATCACCGGATGAAATGAGATCTGTAACCGTAGTGGATACAATGGCCTAATGTGCCATGGTGGGGTCATGGTCCAGGGGAAGGTCGGAGGAGGTATCTGAGAGCTGACGCTCAGCCTCTGCATCAGCTCCTGAATCAGAAACTGCTGATCCCGCACCCAGCAGAAAGTATTTTTGCCATGAAGAATAGTGGATGAGAGCAGGACTTGTTTCCCATGTGCAGGAAATGAAAACTCATCAGTATTCCAAAACTCAATGCTGAGCTCAAACACACCCCATTTTCACTGGAGAAAGTGATCCCCTCCATCATCTCTGAATTGTGAATCTTTAAAGTAGACATAAATGCTCTTGAAGGATAGAGAAGGCCAGTATGATTTTGAAAATGTGCAGTTATTTAAAACTACTGCATTTTAAAATTTGAAAGAAAAACTGCCCGTTTGTGCCCGAGAGTGAAAAAAATCTTTTCTTGCTGTTTAAATAGTTGTTTATTTCTACAAGCCTAAGTATTATCGATATTGCTCTACTAATGGTTGATGTGTTCCTATAACCTATTATCACACTTGGGGTTGGGATGGGGGCTGTAAATTCACAGGTTGAGTGACAACTCAATAAATTTATTAAATGATTAATTGTCTTTGAAATGGGTTTATAAATACATACTTTTTCTTCTGTATTAAATGCTTCAGTGTGTTTTGGCTGTTGATTAGGCTTTTGTGGTGGCTCATTGGTTAGCACTGCAGACTCGCAGTACCAGGGACCTGGGTTCAATCCCACCATTGGGCAACTGTATCAAGTTTGCACATTTTCCCGTATCTGTGTGGTTTTCCTCTGGGTGCTCTGGTTTCCCTGCCACTGTCCAAAGTTGTGCTGTTTAAGTGGACTGGCTGTGCTATGGTGTCCAGGAATGTGCAAGTTAGATGGATGAAATGTGGGGTTAGAGGAATGCATAGGGTTTTCTTCAGAGGGGTGGCATAGACTTAATGGGTCAAGTGGCCTCTATCTGCATTGTAGGAATTCTGCAATTCATGTATGAATGTGTTTTAATCCATCATAAAGCCTGTAGTAAGTATTAAACGCTTTATTTTATCTCATCTCAGCAGTACATCTGAGCTATCCCCAAGGTCATGAGTGAGTTGTCATGGAAGGTGGATAGTAGGTGGGGAATGCATGAGTGGTACTGATATAGGGGATTCAAGTGGCCATGGATGGCTGAAGGGTTAGCATTAGTTGGTATGTATGGCAAATGGTTTGGGGCTCAGGGATCTTGAGTGGTGAGGACTAGAGGACTTATACATTTTGGAATGCCACTAGGATAAAGTCCTAGAGAACTGACATGGGCCTTTTAACCAACTGCATCCAGCCTCCAGCCCTCTTGGGACAAAGATGCTACCACGTGGAGTTCTTTCTCCCAGGGTGGGTATGGCGGCAAGGAGATTTCCTGTCTCTGCACACCCTCCTTGGAAATGACAACCCTGATTCACTCACTTGTACATCCCAAGAACTGGCACGGTTGTGCTGGTCAAGACCCCTACAATCTGGTGAGTGGGTGTGAATTCATTCTAAATTATAGGAGGCCATGGAATGGCCGCTAGTGGGAGTTGACATTGAGACAGCATGGGGCCATAAGAGTCCAGGGAAGTCGTGAGTTGGCATTAAGTCAACATGGGGGGTGGTGCAGTGATGGGGTTGGCAAAGGTCAGGGATGGAGTATGAGGATTGAGGCTTGGAAGTGGGGAGGAACTACAATTTAGTAAAACAATTGGGGCAAGAGCCCAGAGTAATGCAGTGGGCCCTTTAAACTGGTATCACCTCCAATCTGCATTGGGTTTAACTCTATCCAGCAACTAGCCCTCCACTGAATGAACACAGTAGGGAGGTTTTGCTGCGCTCCGCTGCGTTGTAGGGTCTAACACGTATTGCCTCCAATGTTCAAGAAGCCAGTAGTCCTGTTTCATAGCTTTGCCAGGTTGGCAGCTCATTGTGGGTATACTTATTGCTGCTTCTGGCACATCCTCCTGGGCTCTTCACTGAATCTAGGTTTGATTTGATTTGATTTGATTTATTGTCGTCACATGTACCTATATACAGTGAAAAGCTTTGCTTTGTGAGCAGCACAAGCAGATCATAGCAAACAAGGACAAACAGATTACAGAGTGAGGCATACAAGGTTACAACTTCACAGGAGGTGCACAAAGCAAGGTTAATTTGTTTGAAGTTAGAGAGCTCATTCATCAGTCTAGTAATGGAAGTGAAGAATCTGTTCATGAACCTGTTGGTGCGTGTGTTCAAGCTTCTGTATCTTCTGCCTGATGGAAGAGCTTGTAGGAGGGCATTTCCAAGGTGGGGGTGGGGTCTTTGATGATGTTAGCAGCCTTTCCACGGCAGTGAGAGGTGTAATTGGAGCCCATGGACAGAAGGTTGGCTTCCATGATGGTCTGGGCTGTGCACACAGCCTTCTGCAGTTTCTAACAGCCCTGGGCAGAGCAGTTGATCCCCTCGCTTGATGATAATGCTAGAGTAGGAGATATGAGGTAACAGATTGGGTTTGAACACAGTTGTGTTGCTACTGACAACACACAATGCCTCATAGATGCCCAATTTTGAGCTGTTTTAGCTCACTTACCAATTGAACCAGGGCTGAGAGCAGTTTACGTGCTTTAGCTCGCTCCAGAATAAAGTACTGTCATGCTGTGTTACTCTGCCTGGCTTTAGAATCTGAATGACATCCTTGATTTCAATCCTCAACTGAATTACTTTCCGCAGCTTCAGTCTTTCCTTAATGATAAAAAAAAGCCTTTTCACAATTTCCTTTAACGCTTTCAACAGCATGATTCTTGGAAATTAGAACGCTACATAGTTCCCCCAAAAGAATCTTGTTGAAAATGTTCAGGTTTGGATCTGTGCCAAAACATGCCAACCTGCTCAAAACCGGCAAACAGCATAAAATTAATGTTCAACACTGGGCATAAATTGGGCAGCAGTGAGTTAGCTGTCTGCGCCACTCCCTGCTCTGCTCTGATGAGGAGCTGAGCTTTACAAATGTACGAACAGAGGGAAGCTATTGAAACCCTTCAATCCTATTTAGCTATTCAATTAGGCCATGGCTAATCTGTATCTCAACTCCATTTACCTGTCTTCGTTCGACACACCTTCATCCCCATGATGTGGAGGTGCTAGTGTTGGACTGGGATGGACAAAGTCAGAAGCCAAATGACACCAGATTATAGTCCAACAGGTTTATTTGGAATCACAATCTTTCGGAGCGTAGCCCCTTGATACTCTTGTTTCATAAAAAAATGTCTATCTCAGATTTAAAGTTAGCAATTGAATTAACATTGGCTACCATTTAAGGAAGAAAGTTCCAAACCTCCCCCTCTCTTTGTGTGTAGAAGTGTTTTCGAACGTCTCTCCTGAATGGCCTGGCCCTAATTCTTAGACCATGCTCCCTGCTTCTAGAATCTTCAACCTGTGGGAATTGTTTATTATCATCTATCTTGTTTTTCCCTGTTAAAATGCTGAATTAGATCACTCTTTGTCCATCTGAAGTCTAGAGAATAATTTGTCTATTTTGTCCTCATAGCTTACCCACTGAAGTTCAGGTATCATCCTTGTAAACTTGCATTGAATTCCCTCCAGGGCCAAAGCATCCTTCCTAAGGTGTGGTTTCAGATCTGCTCACCATCCTCTAAGTAGGGGTCTCCTTCCACTGAAGAGTCAGTACCTGGACTCTCTTTAATTGTTTATCGAAAGCAGTTTGAGTGCAAACTGAGATATTTATAGGTACAATGCACTGCCACCAGTCCTCCTTCCTTAGACTGATTCGAGAGTTGATTTGGTTTCCAGTGGCAGAGAATGAATTACTATAGAATCTTAACAAGAAGAGGCTCTCGTCTTAACATGATAACAGTTAATTACAAGTTAAATTAGTTTTTAGACATGAAATAGCATGACATTGTAAGATATTCTGCCATATCCAAATCCAAGAGAGTATGACATACTCAGAATAGTTGGTACTTATTGTAGTCTAATGCATTAACCCTTGCAGAATCATTAACTTGTACAACATCACATCCCTTGTGTCTCTTGTGTTTAATACCTGTACATTCATGTGCATAAGCCCATTTACCACTGCCCCATCTCCCACCCCCAAGTTTCTGACTTCATAGGTTATGGTGGCACTGTGGCTCTGTGCTGCCTTACAGTGCCTGGGACCAGGGTTTGATTCCACGTTCAGTTGATTGTCTGCATGAAGTATGCACATTGTCTGTATGGGTTTCTTCCGCGTGCTCCAGTTTCCTCCCACAGTCCAAAGATGTGCAGGTTAGGATGGATTGGCCATGCTAAGTTGTTCATTGTGTCCATGTTTGTATAGGCTAGATGGGTTAGCCCTGGAAAAGGGAGGGATACGATGGGTCTGGGAGAGGTAACTCTTTGGAGGGTCAGTGTGGACTTATAGTCATAGAGTAATATAGCATGGAAACAGGCCCTTTGGCCTAAACTGGTCCATGCTAAACACTGGACATTGATCTTGCCCTCAGTATTCTCTCCAATAACTTGCCTACCACTCAGCTAGTTCCACTTGCCTGACTTGGTCCATATCCGTCTAAACTCTTCCGAACAATGTACCTATCCAAATGTTTTTTTAAATGCTGCTATTGTACCTGCCTCGACCACTTTCTCTGGCAGCCCATTCCATTTACGCACCACTCTCTGAGTGAAGAAGTTGCTCCTCAGGTCCTTCTTAAATCTTTGCCCTCTCACCTTAAACCTATGGCCTCAAGTTTTCAATTCCCCATCCTTGAAGAAAAGACCACATGCATTCATCCTATCTATCTTCCTTATGATTTTATACACTTCAGTAAGGTCACCCCTCATTCTCCTACGATCCAGGGAATAAAGTCCTATCCTGGCTAACATCTCCCTATAACTCAGGCCTAAAAGTCCTGGCAACATCCTTGTAAATCTTCTTTGACACTTTCCGGTTTAACTATCTTTTCCTTATAACAGAGTGACCAAAACTGTCCACAATGCTCCTGGTGCGGCCTCACCAACTGCTTATACAAATGTAACATAATGTCCCAACTATTGGCCAATGCTTCGACCAATGAAAGCCAGCATGCTAAATGCCTTCGTTACCACCCTGTCTAACTGTGATGCTACCTTCAATGAACTATGTACTAGTGTTCCTAGGACCTTCTGTTCCACAACACTCCTCAGGACCTTACCATTTACTGTATAAGCCCTGCCTTGGTTTGACTTTCCAAAGCGCAACTTATCTGTATTGAATTACATTTGCCAATCCTCAGGCCACTTCCCCATCTGATCGGGATCCCCCCGTAATTTTTGATAATCTTCCTCGCTATCAACAATACCTCCTAATTTTGTATTAGCTCAAACTTACTAATCATGTCTTATACATTAACATCTGGATCATTTATGTAAATAACAAATAACAAAGGCCCAAGCACCGAGCCCCGTGGCACACCATTAGTCACAGACCTCAAGTCCAAGAAACAAACATCAACCATCTCCCTCTGCTTCCTGCTATCGAGCCAATTTTGAATCCAATTAGTTATCTCTCTCTGGATCCCAAGGAACCCAACCTTCAGAACTAGCCTGCCTTGTAGATCTTACTAAAGCCCATATAGACAACATCCACTGCCCTACCCTCATCCATCCTCTTGGTCACAACATCAAAATGCTCTAAAAAGATTTTTCAGACATGGCTTCCCGCGCACAATCCATGCTGACTATCCCTAATTAGACCTTGACTATCCAAATGTTGGTTGATCTTGTCCCTCTGTATTCTCTCCAATAACTTGTATACCGCTGATGTCAGGCTCACTGGTCTGTAGTCCCTGGCTTGTCTTTGTTATCTTTCTTAAACAACATTAGCCACCCTCCGGTCTTCCAGAACTTTACCAGTGGTTAAAGGGGAAGCAAAAATCTCTGCAAGAGCCTCTGTAATTTCTTCCCTAGCTCCCACAACGTCTGAAGATGGACTTGATCAGGCCCAGGGGATTCATCCACCTTATTGTGCTTTAAGGATGCAGACGCCTCCTCTCTGGTAATGTGTATGTGCTGCAAAACATCCCCACCTTGGTTCACTTATTTCCTTAGCATCCATGACTCTCTCCTCAGGAAAAATATTTGTTAAAAATCCTCCACCCCATCTCCTGTGCCTTCACACATAAATGGCCATGCTGATCTTTAAGGGAACCTATTCTCTTCCTAGCCACCCTTTTACTCTTACTATAGCTATAAAACCTCTTAGGATTATCTTTAGCCTTATCTGCTAGATCCATCTCATTCCTACTTTTTGCTCTTCTGATTTCCCTCTTAAGTGTGCTCTTACACTTTTTATTGTTATCTAGGGATTCACTTGAGCCCAATAGCTTAAACCCAATGTATGCTGCCTTCTTTTTCCAGACCAGTGTGAATCAGAGGGTGGCTGAGTGTCATCACAGTGGAATTCTGGGAGAGATCGCCACAGATATCATGATTGTACAGTAGCTCAGACGGAACCTGGTGTCAAGATATGGGTAAATCTGAAACATTACATTGGTGTTTCCCATCTCCTCTGACCCAAAAAAGAGGCTCTGTGAGAAGAATAACTGGGAAGGTAAAGGTGTACAGGGGAGCAGCCATTAAGAGAGTGGGCCAGTGTTAGAGTGGAAGTGCTGAGGCCTTATTTTGAGAGGTTTTGGCATGAGGAGGATGAGGAGGGATACAGGTAAGTGTATTCTATTTTCTTTCTGTCTCGGCTGAAGGCAGTAGAGGTGGCAGTTAGAACAGTGGCATGCTCCTCTTGCAGGATATGGCAGATCAGGGACACATCCAGATTCCCTGGTGGCTATACCCGTGGGAATTGCCCCCTGCTGCAGATCCTGACAGGCTGATTTGGGGAACGGGAGCTGGAGCCGGATGCACTCAGGATCATCCAGGATGTAGAGAACACCATTGATGAAGTGGTCCCTTCTAAGGTGCAGGCTGCATGTAGCTGGCTGACCACCAGAAGTGCTAAGGGTGGGGGTAGGCAGATAGTGCAGGATTCCCCTGTGGCCACTTCCCTCAAAAACAAGTTTACCACTTTGGACACTATTCGGGAACGGTGACTTTTCAGGGGCTATCAGCAGCAGACAGGTCAATGACACAACGACCAGCTCTGAGGCTCAGAGGGAAAGGCTACAGTCAAACAGTGCGATGCTGATAGAAGCCTCAAAGGTGAGGGGAACAGGCAGGAGATTCTGTCACCACAGAAGAGACTCCAGGATGGCGTGTTGCCTCCTGGGTGCCAGGGTCAAGGACGTCTCTGAGCGGTTGCTGGGCATTCTGAAGGGGGAGGATGAACATCGAGAGGTCATTGTGCACAAATGACATAGGCAGACAAAGGGATGATGGGCTGAAGGGCCTGCTTCCACACTGTAGGGGATTCTATGCAATTCAGGTGGTCTGGAGATTTCACAGTTCTTCTAAAATGTACTCTCTTCAGGCTGGGAAGATTTTTAGGTTTTTGGCTTGTGACCTTGCTTGGTTGTAAGCTCTCTCTTATGAATTCTGACTTCACAATAATATAGTCAGAGCTTTCTAAAATCTCATGGAATCATTGATAAAGTTATCTATTTATTCCCCTGAAAATTGACATTTTCCAATAAATCTTGCTTCAGAATGGACCCTGTCAGTGAAAGATAATTAAAAGCAAACGGAATGACATTGACACATATATTTCAGGAGGTAGCGATATCCATGGTCTTTGAGGGTGACGGTGGGTGGCGGGCTGTTGATGTTAAGTGAGGGTCTGGGTTACATTGAACAGTAACTCTTGAGCATGACTGTGCAACGGGAGAAAAAACAGACTTCAGTGATGTTGGTTGAACAAGAAATATTATCCAGGTGATCACGGAGAATCATGTTTGTGTTAGTGCCTTGGCATATTGTAAATCAAGGTGAGTGGATATTAAGGACTTTAGTTTCATATTTTACTTTGAAAGAAGTCACTCCCTCAGTATGCTACTGGGAGTGTCAGCCTGTCAGCAAATTCAATAATGGAATCATGGTACAGGCCACAACACAGATGATGGCCGTTTGGCCCATCCTGTTAATGCAAGCAAAAAATCATGTCCCATTCTCCCACCTTTATCCCAATAGCCCCGCAACCACCTTTGCTTCAGAAAAATGATCCTATTCCTATTTGAGAACCACAATTAAATCTGGAGTCATCACCCTCAGAGGGAGGGCACTCCAGATCCTAACCACTCATTCTGAGGAGAAACTTTGCTTTCATGACACCTTTGGGCCCCATTTAAATCACTGCCCTCTCGCTCCCAACTTCTCCCAGGATGGCACGGTGGCTCAGCGGTTAGCACTGCTGCCTCACAGCGCCAGGGATCTGAGTTTGATTCCACCCTCAGGTGACTGCCTGAATGAAGTTTGCGCATTGTTCCCTGTTTCTGTGTGGCGTTTCTCCGAGTGCTCCGGTTTCCTCCCACAGTCCAAAGATGTGCAGGTTAGGGTGGATTGGCCATGCTAAACTGACACATGGCGTCCAGGGATGTGTGGGCTAGGTGGATTAGTCATGGGAAATGCAGGCTTACAGGGTTAGGGTAGGAAGATGGGTCTGCGTGTGTTGTTCTTTGGAGGGTTGGTGTGAATGTGATGAGCCGAATAGCACTGTAGTGATTCTATGATCTTCCACCCTATCTCCCTATCTACATGATCCAGATCCCTTGTGAATTTTGACACCTGAACTGAAGGTGGGGATTGAAGGTAAGGGGGGACCCACTACTCCTGTTCTGCCTGCCTCAATTAAACACCCCCCTATAAGGACAGGTACCAGGTTCAGTGATGTCCAGCCTGTGGTACAAGGACACTTTCCGCCTGTAGGATGTAACTGTGCATGAAGATAATTCCTGTTGCCTTGCTCAGCTGTATGCAGCATGGAACCTGCTGCAACTGGTCTAATTATGCACATTGACAAGTTTGATTTTGCTAGAGCAAGACTGCTCTGGCTAACAGTCGCATTCTCTGAGTCTCAGTAAATTATTCTTGCTCCAGCCTTGTGTCTACATATGGTAAAGGCAGAGGGAGAATAGTCCCAATGATCTTGAGATAGTTGGACCTTGTGACGTCATTATAAGCACAAGCTATTAGAACAAAATCCCTAGAGTGTGGAAAGAGACCAGTCGGCCCATCCCTGGCCCTCTGAAGAGGAGCATCCAACTCAAATCAAGCCCCCTATCCTCTACTTATATTTTCCCATGGCTAACACACTTAGCCTGCAAACTACAGGTCAATTTATTATGGCCAATCTACCTAAGCTGCGATAGGAAACCAGAGTAAACACTCCCCCATCTACCTACTAACCTCATCCCACCTCCTTGACCTGTCCGTCTTCCCTGGACTGACCTATCCCCTCCCTACCTCCCCACCTATACTCTCTCCACCTATCTTCTTTTCTCTCCATCTTCGGACCACCTCCCCCTCTCTCCCTATTTATTCCAGAACCCTCACCCCATCCCCCTCTCTGATGAAGGGTCTAGGCCCGAAACGTCAGCTTTTGTGCTCCTGAGATGCTGCTTGGCCTGCTGTGTTCATCCAGCCTCACATTTTATTATCTTGGATTCTCCAGCATCTGCAGTTCCTATTATCCCTAAGCACATACAGACACAGGGAGAATGTGCAAACTCCACGCAGACAGTTGCCGAGGCTAAAAACATTCAGTCAATCATGCCTGACACTGAGTTGTTTATTTTTTATTCATTCCTGAGATGTGGGTGTTGCTGGCTGGGCTAGCATTTATTGCCCATCCCTAACTACCCTTGAGAAGGCTCTGCCATCTTGAACCTGAGTTTGAGTGGTATAGGAATAATTACAATGCTAATAGGGAGGGAGTTCCAGGATTTTGATCCACAATGGAATGCTGGAAAAGCATAAGTAAGTAATATTTGTTCCACAAAAATGCTAGACTATGATCATCGCCCATAAGACACAATATAACCACCACCTCTTGACATTCAGTGGTGTTATTATCACTGAACTCCCCCCCATCAACATCCTGGGAGTTATCATTGACCAGAAAGTCAACTGGGCTCATTGCATAAGCACAGTGGCTACAAGGGCAGATTAGAGGCTATGTAGGAATACTGCAGCAAGTAACTCACCTCCTGACTCACCAGAGCCTGTCCATCAACTACAAGGGTAAATGAGGAGTGTGATGGAATACTCCCCACTTGCTCGGATGAATGCAGCTCCAACAACACTCAAGGAGCTTGATGCACTGGATTGGCACCACATCCACAAGCATTCACTCCACCAACCACCAACCCTCAGTAGCAGCGGTGTGTACTATCGACAAGATGCACTGCAGAAATTCACTAAAGATCCTCGGACGGCATCTTCCAAACACACGACCACTTCCACCTGGAAGGACAACGGCAGCAGATACATGGGAACACCCTGACTAACAAGTTCCCCTCCACGCCACTCACCATGCTGACTTGGAAATATATCGTCGTTCCTTCATTGTCGCTTGGTCAAAATCCTGGAATTCCCTCCCTCAGGGCATTGTGGGTTAACTCACAGCAGGTGGACTGCAGCGGTTCAAGAAGGCACCTTCTCAAGGGCAGCTAGGGATGGGTAATAAAAGCTGGGTCCAGCCAGTGATGTCCGCGTCCCATAAATGAATAGAAAATGGAACATTCATACGAATTAGGAGCAGGAGTAGGCCGTTTGGCCTCTCCAGTCTTTGGCCTCTCCAGTCTGCTTCGCTATTTAGTACAATCATGGCTGATCTCATCTTGGCCTCTACTCCACTTTCATGCCTGCTCCCCGTAACCCTTCAACCCATTGCTAATTAAAAACATGTCTATCTCCTCCGTAAATTTGCTAAAATGTCCCAGCATCCACCACTCTATGGGATAGTTAATTCCACAAATTCATAACCTTCTGAGGGAAGTAATTCTTCTTCATGTCTGTTTCAAATCTGCTCGACCTTATCCTGAAATTATGACCTCTCATTTTAGATTGGCCTACAAGGGGAAACATCTGTCCCATGTCTACTTTGTCAATCGCCTTTAATATTTTATATCCCTCAACCGGACTTCCTCTCATTCTTCTAAGCTCTAGACAGTATGGGCCTAAACTGTTCACTCTCTTGTTAAGACAAACTCCTCATCTCTGGAATCAATCAAGTGAACCTCCTCTGAACTGCTTCCAATACATCCCTTCTCAAGTAAGGGGACCGAAACTGTGTGCAATACTGCAGGGTGTAGTCTCACTAACACTTGAAACTTGTCAATTTGCTCACAGCAAGTTCCTGCAAACAGTAATATGACATTAGGTGTCTAATCTGTCTTGGTTGGTGATATCGATTGAAGACACAGGCCAGACTTGCACCTCCTGTCCCACAGTTGATCCCTTTCCATCCACTTGACAGGAACTCCTTTTAATGCCTCATCGAAAACTGAGAGGGAAAATCTACCAATATGTGGAAATGAACATATTGGTCCCACTGGTCCTCCATCTTGAGGTGCATCGGGTGAATTGGGCCAGTATGCATCATTTGCAAACGCTTCTGGTTTCACCTAATCAGAGAGTTAGATAGAGTGGATAGGGAGAGCCTTTTTCCTAGGATGGTGACGGCGAGCACGAGGGGGCATAGCTTTAAATTGAGGGGTGAAAGATATAGGACAGATGTCAGAGGTAGTTTCTTTACTCAGAGAGTAGTGAGGGAATGGAACGCTTTGCCTGCAACGGTAGTAGATTCGCCAACTTTAGGTACATTTAAGTCGTCATTGGACAAGCATATGGACGTACATGGAATAGTGTAGGTCAGATGGGCTTCAGGTCGGTATGACAGATTGGCACAACATCGAGGGCCGAAGGGCCTGTACTGTGCTGTAATGTTCTATGTTCTGGGAAGACAATGCCTCCAACAGAGTGGCACTCCCTCAATCAGTCTTTAAATCTCTGGAGTGGAACTTGAACCATCAAAGCTTCAGACTCAAAGACATATGCAACAACCACTGACCCAAAGTGAGATGTAGATGCTTCATTATTTCTTAAACTTTTTTAAAATCCTAGTGACCCATTATTTAACCTGTCCATTCTCTGCTCACTGTGGAATCTGACCCATGGCTGGAGTTATTGCTGGAAAGAGCTTCGGCCAGTCATAATGCCTCTTGCTCTGAAATCCCTACTGAAAGCTGGGACCAATTGTAAGGAGCATCCTCGCAGAGCAGTTAAGCAGACAGCATATTGCTTCTGGTCTCTTAACACTGGACAGTGTAACGTTTGCGACTTGTGCTCCTGGAGTTTTCAGCTTGCGATTAAATTACTCGTCCTCAGCAGTTAGGAGCTAGTGAGACCCAGAGTCAAGTCTTTGCACATGTCTGGTAACGGTTAAACCAGATGTACTGTGAAAATTGGGAACAGGTGTTTAATGTCAGGGTCTCTCCTAATATGCAAACACTATCTCATTTGTTCAATTCTACATCTGCAAATTTAGACCTAAACTATCTTTAGCGTCAGGCTTCTCCTTTCATGTTCAGACCTGTGTTAGTAAAACTGCTTTCAATTCTTCGCTTCAATCCTTGTCAATTTCTTTGTTGGAGGCTGTGCACTTTCTCCATGCAAGAAAGCTACTTTTGTAGGGAAGAGACAAAGATGGAGCTTCCTGGAGGGAGGTGACCCATCATGACCTGGTGTTAATGCGAAAGAAGGGAGACTTCCAAAGTGGGGTCATCTGTAATGTTAAAAGTGCTGGGCTCTCGTGGTATAGCGGTAGTGCTCCTGCCTCTGAGCTGGAAGGTGTAGATTCAAGTCCTCCAGCTGCTCTTAACTTCCCCGAACAGACTTTTCGGAAAAATACCTAGAAAGCAGGTTTGAGGGTACTCTCCCGCAAAAGTAGGTTAGCTGGGTACTGGGCCACATACATATTATAGGGGCCTTGCAGGACAGTGATAGTGTCCTTACCCCAGGCTCAGGGATGAGGGGTTTCACCAGTGAAGATAAGTTGGGGCTGAGAAAATGAGAGAAAATTTGACAGATATTTGAAGTCAGATGGAGCCTGGACATAACAGGTAGAACGGAACTGTCCACACGCATAACAAGATCAAAAGAGAGCACAGATTGAAAGTAATTGTCATAAGATGCACAAATGACTTAAGGAAAATCCTTCTCATGCTGTGAGAAGTTAGGACTTGGAATGCATTGCCTCAGTGCATGTTGTAGGCAGGTTCAACTGAAGCATTTGAAAGGCACACAGACTCTTATCTAAAAGAGAAGGAGGCTCAGGTTTTCGGGGGATGGGGATGGGTGTAATGACGTTGGGGAATTGCTGATTTGGACAGCTGGCGTAGATGCAGTGGGCTGAATGGCCTCCTTCTGGGCACTGTCACCATTCTAGGACACTCCTGATCGCCATTGGTACCTGCTCCTATTGTAAGGGATGGTAAGGGCCTTCTGCAAGCATCATCTCTCACAATGGGCTATGTTTTAGCCTGATCTTGCCACCCTGTGGCTGCTGGAATAATAACAGGCAAGCCCGAGATGTTCACTGAATACAAACACACATATTTTAGGAGCTGGAGTAGACCACTTTGTCCCTCTAACCTGCTACATACTTCGATAGGATCATGGCTAACCCAATCGCTCACGTTCCTGACCATGCCCAATAACCTTTCACACCCTTGGTCATCGAGGATCTTTCTACAAAATGGTTCAAGGACTTTGTTTCTACTACCTTTTCGGCAGGAGAATTTCAATGACTCTCTGAGAGAAAAGAAATTCTTGTTGTGCCTGCCTTAAAAGTGTGGGACTTGACTTTTAAAGAAGGACTTCTATTTTCTAATTTCTCTGGGCCAATTCTCCCACTCGCCGTAAGTGGAAGCACTCACCAGCACCCAGAATTCCGAGGATTCCTGTCACGAGTGCCATCTTTGGAAGGCCCGATAGCACCTGGTGAAGCACCTGGAGATTCTGCTAGAGAGTATTGGGCGGGATGAGGTTTATTCACTTGTGAGACATGGGTGTTGCCGTCTGAACCAGTACTTATTGCCCATCCCTAGTTGCCCCCTTGAGAAGGTGGTGCTGAGCTGCCTTCTTGAACCGCTGCGGTCCATGTGCTGTGGGCAGACCGCCAATGCCTTTAGGGATTGACTCAGGATTTTGACCCAGTGACAGAGAAGGAGCAGTGATATATTTCCAAATCAGGATGGTGAGTGGCTTGGAGGGGAACTTGCTACTGGAGGTGTTCCCCTGTATCAGCTTCCCTTGTCCTTCCAGATGGAAGTGGTTGTGGGTTTGGAAGGTGCTGCCTGAGGATCTTTGGTGAATTTCTGCAGTGCATCTTGTAGATAGTACACACTGCTGTGACTGAGCGTTGGTGGTGGAGGGAGTGAATGCTTGTGGATGTGGTGCCAATCAAGTGGCTGCTTTGTCCTGGATGGTGTCAAACTTCTTGAGTGTTGTTGGGGCTGCACCCATCCAGGCAAGTGGGGAGTATTCCATCCCACTCCTGACTTGTGCCTTGTAGATGATGGACAGGCTTTGGGGAGTCAGGAGGTGAGTTACTCACCGCAGTATTCCCAGCTTCTGACCAGCTCTTGTAGCCACTGTGTTAATGTGGTGAGCCCAGTTCAGTTTCTGGTCAATGGTAACCCCAAGGATGTTGATAGTGGGGGATTCAGTGATGGTAACACCATTGAATGTCAAGGGGTAGTGGTTAGATTGTCTCTTGTTGGTGATGGTTATAGCCTGGCATTGGGTGTGGCACAAATGGCACTTGCCACTTGTCAGTAAAAGCCTGGATATTGTCCTGATCTTGTTACATTTGAACATGGACTGCTTTAGTATCTGAGGAGTCACAAATGGTGCTGAACATTGTGCAATCATCAGCGAGCATCCCCACTTCTGCCCTTATGATGGAAGGAAAGTCATTGATGAAGCAGTTGGATTGGGGATGTGGTGTTGGAGTATCTTCTTCCTCCAGGGCTGGCATGGGAGGCCACAGCACCAGACTGTGCCAGTTTGGACTGAGGTTGCCCCCCCAACCATCTCCGGGTCTCAGTTGCCTGGACAACTCACAGCAGTATAGCAAGAAGGTTAATGACCTCATTAAAGGATGGGATCGCTCACGAGAAAAGGGCAGAAAGAGGCCAGACGGGTGATGGGATGCCCCAGTGTTCATTTCCCCTCAACCGCTACAACGACGTCCTGGCCCTGACCACCCAGAATGGTCAGCTGACTGTGCCCACACACTGCTGGACGTATATTGGAGCCTGTCCTGTCTCTGACTGACTTTACCCCTATCTGAATACAGACTCCCTGGACTTGACTGAGGATCACCTCCTCCCCACCCACTGTTAGACTTTGAGTCATAGTTTGCTTTCTTTATTCATTCACTGGCTACGCAGCAATTATTACCCAGAGATAACACGGTGTGAAGCAGGATGAGCACAGCAGGCCAAGCAGCATCAGAGGAGCAGGAAAACTGACGTTTCGGGTCGAGGCGCTTCTTCAGAAATGGGGAGGAGAATAAATAGGGAGAGAGGGGGAGGCGGATAGAAGGTGGATAAAGGAGAAGATAGGGTGAGAGGAGACGGACAGGTCAAAGAGGAGGGGTTAGAGCCAGTGAAGGTACCCCATCCCTAATTGTCCAGAGGGCAGTTCAGAGTCAACCACATTGCCGTGGGTCTGGAGTCACATGTAGGCCAGACCAGGTAAGGATGGCAGTTTCCTTCCCTGAAGGGCATCACTGAACCAGAAGGGATTTTCTGACAATCAACAATGGATTCATGGTCATCATTAGGTTCATAATTCCAGATATTTATTGAATTCAAATTCTACCACCTGCCATGGTGGGATTCGAACCCAGGTCCCCAGAATGTTATCTGGGGCTCCGGATTAACAGTCCAGTGATAATACCACTCGGCCACCACCTCCCCTAATTGAATCACATGCAGAGTGTTTACTACGTAAGCTACTCGTACACAGAGCACAATGCCAACAGCTACGCTTCCACCACCACCCCAGCCCGTGACTGAAGAGTGCCAGCCACCGTGACAAGCTTGTGTCAGCACTAAACAACAAGAAAAACCGTGACCCTGAACCTTCAATGTGGGGCTGAGAGGGCCATGGGCTGTAGGCAGAGATGCCATGAGCAGGCTCAAAGTGAACAAGCACTAGAGAAGGAGTGAAGTGCCCTGAGATGCAGCCTGGTCCAATCCACATGTTGGGCGTCTGTCCCTTGCCCAGAATGTCCCGGCAGTGGCACTGTGTTGCTAGAGACAGGCGCACTCCAGAGGACAGCATGGAAAAGAAACAGCATACTGTATGTCAAACACAAAGGCATGCTGTTTGATGCAGACAGGCTGGTACTTATCAGGTGCCAGACTTCGGGGCTGTGAGGTTACCAGTGGCCATTATCCCATGGATGAAGGAACTAAGGACACTGTTGCTGAGTTTGCAGATGACACGAAGACAGGTGGCAGGTAGTGTTGAGGAGGTTGGGAGGCTGCGGAAGGATTTGGACAGGCTGGAGAGTGGACGAAGACATAGCAGATGGAATAGGATGTGGGAAGGTATGAGATCATGCACTTTGGTAGAAAGAATAGAGGCATAGACTATTTTCTAAATAGGGAAAGGTCTGGGAATTAGAAGGACAAAGGGATTTGGCAGTCTTAGTTCAGGGTCCTCTTAAGGTTCAGTTGGCAGTTAGGATGGCCAATACAACACTAGCATTAATTTCAAGAGGGCCAGAATACAAGAGCAGAGACTAACCGCTGAGGCTGTGTAAGGCTCTGGTCAGACTACATTTGGAATACTGTGAGCAGCATTGGGCCCCGTATCTAAGGAACAAAATGCTGCATGTGGAGGTTTACAAGAATGGTCCTGGGGATGAAAGGTTTGTCATATGAGGAACAGTTGTGGACTCCGGATCTGTACTTGACAGAGTTTAGAAGGATGAGGAGGGATCTGATTGAAACTTACAGAATGCTAAGAGGCCTGGAGAGAGTGGACGTGGAGAAGTAGGAGAGACTAGGATCCGGGGGCACGGTCTCCTCGCGAAGGGACGTCCCTTTAGAACTGAGGTGAGGAGGAATTTTTTCAGCCAGCGGGAGGTGATCCTGTGGAACTCATTGATGGAGAGGGCTGTGGAAGCCAAGTCATTGAGTGTATTTAAGACAGAGATAGGTTCAGAGCGTTACACAGAAAAGGTAAGAAAATGGGATTGAGCAACAAATCAGCCACGATCGAATGGCGCAGCAGATTCAATGGGCCAAATGGCCTAATTCTGCCTCTATAATTCATGATCTGTTGGGACGTTGGTGACTGATGTCCAAGGTGGCAGTCTGGAAGAGCATGTGACAAGCTGGAGTGCCCAGTCTGACCCTCCTCTCTGGCTTCTAGCTGGCAGATGGAGGAAGGAGGGTATATAATAATGAGGTGAGTTTAGTTAATGACGAGGATGATAATGAGTGATAATCCCCTGTCAATAGGCCTCATGCTGCTCTCTAGTGCATATCTTGAGTCAACAGCTGGAACTTAGTTGGAAAATTCATCTTCTCAGTCTCTACCTTGAGAAGGTCCTGTCCCAACAGTTCACATGAGTCTCCCAACTTTCTCAGCATGGCCTTTCAGGACCTATCTGCTCTCCTTCACGCAAACATAGAAAATAGGAGCAGGGCTAGACCATTCGGCCCCTTGAGCCAGCTCTGCTGTTCATTATGATCAAGACTGATTATCTAACTCAGTAGCATGTTCCTGCTTTCCCCAATAAAATATGATCCCATTCGCCCCAAGTGCTAGATCCAACTCCTTCTTGAAATCAGACAATATTTTGGCATTGACTGTTTACTGTATAGTGAATTCCACAGGCTCATTACTCACCGGGTGAAGAAATTTCTCCACATCGCAATCCGAAATGGTTTACCCGGTATTCTTGACTGTGATCCCTTCCACCAGTGGGAAAACCCTTCTCACATCCACCCTCTCTGGTCCTGTTAGTTTCTCTGAGAGCCCTTTCATTCTTCTGAGCACCAGTGAGTGCATTCCTGACTGAGTCAACCTCTCCTTCAAAACTGCCCCATGCTCTCACTGTTCTTGCTGTTGAACCAGCAGGTTACACAGGTCACCTGTCCTTAGCTAGGTCCCACTTAAACACCCTCTCTAGGTCGATGCTACCAGTGCCCAGTGGTGGCTGACTTTTTTTTTCATTTGTGGGATGTGGGCATTGCTGGTTGGGCCCAGCATTTCTTGCCCGTCCCTAGTTGCCCTTGTCATTGTCCATTCAGGGAACATCACCTACAGGCCAGAAACAATTCTAAACATGAGCATTTACTGATGGACAGCAAAAAGGAGACACGGTGGAACTGAACACATGCTGTGGGAACCGATGACAGACCGTGATGGTATTCTGCACCCAGCTCTCCTTTGAGAACCTTGTGTAAATCAGCAGCACTGAATGTTGCTCAGGTCTGTCAAGGGCAGTTCCTCCAACTTAATACCTTCATCCTTCTCCTCAGAAAACTCTCCTGGTTCCTCAGCGTTCAACATTTTGTCTCATTGCCTGCCCCTGTTGTGTCGAGCACAACACATCAGGACAATGCAGTGCATTCCGTGTGGACTATACCTTACCCCCAAAGCTGATCCGACCCCCATTGTCCGCTCCACCATGGCCCTGTCAGCTGCAGCATCTTGGTGAAGGTGGCACAATGACAATGTATACAATGAATACCTTCCCATCACAGTCCCATGTCATAATCATAGAGATGTGCAGCATGGAAATGAACCCTTCAGACCAACTCGTCCATGCCGACCAGGTACCCTAAATTAATCCAGTCCCATTTGCCGACATTTGGCCCATATCCCTCTAAACCCTTCCTATTCATATACCCATCCAGATGCCTTTTAAATTGTACCAGCCTCCACCAATCCCTCAGGCAGCTCACTCCTTACAGGCACCACCCTCTGTGTGAAAAAGTTGCCCCTTATATCATTTATAAATCTTTCCCCTCTCACCACCTTAAACCCATGCCCTCTAGTTTTGGAGTCCCCTCCCCTGGGGAAAAGGACCTCGGCTAACTACCCTATCCATGCCCCTCATGATTTTATACACCTCTGTAAGGTCACCCCTCAGCCTCTGACTCGCTAGGGAAAATAATTCCAGCCTATTCAGACCCTCCCTTCAGCTCAAACCATCCAACCCCGGCAACATCCTTGTAAATCTTTTCTGAACACTTTCAAGTTTGACAACATCTTTCCTAGAGCAAGGAGACCAGAATTAAACACAGTATTCCAAAAGTGTCCCAACTAATGTCCTGTGCAGTAGCAAAAAGACATCCTAACTCCTGTAAGACTGGAATTGAACGCAGCATTTTGTCGTGTCCATCGCTGTACTTGCACAACTCTGTTGCAGTGCAGTCACCAAGTGTTGGGTCACTTTTAAGCAGCAACAATCTCCTTCTAAGTCATCCCTTCTACTTCTACATCACAGAGACGAGAATGTTAGGTTAGCCAGCACCAAAGGCACGCTGTGACTAACTTTTGATGGATCAGTGTGTTTACTCGGCATGCATTGCATGCATGTGAGGAAAAGGAACATCGAACATACAGCAGTACAACTCAGGAACAGGCCTTTCAGATCACTGTGTCTGTGCTAACCACATTGCTACTCTAAACGAGTCCCATCTGCTTGCACATAGTCCATATCCCTCTATTCTCTTCCTGTTCATGTGTCTGGGTGAATGCCTCCTAATCATTACTACAGTATCTTCTACCACTTCCGCCAACAGCGTATTCCAACCACCAGCACCCACCCTCTACCCTCTGTTATCAAGAACTTTCTTCACAAATCCCCTTTAAACTTTCTCCCTCTCACCTTAAACCTATGCCTTCTAGTATTTGATCTTTCTATTCTATGAAAAAGACACTGACTATCTGCCCTATCTGTAACTCTCATAGTTTTGCAGATTTCGATCAGGTCGTCGCTCAGCCTTCAACACTAGCAAAAACAATTCAAGTTCGTCAAACCTCTCCTTTTAGCGAATACGTTCCAACCTAGGCAACATCCCGGTAAATCTATCTTGCACGATCTCCCAAGCTTCCACATCCTTCCTATAGTGTGGCAACCAGAACTGCACATTGTAGTCCAAATGGGGCCTATCTTAAAGTCTTACACAGCTGCAAAATAACTTGTTAACTTTTATACTCAATGCCCTGACTGCTGAAGGGGTGCATGCCGCATGCATTTTTTACCACCTCATCCACTTGTGTTGCCCCTTTCAGGGAACTGTCGACTTACACTGCAAGATCCCTCCGTACATCAATGCTTCTAAGTGTCTTGTCATTTGCCATTTACTTCCCTCTTGACCTCCCTAATATGCAACGCTTCACACTTGTCTGAATTAAACTCCATCTGCCATTTCTTTGCTGAAGTTTCCAACTGATCTATATCCGGCCGCGTCCTTCCTCCCCGCAAAAGAAAACTCCACCAGTTTTCATGGCCATCTGCAAACTTCAGACCACCAACATTTTCATCCAAATCATTTATATATATTGCAAACAACCAAGGTCTCAGCACTGATACTTGAGGAACACCACTGGTCACAGGCCTCCAGTGAGAAAAACTGTCTTCTATGACCAAGTCAATTTTGGATCTAATTCATCAACTCAACTTGGATTCTAAGTATTTGCAAATGAAATTCAGTTGGAAATTACACATGCCTACTTCAAGTCCCAGTGCCCAGCAGATATAGATCCCAGACTCTACCTAATCAACAGGTTCACTCCAAGTCCCCTTTTACCTTATCTTACCCTGACAGCTCATTACCACTCATTCCCCAGCTGTACAGACACACTGCCTTCCTTCTTGCCCCCGATCCCTGACATAACACCTTAAAGATACTTCCCCTGCCCATCTATGCTCCCCCTATGGAAGCCATGGTGCTGCTCATTGTCACTATCCTCCCATGCTATTCCACTTCTCCTTCATATGCCTTATGGTTCCTCCAAAATCATCCTTGTTCCACAAACGCCTCTGTTCCACTATCCTGATCCCTACCCCCACAGCCATGACTCCAGGCTCCATAGCAGTAATGCAACCACATCCCTGTAGCCCATACAGCTTGCCTTAATAATTCACAGAGCCTGAGGAGTCTTTAAGAATGGATGGAAGGATCCTGAGGACCATTTCCGCCTCAGGCCTTTGACAGAGCCAAGAGTCCCAGTCTAAGAATACAAAGTAGACCATTTGGGACTGAGACAAGGAGAGGTCTTCTCACCCAGAGAGTGATGAGCCTTTGGAAGTTAGAGTAAATTAGGAAACATGTGAAGCCAAAACTGTAGCAATTGGAATGGGGTCATCCAGGTCGATCTCATAGAATAAGAGTTCCCTGATTGGGGCTGTTAATCTGGTCCATCCATGGGAGCCCTGCCTGGTAGGTGTAAACCGGAGTGTCAGAGGTTCTGCTCACTCTGAGGTAAATGGGTCAGCGTCAAGGGCTCTCTACGTGTAAGTAAAGGGTGACTTGGTGATGAGATATCGGGCTTTGTGGAGTTATTTCAAAAACACTGAATGTTTTCAAAAAGGAGTTAGATATAGTTCTTAGGGTTAAAAGGATCAAAGCGTATGAGGAGAAAATGGGAACAGGGTCTGGAGGTGGACAATCAACACCTTCTCATGGCCAACTAGGGACAAATAAACACTGGCAGGACAGCGATGTCTACAACCCACAGCTGAATATTAAGAAGCCATAATTGGCAGTGATCATATTGATTGATGGAGCAGGCTGGCCAGGCTGAGAAACCTAATTCCGCTCCTATTTTCTAGGTTTCTGTGAGGTTTGAGGGAAGTCCTGGGATTAAGCCCTGTGAGGACTGAAGGAACATGGCTGCCAAAGGTAGGGGGAAGGAAATTAAGGGTGCGCAGCGGGAAGAAAGCACAGCTTCTCATGCATTGTCAAGCTGCAGAAGGTCACGTACATAGTTGTTGGCGAAGGCAATTGCCACATTATTCTAAATTTAGAGGAGGAAGTGGCTTTGCAGTTCCTGTCAGGGATCCGGTTTTTCAGACGCTGCTTGATTCAGGCTTTCAAAAGAAAGTCAATTCAAATCTTGGAGCAGGTATTACATGCCAAGATATACATCAGCAACAATCATAGGTGTTTAATTCATTTCCAGGAAGATGCCTGAGCAGCCTACTCTGCTGGGCCGCAGCACCTGGTGTAACTCACAAAAAATGATGAGTAATTCCCTTGAAAGAACTCCTGTGCCTATTTGTTCTCAGAAATAATACGCACAATGCCAGGGCCCAGATAAAAGTGTTATCTGCCTGAGGTGTTAACCTTCATTATCACTCCACAGATGTTGCCCACCCAGTTGGGCGATTCTATTGTTTTCTGTTTCCATAATAACAGCAGCTATGCATTCGCCTGGCACCCTTTCATGGGGAAGAATCTCCCAAGAAATGGGAGGTGTGAGCTCTGATGACTGAGAGTTTGACCAAAGAGGCAGGTTTTAAACAGTGCAGAGGAATAGATGTACAGAGTCAAAGGGAGGGAATGCCAAAGTATCTTGGCAGCTGAAGACACGACCCTCAAAAGCAGAGTGATCAAAATCGAAGATATTTAATGCGCTGGGATGAGAGGGGTAGAGATATTGCTGAGGGTTGTGTGAGCTGGACTGTGGAGGAATTTGATGATAGTTTTTAAATTGGGGTTGAAATAACTTGATGAAGACTGGTATCCTGTCACCAAGTCACATTTTATTTACATGTGCATTGCACAGAGTGAGCAGAATGGGTGGCACAGTGCCTCAGCGGTTAGCACTGCAGCCTCACAGCACCAGGGACGCAGGTTCGATTCCAGCCTTGGGTGGCTGTCTGTGTGGAGTTTGCACATTCTCCCCGTGTCTCTGTGTGTTTCCTCCCACAGTCCAAAGATGTGCTGGCTAGGTGGGTTGATCCAAGGAGAAACTGCCTTATAGTACCGGGGATATACAGGCTGGGTTAGCTGTAGGAAATGCTGGGTAGTGGGCAATCCAGCTAATGTTCCTGGGACCTCAGTTCTGCAGCAGATGGCAGAATTTGAATTCAATTTACAAAAGGTAAATCTGGAATTAAAAATGAAACCATTGCCGATTGTCACAAAAACCCACCTGGCTCACTAAGGTCCTTTAGGAAAGGAAATCTTCAAATAGCCCAGCCCGCATGTGGCTTTCAACTGCCCTCTGAAATGGTCTCAGTAAGTCACTCAGGGATGCCTAGGGACAAGTAATAAATGCTAACCAGCTAACAATGCACATATCCCACAAGTGAATTTTAAAAAAATTGATAGGGAATCATTTATACCGAAACATGCAAACATGTTAAACAGGAGTAGGCTGTTCGGCCCTTTGAGACTGCTCTATCATTCAGCATGATCATGGTCAATCATCCACTCAGCGCCCTGTCCTTGGTTTCTCCCATGTCTTTGGTCCCTTTACATCCAAGAACTATACCTTGAAAACATTCCAATGTTTTGGTCTGAGCCATTTTCAGTGGCAGAGAATTGCACAGGCTGACCATTCTCTGGGTGAAGACACTTCTTTTCATCTCAGTCTGTACCCTTTGACGAAGCCCCCTCTGGGTCTGGGTGCTGCATGAGAAGGGGAGGGCGTGGGGGGGGGGGGGGGTTCAGTGGTTGGGAAGTGGAATCTGATTGGCTGAGGTACTACCAATGAGAATGCAGTAAAGGGCAGTCAAGCGTTCAATTCAAACCAGGTATGCTGACTCTGATTGGTCAAGCTATTGCCAGGAGATTTTTTTGAAGAAGCCAGCAAAGATAAAAAGGGGAGAGCGAGAAAGAGAAAACAAAATGCCCCTTCAGCAAATTTACCACCTTTAGCCAGTCAGATCTTTCTAGAATCATGGAGATTCACAATGCAGAGAAGGCCCTTCGGCCCGTAATGTCCGTGCCCATCATAAACACCTCCCTGACTGTACCTGGTTTGACTTTTTAACAGCTTGACAGTCACTCAGTTGTCACGCAGACAGCTCACTGTCTCTTTTCCAAGGGTAAGGAGGGATTGCCAGGAAACATTAGCCTTGCCGATGGTGTCACCATCCTGTGACGGAATGAAAAGGGAAAAACAACTCCAGACACAGCTCATACTGCAACAGAACTGAATCAGGGAATTCTGTGGAGGTTGTAAATCTTCTTTCATCAACCTTAGTGCACACTTCGGGGGGTGGGGGGTTGTCCTGCAGCATTTCACCCACTTCCAGCAATTTCCCCCAATTTTTCCAAGCTTCAGTCACCCGCTGGTGGGAGAATCCTCAGTGAAAGATTACCTTAAAGCCTGATTCTGCCCTGGCTGTTTAAAGGGACACTGCAGCCCCTGTGTAGAGTTGTTTGTTCATTTGTAATTTAGATCCACTGCAAGTTCAATGAAGTAATAAAGTTTTTTTTAAGCCCTTTGGTCTGCAGGTGATTCAGTCTCTTCCAGGAATTTGCTTTTCTGAATCAATGCCAGCCAATAACTTCACCAGGTCCACAAAAGTAAGTCACTGAATTTTATTTCTGGTCGGATAGAATTGATAGAGGGAGGTCACGCAAAACTTGTACTGAATATTGGTTAAACCGTGCTAGCCTAGAAATGCCTGGGCCCCATTTTAGGAAAAGATTGATGAGCTGCGTCCATATTCTCTCAACAAAAGAAAGTTTTTGAAATGATGGGAGGTGTTGACAGAGTAAATATGGAGAGAATACTTCCTTCTGTAGAGGAGAACATTGTTGAGTAGGGACCTCTGCAAATATAATAAGCAGCACTCACTGATGTGGTGGTCTTTGTTACAGAGTCATAGTCATACAGCATGGAAACAGACTCTTCGGCGCAACCAGACCATGCTGACCATAATCCCAAACTAAACTAGTCCCATCTGCTTGCATTTGGCCCATATCCCTCCAAACATTCTTACTCATGCACTTACCCAAATGTCTTTTAAATGTTGTAACTGCATCCACACCCACCACTTCCTCAGGAAGTCCATTCCACACATGAACCACTCTCTGTGTAAAAAAAAATTGCTTCTCATGTCTTTTTAAATTATTTCTCCTCTCAGCTTAAAAATGTGCCCCCCCGGTCTTGAAGTCCCCCACCCTCGGGAGAAGTCTCCTGCCATTCACCTTATCTATATCTCTCATGATTTTATATTTCTCCACAAGGTCACCCCTCAACCCCTGTCTCTCCAATGAAAATAGTCCCAGACTATCCGATCTCTCCTTTTAACTCAAACCCTCCATTCCAGGCAACATCCTGGTAAGTCCTTTCTGAACAATCTCCAGCTTAATAATATTCTTCCTATAACGGGGTGACCAGAACCGCACACAGTGCTCCAGAAGAGGCCTCACTAATGTCCTGTACAACCTCAAGATGACGTCCCAACTCCCATACTCAAAGACCTGAGCAACGAAGGCAAGTGTACTAAATGGTTTCTTAACTATGTGAGGTAGAGTGAAGTAGGATTTTGAGAAAGGCAGGTCAAAGGTTAAGTCTTCTCATCATTCTTAGTAGTAATATACAGCCCATTCGTAAAACCTGTGAGTAGTCTCAGAGGTGCTGTAAAATACATAAAAGCAAAACACTGCAGATGCCAGAGATCTGTAGTAAAAACACAAGATGACGCTGGGGAAACTCAGCAGGTCTGGCAACATCAGTGGAGAAAGAAAAGCAGAGTTGATGTTTTGAGTCTGGTATGACTCTTCACCCGGTCACAGAGGGCTGGAAAACGGTAGTTTTCATTCTGTTGATAAAGGGGCAAGTGCAGTACTGACAGAGTGCTGCACTGTCTCAGGTGCCGCAGTTTGAATGAGATGCTAATCGAAGGCCCTGCGTGCTCTCTCTGTGCAAGATTCAATGGGATTACCTCAAAGAAGGCCATGAGAGTCCTTCCTACTGCCCCAGTCCAGGGGTGGTTCCCTCAAAGAAAATGAGAAAAACAGATCATTTGATCTTTTTCACATGCTGTTGTTTTGTGGGCATTTGCTGAGTACGAATTGGTTATAGTATTTCCTACAAAACAACAGCAACTTCACTATCAAAGGATCTCATTGGCTGTAAAGTGGTCTCTGTAAGACAGTCTCTCTGTGGCTCAGTGAGGTGGTCTCTCTGTGGCTCAGTGTGGTGGTCTCGCTGTGGCTCAGTGTGATGGTCTCTCTGTGGCTCAGTGTGGTGGTCTCGCTGTGGCTCAGTGTGATGGTCTCTCTGTGGTTCAGTGTGGTGGTCTCTCTGTGGTTCAGTGAGGTGGTCTCTCTGTGGTTCAGTGTGGTGGTCTCTCTGTGGCCCAGTGTGGTGGTCTCTCTGTGGCTCAGTGTGGTGGTCCCTCTGTGGTTCAGTGTGGTGGTCTCTCTGTGGCTCAGTGTGGTGGTCCCTCTGTGGTTCAGTGTGGTGGTCTCTCTGTGGTTCAGTGTGGTGGTCTCACTGTGGCTCAGTGTGGTGGTCCCTCTGTGGTTCAGTGTGGTGATCCCTCTGTGGCTCAGTGTGGTGGTCTCTCTGTGGTTCACTGTGGTGGTCTCTCTGTGGCTCAGTGTGGTGATCCCTCTGTGGTTCAGTGTGGTGGTCTCTCTGTGGTTCAGTGTGGTGGTCTCTCTGTGGCTCAGTGTGGTGGTCTCTCTGTGGCTCAGCGTGGTGGGCTCTCTGTGGCTCAGCGTGGTGGGCTCTCTGTGGCTCAGTGTGGTGGTCTCTCTGTGGCTCAGCGTGGTGGGCTCTCTGTGGCTCAGTGTGGTGGTCTCTCTGTGGCTCAGTGTGGTGGTCTCTCTGTGGCCCAGTGTGGTGGTCTCTCTGTGGCTCAGTGTGGTGATCCCTCTGTGGTTCAGTGTGGTGGTCTCTCTGTGGCTCAGTGTGGTGGTCTCTCTGTGGTTCAGTGTGGTGGTCTCTCTGTGGTTCAGTGTGGTGGTCTCTCTGTGGTTCAGTGTGGTGGTCTCTCTGTGGCTCAGTGTGGTGGTCCCTCTGTGGCTCAGTGTGGTGGTCTCTCTGTGGCTCAGTGTGGTGGTCCCTCTGAGGTTCAGTGTTGTGGTCTCTCTGTGGCTCGGTGTAGTGCTTTCTCTATGGCTCAATGTGTTGGTCTTCCTGTGGATCGGTGTACTGATCTCTCTGTGGCTTGGTGTGGTGGTCTCCCTGTGGCTTGGTGTGGTGGTCTATCTGTGGCTTGTTGTTGGTTTATCTGTAGCCCAGTGTAGTGGTCTTCCTGTGGCTTGTTGTGGTGGTCTCTTATTGGCTGGGAATGGTCTCAGTCTCAAGGTGATTCCAGAGTGGTTTCTTGGCTTTGAGATCCTCAATGTGAAGGCTGGCATGCCCCGGGTCAAGGCCCGATTCCAACTGGAGAGCCAGTGCTGGTAATGATTGGGTTGGACAAACTATTATTCTGAACACTTTATTCCTTTATTTTCTAATTTATTCCTATGATCTGTTATGCTGGACTTTTTATTTTTTTTATTTTTCTAATTATATTTTCCCGAAGAATTTGTACTGAAGAATCTGCACCTAGTTACTCTTCTATCTCAGATGGCACCGTAAGTGGTAAGATGTAAACTTTTCACTGACTCATGATGATTCCACGGGACAACAAAGCTCATGCTCACATTCTAAGATTCTACAGTGTGTTGTATAAGATGGTTCGCACCTGAAATGGTTAACCTTTGTCAGTGAGACATACTCCACCCATCACAATGTGTGGGAATGCTCACAGGAGAAGTTACCCAGTTCTCCAATGATAGCTCCCTCTATCCCACTGGGGTTCCTGAGTTGTTCTTAGTGTTCACAGTGCATAGCCGAGATTGTAATGTGAACTTCATCTTAAGTTGGAGCCTAATGTCTCACAAAGGTCGCCCCGTGTTTTAGATACAACGTAACTAGCAACTAAGTCATACGTAATAAACCATTACTGTTCATCACGACTGAACCTGTTTTCTAGCACAGACTTTGTTTGGCCATCTTTCTTCACATACTGTCATTGCTTGATTTGATTTGTTATTGTCACACGCACCCAAGTACAGAGATCTAATCTACAGACTGATCATAACATAATAAGCCACAAAGATCATAGGGCGAGTGAACAGAGCGAGGAATACAAAGTAATGGCTGCAGAGAAGGTGCACAAAAAGTAGGATCAACATTAGTTTTGAAAATTGACAGGTCCATTCAGAAGTCTAATACCAAGTGGAAAAACGGGCCAGAGAAATGACCCAATGATTCTCAGTTCAACCATCAAAGAGACATTTTGTTGCTTTATTTATTCACAGGATGTGGGCATGGTTGATTAGGTTGGCACTCATTACCCACCCCGAGTTGTCTAGTTGGCAGTCAGATGTCAACCATATTGCTGAGGGACTAGAGACACACATAAGCCCATATAGGTGGCGTGGTGGATCAGTGGTTAGCATTGCTGGGGACCTGGGTTCAATTCCAGTCCTGGGTATTTTGGTTTCCTCCCAAGGTCCAAAGACGTCTGTGGGAAATACAGGAGTAGGGTGTGTCTGTGTGGGATGCTCTTCAGAGGGTTGGTGTGAGCCTGATGAGCCAAATGAGCTGATTCTGCACTGTAGGGGTCCTACTGGGAACAGGATGGCAGATATCCTTCCCTAAAGTATATTAATGATGGATATTTCCTGAAAATTGGCAATAATTTCACAGTCATTGTTAATTCCAGATATTTCTTTCAATTCAACTTCTACCACCTGATTCAAACCCAGGTTCCTCAGAACTTTACCTGATTTCTAGAATAACATCACTAGGCTAGTGTCTCTCTTTAAGGACATCCCACAGATGTGAAAAGCTCTGAAGCAATTCAGTTGTTTCTCTCTTTTGTTTTAGCTTTCACCTTGAGCTTGCTCATTTTCAGTTTGGTGTGTGAATGGTTTATTAAGAAAAACATGGTGGCCTGATCTACCCAGGCCTGATCAGAACATTGCTCAGCAACAGCATTAAGGAAGGAAGACTCTGATCTTACAAAGTGTCTGTAATTGATGCTTCAACTCTGGCCCCGAACCCCATGTGTCTTGTTTCTTTATTCATTCATGGGATGTGGGCATCGCTGACCAGGCCAGCATTAATTGCCCATCCCTAATTGCCCAGAGGGCAGTTACGAGGCAACCACATTGCTGTGGGTCTGGAGTCACATGTAGGCCAGACCAGGTAAGGATGGCAGTTTCCTCCCCTAAAGGGACATGAGTGAACCAGATGGGTTTTTCCTGACACAAAAACAGGAGTTGATCAGCAGGTCTGGCAGCATCCATGAAGAGAGATCAAAGTGCAGGGTGGCTCAATGGTTACCACTGCTGCCTTCCAGCACCAGGGGCCTGGGTTCGGTTCCACCCTCGGGTGACTGTTTGTGTGGAGTTTGCACATTCTCTCTGTGTCTGTGTGGGTTTCCTCTGGGGTGCTCCAGTTTCCTCCCACAGTCCAAAGAAGTGCAGGTTAGGCTGGATTGGCCATGCTAAATTACCCTGTAGTGTTCAGGGATGTGTAGATTAGGTGTGTTGCAGGGGGATGGGTCTGGGTGGGATGCTCTGAGGGTTGGTGTGAACTTGTTGGGCTGAAGGGCCTGTTTCCACACTGCAAGGATTCTATAAATTAATGTTTCGGGTCCAGTGACCGTTCCTCAGCACTCAGAGCTGCCGTGGCAGGATTTGAACCTGAGTCCCCAGGACATTAGCTGGGTCCTTGGATTAATGGTCCAGCAATAATACCACGAGACAATCACCTCCCATTGTATTTTGCTGGAAATAACAGATTCCACAAAGAGAAGGCAGCGAACGGCACTCGGTGAGAAGCTGGCACAGACATGATGGGCCAAATGGACTTGTTCTGCACTGTAACAATTCAGTGAGAATTGTTGGTGCAGGAGGACGTCTCTTGTTGGAGAAATGAAGGCATCAAGGAGCCGTCAATCAATGCCAGGCTTACCAGGTGATGCTGAAAGAATAATGGGAAAGCAGAAATCACAAGGAGAAGATCCAAAAGATAAATAGTTAATAAACAGTGTTCCTCCAAATATCCTGAGGTTCTCATACTGACAATCAGGCGAGGTCAACCACTTTGACCTTTCAAACTGTGCTCAATTGGATCGTTGGTGCCACGATGTGAGAGATCCTGAACCATTTGGTAAAGAGGCCGGGCATGAAGTGGACAGGGACTGAAACGCAAATCCCTTACTCCCAAACCTAGCAATACAAATGCCAGTCAAGATGGCATGGGTAGGCTGTTGGGCACATGACAGAGGAGATTCGATGTTAGAAATGTGTGAACTTGGGTACATTTGGGTTGGAAGGGTGAGGACAGATTTCTGAAGAAGGGTCACTGGAAACGAAACGTAAACTCTGCTCTCTCTCTCTACACAGATGGCTGAGTTTCTCCAGCAATTTCTGTCCTTGTTCCAAAAGAACAGGTACCATTCGAAAGGGAGTGCAGGAGAAGAGAGACTTGAGGGCATATAACATCGAAGGTAATGGGGAAGTTTGACAAAGTGGTTGGTTGAGCACAATGCATAAACAATAGATCCATTTTACATTGAGGCCTAAAGCGCAAAGACAAGACATTTAATGGTATGCCCCCATAAAACACTGGCTTGGCCTCACCTGGAGTGTCATATCTAAATCAGGGCAGCACATACGAAGATGAAAATGTGATATATGTTGGACAAGGGCATCGTGATCCTGAGGCAGCCTTGCAATAACATTCAGAGCTGCACATCATTCGGTATACATTACACAGAGTGGGCGGAGTGAGGACAAGCCAGAAGAAACAGTCTGGAACCTTGCCCTAGAACAGGCAATAACATGGGACATGAAAACATGCAGAAGCTAGATTAGTTCTCACCTAATGTAACTTTAAATAAGAACCCTATATATCTATAATGGCAGAGACAGCTGTCAGAAGGGTCACACAACACCCTCCAGGTTCTCACCTAACAGGTTTATTTGAAATCACAAGCTTTCAAGGTACTCCTCTTGTGGCAGGTGAACACTGATGAAAGAGCAGCCTTTCGGAAGCTTGTGATTCCAAACAAACCTGTCAGGCTACAACATGGAGGGTGTTGTGTGACTTCAGACTTTGTCCACCCCAGACCAACACCGGCAGCTCCACACCAGAGACAGCAGTGTTTGGGATTGAGCTACAATAGTGTTAGTTTGAAGTCTAAGACTGAGGAGGGACTTAGTCTATAAAGAAGCCAAACTCAGACTGACATAATGAAAGAAAATGGATAAAAAACGCTTGAAATGATTTTAATTTTCGGCTTCATGTTGTGCCTATAGTTCTGCTCTTAGTTTGTAAAACACAGTGGGATTGAGTCAGATTGGCCTCATTTGAGTTTAATTGTCTTTGTGGGAACACAAAGGTTAGGGGAGTGGAAATGAATAGTAAATAATTCACCCGTATGAGCAAACTGTTAATGGGTAGTTACTTTGATAACAAAGTGTGGAGCTGAATGAACACAGCAGGCCAAGCAGCATTTTAGCAGCACAAAAGCTGACGTTTCGGGCTTAGACCCTTCATCTGACGAAGGGTCGAGGCCCGAAACGTCAGCTTTTGTGCTGCTAAGATGCAGCTTGGCCTGCTGTGTTCATTCAGCTCCACACTTTATCTCAAATGCTCCAGCATCTGCAGTTCCCATTATCTCATGGGTAGTTACTTCGAAGTGTTTAGTGTGCTAGTCTCTCACAGACAAAAATATGGGCAATGAAATGAGCAGTACACCTGAAACGCTAAAGCATCTCAAAGGCAAAAAAAAATCACCTACAATAACTCCAGGGAGAATCTCAAGGAAACAAAAACTTAAAACTATTTCAAATGTTATGAGGCTGACATGGCGATGAGGGGTACCAGGACGTTACAGCAGTGAAAGGAACATACCTGGGTGACGATTGCCTTATGGGGACGCAAGCGTCTTCATTAGGCAGAATGCTCCCTTCAAAAGACAGTCTGTGCTCGCTCTCAAAGGCCCAGGCAAGATCTGGTCCCTGCTCAAATGCACAGCAGCTGCTAAAATTAAAATGAGGAAAGGAAACCATTTTCAGACAGGAGGTGGTTAGGATCTGGAAAGCAGGGCTGAGATTGTGGCGGAGATAATAGGAACTGTAGATGCTGGAGAATTCAAGATAACAAAGTGTGAGGCTGGATGAACACAGCAGGCCAAGCAGTATCTCAGGAGCACAAAAGCTGACGTTTCAGGTCCAGACCCTTCATCAGAGGGGGGGATGGGGAGAGGGAACTGAAATAAATAGGGAGAGAGGGGGAGGCAGACCGAAGACGGATAGAGGAGAAGATAAGTGGAGAGGAGAGTACAGGTGGGGAAGGTATAGGGCAGTCTGGGGAGGACAGACAGGTCAAGGGAGCGGGATGAGGTTGGTAGATGGGAAATGGAGGTGCGGCTTGAAGTGGGAGGAGGGGATAGGTGAGAGGAAGAACAGGTTAGGGAGGTGGGGATGAGCTGGGCTGGTTATGTGATGCAGTGGGGGAGGGGGAGATTTTGAAGCTTGTGAAGTCCACATTGATACCATTGGGCTGCAGGGTTCCCAAGCGGAATATGAGTTGCTGTTCCTGCAACCCTCGGGTGGCATCATTGTGGCACTGCAGGAGGACCATGTTGGACATGTCATCTATGGAATGGGAGGGAGAGTTAAAATGTTTTGCGACTGAGAGGTGCAGTTGTTTATTGCGAACCGAGCGGAGGTGTTCTGCAAAGCGGTCCCCAAGCCTCCGCTTAGTTTCCCCAATGTAGAGGAAGCAGATGATTGTGTTGGTGAAGTGGATGAACTGTTCGAGCTCCTCTTGCAGCCTCCTGCAGCCCAATCGTATCAATGTGGACTTCACAAGCTTCAAAATCTCCCCCTCCCCCACTGCATCCCAAAACCAGCCCAGCTCATCCCCTCCCCCCACTGCATCACAAAACCAACCCAGCTCATCCCCGCCTCCCTAACCTGTTCTTCCTCTCACCTATCCCCTCCACCCACCTCAAGCCGCCCCTCCATTTCCCACCTACCAACCACATCTCGCCTCCTTGACCTGTCCGTCCTCCCCGGACTGACCTATCCCCTTCCTACCTCTCCACATATACTCGCCTCTCCACCTATCTTCTTTACTCTCCATCTTCGGTCCGCCTCCCCCTCTCTCCCTACTTATTCCAGAACCCTCACCCCATCCCCCTCTCTGATGAAGGGTCTAGGCCCGAAACGTCAGCTTTTGTGCTCCTGAGATGCTGCTTGGCCTGCTGTGTTCATCCAGCTTCACACTTTATTATCTCAGATTGTGGCAGAGTCTGATTTAATCCTGGAATTCAAAAACCAATTGAATAATTGTCTAAAGACACAAAAACAAATTTGCAAATACGGGATGGGAGCTCTGGGACCATAAGGAGGCCATTTGGCTCTTCCAGTCCACCATGGACTCAATCGGATCATGGCAGATCCACAGCAGACCCACAGGGGAGGCAAAGGCGTAGTGGTATTATCACTAGATCTATTAATCCAGGGACCCACCTAATGTTCAGTGCAACCAGGCTCAAATCCTGCTATGGCCAATGGTGGAGTTTGAATTCAGTAAAAAGAAATTATGGATTGAATTAAAAAGGATCCTGGAATTAGGTGTCTTATGGTGATCATGAAGCTATTGTTTGGGGTGGAGGGAGAAACCTATCTGGTTCATGAATGTCTTTCAGGGAAGGAAATCTGCCATCGTTACCCAATCTGGTGTGCATGTGACTCCAGACCCACGGCATTGTGGTTGACTCTTAACTCCCCTCTGGGCAATAAATTCTGGCCTAGTTCCCCCCGACACCCTGTGAGTGAACAAAAATAAACCTTTGGCAGTGTCTAGGCCGGAAATGTCAGCTTTCCTGCTCCTCTGATGCTGCCTGGCCTGCTGTGTTCATCCAGCTCTACACTTTGTTATCTTAGTCCATTTTCCTGCGTTTTCCGTACTTCCCTGTGGCGCCAGCTGAATTGCTGTCTCTGCCAGAGAGCCAGCATGGGGGAAGACAGGCCGAATGACCTCCTCCTGCACTGTAACAATTTGTTTTTAAGGAGCTCTGCTCTCAAACGTCTTCCTCCAATTTCGCAAGAAGCCCACAATAAGAATTTTAAAAATGGATATGGTACTGCAGTGTGTGTGCGCGCCCTAAATTCTTGCGAGGTTTCTTACTAACAATCAGGAAGCACTTTTTGCAGCTTTGTGAAACTGATGCCAGACCAGGCACTACGGGAATGCAGTTCCTTCCACCCTACAGTTCATATTTCATTGTCATAACCCGCAGAAATTCAAACCTGCAGTTTCTAGGCTCCTTCAGATGTGCCGATAACAGGCTGGGGAAAAAACAAGAAGATCTAGTTTGAAAGAAATGACGTGATGGGCGCATGACAGAGAAAAAAAACTGGTTTTGGACTTACATGTGAACTGATAAAAGAGCGATTTTCTTTCTGAATGACTGCATTTTAGTGCGTGTTTTATAATATAGATACACAGAGAGAGGTTAATGTTTTTTTCCCAAACGCAGAAGACTCTACTGCAGCTCGCTCCACTGATCACACTTCCTCAAATCTGAGTTTCAGAGCCACATAAAAGGCTCTGTCCTCTCTCATTTGCCATTTGCGGTCTCTCTCTCTGCTTGGGTTGGCCGCGTCGCTACACAGACTGCAGAGATGCAGCGCCAGCTGAGGGATGAAAGGTGAGAATGGACCCGCTCTATCCCACCGGGAGGCTGCAGCAGTGGGCTGGAGGGTGGGCCGTGGTCGTGGTAGTGAGGTGATTCCGAGCAGGGGGGGCTCTACGTGCAAGCAGAAAGTAACTTTCTCTTTCTTTCTCCTCTTGCAAGCGATTACGACCAGCTTCCAGATGACGTGCCAGTGTCTGCTCACATTGCTGATGCAGAGCAGAGCAAAGGATTCAGCAGCCACATTGTGAGTGTCTCATCTCTTTGAAGGAAACAGCGTCAATAACCTCGCACGCAGTTCAGGGAAGGTTTACCAGACTCGCGATGGATTGTTCAGAAAGGTTTTTGGGACAGATTAGGCTGCTGGAAGTTAAAGCCAGTAAAAGTCAGCGCGATTAAAAGTTAGCAGTGAAGAGAGAGAGCAGCTTGGTGAGTTTAACCTGAGAGTCAGCGCGCCTCAACTGAGGGGGTGAGGCAGGTCTAATGTTGACCATTAATCCATTACCCATTGTTAGGGAAAAAAAATTACCCATCTGGTTCATTAAATGGCCTTTCGGTAGGAAAACTCCCTAGAGGCGTACATGTGACTCCACACCCACAGCAATGTGGTTGACTCATAACTGCCCTCTGGGATGTGCAATAAATGCTGGCTTAGCCAGTGATGCCCTCATCCTGTGAATGAATGAAAATAAAATGAGGATCATGGTGGTCTTGGCCAATGTGGGAAGTGCGGGTAAGGTCACTCCGCATTACGAGCAAGCCCTCCAGCCAACTGAGCTAGTTGGCATCCAGATTGAAACAGCAAAGGGCCTGAAGCGGGGGGCTGGCAGTTTAGATGTGGAGAGATAATGGGAACTGCAGATGCTGGAGAATTCCAAGATGATAAAATGTGAGGCTGGATGAACACAGCAAGCCAAGCAGCATCTCAGGAGCACAAAAGCTGACATTTCATGAAGGGTCTAGGCCCGAAACGTCAGCTTTTGTGCTCCTGAGATGCTGCTTGGCCTGCTGTGTTCATCCAGCCTCACATTTTATCATCTTAGATGTGGAGAGGCTGTTTGCTCAGGTGAGAGAATCTAGAATGAGCGGGCACAACATTAAACGTAAAGAGTCACCCATTTAAGTCAGAGGTGAGATGACCTTTCCTTTTCTCTTCCGGTTGCAAGTTTTCACAACTCTTTCCAAAAATGATGGTGGTTGCATGATTTCCAAAGGCAGGGGTAGGAGGAATAGGCGGGGAAAGCAGATTTATGCAGATCAGCCATGATGTTCTTAAATGGCAGAAGGGGATTGAAGGGCAGAATGGCCAAGTCATTCCCTTATCTTTGTATCTTCCTCCTTCAGTTGTGTGCCAAGGGAGCCATGTGTGCTCAAGGGTGGTGCACAGTGAGATCCTAGCCAAGCCCTGTGTTGAGCTGAGTGGCTGGTGCGTCTCTCTCAGCAAGGGAGGGGCGTTGTTGGACACAGGGGTCATGGTAGAACCTCACTGCTTATCTCTCACCTTCTTGCCGACATGTAAAATGTGCCTGGAACGGGTCTCTGGCAGAGGAGGGAAAAAGAGTGAACGCTTTTTGTGTCAAATTTTGACTCGCCCTGCAGGTGCAAAACGTTGACTATCTGTACTGGTGAGGCCTGGTATTTGTTGCCCACCTCTAATTTGAACTAAGGTAGTAGGAGCTGCCGATGCTGGGGAGTCTGAGATAACAACGTGTAGAGCTGGATGAACGCAGCAGGCCAAGCAGCATCAGAGGAGCAGGAAAGCTGACGTTTCGGGTCTAGTCCCTTCTTCAGAAGAAGGGTCTCGACCCGAAATGTCAGCCTTCTTGATCTTCTGATGGTGCTTGGCCTGCTGTGTTCATCCAGCTCTACACGTTGTTATCTCTAATTTGAACTGTGCAGCTTTCTGGATCATGTCAGTGGTGGCTAAGAGTCAGCCACTCTACTGTGCTTTTAGAGCGACAACTGAGTAAGGTCAGCAAATTTCCTTCCCAAAAGACCAAAGGGTGTGCACAGGACAGGGCTAATATGTGACTTTTTGAGACGTAATTTGGGTAGGTGTGAGGTTACCCACTTTAGTAAGAGGAAGAGAGAGGTGAAGTATTTCTTAAGTGGTGGGAGATCAGGAGCTGTGGATGGTCAAAGACACCTGATTCTCCTTGCTCATGAGCCATTGATTGCTGGCTGTCGTCACTCCACAGAGGCCAGTATCCCTGTCACCCTTTTATTTACACGTGGAGAGTCCTTGACACTGATTCAGAGCCAGCTCTCCGAGTGATCAGAACCCCTGATGCTCCTGTTTATATCTGTCAGCCAGGGCTCCCTGATTGGACAGGTTAATAGCCCCAATCAAGGAATTCATATTCTTTGAGATCCACCTCGCTGACCTCATTACAATCACTATGCTGACACATAAGTGTAATAAGCCCTCAAGAAGGCAAATGCTATACCGGCCTTTATCACAACCCAATTTGAATACAGGAGAACAGATATCTTGCTTCAATTATATAGAGAATAGTTAAACAACTGTACTTGACAGGCACAGACTCAATGGGCCGAATGGTCTTTTTGAGTGCGTTTTGTAGACCTCAGTGTCTCTCAGTTTGATGAGATGGTGGCTGGTGTATTGCTGCCCTTATCTAAGGAAGTGTATATTTACTGTTGAGACAATACAGCAGGTTAATTCCTGAGATGGTGGGGCCATCCTGTGAGGAGAGATTGAGGAGACTGGGACTGTCTTCTGTTGAAGATTGAGGTGCTCACATCGGAACTTACTACGTACTTAAAACACTGAACAGGGAAGATGCAGGAAGGATGCTTCCCACTGGTTAGAGTCTAGAACCAGGGGACGCAGTGTCAGAATAAGGGGGCAAGCCACTGAGACCAGAGATGAGCAGGAACCTCTTCACTCAGAGGACGACAAATCTTTGGAGCCCTCTACCGTAGAGGGCTGTGGAGGTTCAGTATTGAGCAGGTTCAAGACAGAAAAATAAACTGCTGATGACATGGGATAGAGAGGGAAAATGTTGCTGAGCTTGTTGATCAGTGATGGTTTAGAATGGTGGAATGGGCTGAAGGGATTTAATTACCTACTCTTACGCTGATGTTTCTATGAGCAGCTGAATTTTCAGTTCTCATAGCCACTATTATTGCTTCAAATACCAAAATAGTTCTCTCCCTCCCCTGTTTCTCCTCCTTCTACCCTTTTCCCATTCCACCTTGCCTCCTCCTTTCTCCCTCCTTCCTTTTTTCATGCCCCTCCTTGCTGCTACTTCCCGTCCCCTCATTTGATCCTCTGTTCCCTTGCCCCTCCTCTTCAACCATTTAGTTTCTCCTCTTCCTTTGCACCCCCCGCACTCCTCCACTGCTTTTTCTCCTTCTTTCCTCTCATTGCTTCCCCTCTCCCTCGAAGGACAACAAAAGGGGTTCAGCTCACCCTCACTTTGCACCTCACCAGCCTTCACACACCAAGGTTCAACCTTCATCATTTCTGCCACCTCCAGGATGATGCCATCCCGAAATGCGTACATCTGTCTCCTCCCCTGTTTGTATTCCACATGGACCATTCTGTCTATAAAACTCTGGGCTATTCTTCTGTCACTCAGAATATCTTTTCATTCCTCGGTGGTACCTACTTATGCAAATGCAGGAGGTATAACACATGCCTATTGAACTCTTCGCACCGCATTTTCCAAGACTCGAAACACTCCTTCCAAATGAAGCACCATTTTCGCTTCCTCTTTCAGTCCTGTCTACTGCATTCTACAATGTGGTCTCCTTTGTCCTGGGGACAGACTGCTCAGTCTGCAAGCATGAGCGCCACCTTCCAGTAGTTTCTGGTTTCACTACGGTAGCTTGCCATCGGAGGTGACATTTCTGTCCTTGACCTACAGCAGTGTTCTGGTGAAACCTAAGACAAGCGGGAGAAACTGTACCTTGTAGTGATTGTGACAAGGTCAGCCAGCTGGACCTTGCAGAAGATGTATCCCCTGACTGGGGCTGGTTCAAATAGGGAGCCCTGGCTAAGATAACAAAGTGTGGAGCTGGATGAACACAGCAGGCCAAGCAGCATCTGAGGGGCACAAAAGCTGATGTTTCGGGCCTAGGCCCTTGGGCCTAGACTGGAAGGTGGTGTTCTAGGCTCGAAACATCAGCTTTTTTGCTCCTAAGATGCTGCTTGCCCTGCTGTGTTCATCTAGCCCCACACTTTGTTGTCTTGGTTTTATGGGTTTGCTTTCTCTGATGTTCAACAATTAGTATCTATCCTGGATCTGTTGTCTGCCTCTTCTCTATAATCATTACCAAGCTCTGTGCCTTTTGTTCAGTGACTCTTTCTACCGCTCACCATCCCGGCCAGGAAATATATCACTGCGCCTTCAGTATCACTGGGTCAAAATCCTGGAACTCCCTCTGTAAAGGGATTGTGGAGACTAATGTCAACTGCCCGTGGACTGCAGCGGTTCAAGAAGGCAGCTCACCACCACCTTCTCAAGGGCAACTAGGGATGGGTGATAAATACTGGCCAGCCAGCGATGTCTCAATCCCATGAAGAAATTCAAAAAAGTCTTCCGATCTCTAATTTTCCTTTCCTTCCAACCTTCCTCCATCTTCTCTTCTGTTTCCAATTGCTTCTCCCAACTTTCTTTTAAATAGTGAGTTTTGAGAAGATTTGTAGGTTGAGGTTCTGGATGTGAGTTGGCTCGTTGTGCTGGAAGGTTAATTTTTAGACGTTTCGTCACCATTCTAGGTAACATCGTCAGTGAGCCTCCGGTGAAGCGCTGGTGTTATGTCCCGCTTTCTATTTATCTATTTAGATTTCCTGGGGTTGGTGATGTCATTCCCTGTTCTTTTTCTCAGAGGATGGTAGATTGGTTCCAAATCAATGTGTTTGTTGATCGAGTTCCGGTTGGAATGCCATGCTTCTACAAATTCTCATGCGTGTCTCTGTTTGGCTTGTCCTAGGATGGATGTGTTGTCCCAATCAAAGTGGTGTCCTTTCTTTTAAATCCATCCCTTTTCTGTCCCTCTCTTCTAAAGAGGAGTCATTCGAGATGCTGCCTCGGATTCCTACTCCACAAATGCTGCCAGGCATTGTTGAGTATTTTCCAGAACCTTCTGTCATTTCAGATCTCAAGAAATCCGTTGGACTTTGCTTTTATTGCAATCGGTGCCCTGCCTCTGATTTTAATATCCCATTGCCACCAAACACCCAGTGGGAGATGGTGATCAATTAGTAATCCTGAGACCCAGGCTCATGTTTTAGGGTTTTGGGTTCAAATCCCATGACGGAATTTGATTCAAATTAATAAATGTGGAATATAAACTCAGTCTCAGTTACTGTGAGCGTGACTATCATCAATTACTGTCAAAAAAAACCCAAGTATTTCATTAATGTCCTTTAAGGAAGGAAATCTGCCACCCTTACCTGGTCTGTCCTACATGTGGCTTCACATGGCTGACTCTGAAATGGCTATGCAAGCTACTTGTTTCAAGGGACTGTTAGGGTAACAAGTACTGCCCTTGCCACATCCGGTGAGCAAATTGGACCAAACTTTGCCGTAGGACGCCTCTGCCCAGGGGTTCAGTTTCTGAGAGAGGTCACCTATTCCTTGTGTTCTTCCCCCAGGTCTACACAATTCAGGTGAAGCAGAAAGGCGGTGGCAAGTATTTCATATTCCGACGCTATCGGCAGTTTCATACCCTTCAGGCTAAGCTGCAGGAGAAACTTGGTCCAGACAACTCCTTCATCTGTGACTTGCCTCCACTACCAGGTAAGGAGACACTTGGCAATGCACTGTGCTGTCACGGGGAAAACTTCATTAAGTTCTACACATGATGTAGAGGAACTGGTGAAGGTGCACACGTAGAATTTCACAACAAAGGTCAAACCGCTCAGGAAAGCCTCATAGAATGTGACATTTTCTTCTGAGAAGGACGCAGTTTGGTTGAGAGAGGTTGTCCCAGGAAACATTCACTCCACCATCAATCCTATCCAAGTTAATTGTTCATCAAATTTCTGCTTGTGGAATCGCACTCCCCTACATAGCAATTGCCACTCAGCTCTGAAGTCACTTACTGTGTTCGTGAAATTGGCTCAGGGTATATCTTAAAGATGGGTAAGGTCTTGAGTCAATGCTAACCCTCTCCCGCAATGCATCATAGAATTCCCAAAGTGTGGAAACAGGCCATTTGGCCGAACAATGTCCGCACGGACCCTTTGAAGGGCATCCCACCCAGACCCATGTCCCTACCCTGTTCCTGTAACCCTGCATTTCCCCTGGCTAATGCATCTAACCTACACATCCCCGAGTGCTATGGGCAATTTAGCATGACCAATCCACCTAATTTGCACATCTTTGGACTGAGGGACAAAACCGGAGCACCTGGAGGAAACCCACACAGACACGGGGAGAATGTGCAAACTCCACACAGACAGATGCCCGAGGGCCGAATGGAATCCAGGCCCCTGGCACTGTGAGGCAGCAGTGTTAACAACTGAGCCACCGTGCTGCTCATTTCTGGGAATGCGCGATGGGTTTTCCAGGGAATTTCCAGTTGTGGAAGGATGACTGCTACCACATTCAGCTCAAGTTACCCACTAGTAGGAATGTTAAATCTTACAGCTCGTTTGAGATGCAGGATTGCTGGAGCAGGAGCAAAAAAATGGGGTGAAACAGGACATCAACCCTTGGAGGGCTTCATGATTATGACAGGGTGTTTTATGGTGTGGATGGAGAGAAGCTGTTGTGGGAAGAACCAAAATGAGGAGCCATAGGTCCAATATAGGCACTAATAAATCCAAGAAAGATTCAAGACCTATTTCAGGATAGGATGTGAAACTCCCCCTTACTTGAAGGAAATAGTAAAGGAGCAATGAAGAGGAAACTCGATGAGGCAGAAAGCGATCTGAGAAGCTGAGGTGTTATCCCAAGAGGAAGACTGTGTGGAACAGCGCAAGGCAATTGGGCTGAACGCCCTAACATTTCTGCTGTAAATTCCATGTAATGAAAGCAACTTAGAGTCATACAGCACAGAAGCAGACTCTTCGGTCCAACCAGTCCATGCCAACGGTAATCCCAAGCTAAACTAGTGCCACCTGGTTACACTTGTCCCATATGCCTCCAGACATTTCTAATTGGGGTGGCATGAGGTGGCTCATTGGTTAGCACTGCTGGCTCATAATGCCAGGGACCCAGGTTTGATTCCAAGCTCAGGTGATAGTCTGTGTGGGATTCCTGCGGATGTGCCGATTTCCTCCCACAGCCCAAAGATGTGCAGGCTAGGATGGATTGGCCGTGCTAAATTGTCCCATAGTGTCCGGGGATGTGCAGGCTAGGGTGGATTGGCCATGCTAAATTGTCCCGTAGTGTCCAGGGATGTGCAGGCTAGGGTGAATTGGCCATGCTAAATTGTCCCATAGTGTCCAGGGATGTGCAGGCTTGGGTGGATTGGCCGTGCTAAATTGTCCCGTAGTGTCCAGGGATGTGTGGGTTATAGGGGGATGGCTCTGGATGGGTTGCGTTGAGGGTTGGTGTGGACTTGTTGGGCCAAAGGCCCAGTTTCCGTACTGTAGGGATTCTATGAACTTATCTAAATGTCTTGTAAATATTGTAACTGTATCAGCATGCACCACTTCCTCTGCTAGTTCATTCTGCACATGAACCACTCTCTGTGTAAAAAGTTGCCCCTCATTTCCTTTATAAATCTTTCTCCTCTTACTTTAAAAATATGCTCCTAGTTTTGAACTCCCCCACCCTCAGGAAAAGCCCCTTGTCATCTACCTTATCTCCATCCCTCAGGATTTCATAAACTTCAATAAGGTCACCCCTTAACCCCCTTCGCTCCAGTGAAAAAGTCCCAGCCTATCCAGTCTAAATTTTTATTATCTCAAACTCTCCGTTCCTGGCAACATCCTGGTAATTTTTTGCTGAACCCTCTCCAGTTTAATAATATCCTTCCTTATAATAGTGTGACCAAAATGGACACAGCACTCCAGAAGCAGGCCTCACCAACGTCCTACATAACCTGGACATGAAGTCCCGACTGATATACTCGATAGTCTGAGGATGAAACTAAGAGTGCTAAATGTCTTCTTAACCATCCTGTCTGCCTATGACACAAACTTCAAAACATTATGTAACTGAACCCCTATGTCTCTGTTCTACAACACTACCCAGGTCTCTAATGAAGGGTCTCTTATAAGCTCTCTGACGAAGGGTCTAGGCCCGAAACGTCAGCTTTTGTGCTCCTAAGATGCTGCTTGGCCTGCTGTGTTCATCCATTTCCACACTTTGTTATCTCTAAGTTCGATATTTGTTTGTTTTACTAAATTGTAGTACCGCTCTTTTATCCAAATTAAACTCCGTCTGCCTCTCCTCAGCCCATTAACCCAGTTGATCAAGAATTCTCTGTAATCTTAGATAACCTTCTTCTCTGTCCGTTATACCACTAATTTGGTGTCATCTGCAAGCATACTAACCATGTCTCCAACATTGTCATCCAAGTCATTTATGTCAATGACAAGCAAAAGGGGACCCAGTACTGAACGCTGTGGAATGCCTCTGGTCACAGGCCTCTGTGACATATATAGGATATATCTGAGTGACAAGAGTTAATATATAAAGTATTTGTTATTGATTTTCAATTGATCTACTTACATAACCGAGTGTTAAATATGAAAAAAGTATGAATTCAAAACGGCTTTCAGCTGGGACAAGAAAAGTATCTGGGTCCTTTATCGAACTAGAGCTCAATGATTTCTCCTGCTTCTTCCTACAGTTCCATGTACTGCTGTTGTTTTGTGCAGCAGCTTTAAGTGAACATTATATACAAGTCATACAGAATTCAAAATGTTAACTCCTCTCTTTCTTTCGTCACAAAATGTTGCGCGAACTGCTGAATTTTCCGACATTTTCCGTTTCAGCTCACCCCACCCCACCCCATAGTTTTGCTTCTATTACAATATACAAATTGCTATTTTGAAATAAAACAAAACCACAGAGGGTGTACGCCCTGCATGTAATATTGTAAGAGTAATTAATGACACATTGCTGCTGGTTATTTGTAACAGCTTTACCCATGCATTGTGCTCGACTAGAAACCATTCAGCTACAGTGTTTCGAGGAAGTCCTTTGTTTAGAATCATACAGCACTGAAACAGTCCTTTCAGTCCATCCAGTCAATGCCAACCAAAATCCCAAGTTAAACCAGTAACCCCCTGCCTGTACTTACCCCATATCCCTCCAAACATTTCCTATTTAATTACTTATCTAAATATCTTTTAAATGTTGTAACTGTACCTGCACCCACCACTTCCTCTAGAAGTTCAGTCCATACATAAACCATTGTCTGTCAATGACAGAACTGTTAGAGCACAGTAGGAGGCCACTTGGCCCATCGTGCCGGAATCACCTCATCAAAGAGGGAGGCGATGGCCTAGTGGTACTATCGCTGGACTGTTAGCCCAGAGACCCAGCTAATGTCCTGGGGACCTGGAATTGAATCCTGCTACAGTAGATGGTGGACTTTGAATTCAATAAATACCTGGAATTAAGATGATGACCATGAATCCAGAATTGATGGTTGGGAAAAACCCATCTGGCTCACCATTGTTCTTTAGGGAAGGAAACTGCCATCCTTACCTGGTCTGGCCTACATGTGACTCCAGACCCACAGCAATGTGGTTGGCTCTTAACTGCCCTCTGGGCAATTAGGGATGGACAGTGAATGCTGCCTGGTCAGCGATGCCCTCATTCCTGTGAATGAATAAAGGAAAATAAAAGAGCATTGATGCTGACTGGCCTAGCAGCATGCAAGGAAGTGGATGTTAATAGGTGGGCCGAAGTTTGTTTGTGGGGTGTGGGGAGAAGGGGAAGAGTGATGGACTCACAGCAGTAGCTAAGTCTCTTTATGTGGATCCCACAAGAGTAAAGACAATGGTTGTTCACTTCCTTGGATAGAAGACCAAAACTGCAAACTATCCCCCAGGTGTGGTCCCACCAAAGACTAACTCGCAATGTCTGAACAGACAGTGATGATAAAGTATATAGCAGTGTTACATTATCCAAGGCTCTGCCTCTAAATTCACAACAAACATGTCCTTTTCGTCATCCTGCATGAATCAAGTTCTCTAATTCCTTTTGATAATAAAGTGTGAAGCTGGATGAACACAGCAGGCCAAGCAGCATCTCAGGAGCATAAAAGCTGACGTTTTGGGCCGAGACCCTTCATCAGAAAAGAGGGATAGGGAAAGGATTCTGAAATAAATAGGGAGAGATGGGGAGGTGGACTGAAGATGGATAGAGGAGAAGCTAGGTGGAGAGGAGAATATGGGTGGGGAGGTAGGGAGGGGATAGGTCAGTCCGGGGAGGATGGACATGTCAAGGGGGCGGGATGAGGTTAGTAGGTAGGAAATGGAGGTGCCGATTGAGGTGGGAGAGGGGATAGGTGAGAGGAAGAACAGGTTAGGCAGGTGGGGATGAGCTGGGATCGTTTTGGGATGCAGTGGGGGGGAGGGGAGATTTTGAAGCTGTGAAATCCACATTGATACCATTGGGCTGCAGGCTTCCCAAGCGGAGTAGGAGTTGCTGTTCCTGCTGCTTTCAGGTGGCATCATAATGGTACTGCAGGAGGCCCAGGATGGACATGTCGTCTAAGGAATGGGAGGGGACGTTGAAATGGTTTGCGACTGGGAGGTGCAGTTGTTTATTGCGAACCGAGTGGAGGTGTTCTGCAAAGCAGTCCCCAAGCCTCCAAGATAATAAAGTGTGGAGTTGGATGAACACATCAGACCAAGCAGCATCTCAGGAGCACAAAAGCTGACATTTCGGCCTAGACCCTTCATCACAGAGGGGGATGGGGAAAGGGTTCTGGAATAAATAGGGAGAGAGGGGGAGGCGGACCGAAGATGGAGAGAAAAGAATATAGGTGGAGAGGAGAGTATAGGTGGGGAGGTAGGGAGGGGATACATCAGTCCAGGGAAGACGGACAGGTCAAGGAGGTGGGATGAGGTTAGTAGGTAGGAAATGGAGGTGCGGCTTGGGGTGGGAGGAAGGGATGGGTGAGAGGAAGAACCAGTTAGGGAGGCAGAGACAGGTTGGGCTGGTTTTGGGATGCAGTGAAGGGAGGGGAAGAGCTGGGCTGGTTGTGTGATGCAGTGGGGGGAGGGGACGAACTGGGCTGGTTTAGGGATGCAGTAGGGGAAGGGGAGATTTTGAAACTGGTGAAGTCCACATTGATACCATTGGGCTGCAGGGCTCCCAAGCGGAATATGAGTTGCTGTTCCTGCAACCTTCGGGTGGCATCATTGTGGCACTGCAGGTGGCCTGTGATGGACATGTCGTCTAAAGAAGGGAGGGCGAGTTAAAATGGTTCGCGACTGGGAGGTGCAGTTGTTTATTGCGAACCGAGCAGAGGTGTTCTGCAAAGCGGTCCCCAAGCCTCCGCTTGGTTTCCCCAATGTAGAGGAAGCCACACCGGGTACGATGGATACAGTATAACACATTGGCAGATGTGCAGGTGAACCTCTGCTTAATGTGAAAAGTCATCTGGGGGCCTGGGATGGTGGTGAGGGAGGAGGTGTGGGGGCAAGTATAGCACTTCCTGCGGTTGCAGGGGTAGGTGCCGGGTGTGGTGGGGTTGGAGGGGAGTGTGGAGCAAACAAGGGAGTCACGGAGAGAGTGGTCTCTCCGGAAAGCAGACAAGGGTGGGGATGGAAAAATGTCTTGGGTGGTGGGGTCGGATTGTAGATGGCGGAAGTGTCGGAGGATGATACGTTGTATCCGGAGGTTGGCGGGATGGTGTGTGAGAACGAGAGGGATCCTCTTAGGGCGGTTGTGGCGGGGGCGGGGTGTGAGGGATGTGTTGCGGGAAATGCGGGAGACGCGGTCAAGGGCGTTCTCGACCACTGTGGGGGAAAAGTTGCGGTCCTTGAAGAACTTGGACATCTGGGATATGCGGGAGTGGAATGCCTCATCCTGGGAGCAGAGGCGGAGGAATTGGGAATAGGGGATGGAATTTTTGGAGGAGGGTGAGGGGAGGAGGTGTATTCTAGGTAGCTGTGGGAGTCGGTGGGCTTGAAATGGACATCAGTTTCTAGCTGGTTACCTGAGATGGAGACTGAGCGGTCCAGGAAGGTGAGGGATGTGTTGGAGATGGCCCAGGTGAACTTGAGGTTGGGGTGGAAGGTGTTGGTGAAGTGGATGAACTGTTCGAGCTCCTCTGGGGAGCAAGAGGCGGCGCCGATACAGTCATCAATGTACCGGAGGAAGAGGTGGAGTTTGGGGCCTGTGTAGGTGCGGGAACAGCAACTCATACCACAATGACGTCACCTGAAGGTTGCAGGAACAGCAACTCATGTTCCGCTTGGGAACCCTGCAGCCCAATAGTATCAATGTGGACTTCACCAGCTTCAAAATCTCCCCTTCCCCCACCGCATCCCAAAACCAGCCCAGTTTGTCCCCTCCCCCCACTGCATCACACAACCAGCCCAGCTCATCCCCTCCCCCCACTGCACCACACAACCAGCCCAGCTCATTCCCTCCCCCAACTGCATCCCAATACCAGCCCAGCCTGTCTCTGCCTCCCTAACCTGTTCTTCCTCTCACCCATCCCTACCTCCCACCTCAAGCCGCACCTCCATTCCCTGCCAACTAACCTCATCCCAACTCCTTGACCTGTCTGCCTTCCCTGGACTGATCTATCCCCTCCCTACCTCCCCACCTATACTCTCCTCTCCACCTATCTTCTTTTCTCTCCATCTTCGGTCCGCCTCCCCCTCTCTCCCTATTTATTCCAGAACCCTCACCCCATCCCCCTCTCTGATGAAGGGTCTAGGCCCGAAAGGTCAGCTTTTGTGCTCCTGAGATGCTGCTTGGCCTGCTATGTTCATCCAGCTCTGCACTTTATTATCTTGGAGGCCTGGGGACTACCTTGTAGAACACCTACGCTTGGTTCGCACTAAACAACTGCATCTCCCAGTCGCAAACCATTTTAACTCCCCCTCCCATTCCTCAGACGCCATGTCCATCCTGGGCCTCCTGCAGTGCCATAATGATGCCAACCGAAGGTTGCAGGAACAGCAACTCATATTCCGCTTGGGAACCCTGCAGCCCAATGGTATCAATGTGGATTTCACCAGTTTCAAAATCTCCCCTCCCCCCACTGCATCCCAAACCCAGCCTAGCTCATCCCCGCCTGCCTAATCTGTTCTTCCTCTCACCTATCCCCTCCTCCCACCTCAATTGGCACCTCCATTTCCTACCTACTAACCTCATCCCACCCCCTTGACATGTCCGTCCTCCCCGGACTGACCTATCCACTTCCTACCTCCCCACCCATACTCTCCTCTCCACCTAGCTTCTCCTCTATCCATCTTCAGTCCGCCTCCCCCCCTCCCTATTTATTTCAGAATCCTCTCCCTATCCCCCTTTTCTGATGAAGGGTCTCGGCCCGAAACGTCAGCTTTTGTGCTCCTGAGATGCTGCTTGGCCTGCTGTGTTCATCCAGCTCCACACTTTATTATCTTGGATTCTCCAGCATCTGCAGTTCCCATTATCTCTGATCTAATTTCTTTTGTTTGCATTTAGCACACTAGATGGCAGCCCAATACATAAATGCAGAACTCCAAATTCACATGAATCACTCTTCAAATTGGTATCCTGTTCAGTTTAGTGTCTTCTGTATCTGTACTGAATGCTTCTGCCTGCTCACCTTCCTAATATTTTCATCATTTGAATGCATTCACCTCTCTTCTGCTGCACAGTAACCTCCCACTGCTCCTCCTCTTAGATATATTTTAATATTCAAGGAAATTACATTCATTTTACAATGAGTTCTGATGTGTCACATTTCACTCAGACATAAAAACATGTGGATCAGGAGCAGAATGAGACCATTCAGCCCCTTTGAGCTTGCTTTGATACTCACCAACATCCTGGCTGAACTGGTTGTATTTTTTCATCCATTTGCATCAACCCCAAGTAGTTTTTGAGCCTGACAAGAATCTAGTCACTTCTGCCTGGAATTATTCAGTGACACCCCCTCCACACCAACACCAATTCCATGGGGAAGTGTTCCAAAGTTGCACAATTGCCCGAGAGAACACAAATTGCCTCATCTCTGTCCTGAGAGGATGACTCCTGATTTGTAAACAGTGACACAACCCTCCAGGGCATGGTGTCACCAACAAGAGGAAACATCATTCTCGTGTCCATCTTATGAAGACCTTTCAGGATCTGAGACACTTCAGTTAGGTCACCCCCTCACCCTCTAAAACCCCACAGACATGAGCACAACACTGACACTCCTATGCAGTAACGAGGGAGAGCAACATTGTCAGAGGGTCAGTACTGAGGGAGTGACACACTGTCGGAGGGTCAGTGCAGACGGAGTGACACACTGTCAGAGGCACCATTCAGATGACCTCTCAGGTGGATGTAGAAGATCCTGTGGCACTATTGTGAAGAAGGCCCTGATCCCATGTCAATACTTATCCCTCAATCAGTATTCAAAAGAACAGATTCTCTGGTCATTGTCACACTACCATTTGTAGGATTGTGATCTGCACAAATTGGCTGTTGCATTGCCTACTATAACAGTGACCTCAATTCAACAAGTACTTCACTGGCTATGTAGTCCTGAAGCTCTGATGGGGGGACCAAGCGAAATTCAACTCGGAACAAGGAATAGTACAGCACAGGAATATGCCCTTCGGCCCACCAAACCTGTGCAAGACATGATGCCTTTCTAAACTAAAAATCTTTTGCCTCTATGCGGTTTTTCTTCCCTCTATTCGCTGCCTATTCATGTTTCTGCCAAAATGACTCTTAAACATTGCTATAGTATCTGCTTCTACCATTTGCTCAGGCAGCATGTTCCAGGTACTTACCACCGTCTGTGTAAAAAAAAACTTGCCTCTCACGTCTCCTTTAAACTTTCCCCGTTTTACCTTAAACATATGTCCGCCAGTTAATCGACATTTCTACCCTGAGGGAAAAAACTCCAACTATCTGTTCTATCTACGCCTCTCATAATTTAGTAAGCTTCTATCAGGTCACTCCTCAGCCTCCAGCGTTCCAGTAAAAACAAAGCCAGTTTGTCCAAGATAGTAAGAGCTGCCAATACTGGAGTCAGAGATAACGCAGTGTGGAGCTGGAGGAAAACAGCAGGCCAGGCAGCATCAAGAGGAGCAGCAAAGTTGATGGTTCAGGTCGGGACTCTTCATCAGAAATGTCAACCTTCCCGCTCCTTTAATGCTGCCTGGCCTGCTGTCTTCCTCTAGAACGGCACAGTGTACTAAGTACCAGAGGCAGGATGACTTCGCAAAATGTTGCATCAGGTCTTGCTCTGGTTATTACGATTTAAACTGAAATTGATTCGCTCTGTCAGGAACATGCTGCCTGAAAGGGCTGTGGAAGCAGATTTAAGAGTCATTTTCAAAACCAAATAAGGAGAAACGATTGGAAAGGGAAACAATAGTGCAGGCTATGAATAAATAACATGGAAGTGGGACTGATTTGACAACTGTCCCAAAGGGCTGGCACAGCATGGCACGGTGGCTGAGTGGTTAGCACTGCTGCCTCACAGTGCCAGGGACTGGGGCTACGTTCCAGACTCGGGTGACTGTCTGTGTGGAGTTCGCACATTCTCTCCGTGTCTGTTTGGGCTTCCTCCCACACTCCAAAGATGTGCAGGTGAGGTAGATTAGCCATGGGAAATGCAAGGGTAGGCTAGTTGGGTGGGATGCTGTTTAGAGATTTGGTGTTGACTTGACAGGCCAAATGGCCTGCTTCCACATTGTGAGGATTCTATTACGAATGGACTGAAAGGCTTTCTTCTGCGTAGTTCTCAGATTATTAAAACTCCCCCTCCTGGAATAGCGTGTTGGTTGCAAGCCTTTACATTTCTAGCTCTCTGACAGATGGCCTCAACATCTGCTGGTGTCTGGCAAGATTGAATCATTCTGAAAGTTGATATCACATTGCGATGATATCACTGTACTAATAAACCAGGGGCCAAGTTTTCAAGTTCCACTGTAACAGTTCTTCCAGCAGCAGCTGAGGGAGGTCACTGAGCAGGGCATTTGGAGCAGCTGAATCGATCCCCTCTGGAGGAAAGGATAACTTTTGGGGAAGCATAGCTCAATCTTAAGACAGAAGAAAAAAATGATTTCCTCCACCCCGATTCCATGTCTGCAATATGCCTTCCTTCCTAAATTTTAATTTCCCTTCATGTTTGTAATGATTTGATGCCAGTGGAATGAGGAATCCCTGCTTCATGATCTTTGGGCCATCCTCATATTCAAGTCGTGTTGTACACCACTGTTGTGTTATCTCTTCATGTTTTCATGCCAGTATGTTATTAAGAGGCATACTCATCATATCATCACCGCATCATCGCATGTGACCGGAAGAAATTACACCCTATCTTACCTGGTATCACATGAGGCATCACACTCTACTGGGAGCATGCTGCCCTGTGTACCCTAATATTTTAATATTAATCCAGACATTTAGGTGCCTGGCAGATTTAGTGTTTGCACAATATTTTGCTGTGATCAATGTTTGTTGGATTCTTTAATACCACCATATCCATTCTCAGTTTCTTATATTATGACAAATAACCTCCTGATTCCTCAAAGCCTGCCCGCCATCTACAAGACGCACATCAGGAGTGTGATGGAATACTCCCCACTTTCTTGGATGGGTGCAGCCAAAAAGACACTCGAGTAGCTTGACACCATCCAGGACAAAGCAGCTGCTTGATTGGCACCACATCCTCAAGCGTCCACTCCCTCCACCACCGGCGCTCAGTAGCAGCAGTGTGTACTATCTACAAGATGCACTGCAGAAATTCACGAAAGCCTCCTCAAATATCACCTTCCAAACCTCTCTCATCTAGAAGGATAATAGCAACAGATGCGTGGAAACAGAATACTTGCAAGTTTCCTTGCAAGCCACACTCCAAAGCTAGATTGCTTTCCTCCAGTGTCACTCAGTGGAACACATGGAACTCCCCTTGCAACAGCATCCTGGATCTACCTAACCCATATGGACCACACGTGGCTCAAGAAGGCAGCTCAACACCTTTGTCCTGGGTGGTCTCAAGCTTCTTGAGTCTTGTTGGAGCTGCACCCATCCAGGCAAGTGGGGAGTTTTCCATCCCACCCCTGACTTGTGCCTTGTAGATGGAGGACATGTTTTGGGTAATTAGGGAGAAGCAATAAATGCTGATCCAGTCGGCAGATCCCGTGAATGAACTTTTTTTTTAAACGAGGCTGCTTTTTTGGGCTAGAAAAGAGAAGGAGGTTGCCTCAAAATAGTGGTGCATTGACTCTAAGTTTTGCAGTGAAAAACGGGACCGTCAGTGTGATCTGTGCCTGTAGTTGATGCAAAGCAAGGATGGGCCCGTCACAAAACCTGCCTGGAGTGCTGGTTCCTCAACCTTCTGCCAACAAGCTACCTCCAGGCATACGGCCTATTCTCATCGCCTCTGGGATTAGGGCCCGTAGACTGACTGGAATACTTGGCAGCAATCTCTGTAGGGTGATATCCTGTGTGCAAGTGGGCAGGCTAGATGTTTCTTGACTCAGATCGATCCCTTCCCCGTTGTTTGTCCCATTTCTAACAGGCCGTCCTTGTTTCTGTCTTAGGAAAAGTCTTTATCGGCCACAAACAGGAAATCGCAGAGAAGCGGATTCCAGATCTCAACATTTACATGAAGGTGGGAAATGTCTTCAGAAGCACAAAACCTTCATTATTGTTGTTTTCTCTCCTCGTCTCACTTCTTGCTTTCTTCAGTCCCCTTCCATCTTTCCATTGCATCGCTTTTTTGACATCTTTGAGCTTTTCCTCTGTCTCTCTGTCTTTTTCTCTCTCTCTCTCTCTCATCGATGTAACCCATGAAGGGTTTGGAGAAAGTAAATCAGGAGGAACAGTTACCACTGTCGAAAGGGATGGTAACCAGAAGGCAGAATTGAACAAATACAGCACAGGAACAGGCCTTTCGGCCCTCCAAGTCTGTGCCGACCATCATGCCCTAATTAATCTAAAAACAAACCTGTCATTTTTTGATCTGTATCCCTGTAGTTCATTCCAAGCTGCTACCACTCTCGGTGTGAAAAACTTCCCTCACACATCTCCCTTAAACATTCTCCCTCTATCCTTGGACCTGTGCCCCGTGTAATTGCAACTTCAACCCTGGGAAAGAGCTTCTCACTATCCACCCTATCTACGCCTCTCAGAATTTTGTAGACCTTTACCAGATCTCCTCTCAGCCGCAGTCTTTCCAGTGAAAATAATCCCAGTCTTTTTAATCTTTCCTCATAGCTGATGCCTCGGAGACCAGGCAACATCCTGGTGAACCTTCTCTGTACTCTCTCCAAAGCTTCTACATCCCTCTGGTAGTGTGGTGACCGAAACCGTACACAATACTCCAACTGCAGCCTAATGAGGGTTTTATATCGCTGCAATGTGTTTTGGCAACTTGTGTACTCCATGCCCGGGGCGATGAAGGCAACAATGCCATATGCCTTCTTCATCACTTTGGCTACCTGTATGTTGCCACTTTTAGGGAACTGTGGACCTGCACACCCAGATCCATCTGTATGCTAATGTTCCTAAGGTTTCTGCCATTTATAATATAATTCACACTTAAATGTGATCCTCCAAAATGCATCACCTTGCATTTGTCTGGATTAAACTTCATCTGCCATCTCTGTGTCCAAGTCACCAGTCTATCTATATCCTGTTGTATCGTTTCACAATCGTCCGCGCTATCAGCAACTCCGCTAATCTTCGTGTCATCCGCAAAACTACTAATCAGACCACCCGCATTTTCCTCCAGATCATTTCGACATACTACAAACAACAGAGGGCCTACGACTGATCCCTGTGGAACATCACTACTTACCAGTCTCTATTCTCAACAACACCCTCCCACTGCTACCCTCTGTCCTCTATGACTGAGACAGTTTTTTTATCCATCTAGCCAGGCAACTGTTTTAAAAAATCTTGGGTGGGGTGTGGGAGTCACTGCCAAAGCTGGCACCTATTGTCCATCCCTAATTACCCCAGAAAAGGTGATGCTCATAGAGTCATCGAATTTGGGAAAGGCCCTTCGGACCATCATTCATCAAGCACTTATCTGTTATAAACCCATTTTCCACCACTAGACCTTGTATACTGCAAAACCTCAAGCAATTCTCTAAATATTTCTTAAATGTCTTGCCTCGACCACTTTGAGTTCCAGATACCTTCATCCTTTGGGTGCAAGAATTAATCATGAACTGCCCTCTAAGCCTCCTGCCCTTTGCCTTAATTCTGTGCCCCTAGTTATTGACTCCTCTACCAAGGGAAAAGGTTTCTCCCTGTCAACGACCCCCATAATTTTGTACACCGCTCCATGTGCCACCATCGTCAGCAGCTGCGGTCCCTGGGATGGGGTTATACCTCAGTGCCATTAGGAAGGGAAGTCAAGGATTCTGATCCAGTGACAGTGAAGGAACGGTGATATATTTCCAAGTTGGGGTGGTGTGTAGCTTGGATGGGAGCTTGCAGGCAGTCATATTCCCATGCAGATGCTGCTGCCCACCATCTGGATGGTAGTGACCGTGGGCTTGGAAGGTGCTGTCTAGGGATCTTTGGTGAATTTCTGCAGCCCATTTCATAGATGGTGCATGCAGACTATCCCTAATCAGCCTTTCCAAATGCTTGTAGATCCCAGCTCTCAAGGATCCCTTCCATCAACTTACTCACTACTGACGTTAGGCTCCCTGGTCTGTAGTGCCCTGGCTTTACCTTGCGGCCTTTCTAAAATAATGGCACAACATTAACCACTGGGCATTGGTGGTGGAGGGGGTACATGTGTGTAGGTGTGGTGCCAGTCAAGCTTCTTGTGTGTTGTCGGGGCTGCACCCATCCCAGGCAAGTGGGGAGCATTCCATCCCATTCCTGACTTGTGCCTTGTAGATGGTGGACAGGCTTTGGAGAGTCAGGAGATGAGTTACGACTCACTGAAGTCCTCGCCTCTGATCTGCTCCTGTCGTTGCAGTCTTGACAGGAAATAATGATTTGCACTGCCAGGTTTACGGAGTTTGGAAGATTGTGTCTGAATACGAGTGTAGCAGGGTCCACTTCATCAAAGTCATTAGAGACAGCAGGAGGTTAGTGCGGGATATTGCAGGATAGTTTATTTGTGATGGCAATCTAGAGATTACTCATCGGAGGTCAGAAACTGGGAATGGGGACCATTACTGAGTCCTGAACCTTCAATGAAAGCTATAATGTCTCAATTAATGAAAGGCCTGGGAGCAAACCTGTCGTCCATTCAGCGACTGAGGGCCAGATTCGAACACTGAGGGCCAGAGGGAGGATCTTCCTGGATACAGAGATCATTGGGCCCAGCAGTTGAGCTGGGATCGGCCAATGTGAACATGGAGCCAGTGAGGGCTAAGGGAGCTTTGTGATTTCATAAGGAGCCATAGGTGTCCGACCACAATCCCTGAAGGAGACAAAGCCATTGCTTTGTGTTCAGTATGGCTCTGGGGTTGAGGAGGGGAGAAGGTGCCTCACAACAGTCAGTGGTGGGTAAGTTGTTGGTGGGAATTCTGAGAGACAGGATCTACATGCATTTGGAAAGGCACTAACTGGTTAGGGATAGTCAGCATGGCTTTGTGCGTGGGACATTGTGTCTCATAAATTTGATTTAACACAGTGTGGAGCTGGAGGAACACAGCAGGCCAGGCAGTATCAGAGGTGCAGGAAAGTCGACGTTTCGGGTCGGGACGCTTCTTCAGAAATGGGGGAGTGGGAAGGAGGCTGAGAAATAAATAGAGATGGGGGACATTGGGCTGGGGAAGGTAGGTGGGATAGTGTTAGATGAGTGCAGGAAGGGAGTGGTGGGGATTGGTCACTGTGGTGGGAGGGGTGGATAGGTGGGAGAGAAAATGGACAAATTGCGTCAGGTCAAGGAGGTGGGATGAGAGGGAGGGTTGGACAAGGGATGAGGTCAGGGGTGGAGAGATTTTGAAACTGGTCAAGTCCATATTTAGGCCGTTGTATAGTAGGCTCCTGAGGTGGAATATGAGGTACTGCTCCTCCAGTTTCCGGGTGGCATCATTGTGACACTGGAGGAGGTCCAGGATGAATATGACATCCAGGGGAGTGGGAAGGGGAGGTGAAATGGTTCGCGACTGGAAGGTGTTGTCATTTGTCGCATACAGAGCGCAGGTGCTCTACAAAATGGTTTCTGAGCCTCTGCTTGGTCTCACCAACGTAGAGGAGGCCGCATTGGGAACAGCGGATATAGTAGACCATATTGATGGATGTGCAGGTGAACATCTGTCTGATGTGTAAGGTTCATTTGTAGAGCATCTGCGCTCTGTATGTGACAAATGGCAACACCTCCCAGTCGTGAACCATTTCAACTCCTCCTCCCACTCCCTGGTGACATATCTATGCTGGTCCTCCACCAGTGTCACAGTGACACCACTTGCAAACTGGAGCATCAGCACCTCATATTCCTTCTGTTCACCTAATCACCAGAGATAGAAATGTGTGAGAGAAACAGCATGTGACTCGATGGGCATGGGAGATATAGAATGTCTACCAGGCCCTGTCTCTCTCATATTCAGAGACAATCTTGCTCTTAATGAATGAGCAGAGGCCTTCCTGAATACACGAGCCCAAGTGAATGGTACCCACCAGTATCACCCTCTCCTGCAAACTGAAATGCAACAGCTGACAAACAAGGAATCTTCAACTCATTATCAAAATGGTGAACTACAACAGAACTGTTAACAGCACCAGAATGGACTTCACCTCAGAAATTGTGTCCAAGTTACAGTCGCCAAGAAATCCCAGAGACGTTCAGAGCTGGATGGCATTGTAGAAAAAAAGCCAGGAAGCGAACCCCACAAGGACAAGTTCATGAGAAGTGAGAAAAGACTGGAACGAAGACAGAGAGAGATAATTTTAACTGATTGCAAAATGAAAAAAAAAGAAATGCACAGAGATTGTTGGAGAAACTCAGCAAGTCTGGCAGCATCTGTGGAGAGAGAAATAGAGTTTCCATTTTGAAGTAGTTGCACAGAAGCCACTATCCCATCCCCAAGCTGCTCTTTGTTTACATGGGCACAGTACATGGATTCTGACCCAGCCAATCCTGAGAGTGAGGAGAACCTTTGAGACTCCTGTTTATTTTCTTTTCCTGAATTTGAGAGATTCTGAATCCCCTGCTTATTATTTTTCCCTCTTTTTTTCTCCTGATTGTATTTTATTTTCTTTTTCTCACACACCCACATTGTGTGTGATTGTGTGTGTGTGTGTTAAGTGCAGTGACTCAGTGAAGACAAAATTGCACAATAAAAAGTTTTACACAATATTTCCATTGCTAGAAAAGCACCCATGCGGCCACTCAAATAGTAGCGAGACTTCTGTTTATATCTGTCAGCCAGAGCTCCCTGATTGGCCCAGGTTAACAGCCTCACTTGGGGAATTCTCATTGTAGGAGGTGCAGCTGGTTGACCTCATTCCAATCACTACATGTTTTGAGTCAGTATGACTTTTCGTCAGAATTCTTTTCTTCAGAACTCTGAAGAAGTCACACCATGCTCAAAACATTAACTATTTCTTCTTCCATATGTGCTGCCAGACCTGTTCAGTTTCTCCAGCAACTCTTGTATTTATTCCAGATTTCCAGCATCCTCAACATGTGGCTTTTGTGTGGGATTATGAAATAGATATTTGCAGTTTTCTCTATACGAGTTTGGTTTTCTATTCATATCTGATGGACTACACACTGGGTGATTTGTAACCATCCATTGTACACCCCTGCCTAACAATTAAAATAACTCCTTGAAGGCTGTAATTAGGGCTTATTTCAGAGAGGCTTAGAAGATGCTAAATCGTGTGAGACAAGATTTATTCAGAATGGTTCAAACAGATTCAGGAACAGACTGAAGAAAGTGCCCTGAAATGTTTTCTCCACTGAAGGCACCAGTTAATGATGTGGCAAGTTCCCTGAACATTGGCTGTCATTCTGGTACCTCAGAATCACTGCGGTGTGGAAGCAGGCCTTTCGGCCCATTGAGTCCACACCAGTCCTCCAAAGGGCACCTCACGCAGACCCATCGCCCTTACCCTATCCCTGTAACCCTGCATTTCCCACAGCTAACCCACCTAAGTGTGCACATCCCTGGACACTATGGGGTAATTTAATATGGCTAATCGACCCTAACCAGCTCATCTTTGGACTGTGGAGGAAAACACAGCACCCTGAGGAAACACACGCAGACACAGGGAGAGCCTGCAAACTCCACACACAGACAGTCAGGCAAAGACCGAATCTAACCTGGGTCCCTGGTGCTAACCACTGAGCCACCAATCTTTTATACTTTTGCCATAGGCAGCGGGTCTACTTCTTTCCATGAACATCTGTCAGAAACAGACCTGCAATTGTCTTGTGATTTTTTGCATGACCTCCAGTCTCTCAAAGCTCTTACAAGCCATCAATGACCATTTTGAAGTGGATTCACCCTGTTATAACATAGGAAACACAGGAAAGTCAAATTGCATTCTGCAAACCTGCACAAACAGCAAAGTGATAATAAACACACAAACTAATTCTGCAATGTTAATTGAGAGATAAACATTACCCAGGTCACTGGGGACACCTGCCCTGCCCCTGCCATCCTAAAAACAGGGCCAGGATTCTGAAATAACTCTGCAGAGGCCAGTATCCTATGCCTTAGTCATCCTATATTTATGTGTGCACATACTGCATGCCTTCTGACCCAGCTAGATCACAGCCATTCCTTAGAGAATCTCTGAATGTCCTGTTTATATCTGTCAACCAGGGCTCCCTGATTGGCCCAGGTTAACAGCCCCAATCAGGGAGCTCATACTCAATGAGATATATCTGTCCCTCCTTCCAATCACTACAGTTTCCATGTGGGAAGCTGAGCGTTGGCTTTAAGTGAAGGCAGGGCTCTGTCTGTACTGCCTTGAGTGTCAGTTTTGAGTTTTATATCTTAACTCAGGAGTAGGAAGAATGGAAAGATCTGAAAGGAAAAACATCTCTTAGTATTAAGGGCTGGCTAACACTGGGTTAAACTCTGACCTCTAGCCTCTAACCCCCAACATCCTGTTGGTCAATGAAAGGACGTCCCATCTGAGGGAACTGCATCAGTAAACTGAAGGTTGAACAGCGGTGCAATATAATAAAGTCAGATGGTATTTCTTATCGGCTGATAACTTTCTGATGTTGTATGGGATTCCAGAAACTTCTTGAGCTGCCAGCCTGGATTCTCCTTGACGAAGATGTCCGGTTATTCTTCCATCAAACGGCTGAGGATTCTGAACGGGTACCCAGGTCACTTCGACGTTTGAGGCCAAGCACGAGGAAAATGTGAGTAACAGCGTCACCAAAGATTCCATTGGTCCTCCCTTCCCTCGCCGTTGTCAGAACACACATTGTTTTCCCAGTGCCGTCCAGCTAAAGATCTCACATTTGCTGTGAGTTTGCCTTGAGACACTTTATTGAAAGCTTTTTCAGAATTAATGCTCAGCTCGTTTGCTCCAGGTTATCACATTTTGTGCAGCACTGTTTGACACTGTGACCAACATATTGGCCTCCATTGTCACCAAAAAAAATGCCCCCAGTCTTTTACCTGTTGCTAATATATCAAGTAATTAAGCGGGTGATTCGGCTTAGTTGATTTATTAATTGATTGGAAACATATGTTTACACCCGGGTGTCCATGGAGGAGCAGCACAAATCCTTGACGCCTTTAGAAAGGGGTGGGTGCTACAGGGGGCTAGAAGATTCTAGTATTTCCATCACCAACTCCTAGTTAATTTCACTCCCCTCCCTGCCTCACAGTGTTATTGCTGGTGGACAGGGCCTGCTAATTGTTCTTTCGATTGGTAAAATAGGCAACTTGGAGGATTTTTGTTTTAAGAAATTACTGGGAAGATTTGTTTTCTTTCGGAATTGGGTGGCAGAGGTAAGGCCAAAGTTTGATGCCCATCCCTAATTGCCCTTGAACTGAGTGGCGCACGAGGTCATTTCAGAGGGTGGTTAAGAGCCAGCCACTTTGCAGAGGGCCTGGAGACACACGTTGGCCAGACTGGTTAAGGATGGCAGATTTCCTTCCCTCAAGGACATAGGTGAACTCAGGTGGGTATTTACAATAATTAATGCTAATTTCATGGTTAATAACACCTTTCGGTCCCAGATTTTATGATGCTGAATTGACTTCTATGAAATGAATTTAAGTTTCCCTGCATGCGATGGCGGGATTTGAACAGCAGAGTGTTAACCTGGGCCTTTGGATCATTTATCCAATGACCTTACTGCTGTGTGATCAGGTGGGACTGGTTTGTAGAAGGACCTGTGGGACTGAGTGGTATAAACATTTATGCTGAGCCCGCTTGGGTGCAGTTGTGGTTAAAAAAACAATAAAGCAAACCCAGGGGTCCTCTTGTGGTGCAGAGTTAGTGTCCTTACTCCTGAACAAGGAGGCCTGGATTCAAGTCCCACCTACTCCAGGCATCTGTAATAACATCTATGAACAGGTTGATTAGAAAAATATGTTAGAAGAAAAAGCAGGTAGAGGTGGTCCCTCTTGCGGTAAAGGAGGTTTGAGTTCAAGTCCCCATCTGTTCCAGAGTTGTGTAATAACATCTCTAAACAGATTGATTTGGAAAAAATAGGTTGGGGGAAAACAAAGCAAACTTATTGGTGGGGGGGGGGGGGGGGGGCACTCTTGTGATGCAGACGTGGTGTCCTACCCATGCACCAAGACAACCAGGTCCAAGCCCCACCTGTTCCAGAGGTGTGTAATAACATCTCTGAACAAGTTGATGAGGAGAAAAAAAAGTTAGACTGAGTGGTTAATAAACCTAAACTACAAAAATGCATTGGGGTTTTTCTGTCTCTCTGAACTGGCTTGGAATCAAATTGACAGCTGGTGTTGTTGGGAGCTGCTTGTGTGTGAATTAACATTAGCCAAATGATCAAAGGTACTTCACTCATTGAAAATACAGAATATTCTGAGGTTGCAAAAAGTGCTGTTTAAATTTAAATTCTTTCCTCCTGTGAGGTAACAGGAATCCCCTGGCACCTGGGCCGTTGGCAAAACCGATCAAACCTTCTCATGCTACTGAGTCTTTCAGACCAAGGTGGTAATTTCAAATTAGTCAACTTTCCGCACACTGGGGAAAAAAACCCAAATCTTTATATAATGCCTTTGAGGACCTCAGGACAATTCAATGCTATTTACAGTCTTTTGGAAGTGTTGTAGGAAGGAAAATGCATTAACCAAGTAGCGCACAGCAAGATCCCACAAGCATCAATGTAGTAGTGGCTGGGTAGTTCGGTATTTGCGACTGGGTGAAGGACGAGTATTGACCAGGATGCTGGGATAACCACCTTGCTCTTTTTCAAGACAGTGCAATGTAATCTTTTAGCTTTGCCTCCAGCTGACTCGTCTTTTAGAAAGTCCCAATGGAAAGGCTGCATCTCTGACTGCGCAGCAGTACCTCAGTACCTCACCGGGGGCAGTGTGGGGGTGGGGGGGGAGCGGGGCGGGTGGTGAGTGTGGTCAGCCTTAATTTTGTGTTCAAGTCACACTGGGGTCAGGATGAGAGCTAATCACAAAGTCGGAGAATCTGAAAAAGCACTTTGTTTAAGCAGTGTGAGGAACATCGGAGGAAACAAATGGATAATTCAGTAATGAGGAATAATTTGAGACATTTGCATCGAAGAAGCATTCATTATTGATGTCATTTTTCATCTCAGTTCAATCCTTCCTTTGTTTAGTAAATTGCACTTACTTTAATTATGTTATTACAATGCTAATAATCCTTAATTTGTTACTTAGCAAATCCCAAACAGAGAAGAAAGATTTAAGTGAAAAATCAGGAGCTCCCCAGGCAGAGGTAGGATTGCTGAAAGATTTCAATTAATGCAATACATTCCCTGGCCAAAGAATGTTAATTATTCCATCGTTAGGGTAAAATTAACTGTTTTGTTCGCCTGTCTCTTCCAGCTTTTACTCCTTTTCTTAGAGTCATAGAGGTCTACAGCATGGAAACAGGCTCTCGGCCCATCTTGCCCATGCTGCCCCAGTGGTCTTCTGACCAGTACTGGAGCTCAGCTCCTTCATTAGTTCTTGGTTCAAGAGGTCAGCCTTCCAGGCCCACAGCAATGTGGTTGACTCTGAACTGTCCTCTAGGCGACCAGGGATGGGCAATAAATGCTGGCATGGTCAGTGGTACCCTCATCCTATGAAAAGATTTTTTGAAAAAGTGATCATCTGCAGCTGGTTGACCACTGCGTGCATCACAGCAATTAGCAGCAGAGGGAAGTTAGCAGTCATGCACAGATGCATCTCTTGAACATATAGATACACTTGTCGACACACGTGCACGCTAACTGAGAAGGTCAATGAGAACACCAGGCTCCTGGGCATTCTGAGTTGGGACTCTATCCCCATTCCCTCACAGTCGCTGGGGAAACGCCCTGGAACTTCCTACCTAACAGCACCCTGGGTATCCCTACACCATGTGGACCATAGCGATTTTATTTACCCCCAGGATATAGGCGTTGCTGACTGGGCCAGTATTTGTTGTCCTTCCCTGTTTGCCCTTCATAAGCAGGTGGTGAGCTGCCTATTTCGGTGTGGGCAAACCCACAATGCAATTAGGAAGGGAATTCCAATTTTGTTTGACGCAGCAACAGAGAAGGAATGGTGATGTAGTTCCAAGACAGGGTGGTGAGGGGCTTGGTGGGGAGCTTACAGAGTGGTGATGCTCCCATGTACCTGCTGCCCTGGTCCTTCCAGATGGTCGTAGTCATGGGCTTGGAAGATTAAGGTTAAGGAGCTTGCAAGAAGGCAGTGGCCCAAGAAAGCAGTTCACTGTTGGTGAATAAAGTGATGAATATGAAGGGGTTAATCTGAGCTAAGGTGTAGCTCTGCCAACTACCAACACACAACAGAGCCACTGGTTAGAACATCAGGACACTTCTAGACAGTTCTGATTGTACTAATGACACAATTGTCTCCAATGTAACATGAATGTACTTGGGTAGCACAGTGGCTCAGGGGTTAGCTTTGCTGCCTCACAGCGCCAGGGACCTGCGTTGATTCCAGCCTCAGGCATTAGCCTGTGCCGAGTTTGCACATTCTCCCCATGTCTGCGTGGGTTTCCACGAGGTGCTCCAGTTTCCTCCCACAGTCCAAAGATGTGCAGGTTACGGTCGATTGGCCATGCTAAACTGCTCGTAGGATCCAGGGATGTGCATGTTAGGATGGATTGGCCATGCTAACTTGCCCCATAGTGTCCAGGGATGTGCATGTTAGGGTGGATTGGCCATGCTAAATTGCCCCATAGTGTCCAGGGATGTGCAGGCTTAGAAGATTAGCTTTGGGAGATGTGGGCTCATGGGATAGGGTGGGATTCTGTCCAGAGGATTGGTGCAGACTTGAAGGGCTGAATGGCTTCTTTCTGCATTGTTACAAATGTTGTCTTGTGACCAAGCTAATTGAGTCTGCTGAGAATGGTCTCCCTAAGGGCATTGTGGGTCAATCCACAGCAGGTGGACTGCTACGGCTCAAGAAGACAGCTCACCACCACCTTCTCAAGGGAAACTAGTGACAGGCAATAAATGATGGTTAGCCAGCGACACCCAGACCCCACAAATGAATAAATAACCCCACAAAAGCCTAAAAATCTTCTCAACGAAGAGGATTGATGGCAGACCTCCAGGTCAACTCCAAATGGTTGGTACCCAGGCTTTCTCATTCCTGCTGTGTGACTACCAACCTTTCAAGGGTACTTAGCCACAGATACTGGGCGATTCCAGCAATGCCCACAACATGTGAAAGGCCTTTTAAGGAATACCCCCCATGATTTTTGGCTTCAGTTTCTGTTACTGCCACCTTGTTGTTAAAAGAGTAGGATATAGTATGGAAGCAGGCCATTCAGCCCATCAAGTCCACACCAACACTCTGAACAGTATCCTAACCCTACCATGTATTTCCCATGGCTGTCCCAACAACCTGCACACTATGGGCAATTCAACGTGGCCAATCCACCCAACTTCACGTCTTCGGACTGTGGGAGGAAGCCGACTCAGAGACAAGGGGAATGTCTGCATGGAGTTTGCACATCGTCCCCAGAATCATACCTGGGACCCTGGCACTGTGAGGCAGCAATGCTAACCACTATGCAGCCCTTTTGTACCAGCCATGTTGAGATCGTCAAACTGCCAGGAATGATCCCGGAAGCCGACTTCTCCCAACAATCTCCTCTGGAAGTAGGCACAAGAATCAGTTGGGGAGGCTCATGAAATCTGCTGCTTTCCGACCTTTACCAGGGTGTAAACAACAGAAAGCAGTTGATGTGGGAACACTGAAGCACTTATTATTTAATGAGCTGCAAAATCGATAAACAAGCAAGACGAGGTCATAATGAAAAGTGGATTTTGATTAAATAGAAGAAACCCATCACATTAAATTAAACATCTGACTAATACATTTTTAAATTATTAAATGTTACTCAGAAGTTTTGATAATGCTTTGCTTTTTCAACGGTGCACGAGGAACTTGCAGACCTTCTGAAACAATTTGGAAAGTCAGCAATCCTACTCTGCTAACACAATGCTACATTGTACCCATCGGAAAATCCTACTGTCTGCTTGGACTGGGCTCAGCTGTTCTCCAGAGCACTTGTGTGCTTGGCCAATAATGGATGCACACGTGTAAACTCTGTTGCCAAATTGATGTTGTATAATGAAAGACAAGGGTTAAAGGTCAATTGAGCAGCCACTTGCCAAATGCTGAGACACTGGGAGCCCACTCCCTGCTTTTGAGGCACCTTCAGAGCATTTTTGAATTTGAGCTGCTTCTCACTTAAAGGGACCCTGTCCAAACCTTAAGCATCTTTACAGGCACTGTGAGGCTCTCTCAAATATAGCAGGAACTGCAGACGCTGGAGTCAGAGACAACACAGTGTAGAGCTGGAAGAACACAGCAGGACAGACAGCATTAGAGGAGCAAGAAGTCGATGTTTCGGATCAGGACCCTTCTTCAGAAACGTCAACTTTCCTGCTCCTCTGATGCTGCCTGGCCTGCTGTGTTCCTGCAGCTCCACACTGTGTTATCTCTATTTATAACAGTGATGCTCAGACAGTGTCCAAAAGGCTGCAGCGAAAACTCAACCCCTTGCCTTTGGCTAACACTTTTCGCTTCATCCTTGCAGACCCATCCCCCTATAACTCGCCTAATCTACACATCCCTGAACACTACTGACAATTTAACATGGCCAATCCACCTAACCTGCACATCTTTGGACTGTGGGAGGAAATGGGAGCACCCAGAGGAAACCCGCACAGACACGGGGAGAACATGTAAAAACCTACACAGACTGTCCCCTGAAGGTGGAATTGAACCCGGGTCCCTGGTGCTGTGAGGCAGCAAGCTACTGGTTTGCCCATAAATTGTAAGGTTATAGATCAGGTGAACAGCAAAGGTCTTTTCCCAAGTGTGGGCGAGTTCAAAACTAGTGGGTACATTTTCAAAGTGATGTGTGGGGCGACTTATTCACAGAGTGGTTTGTATGTGGAATTAACTGCCAGGGAAGCAGTAGATGCAGGTACAGTTACAACATTGAAAAGGCATTTTGATGAATATATGAATAGGAACAGGTTTAAAGGGATTATGGGTCAAACACAGACAAGTGGCACAAGTTTAGTTTGGGAAACATGGTCGACATGGATGAGTTGGGTGGAAGGGTCTGTTTCCATGCTGCATTACTCTGAGTCGAAAAAGCAAGGGCTTAGGAAGGGAACTACATTCAGTTGGTGGAGTCTAATTGAAGGTATGGGTGGAGTAAAGGAAGACACACAGCCAGAAAAAAATGGACAATTTTTTAGTTGTAGAACTGGAAGAGATGGCAGAGATTCAAAGAGCTAATCCCATCCAGTTATCTATGATCACTGCACCTCAATTGTCCACATGTAATTCTCCTAATGCTAGTTCTGTGTATTCATATCACATGTTGGTTTAAGGTGCTGATGTCTGTTTTGCTCACTCTCCCCTGCACCCCCCCCCCCCCCCCCCACCCAACCCAGGCTCTGTATGATTTTACTGGGGACAATGACCTGGAATTGACATTCAAAACTGGTGACATTATCTACCTTTTGAAAAGGGTCAACAATGATTGGCTGGAGGTAAGTGGAGATGAACTACTTAGTGCTGACTTTTGTGGGATATTGTGGAATGTTCTTACATCAATTAATGTGGGGTGATATTAAATTTGACAATTTCCAAGTGCATATCTTTAACTAAATAAATTTAGAAATAAATATTAACTTTGTAAAGACAGTTTGATATATCCTTGCAAAGTAGGTATTTGTGGGCCAGAGCTTCCACATCTTTCCCACAGTGACCCCAGTTCGAAGCTTGAAAATTGTCAAGACCCTTTTAGCGAGAAGTAGAGAATGTATAAGAACAGAGGAACAGAAGTAGGAAATTCAGCCCCTCGAGCCTGTTGCACCATTCAGTGAGATGGTAGTTGATCTGTAGCCTAACTCCTTATACCTGCCTTTGGCTCAGATCCTCAAATACCTTTGCTTAATAACACGTATCTATCTCAGATTTAAATTAACAAATGATCAGCATGCCACTTTGGGAAGAGAGTTCCAAATCTCTGTGTGTAGAAGTGCTTCCTAACATCTCTCCTGAAGGGTCTGTCCCTCATTCTCAGACTATGCCCACTTATAGAATCCCCAACCAGTGGAAATAATTTATCTTTTGTTACTAAATTCAATCAGATCACCCCAAAGCCTTTTAAATTCTAGAGAAAACAGGGAGAATTTTTATGATTTTGTCGCATAACTTAACCCTGATGTGCAGGTAGCATTCTTGCAAACCCAAGCTGTCCTTCCTCCAAAGCTAATATGTCCCTCGTAAAGTGAGGCTAGGTGGATTAGCCATGGGAAATGCAGGGTTACAGGGGTGGGTCTGGATAGGATGCTCTTCAGAGGGTCAGCTAGACACAATGGGTTGAACAGCCTCCTTCTACACAGGAGGGATTCTATAATTCTTCTACGATTTCTGCATCTGACAAAACAGCAACACTGACTTCAATATGCATGTTGTAGTCCACAGCTATGAATTGTGATATTAAAAGGTTTTATTGTTCTTTCCCATCACCTGACCATGGCTCTTAACTTGCTCTTGTTCCTTGCCATTGGCATGTGTTGGAAGGATTTACAAGGTGATACTCATTTGGCCTTGTCACAAACACATCTCTCATGGCCGTTAAGCCCTGGAGTGGAACTTGAATCCAGAGCTTCTAGCTCAGAGATAGGGCTGCTACCCCACTGCGCCACAAGACCATCTGTCAGTAGGAATAATGTCCTTGTGATCAGATTTCATAGAGTTCCTGCAGTGCGGGAGCAGGCCATTCGGCCCATCGAGTGCACACCAAACATCTGAAGACTATCCCGTTCAGACATCCATATGCTGTAACCCTGCATTTGGCATGTCTAATCAACCCAGCCTGCATATCCTGGACACTTTGGGAAATTTAGCACGGACAGTCCACCCTAACCTGCGCATCTTTGGACTGTGTGAGGAAACTGGAGCACCCAGAGGAAACCCACAGGGAGAACATGCAAAGCACGCACGCACGCACTGAAATACACATACACTCACATGTACACACATGCGTGCACGCACACACATGCACACAGTCCCTAACGCTGCAAGGTAGTAGTACTAGCCTCTGAGCCTCCGTGCTGCCCTAATTCCCTGGTTTTTGTGTAGACAGAATGGTCTTTGTGACGTGTGTGTTTCTCAGACATAGATTTTCAGGGCTGCTTGCACAACTGTGCTTTCCTCTGTGCAGGACAGTGAGAGGTTAGCTCCGACCAGAAGTTCTCGGGTTCAACTTCAGGTCAGTAAGCTCCAAGTGCACAATAGACTGGGAGCTCAACAGAAAGGGAAGACATCAAATTGCAACTCAGCAGTGTTTATGAACGATATAATCAGAGGGTTGGCAGCAAGAAACTGCATCAACCTCTACATAGATAACAAAGTGTGGGGCTGGATGAACACAGCAGGCAAAGCAGCATCTTAGGAGCACAAAAGCTGACGTTTCGGGCCTAGACCTTTCAGGTCTATACAGATAAACAGATAAATAGAAAGCGGGACATAACACCAGCGCTTCATCAGAGGCTCACTGATGATGTTACCCAGAATGGTGACGAAACGTCTGCGAGCCAACTCACATCCAAAGCTTTTGTGCTCCTAAGATGCTGCTTGGCCTGTTGTGTTCATCCAGCTCCACACTTTGTTATCTCGGATTCTCCGGCATCTGCAGTTCCCATTATCTCTGATAACATTTCAACCTCTATATGATGTTTTTCTCAGCACTATTTGTACTCAAATAGCAAAAGAAGGAGCGACTTGCATTGAGAAAACCCCACCTTTCAGAAGCATCAGATGCCCCAAGAGCTGTACAACCTACTAATCACTTTTGAAGTCATTGTTACTGTGTATTAACTGCATCAGCCAGTTTAGAAGTTGCACAAAACCAGGTCATTGTCCAACAGATAGTAGGAACTGCGGATGTTGGAGAATCTTCAGAAGGGTCTTGACCTGAAACGTCAACTTTCCTGCTCCTCTGATGCTGCTTGACCTGCTGTGTTCACACTGTGTCATCTCATAGCCCAACAGGTTTATTTGAAATCACAAGCTTTCTGAGCGCTGCCCCTTCGGCAAGAAGAGAACGAAGGGGCAGTGCTCCGAGTGATTGTGATTTCAAGTAAACCCATTGGACTATGACCTGGTGTCGTGTAACTTCTAACTTTGTCCACCCTGATCCAACACTGGCACCTCCACATCAACCAATTTACGTACAACAGGCTCCAACAAACGGCAACGTGATAATGACCAGGCAATCTGCACTTTTTTCTACTTAAGTGATTGGTAGAAAGATAAATATCGATCGGGAGAGTCACTGAGAGGAATCTCCTGTTGCTCTTCAAATGGTATCTTGAGACTTTCGTGACATTTGACATTAATTGTCGGGGACAGTACACTGTTAATGGCTTCATAGGTTGGGAGCTCTTTCCCTGGAATGTAGGAGGTTAAGGGTGACCTTATAGAGGTTTATAAAATCATGAGGGGTACAGAGAAACTGAATTGCACGTGCCTTTTCCCTAGGGTAGGGGATTTCAAGACTAGGAGGCATATTTTTAAGGTGAGAGGAGAAAGATTTTAAAAAAGAACATGAGGATTTTTCTTTACACACAGGGTGGTTCGAGTGTGGGATGAACTTCTAGAGGGAGTGGTGGATTTGGGATGCAATGTTTATAAGACTTTTAGATAAGGACTTGAATAAGAAATGTTTGGAGAGATATCAGCCTGGAGCAGGTGGGACTAGGTTATTTTAGGATTTGGTCAGCATGGACTAGTTGGACTGAAGGGTTTGTTTCCCTGCTCTAAGACTCCAGGACTCACCTGAAAGATGGTTAGAAGTGAAGATCTGGTATAAATAATTTCTATGTTCCTCTAACATTTAAAGTCAGTTGTCAGAAAGCAATATGGCAGGGATGAAACTCTCTTAAATACATGCCATCTCTCCCTTAAGGTGCAGAGTTGAACTATGAATATTAGTAAAGGATTTTCAGTGCTAATTAAAGAAAAGCAGACTTCAGAAATCAAGATAATGGGAACTGCAGATGCTGGAGAATCCAAGATAATAAAGTGTGGAGCTGGATGAACACAGCAGGCCAAGTAGCATCTCAGGAGCACAAAAGCTGGCGTTTCCGGCCTAGACCCTTCATCAGAAAAGGGGGATGGGTTGAGGGATCTGAAATAAATAGGGAGAGAGGGGGAGGCGGACTGAAGATGCATAGAGGAGAAGAACTGGCTTTGACAGTCTGGTAACTGATCTATCCTACCTGTGCTTGATTAGTTAAGCCTGGATATGGACTCAGAGAAAAGTGAAAGAATTGTGGAAGTTTCTGGAAAGAGCTAGAAGCCAGACCTGAAGCATGGAATAGACATTTTAAAGCACTTTACAGAGAATGTTTCATGCACGTAGAAACTAGTGTCATCCCTGTATTTTTTTTCCTTATTCATTCACGGGATGAGGGCGTCACTGACCAGGCAGCATTTATTGCCCACTCCTAATTGCCCAGAGGGCAATTAAGAGTCAACCACATCGTTGTGGGTCTGGAATCACATGTAGGCCAGACCAGGTAAGGATGGCAGTTTCCTTCCCTAAAGGGCATCAGTGAACCAGATGGGTTTTTCCGACAATTGGCAATGGAGGCATGGTCATCATTAGGTTCTTAATTCCAGCTATTTGTTGAATTTAAATTCCACGATCTCCCATGGCAGGATTCGAACCTGGGTCTCCAGAACATTATCTCAGTCTCTGGATTAACAGTCCAGCAATGATATCCCTGATATACATTAGATATACTCAAGCCAAGCCCAATACCCCAGAGATCAAAAGGAAAAGCAAAGTGGATGTTGCAAAAGATAAGAAATTTACACCAACAACCTGCATTTATATAGCACATTTAATGTAGCAAAATGGCTCAACACATGTTATGGAGCAGAGTTTGACACTCAGCCTCATAGGCAGGTGATCAAAACCTTGGCCAAAGAGGTAGGTTATAAGGAGTGTCTTAAAGGAGGGAAGTGAAAGAGAGAGGTTTAGGGAGGGAATTCTAGAGTTGAGGCACCCAGCAGCTTAAGGCAAGGCTGCAAATGATTACGAGTACCCAACAGTAAAGAGCAGTGGAACTTGTGAATGAGATCTCCTGCTCCAACTCATCTGCCTACTAGAGGATGGAGCTCCAGTCTGACAAGTACATTCATTTCCCAGTATTACTGGTCTTCCCTCTGGGCAGTGATAGACAAGAGGCCAGAATTGGAGAAGCACAGAGGCGTACATGGCCAGAAGAGATAAGAGAGATCCAGAGGGTCAACACCATAGGGGGATTTGAAAACAAGGATAAGAATTTTTAAGTCTGAGGGTGTCAGTGGTCTTGGAGCTAATGTATTTCCGCGAACACAGGGATAATGAGTGAGCTGGACTCTGAATTCAGAAAAGGACAGCAGAGTATTGATGACTGCAAATCTTACTCTGTTGACCTTCAGTGTTAATCCCATTGAGGAACTATACAGCAGGTCCCTGACTTATAAACATCCAGTGTACGAAAGCTCATACTTCCAGACACAACACCGTATGGGGAGTAACTGTAAAGAGCCCACATATACGACTGTTTCCTGTGCTTACAAACAGCGACTCCAGATTGTCCTACATAAACAGGGTGCTGGAAGAACTCACAGTTAACATTTCGAGGAGTTAACTTTTCCAGGAGTTTCTGTTATTGTTTCTGATTTACAACATCCGCAGTTCTTTCAGTGTTTATTTTGTACTGTACTACCTTGTGTCCTGACCTGCACTTGAATCGACTTGCGACCAGACTCCACAATGGAACCCGATCACAACCTGGGGAAATTGTCTGCATCTGTAACAGAAGAGGGTCATTGCCCTGTCCTTCTTTAATAATTCCTCACTAAGTCTTTACCTTCTTCAGTTGGTTCTGGTTTTCCATTGCTCCAACATCTTGTCCTTCAATTAGCTTGGAAATCCTCACTTGTTTCAAAAGATTACAGAGGTATAGTTTGACAAGCTGGCTGTATTTGACTGTGGCCAGATGGTGCTCAGCTGTATGAAAGAATGTGGCCAACAGATGTGTTCCAGTGTAAGATCTGACTCTAACAGGCAAAGGCTTTGTATTCAGCAAAGAACAAAAATAAATGGGCTGTTTGCTCGAATATGGCAAGTCCCAGTTGTAGGAAGTTTATTGCAAAGCGAAAGTCTGCCCAACTATATGACAAGCAATCTGCCCAACTACAAAGTGATCTCCTTCCGCAGTTTTTAGATGAGGAGAGTGCCCAGCAAGCTGTTGAATACGCGCAGGAGTAGGCCAACTGGCCCATCGAGCTTGCTCTGCCATTGTCTGATCTTTTTGTGGACTCACCATAAACCTTAATTCCTTTACTGTTCAAAAACCGTTGGCTTAAAAACATTCAATGAGGTATCCTCAACTGCTTCACTGGGCAGGGAGTTCCACAGATTCACAACCCTTTGGGTGAAGAATTGCTTCCTCAACTCAGCCCTAAATCTGTTCCCCCTTAATTTGTGGCTATACCCCGAGTTATAGTTTCATCCGCCAGTGGAACCAACCTCCTGCTTCTGTCTTATCTATTCCCTTCATAATTTTTTTTGTTTCTATAACATACCCCTCATTCTTCTAAATTCCAGTGGGTATAGACTCAGTCCACTCAATCTCTCCACAGGTGTATGTCGGCTCTTTACAGTTACTCCCCATACGGTGTTGTGTCCGTAAGTATGAGCTTTCGTACACTGGATGTTTATAAATCAGGGACCTGCTGTATTGTTTCTCAATGGGATTAACACTGAAGGTCAACAGAACAAGATTTGGGGTCATCAATACTCTGCTGTCCTTTTCTGAATTCACCGAGTCCAGCTCACTTGTTATCCCTGTGTTCGCGGAAATACACTAGCTCCCAGACCACTGACACCCTCAGACTTAAAAATTCTTATCCTTGTTTTCAAATTAGCCAATCCTGGTAACTCCAGAGTAAGAAGAAGCAGAATAGAATAATATTAAGCAAATTTGATTTATTCCTTCAAGAAGTCAGCCTTATTGTCGAGTGTACCCCAAACTATTTTCCAGCTGAAATCTTCCATTTCAGCACGTGGGAATGAACACAATCCGCAGATACCAAAAAAAGAAAAACATGAATCAAATCGTATATAATTCTGAAAATATGCCTATTGACATCAGTATCGAATACATTGTGTAAATATGGCAATATGCTGTTTGTGAAAGTGCTCATCAGCCCATTGTATCATCTGTACCATCTCCCAATTCTTCGACCAGGTAGAGGTGGTTGGGTCTTGAGGTTATTTTTGTTAGAGGTTGTTCCACAGTGTCTGGGTGACAGGGTCAGGCTCAGAGGGACTGCAGAGGAGCGGTGAAGGGAAAAACAATGGTTCGGTTAGTTGATTCTGAGTGGCTGAGGCATTAATGTGGAGGCTGAGCCGGGGAGCTGCCATCCCCCACATTTTTGTTTCATTCACAAAAGCCACAACGCCCAGAGTTGTTCCTTCTCTCCACAGAGCAGAGGCCACTGTCTGTGAAGCAAGCTTAAAGGAGCCTTGTTTTGAGTTGGATTCTCCATGCCAATGCCTTAAGCAATCAGTCAACTTGCTGACACTCAGCACCCTTTTGTCATGCAGTATAAATTGTTGCTGCCTTTCAGATTTGACATTCTTGCAATGTTGTTCTGAAGAATGCAAGATGAAAAGCGTTGTCTTTTATCAGCAAAACTCAAGTTCTGTGCAATCCAAAGACAACGTATATTTTCTTTCTCCCAAGAACATTAAATCATAAGAAATAAGGACCTCTTGGCCCTTTCGACATGCTCCATCACTCAAAAGGATCGTGACCAAACCGCCTCAACTTGGTCTTTCAATATTTCATAATTCCCTAATCCTTCAGGGGAGAGGGTCATGTTGATGTAATGTCACTAGGCCAGTAATCCAGAAACACACTGCAGCCATCGGTTCAAATCCAATTGAATCCAAATTCGTTTCAGATCTTTGGAATATAAAGATAATTTTCGGTAATGCTAACCATAACAGCTGGTGTAAAATCCCATCTGGTTCACTAACACCCCTTATGGAAGGGAGTCTGTCACCCTTATCCAGCCTGGCCTCCATGTGACCCCAGCGATGTGCTTGACGCATAAACTGCCCTCTGGAATGGACTAACCATGATGGTTAGGAATGGACAGCAAATGCTGGTCCTGTCACCGATGCCCACATCCTGCGAAAGAATAAAGGAGGAAAAACAATTCTCTTAGATCCTAAGAATCTATGGATCTTTGTTCTTTGTCTGCTTTTCTTCATTCCTTTTTCTTTAGCTCCTTCTTCTTCTTTTCCTCACTTCCATTCTGAAATCCTTGTATGACGGCAGTTCTGTTTGTTTGCCTCTCTGATCATTATTGTGTTTTTCTCCCCTCTGCACTCTCAAATTAGGGCATGCTAAATAGCTGCACTGGGATTTTCCCCCAGTCTTTTGTGAGGATCATTAAAGATTTATCAGAAGGAACTGACCTGAAGAAACGACTCTCAGATGCTCACAGGTTCAGATGCGTCTACCATGATATCGAGTGCTCCAAGATCAGGTATGTGGTTCCCCAGGAAAAGTTTGGTGCAAGAAAAATGAAACAACAAGTAGAAGATATTTAATTCAATAAGATGTCTCAAAGAGCATTGACGAGCAATTCATGTAATATATAGTCATAGGCCTACGATGAGGAAGCGATGGCCTAGTGGTATTATCGCTAGACTGTTAATCCAGAGACCCAGATAAGGTTCTGTGGACCCAGGTTTGAATCCCACCACGCAGATGGTGGAATTTGAGTGCAATAAATGGTCTGGAATTAAGAATCTAATGATGACCACAAATCGATTGTCGATTGTCAGGAAAACCCATGTGGTTCACTAATGCTCTTGAGGGAAGCAAACTACCATCCTGGTCTGGCCTACATGTGAATCCAGAACCACGGCAATGTGGCTGACTCATAACTGCCCACTGGGGCAATTAGGGATGGGCAATAAATGCTGCCTCAGCCAGTGACGCCCTCGTCCTGTTAATGAATAAAAGGAAGAAAGAAGCCTAGATGTTTACTCCCAATATGATTAGCTTGTGTTGGAAGTCCTATGGTTTGATTAGGTCCTCCATCTTCAACACCCCAAAAATAGATACCCCTCCCCAATTTGCTCGCTTTGTGCCCTGAGGCACAGATATGGAATGGGGATGGATCCAATACCCCAGAAATATATTGAAGGTAGCCACAGTTGAGAGCATGAAAAGACACGCTTTCATTCTTTGGAGTTGCATTAAAGGCTATTAGCTTCTGTAGCCCTCTTCCCTCATACTCACACCCATTCCTTATGGTCCCCTTTCACTGCCAACCTGCATCAGTGCCAACCCATGCTCTCCAATGAGCCCTCATACCTTCTGTGCCAATCCATACCCATCTACCCTGTATAGAACTTGTACAGTCACAATTAACTCTAAAATAACAATGAACATCTTTGGAAAAAGGATGCTGCTCCTGTAATCCTATAAAACTGTTCACTGAACAGCTGGGAAGGTGATGGCCTATTGGCATTAGCACTGAACTGTTAATCCAGGGGCTCAGGTAATGTTCTGGGATTTGAACTGGACCACATGTGACTCCAGACCCACAGCAATATGGTTGACTCTTCACTGTCCCCTGGGCCATTCGGGGATGGGCAGTAAATACTGACTTAGTCAGCTCATTCTGTAAATAAATAAAAAGAAAACTGACCACAAAGTTTCAACAACTGCAGTGTTAACCAGTTCACACCTCTTAATGCGTGTAAATAAATATTGAGATGTTGATAAAAGTGATCACAGAGAAAATAAGTTATTGTAAAGATGTCAATTCAAAGTCAATAGTTCTCTCCAGCATTCCACACAACTTCCCATTCAGAAAATAGAGATAACACAGTGAGGAGCTGGATGAACACGGTAGGCCAGGCAGCATCAGAGGACAAGGAAAGCTGATGTTTCGGGTCTGGATCAGAGATAATGGGAACTGCAGATGCTGGAGAATCCGAGATAACAAACTGTGGGGCACAATGAACACCTTTGGAAAAAGGCAGCTGCTCCTATAATCCTGTAAAACTGTTCATTAAACAGCTGGGAAGGCAATGGCCTATTGATATTATCATTGAACTGTTAATCCAAAGTCTCAGATAATGTTCTGGGATTCCAAGGGCGCTGACCTGAAATGTCAACTTGCCTGGTCTGGCCTGCTGTGTTCCTCCAGCTTCACACTCTGTTGTCTCTGACTCCAGCATCGGCAGTTCTTACTGTCTCACACTCAGAAATTGCTTTTTTATGATGCTGGACTCTCACCCAAGCGGTTCTGACTCTGCAGGGGTCCAGGCCGTGGAGTCATGAGGCTGCAGACAGAGATCATTTGGTCCCTTAAATCCATATAAACTTTTAGTAAGTAACGCAATCAGTCCCATTTCCCCACTTTACCCCCATCACTCTGCTAGTTTACTTCTTTCCCTCAAATACCTTTGCCATTTTCTTTTGAAATCGTTCACCATCTTTATACCCTTGCAGACATCAGATTCCGAATCGTTGCCACTCACTGTGTAAAAAGTCTCCAACTCCCGTGTATTTCTACGCCAATTTCTTAAATCTGTACACCCCATGTCACGTAGCACTTCTTCACTTTGCCTAAACCTAACAAGAATACGGCCACCACTGTCAGATCTCTCCTCAATCACTTTTGCTGCAGGGAGAACAATCCCAGCTCTCCAACCTAACTTTGTTTGTGAAAATCCCTCATTCTGGTAATCAGAACCATTTCTTCACACTTGTAATGCCTGGAATGAGCTGTCAGCTCAGCATCTAAAGCAAAGGCAGATGCTTTCCAACAACCTTTTAAGTGAAAGATAAAAGCCACAATCCTGACAACCTTCTGTTTCTTACTGTGCCTGCACTGATCTCAAATAACTCCAATCATAAGTCACACGTTGTATGGACTGTTGTGGTGTAAAGCTGAGTTATAAAGACCAGGAAGTCTGTGGTAAATTAGTTGATCCTAGCAATGGTAGGAATGAGAGAAGTTAACTTGATATTTTCAAGTTATGTGCTGTCCTTCTTTTTGATAATGAAGGCAGACTAAATGACCGTACGAGTTATCCAGAATTCTGGTCTTATGTTCTGAAGGATGTGTGTTCGAATCTCACAATGGCAGATGATGAAATTTAAATTAAATAAAATTCTAGAACAAAAGCTGGCCTAATGGTGAGCACTATTGATTGTCATCAAAACCCATCAGATACAGTCATGTCCTTTAGAGACGAATATCTGTCATCATTACCCAGGCCTACGTGTGACTCCAGACCCACATTAATGGCTCTTCAGCCACTGTCCGGACAATTAGGGAGGGACAATAAGTGGTGATCTAGCCAACGAAGACTGCGTCCCATGAATAAATTCTGAGAAAACGTGCGAGAATTGAGTTGAGTATCGCTGAATGCCTGCGATGATACTTGCACATCAGGCGAAGAGAGGTCACTTGGGTTAAGAGTCCATTAGCACTTTACAGTCAGGACTTTGAAGGAGGAATCATTTTGCTTTTCAAATTGCATTGAAAGTGTACCTCAGGATAGTCAATACAAGTTTGTTGGCTGTCCTCCCGACAATACACTGAGGACCATAGTTTGGGGCGAGTGGGAATAAACCTCGCTGAACCCAGCTGACAGCTGGCAGACTAACATCTGTTGGGCAACACTGGTGTTTTACACTCCCAAGCGTTCCATGAGAATCATGGGTTGATTCATGGCAGGCAGGAGCATTGCTAAGTGTTGGCATTGTGTGAAGGGGAATTCAGAGCAGGAGTGGAACCTCTGAGTGTTTGAAGTCTTTTTCTTGGCATCTCAGACTGATAATGAAGAACTCCAGCTGTGAGCAAGTCAGAAAAGGATTGTGTATACCAATGTCTGCCCGTGTTTCTTAAAGGCCCCAGTTTTGCTCTCTGTTTTTTTGCTTTGGCCCCTAAAAGCTTCACTTCTGCGCAGAGTTGAGGTTTTGACACATTTGTGATTCCTGTTGACAGTGAATGTGAAGTCAGGAATAGACCCAGTGTTGTGTGGTTGCATGTGAAGGCCTCAGGCCTCTTGAGGAAGGCTAGTGAAACCAGGACAGTCGGAGCAAAGAATGAGGTCTGAAATTAATACAGTGTCATAGAGATATACAGCGCAGAAACAGACTCGTCAGTCCAACTCGTCCACACCGACCAGATATCCAAAATTAATGTTGTCCCATTTGCCAGCATTAGGCCCATATCCCTCTTAAACCCTTCCTATTCGTATATCTTTCCAGATGACTTTTAAATGATGTAATTGTACCAGCCTCCACCACCTCCCCTGACAGCTCATTCCATACACACACCACCCTCAGTGTGGAAAAAGTTATCCCTTCGGTCTCTTTTGAATCTTTCCCCTCTCACCTTAAACCTACGCCCTCTAGTTTTGGACATCCCCACCCTGGGGCAAAGACCTTGACTATTCATCCTATCCATGCCCTTCATGATTTTATAAACTACTATTAGGTCACCCTTCAGTCTCCAACGCTCCAGGGAAAATAGCCCCAGCCTATTCAGCCTGTCCCTAATAGCTCAAACCCTCCAAACCTGGCAACATCTTTGTAAATCTTTTCTGAACCCTTTCAAGTTTCACATCATCCTTCCTGTAGCAAGGAGACAAGAATTGCACACAGTATTCCAAAAGTGGCCTAACCAATGTCCTGTACAGCCGCAACATGACCTCCCAACTCCTAGACTCAATGCAGATGAATGCAGGCAAGCATACCTAACACCTTCATCACTGTCCTGTCTACCTGCGACTCCACTTTCAAGGAACTGTGAACCTGCAACTCCAAGGTCTCTTTGTTCAATAACACTCCACAGGACCTTATCATTAAGTGTATTAGTCCTGCCCTGATTTGCCTTTCCAAAAGGCAGCACCTCATGTTTATCTAAATTAAACTCCATCTACCACTCCTCAGCCCATTGGCCCCTTTGGTCAAGATCCCATTGTGCTCTGAGATAAGTTTCTTAGCCGTCCACTATACCTCCAATTTTGGTGTCATCTGCAAACTTACTAACCATATCTCCATATTCACATTCAAATCATTTACGCAAATGACAAAAAGCAGTGGGCCCAGCACCAATCCTTGTGGCACACCGCTGGCCACAGGCCTCCAGTCTGAAAAGCAACCCTCCACCACCACCCTCTGCTTTCTATCTTCGAGCCAGTTCTGTGATGGAGGACGGGAAAATATTGAGGCTGTAAGAGCTGCTCCTTTATAAAGCGTTGGAGTTGACTTCCTCAAATTCTAGGAGCAGTAATTACTCTTTTATAAGCTGTTACATTGTTTTGGAATTTTGGGGAAAAAAGATCAAAACGACAGCATTTTTTGTAAAAGATTTTATAAAGAGCACAAGTAGTAGATTCACAGAGAGTCATACAGCATAGAAACAGGCCCTTCGGCCCACCTTGTCTATGCTGACCAACAACCACCAAAGTATACTAATCCCATTTATCCCACTTGGCCCAAAGCATAGCCTGCATTTTAAGCGCTCATCCAGATGCGTCTTCAATGTTGCAAGGATAACCTGCATCCACCGCGCTCTCTGGCAGCATGTTCCGTATATCTACCACCCTCCGGGAGAAAAAGGTTTTACTCGGGTCGCCTCTAAACCGCTTCGCTCCTCACCTTAAACTTTATACCCTCTGGTCTGCCGTGGGCAAGAGCTTCTCAGATGCAACCCCCCCCCCCCCCCCCCACCCCCACCCCACCCCCGCCCCACCCTCAGCCTCCCCTACTCAAGTTGAAACAGCCCCAGCCTATCCAGTCTCTCCCCATAACAGGCTTCGTAAGGTGAAAACGAAATATTTAATTATGACTGTAATAGCAAAATAGTTATAATATGCTCAGCTTTTCAGCCTCTTACTATATGCTTCCCCCTCTTGCAGGGATGTAACTCTGAAGAATGGAATTCCTGTACAACCAGACTACACAGAGCTTCTGTCCTTAATGAGGTATTTACTCTACAGGTGTAAAATCAGCACTAAATATCCTCCTTTTTAATAGTAGTTTTTTAATTGGTTTGATTGCAATCTAAGAATACAGGCAGGCCATTTAGGACTGAGATGAGGAGAAATGTTTTCACCCAGAGAGCAGTTAGCCCATGGAATTGTCTGCCACAGAAAGCAGGTGAGGGAGAAACATTGAATATTTTCAAGTGGAAGTTAGATATGGGTCTTAGCTAAAGGGATCGAAAAGTATGGGGAGAAAGCGAGGGCAGGGGGCTAAGTTGGATGATCAGCCATGAGAATGGTAGAGCAGGCTGAAGGGGCCAAATGGCCTCTATTCTCTATGATTCTTTCCTTGCCTTCACTTCTTAGTTGATCTCAGTTCAATTATGATGGTGAACTTTTCCTGAGCTGAAGGCTTACCTGTGTCAACGACTTTAATTGGTTGCCAGGGCATGGGATCGGCCCAGTAACGGTGGCATCTCTCCCAGTCAGAGGCAGTCACTTTGAAGTGGTTCCTTATCCTTCTCCCTGCCAACGTCAACAAACCAAGCTGAAGGGTAGGTCACACGTGGAGAGCTCCAACTTGTTTTCCAGGCAAAGAGCTGCCAGCCTCTTGGGTGAGGTCCGCCTCATTTTAGCATTGGGCGTCAAGTTTTCCAGCCTTGACCTGTGCAGTGCATGTTGCATCTAATGAAAGGAGACATTCTTTGTCACTTCCTCAATGAGCTCACTATGTTTATTTCGATTTCCCAGCTTAGACTTTGTCAACTCTGTGGAATGGTTCTTGGGAGTCTCCAGGAATTCAGGATTAATCTCCAGGGCGCTGCGGAGAGCAATCCTGGAGAACAATCAAAGCTATATTACAAGAAATTCAATACCTATGAACATTAGTTATGAGTGGAAAAACATTGCACATGGGGGAAATGGTCCATAAGCTTCTGTTGGAGACATTTCAGGGAAATGGTTTGTGATTTTGGTGCCAGTTTTGCATGACCATTAGATGTTGCTGGTCGTCTGCTTCAACAGGACAAGTGAACATAGGGGTTCTTGTGGCCAGGTGGTATGTCCCTTCCTCTGGGCCAGGAGGCTTGGCTTCAAGACCCCCCATTAGGGAGGAGGGAGATTATACTTTTCCAGGATTATCCAGCTGCATTAGGTGCTAGAAGTCAGATAGGATCCATTCCATCAGACATGGTAAGAACTGCCCATGCTGGAGTCTGAGATAACACAGTGTCATTCTGGAGGAACACCAGCAGGCCAGGCAGCATCAGAGGAGCAGGAAAGTTGATGTTTTGGGTTGGGACCCTTCTTCAGAAATGGGCATATATCTACTCCATACCCGATTTCAGTTGATGGGACCTGGGGATAGCAGATCATCATGGAATGTACAATAGTCATTGCTGATGGCACCGATATCACAGGAGCATAGAAGCATGGAAACTCTACAGTGCAGAAGGGGACCATTCGACCCATAAGGTCTGAAACAGCTCTCCAAAAGCATTCTACCCCCAAAAGCCCTGTAATCCCACTTTTCAAATGGCTAACTCAGCTAGCCTGCGCATCCCTGGACACAATAGGTAATTTAGCGTGACCAATCCACACTAGCCTGCTCATGTTTGGACTGTGGGAGGAAACTGGAGCACCTGGAGGAAACCCGTGCAGACACGTGGAGAATGTGCAAATCCGCACAGATAGTCGCCCGTGGCTGGAAACCTGGTCTGCATTACAGAGGGAAACTGTAGCCTGTCTTGGTTTAGACTGAGTTCCCTTTTGTTATCTGTGAGTAAAAGCTTACATTTTAATTTGTTGTGTTGCTTGTCCAAATGTGACATTCCCCTGCTGGGTAATGACAAAGAGCGGTCCCCCTTGGACAGTATGGATATGATAATGCTGACAAAGGGTGTTCAGGTAGAATATGGTTTACAGACAGGTAAAGTGAGTGATGTACAGAGATAGCGTGTGAGAGGGGTGTTGTATGTGTGAGGGAGTGTCAGCTATGATGGCTAATGTGCCATGAGCAGATAGCTGTAATGATGCCATTGAGGGGTAACATGGGGTTGCCAATGCTTGTATGGGCACACAGTGAACTTTCAAAGATGTGGACATTTAACTGGTCAAGAGATTTTTCAGCTGTTATTTACCGAGTGGTGAATTGCTCTGGGAATGGTGTGTGACAGTAGGGCCAGACTTGGAAGCACGGGGGTGGGGTAGGTAGTTAATGTGGCCTTTGGTAAGACATGGAAATTACACCAGGCCTCGGAGCAGAAATCCCTCCAAAACTCTCACTCAGCCAAAGGAAATGTAAAATGCAGCCCATCATGTCCAGCCCAGGTTATAGAGCAAACTAGTGCTGCTGTGTTCATCCATATCATCCCATACCACTTCAATTACAACATTTGAACGAAAGATAGAGCCTGGGCCTCCTTGACAGATGAGGAATTATCAGCGGTGAGAGAAACAGAGCCAATGATTCAAGTTATTGATCTTCCAGCAGATCTGAAGTAAGTCAGAAATAGATTAGACAGGAGAGTGCGAAGCACCAAAGAAGAAATCTGCCTTGGAGGACAGGAGAGACCGTCATAGAATCCCAACAGTGTGGAAGCAGGCCTTTCGGCCCATCAGGTTGACACTGACCCTCCAAAGATTTTCCCACACAGACCCACTCCCATACCCTATTCCTGTCTTTCCCATGGCTAATCCACCCGATTTAAACATCCCAGACACTATGGACAATCTTATCATGGCCAATATACCCAACCTGCACATCTTTGGACAACAACTTAGGACTGTAGTGGATCAAGAAGGCAGTTCACCACCATTTTCTCCAGGGCATCTATGGGCCATAAATGCTGACCTAGTCAGGGATGCCCACATCCCACTAACAAATAAAAGCAAATGTAGGAGAGAGCCAAATTGTTTTTTCTGAAGAAGAATCTAGGCCCGAAATGTCAGCCTTCCTGCTCCTAAGATGCTGCTTGGCCTGCTGTGTTCATCAAGCTCTACACCTTGTTATGCCAGATTCTCCAGTATCTGCAGTTCCTACCATCTCTTGACCAGTTAAATGTCCACAGTGGCACAGTTAGTTAATGACAAGTGATTGAGGAGACTGAGTCTATGTTCCTCATAGTTCTGAAGAATGAGGGGTGATGGATGTAAAAAAAGATTCCGCTGAGTGTAAGACCAAGCAAAGAGGACAGGCCATTTAGGACTGAGAGCAGGGGGATCCCCTTCAATCAGAGGGTGATGTTTCTTCAGAATTTCCCCTCTTCAGCTGGTGGCTGGAGGCTCAGTCATTGGGAGTTTGAAGACAGAAATTGATCTGGAGGCAAATGACATCAATGGATATGGAGATAGCAATGGTCAGCGGCATTGAGGTAGATCCATTGAGCTGAGTGGTGGACCTAGCTCGATGGGCTGAATGGCCTTACTCACTAGCTAATGTTCCTGTGTTAAGAACCAAAGTTTCATTGCACAAAAGCAAAAGGGAGTGGTAATGTGAAGAAGCAAAAGATCTGTTGACATGAGTTGTGAATAATATCTTCTGTATATATTTTTAGCTTCACGCAATTATCTCATTTCTCCTTAGTATATACAATGATTCTGAGCCAACCACTCTCCGTGGGGAAAGATTGCCTGTTCCCAACAATGAGTGTGGGATTTCTCCTAACCTCTCTCTTAGGGAAGGGCTAACCAAAAATTCCATTTGGGACCCACGTCACGTGGGAACCAAACAGTGGAAACTTCTAACTTGGAAGCTGAGGGTTAAAGTAAAGTACTTTCTGACTCACTAGACACATGATATTCTCCAGACCCAAACACATACAACTTTTACAAAATTTGCTGGAGAAACGCAGCAGGTCTGGCAGCATCTCTGGAGAAAGATAGAGAAAACAGAGTTAACATTTTGAGTCCAGTGACCCTTCTGCGGAATGGGATGTAGCTCAGAAAGGGTTGGTGTGTATACTGAAGATGGGATAGGGGAAGCAGGGTGGAGATGGAGCCCACAGGGAGAAAGAACAACAGTTGGACAGACAAAGCCATGCGTAATGGTCAACCTGGGGTGGCGCAGTGGCTCAGTGGTTAGCCAGGTTCAATTCCACCCACGGGCAACTGTCTGCATGGAGTTTGCACATTCTCCCTGTGTCTGTGTGGGTTTCCTCCAGATGCTCCAGTTTGCTCCCACAGTCCAAAGATGTGTAGACTAGGTGGATTGGCCATGCTAAATTGCCCGTAGTGTTCAGGGATGTGTAGATTAGGTGGGTTATAGAGGGAGGGGTCTGGGTGGGATGTCTGAGGATCGGTGTGGACTTATTGGGCCAAAGGGCCTGTTTCCACACTGTAGGGATTCAATGATCTATGAATAGCTGCTAATGGGGACCATTAGTGGCTGGCAATGGGTTATATGCGATAGCAGCCTATGTGATGACAAGGTGTGATGAGGAAGGGTCACCAGACCCAAAATGTTAACTCTGACTTTTTCTTCACAGATACTGCTGGACCTGCTGAGCTTTTCCAGCAACTTCTGTTTTTGCTCCTGATTTACAGCATCCGCAGTTCTCTCAGTTTGTATCCTTTCTAACACACTCAGTCATGTTCTTCTCTGCTAGTGATTGTTAAGTGGAAATCCGTAGAGATTGTTGCATTAAAATAAAGCAAAGAACTGCGGGTGCTGGGAATCTGAAATTTCTGGAGAAACTCAGCAGGCCAGGCAGCATCTGTGGAGAGAGAAACAGAGTTAGAGGTTTTGATTCCATTGACCCCATGGTCTGAAAAAGTGTGACTGGATTCGAAATGTTAACTCTGTTTTCTCTCTCCGCACAATGCTGGCCAGACCTGCTGAGTTCCTCCAGCAATTTCTGTTTTGGTTGCAGTTGCAATAACTTACCAAGACTCCTCTGACAGCAGCTTCCAAAACCACTATCTCCACCTTCTAAAAGGACAAAGGCACTGGGCACATGGGAGCAACGCCCCCTGCCAGCTGTTCTCCAAGTCACCACCCTGACTTGGAATGACCTGGGCAACCTTTTCACACAGAGGGTGGTGTGTGTATGGAATGAGCTGCCAGAGAAAGTGTTGGAGGTAGGTATGTTTACAACAATTAAAAGGCAGCTGGATGGGCACGTAAATGTGAAGCGTTTGGAGGGATACGGGCCAAATGCTGGCAAATGGGACGAGATTAGTTCAGGATACCTGGTCAGCATGGATGAAGTGAACCAAAAGGTCTATTTCCATGCCGTAAAACTATATGACTCCATATTGCAGTTCCTTCAGTGTCACTGGGTCAAAATCCTGGAATTTCCTTCCGAAAGGGTTATACGTAGTAGCAGCCCATGTGATGACAAGGCCTGTGTGTGTGTGTGTGTGTGTGTGTGTGTGTGTGTGTGTGTGGTGGGGGGGTGGTGTTGTAGGGTAAGGAGATATAAGGTGGTGCCCCCAGGCCCTAAAATGATCAAAGCAACTCCATGGGTGTCCCTACACACTTAAGACTGTCGTGGTGCAAGAAGGCAGTTCACCACTGTTTTCTCCAGGGCATTTAGGGGATGGGCAATAAATGCTGGCTTCATTAGCGATGCCCACATCCCACTAACAAATGTAGGAGAAGGCCAAATTGTTTCCCTTCTTATGAAGGAAGGTCAGAAATTTGCTTCTACCTTAACCCCTGATGAGATAATTAGATTCCCTACAGTGTGGAAACAGACCCTTCAGCCTAACAAATCCACAACGACCCTCAGGGAATCCCACCCAGACCCATCTCCCTCAAACCTGCACACCCCTGGACACGACGGGCAGTTTCCCATGGCCAGTCTACCAAACCTGCACATCTTTGGATTGTGGGAGGAAACCACAGCGAACCTACACAGACATGGGGACAATGTGCAAACTCTACACAGAGAGTTGCCCAAGGCTGGAATCAAGCGCAGGTCCCTGGCGTTGTGAGGCAGCAGGGCTAACCACGGAGTGCCTGCTGATGTCAGGTGGAGAATTGTTGGCACAATTCAGTCTTCATCACAGAGCGTTGACACCCACATGCCACGTGAGGAATTGTTCCTTATAGCAATAGGAAAACCTTTCTTAGCTGCGACTTTGTGTGTGTATGACATCAGGGGGATGTGCGATCTTGCTTTGTAATGGCTCTACCGAATGGATCAGGTGAGATCTGCAATTAGTCGGTCAGGAACGGCCCGGCCATGAGCTCATCTCAGTCAGGACATCAGCTGGAGCTGTGTAATTATCCTCCGGACCCTTGGGAGGGGCGGTTGTCATCTGGCACATCCAGAAATCGCATCCCCGGTCAGAAATCGCAGGAAAGAGTGGCCTGGCCTCTGAGGGGCAAGTGGTGTAGATGTTCTGTAGTCAGGCTGTTCAGGAATATTATTACACACCTCTAGTTTAGGTGGGAGTTGAAGCTGAGCCTCCTAGCCTCAGAGATACAGACTCTACTACTGCACCATAAGTGCCTATGGAGTCCTAGGTAGAAGTGTCACTTTATGAAGATACCAGAAGGTGTTTAATACCAGCATCCAATCAAGGGACAGCACCTTTTTCTGAGAGGAGAAAGGATCAAGATGGAAAAAAAATTCTGCGTTTTTCTTTTCGTGTGCGATCACCTTTGAGTGAATTTTGATTGAAACAGGGAAGTGAGTTGTATACTGAAAGCAAAAAGGCTGGAAATCTTGGAGGGTTGGGCAGCATCCGCAGAGAGAAAGCAAGCAAACAGCTCGAATCTAGGTGGCTCTTCATCAAGACTGAGTTGTGTGTATAACTCAGTAGGCTACTTCTTGATGTATAATAATTATTTCTTAGCAGAATGCTATTATAACGAATATAATGAGGTGGTTTTTTTCTAGGCACAAATAAAGGCTGTGATTGAACACTTTCCTCCTGCCTGGATAAGTGATAAGCTCCAAAACTGCTCAAGGGGTTCAGCACCATCTAGAACAAAGCAACCCACTTGATCTGGCACCTTCAATATTCACCCCCTCCATTACGGGCATGCAGCGCAGCAAACAGATCACAGAGGGGAGGGATGAGTATGGATTTTAACAGGAAAGTTGAGCTTCTACCCCCTCAAGCAGAGCTGTAAAAGCACAAATCTCATCAACTCCGCCCCTCTCAGACATAGTAAGAACTGCCAATGCTGGGGTCAGGGATGACAAAAAGCTGGTGGAACACAGCTAGCCAGGCAGCATCTGAGGAGCAGGAAAGCTGATGTTTTGGGTCCGGACCCTTTCTTCAATTTCTTTCCAGCTCAGCTTTCCTGCTCCTCTGATGCTGCCTAGCCTGCTGAGTTCCTCCAGCCCCACACTGTGTTAACTCTGCCCCCCCTTGTTCCCTTTCTAAATTTCCTCAGAGCCCTGGTACAAACAGAAGAATTGCTGAGATGAAGATGGTAGAATTCATTATAATACTCAGTTAGATCTGTAGCTTCCCCTGAGCAGAATATCTCCACTTCAATACCCTGTTCTCCCTTTAAATATTCTCTCCTCCCCAACACAGAGGTCCAGTGACAACTCTGTGCACCGACTACAGATCGAGTAAAGATACTCCCCAAGGCTCCTCCTACAGCACCCCCAATCTGTGATCCCTCATTCTCAAAAACTGAGAAAGACTGCTCCCCTCCAAATCACACACTCCATCCCAGTTTGGAACTATAATCGGCATTCCCACAATACTACTGAGTTCAAGAATTTGGAACCAGGCCCCCTCGAGAGAGAGAGAGAGAGAGAGATGGAGAGAGAAAGGAGGTGCTACTAACATCAGCCTGAGGCTGCTCCTCCAATCAAAGGCTGCTTTGCTTCTGCATTTGCTGCCCATAGGTTCATGGGGTCAGCCTATCAGCAGCACATGAAGGAGAGAAGCAGCTTGTCTATGCAGACTGCAGTGACAGAGCCAATAGGGTTACAGTCAGCACGGCTCCTGTTTTGGACTTGGGTGGGGGTGAGAATGCTTCTGCGACTTGCCTCTTGCAAGGGCATTACCAGGCTATAGGCTTTGCCAGGCACAGCTTACAGATCACTACCAGCTGGGTCTGGGGGGTGGAGCGTGGTGGTGGGTAGGGGGCTGCTGGTTTTGTTGGGGGCGGGCACGGGGAAGGAGGATGCTCTAATTTGGAGGCAAGAATTGGAGGCTTCAGTGGGCAGGGTAGTGGAAAAGGAGGAAGTTTCAGTGGTTGGGAGTGGTTGAAAGAGCAGTCTGTCAGGGACAGAAGCGATAGGAGGGAGCAGTAAGGAGGGGGTGCAAAGGGAGAAAAGTGGCTGTTGGGAACGGGGATGGAGCAGGAGGAGGCTACACGTGGGGGAGAAAAGAGTTAATAAGATTACAAGATAAGAATACTGAAAATAGGACAGAGACAATGGGAACTGCAGATGCTGGAGAATCTGAGATAACAAGCTGTGGAGCTGGATGAACACAGCAGGCCAAGCAGCATCAGAGGAGCACAAAAGCTGACATTTCGGGCCTAGACCCTTCATCAGAAAAGGGGGATGGGGAGAGGGTTCTGGAATAAATAGGGAGAGTTCTGTAAACAAGGAAATACTCAATTACCTGAGAATCAGAATAGTTTGAAATCACTGAGGTGATAAGTAATTGAAAATGAATTGGAATCTTTAGTTAAAGCTGTAGAAGACCCAGAGCCACTATGTGGGGACCAGTACAGAGATGCTACAGTAACCAATGCTGTTGACTGTTAAATTTAAATCTGTGATTGGGATCTGAGATGCAGTGCATTGAAACAAACTGCCTGTCAAAGTGTTCCAGCTCTTTGTGTATTTGTGTTGGAACAAATTAGTTGTGACCACACCAGTCTGTGAAAAGTGTGTGTTTAGGCAGAAAGCTTTTTCTCGGCAGTCTGTTAGTAATTTTGAAAAATTCTTCATGGCTAATTTACCTCGTTGTCTTCTGCCGGTTTAAATACTGAGGTGTCCAGGAGATTAACACTTTTTTTGTGTGTGTTTGTGACTTCAAATTTAATGAAGGCTTGATAATTGAGAAAATTCTAATCTGAGTAAATCTGAATCCCACGTACATCAACATTAATGCAGAAAATGTCAGTACTTCATGTCTGCATCACTTAATAAATGAGTCAGTGAAGGTGAAAAAGGACACGAGATCCAAAATTGAGTTCACAAAAATTATAGTGTAACAGTCGACTAAGAAGATATTTTGATACCGACCCTGGCTGTGTGCACTCAAATAAAAGTTACAAATGCTAGAGATGTAAAATTGTCATTTCATGTTGTATGACAAAGCCATGTTTTTATAAACACAGGAAATAGGAGCATGAGTAACCCATTCAGACTTTCGAGTCTATTCTGCCATTCAATACGATCATGGCTGAATTTTTTTTTATTCATTAATGGGATGAGGGCACACTGACCAGGCAGCATTTACTGCCCTTCACTAATTGCCCAGAGGGCAGTTAAGAGTCAGCCACATTGTGTGGGTCCGGAGTCACATGTAGGTCAGACCGGGTAAGGATGGCAGTTTCCTTCCTTAAAGGACGTTAGTGAACCAGATGGGTTTTTCCTGACAATCGGCTATTGGATTCTTAATTCCAGATATTTTTATTGAATTCAAATCCCACCATCTGCCGGGGTGGGATTTGAACCCAGGTTCCCCAGAATGTTACTTGTGTCTTTGGATTAACAAGCAAGTGAACATACCAAGAGGCCATCACCTCCCCAGTGCTACTTCAGTACCCTGTTCCACATACTCCCTGTGTCTGCGTGTGTTTCCTCAGAGTGCACCGGTTTCCTCCCACAGTCCAAAGATGTGCAGGTTAGGGTGGATTGGCCATGCTAAGTTACCCATATTGTCCAGGGATGTGCAGGTTAGGTGGATTTGTCATGGGAAATGCAGGATTACAGTGATAGGGTAGGGGAATGAGCCTGGGTGGGATGTTCTTTGGAGCTTTGGTGTGGACTTTATGGGCTAAATAGCCTGCTTCCACACCATAGGAATTCTATAATTTCTTTGGAAGAGAAGCACCTGATAAAAAATGAAGAAGAGTTTGCTGAATCTGCATAAACGGTTTGACGCCATCATGACTATGATTTCCTATTCTGGGCATGAGTGAGATGTGAAGGCTTTGTGGATGTTTCAGAAGAGATTTATTAGAATGGCTCCAGGGATAAGAAATTACAGAGAAGCTGAGGTTCCCCAGTAAAAGCCAAGACACCAAATAGGATTCAATGATGGTACATACAATTGTGAAGTGTGACAAGATGAAGTACCCCTTAATATCCAGGATTTCCAAGTTAGGTGGGTTAAACATAGGAAACGCAAGGTTACGGAGTAGGGATTCTCAGAGGGTTAGTATGGGCTGAATGGCCTATTTACACACTGTAGTGATTCTATAACATACCTTATTTAAATTTCTAAATGTAGCCTCAGACTGACTCCTCTCTCCCTGGCTTTACAAAGTTTTTTTTATTGGAGAGGTTTTTAGATGGAAGTGATGAACTGTCTATTTGAATCCAATAAAGGAAACAGCTTGTGAGGCCTTCGTTTTTTTGTTTTTCTATTGTTAAACAATAGAAGCAGCCTGAGTGGGTGGTCTCAAGCTCCCGACAAAGCCAGGATTTTTAGTTTTCGCTTTCTGCAGTTGCTGGGGTCTTGCAGCTGGGTTTGGAAGCTGCACTGTATCTCTCCCTGCTACTCTGTCACTCAGAGTTTTCTCTTGACGGTTTTCCTCCTGAACTGGAGAATTGCCTGTCAGACAAATTATTTTACTGAATTTGCCTTTGCCAAAAGTGTATTTTGGGATGTTACTGTATTGGAACAGTCACTGTTTAGTAGTTCAATAATCTATTATTCTGTTAAGTTTTCCAGTCGCGTTATTATTCTAATTTCTTCTTTCTATTGTTGTATTTTAACTGTAGCGTGTAAATAAAATGTGTTTTGCTTCTAGACTAGTAGTTTGACCAATCAAAATGCAACACCTGGCATTTGCCTTTAAAATAAAAAAAAGTTAGGGTTTAGGCTATTTTGATATATTTTGAGGGGCTCTTGCCTGGTGATTAACAGAAGGGTTTAGGTTGAGCATATTGAAATTATTTCCTGTGACTGAAGGATTAATAATCAGACAGGCCAGTTAAAACTTTCGTTTAACTGGATTGTCACAGGTACCTTGAGGAAAACTTTCACACTGTGGCCAGCATTTGGAATGATATTGTGGTGGACTTATTCACATTGATAGACCTGGTATTGTGAAATAAAATTGGTTAATTACAGATCTCATTGAGTAAGTGTCCCCAGATATCAGTAGCCATAATATAATGAATTTTACGTTCAGTTTGAGGGAGAGAGGAGTCAGTCTGAGGCTACATTTAGAAATTTAAATAAGGTAAGTTATAGAATCACTACAGTGTGTAAATAGGCCATTCAGCCCATACTAACCCTCTGAGAATCCCTACTCCGTAACCTTGCATTTCCTATGTTTAACCCACCTAACTTGGAAATCCTGGATATTAAGGGGTACTTCATCTTGGCCAGCCCACCCTAAGTGGCACATCTTTAGACTGTGGGAGGAAACCAGAGCACCCAGACAAAACCCACACAGACTATGCAAACTCCACAGAGACAGTCACCAGAAGCTGGGTTCGAAGCGGGGTCCCTGGTGCTGTGAGACAGCACTGCTAACCACTGAGCCATTGTGCTGCTCCTGTGTGGCATGAAACGTCCCAAGTGTCTACAAGCAGCATCATGATAATGATGGTAATCCGTTTGTGAGTAGAAATATTGACAAGAAGCCCTCTCTTCCTCTTCAGAATCAAAACATAGAATCTCTGCAGTGCAGATAGAGGTCATTCAGCCCATCGAGTCTGCACCAACCCTCCAATGGAGCATCCTCCCTTCCACTAATCCCACATTTACCTTGGCTAATCCACCAAGCCTGCACACAACAGGACAGTTTACATTGGTATTGTGTGGCATTTCTGTTGAGTGCACCCAATAAGTAAAGACATACAATTATAAAATGACCTCAGGATGACAGTCCTGCTCCCAAAGAAAATGTAATGAATGGTGATTCGCCAGGGAAGAGAGAGTCAATCTTCAGAATTTCATAGAATCCCTACAGTACAGAAAGACGCTATTCGACCCACTAAGACTGCACAGCCCTCTAAACAATATCTCACCTAGACCTGGCGATAAAGGAATATGTAGGTCTAAAGCAATATTTATTTGTTGCTGATCTCTGCTCATCTTTGAGAATGTGAAGGTGAGTCACCTTTTTGACCCACTGTGATCCTTATAGTGTAGTACCAAAGACAATGGGCAACCTTCTGATTCTAAGACTGCAGCACAGTGGGCACTAAGACCCATCCCTTGCATTCCTTAAACTAAAAGCAGTTGTGTTTTCTTGATGTTCCAGGGCTGAGTTTGGGAACAACGCCATTGCCCTTAATTATCGAGACCTGGAGGGAGATATGGTGCGCATTCTAGATGACATGGACGTTGAATTGATGGTTTTGGAGGCCAAAGGTCGCTTGTGGATCAGAAAGCCCGATTTTGCCCCATGGGAACTACATGTGACCAGAAAGGATGATTTATCAGTGTACAACACAAATCCGTGAGGCATATTTGCTAATATGTGCTTTCCTCTCAAGGGCCTTTTGAATTAATTCATTCTTAGTGACCTGTGCTAATTTGAGGGAGAATTATTATTTGGTCACTCCCTCTTTTCAAAGGAATTTAATTAGTCTTCATCTGTACTCTTGCTCAGTCCCTTTTGGCCATCTGATGTAGGAAGATGGAAAGTTATCAGTTGAAGCGTGTCAGATCACCAATTCTCCATCATGTTTCAAAGTCAGTGTTCTGTTTCTGAATGTCTATGAATCCCTCCAGAGGAAATAGTATCATTGACCTTGATTCTTAGCTCAGAGGCATGTTCTGAGGAAGGGTTGGGGGGGAACGCCCATTGTTAGGTTAGGAGACAGAGGCAAAAAGTCTTCTTTTTTCTCATCCTTATATGGAATGTGGGTGTCGTTGGCAAGACTGGCCTTTGTTACCCAACCCTAATTACATATGAACAAGGGCACTTGCTTGGCCGTTTCAGATGGCAGTTAAGAGTCATCAATGTTGCTATTGCAGCAAGAGTCTCGTGTAGACCAGACAGGGTAAAGATGGCAGATTCCCTTCCCCTAGTGAAGGAAATGGGTTTTTATGACTGTTAACAATTAAACTGGTTTTTTCTATTATTGCGCTTCAATTTTACCGCAGTGACATTTGAACCCGGGAACAAAAACAGAAGTTGCTGGAAAAGCTCAGCAGGTCTGGCAGCATCTGTGAAAGAGTTAACGTTTCGGCTCCCTTCCTCATCCTGTACCCGAAATGTTAACTCTGACTATTTTCTTCACAGATGCTGCCAAACCTGCTGAGCTTTTCCAGCAACTTCTGTTGTTGTTCCTGATTTATAGCATCTGCAGTTCTTTCGGTTTTTATTTGATATTTGAACCCCTGTCCCCAGGACAGTAATCTAGCTCTCTAGATTACCAGTCCAATGATGTTACCGTGACACCATGCCTACATTGTCCAGTGGTGTGCTGAATTTAACTATTTGCCTCCTGTTACGCAGGATTTCTGCGACTGGCAGCCATTGAGGGGGTTGAGCCAAGCTAAGGAATTGGGTTGAACTAGCATCAACCTTGGGCCGTCTCTGGTGGCACACCCTCTGAGTTGGTTTAGGTGAAAATCGCATGGAATTAGGGTCAGAAATGGGCCACACCTCAGCCAGGACTTTTCTGTTCTCACACCAAGTTGTGCAGACAGGACAGCGGGTATCTGTCAGGTTCACTGTCAGTCTCAAGTGTCCCCCTGGTCTCTCCATCTTCAGTGCACATTCCTTCATACACTTCCTGCCACTCATGCCCTTTAAGCTGTGCACCATCCTGACTTTCAACTATATCGTCATTGCTTCATTTGTCACTGGATCAGAATCCTGAACTCTTTCCCTGAATGCACTATGAATGCACTTCATTGCTGCAGCTCATTGCCACCTTCTCAGGGGCAGTTACAGATGTAAACAAATGCTGGTCGAGACAGCACAGCCCCTGTCCCATGAAAGAAAATGTATATAAAAGAAAATCAAGTGGGCACTTTCACGGTACGTTCATATCTCGATTTTCTTTTTGAGTTTGAATCTCACATGTGACTCCAACCCATCAGTTTTTTGTTTTCAGATCCAGTCTTGCCTCATAATCCAGATCGCTCAGACATTAATGATCAGCTTCTGTCCGCTCGCCTGCATTCGGCAATCTCACCTAGGCCTCAGAAGTGAACACACCCCTCACTGAACACAACACACTTTGGCCTGTACACTACACTTTAAAATCTTTAGTGCTGTACTTTATTTCCTCTTTTGAGTGTTGTTTTCAGGGGGCTGGCCTGGTTAACACTCAGTTCACTATAACCCCTGAACTGCTTTCAGTTTCATTTAGAACACTGCACTCAGCCACAGCTCTGGGCGACTGGACAATAGATGATACTAAATTGACACCTGATCTTGCCTTGCAATGTAACTTATGCAATTTCACATATTGTACAACTAACGTGAACACTATTCGGCAGAGAAATGTGTGACCAAATATTCAGGACAAATGCAAGAATGCCAAATTTGAAAGGGTCACAACAATTTACACTACGCTGCAGTACAAATAGTTGTAACTGGAAGTTAGTCATTCTTGTATTTGCCCTGATGGAGAGCAAGACTAAAAGATTTACAACATATCTCTCATTTGAGCAAGTTTCAACATTTGTTGAATACTGCAACTATTACATTAAACATTCTGCTGCTCGTGTTGGCTTTCATTTTGTTTTATTTGTGTAGGGGTCTTTGTAAAACTTTAGCATCTTTCAAATTATATGTATCTTTTGACAATTCATATAAGTTTCCCTAGAGATTGTTTCCATCAATTTTGCTTTCTTGCATTCCAAGAAATTAATAGTTTACTTTAGGTAAAGATACCATTATTCACCAGACCATGGGACTGCTGTCTCATCAGAGAGAATCAGCTGCTGGTGGTTTAACCTGAGGATCACCAGGTTACCCTCAGGTGAGGGGAGAGATTCAGAAGGCAGAAACTTCATTGGTAACCTCAGCTGGTGTAGGATTTTAGCTGTTGTTTTTGGCAGCATTCTGTGTCGCAGACCAGCTAATGAGCCATCAAGCTCTTCAAACCAATTCAATTCAATTTTGGATGAAGGGTTTAGACCCGAAACGTCAGCTTTTGTGCTCCTGAGATGCTGCTTGGCCTGCTGTGTTCATCCAGCCTCACATTTTATTATCTTGGATTCTCCAGCATCTGCAGTTCCCATTATCTCTGAGCTCTCCAAACCCCTTGTTTTAATCTTAATACAACTGTCCATTCAGGGTAGGACCCAGTTAGAGTCAGGCCTCCCTTACCCAGCACTCCAGGCACCTAGAGATGGTAAGAACTGCCGATGCTACTAGAGTCAGAGATAACGCAGTGTGGAGCTGGAGGCACACAGCAGGCCTGGCAGCATCAGAGGAGCAGGAAAGCTGATGTTTCGGGTCAGGACCTTTCTTCAGAAATGAAGGAACCTAGTTCTTTTTCAACCAATAGGATTTGTGGCAAGCGACGATTGTGCCACACAAATGCCAGGCAATGCCCATCTCCCACAAGACAGAATATACCCATCTTCTCTTGACATTCAACAGGGCTACAGTCACTGATACTTCACTGTCAACATTCTGGAGAATACCATTGATCAGAAATTGAAATGAACTAGCCATACATAAATACTGCGGCTACAGGGACAGGTCAAATACTGTGAATCTAGCCATGAGTAACTCACCTCCTGACTCCCCAAAGCTTGTCCATCACCTACGAGGCACAAGTCAGGAGTATGATGAAATACTCCCCACTTGCCTGGAAGAGGGCAGTTCCAACAACACTCAAAAACAAAGCTTGACACCATCCAGGACAAAGCAGCACACTTGATTGGCACCACATCTACGAGCATCCATTCCCTCCACCACTGACGCTCAGTAGCAGCAGTGTGTACTACCTACAAGATGCACTGCAGAAATTCACCAAAGATCCTCAGACAGCACCTTCCAAACCCATGACCACTTCCATCTAGAAGGATAAGGGCAGCAGATACATGGGAGCACCACCCCCTGCAAGTTCCCCTCCAAGCCACTCACCATCCTGGCTTGGAAATATATCGCCGTTCCTTCACTGTTGCTGAGTCAAAAACTTGAAACTCTCATTCTGAACATCAGTCCCTATAGCCCAAGGACTGCAGTGGTCCAAGAAAGCAGCTCACCACCACGTCCTCAAGGGGGCAACCAGGGACGGGCTTCCTCTACATTGGGGAAACCAAGCAGAAGCTTGGGGACCGCTTTGCAGAACACCTCCGCTCGGTTCGCAATAACCAACTGCACCTCCCAGTCGCGAACCATTTCCACTCCCCCTCCCATTCTTTAGATGACATGTCCATCATAGGCCTCCTGCAGTGCCACAATGATGCCACCCGAAGGTTACAGGAACAGCAACTCATATTCCGCTTGGGAACCCTGCAGCCCAGTGGTATCAATGTGGACTTCACCAGCTTCAAAATCTCCCCTTCCCCCACCGCATCCCAAAACCAGCCCAGTTCGTCCCCTCCCCCCACTGCACCACACAACCAGCCCAGCTCTTCCCCTCCACTCACTGCATCCCAAAACCAGCCCAGCCTGTCTCTGCCTCCGTAACCTGTTCTTCCTCTCACCCATCCCTTCCTCCCACCCCAAGCCGCATCTTCATCTCCTACCTACTAACGTCATCCCACCTCCTTGACCTGTCCGTCTTCCCTGGATTGACCTATCCCCTCCCTACCTCCCCACCTATACTCTCCTCTCCACCTATCTTCTTTTCTCTCCACCTTCGGTCCGCCTCCCCCTCTCTCCCTATTTATTCCAGAACCCTCACCCCATCCCCCTCTGTGATGAAGGGCCTAGGCCCGAAAGGTCAGCTTTTGTGCTCCTGAGATGCTGCTTGGCCTGCTGTGTTCATCCAGCCTCACATTTTATTATCTTACGACGGGCAGTAAATGCTGGGCCCAGCCAGAGACCTACATCCTGTGAATCAAGAAGAAAATTGAGTCTAGCAGTAACTGTTTACATTGTGAGTGATAGAGTCAGAGGGGAATTTCAACAATGCAGCGATGCTGGGTTTCACTGGTCGTACCTGAGGCTCAATGCCAGAGAACACATTTTGTTCAAATTGAGAAGCCTAGTGAAGGGGTAAAGGCGTGTGGCAAAAATTAAACACTGGAATAAGTGAATTGAATCTTTGAGTAGTTTTGTCATTCGGCCTGCTGAGCTGGAGCGTTTTGCCAGACAAATCGAGCTGGACCACCATGCCTACTCTTGCCCCACAGTCCTGCAAATTTCTTTCTCTTCCGGATCTTACCCAATTCCTTTTGGGAAGAGAGATAATGGGAACTGCAGATGCTGGAGAATCCAAGATAACAAAGTGTGAAGCTGGATGAACACAGCAGGCCAAGCAGCATCTCAGGAGCACAAAAGCTGACCTTTCGGGCCTAGACCCTTCATCAGAGAGGGGGATGGAGTGAGGGTTCTGGAATAAATAGGGAGAGAGGGGGAGGCGGACCGAAGATGGAGAGAAAAGAAGATAGGTGGAGAGGAGAGTATAGGTGGAGAGGTAGGGAGGGGAGAGGTCAGTCCAGGGAAGATGGACAGGTCAAGGAGGTGGGATGAGGTTAGTAGGTAGGAAATGGAGGTGCGGCTTGGGGTGGGAGGAAGGGATGGGTGAGAGGAAGATCAGGTTAGGGAAGCGGAGACAGGCTGGGCTGGTTTTGGGATGCAGTGGGGGGAGGGGAAGAGCTGGGCTGGTTGTGTGGTGCAGTGGGGGGAGGGGACGAACTGGGCTGGTTTTGGAATGCGGCGGGGGGAAGGGGAGATTTTGAAACTGGTGAATTCCACATTGATACCATTGGGCTGCAGGGTTCACAAGCGGAATATGAGTTGCTGTTCCTGAAACCTTCGGGTGGCATCATTGTGGCACTGCAGGAGGCCCATGATGAACATGTCATCTAAAGAATGGGAGGGGGAGTGGAAATGGTTCGCGACTGGGAGGTGCAGTTGTTTATTGCAAACTGAGCGGAGGTGTTCTGCAAAGCGGTCCCCAAGCCTCTGCTTGGTTTCCCCAATGTAGAGGAAGCCACACAGGGTACAATGGATACAGTATACCACATTGGCAGATGTGCAGGTGAACCTCTGCTTAATATGGAAAGTCATCTTGGGGCCTGGGATAGGGGTGAGGGAGGAGGTGTGGGGGCAAGTGTAGCACTTCCTGTGGTTGCAGGGGAAGGTGCCGGGTGTGGTGGGGTTGGAGGGCAGTGTGGAGCGAACAAGGGAGTCCCGGAGAGAGTGGTATCTCCGGAAAGCAGACAAGGGTGGGGATGGAAAAATGTCTTGGGTGGTGGGGTCGGATTGTAGATGGCGGAATTGTCAGACGATGGTGCGTTGTATCCAGAGGTTGGTGGGGTGGTGTGTGAGAACAAGGGGGATCCTCTTTGGGCGGTTGTGGCGGGGGCGGGGTGTGAGGGATGTGTTGCAGGAAATGCGGGAGTCACGGTTAAGGGCGTTCTCGACCACTGTGGGGGAATGTTGCGGTCCTTGAAGAACTTGGACATCTGGGATGTGCGGGAGTGGAATGTCTTATCGTGGGAGCAGATGCGGGGGAGGCGGAGGAATTGGGAATAGGGGATGGAATTTTTGCAGGAGGGTGGGTGGGAGGAGGTGTATTCCAGGTAGCTGTGGGAGTCGGTGGGCTTGAAATGGACATCAGTTACAAGCTGGTTGCCTGAGATGGAGACTGAGAGGTCCAGGAAGGTGAGGGATGTGCTGGAGATGGCCCAGGTGAACTTGAGGTTGGGTTGGAAGGTGTTGGTGAAGTAGATGAACTGTTCGAGCTCCTCTGGGGAGCAAGAGGCGGTGCAGATACAGTCATCAATGTAACGGAGGAAGAGGTGGGGTTTGGGGCCTGTGTAGGTGCGGAAGAGGGACTGTTCCTTTTGGGAAGCTGTGGTTGAATCTGACGACCACACTGGGGCAAAGCATAACAACATAAGAACATGAGAAATAGGGGCAGGAGCGGGCCACCTGGCCCATTGATCCTGATCCCCCATTCAATAAGATCATGGCTGATCTTTTCATGGACTCAGCTCCACTTAGCCGCCCGCTCACCTTAACCCTTAATTCCTTCACGGTTCAAAAATCTATCTTTGTCTTCATTCAGTGAGGTAGCCTCAACTGCTTCACTGGGCAGGGAATTCCACAGATTCACAAACCTTTGGGCGAAGAAGCTCCTCCTCAACGCAGCCCTAAATCTGCTTCCCCTTATTTTGAGGCTATGCCCCTCATTCTGGTTCCACCCACCAGTGGAAACAACGTCCCTGATTTTATCTTATCTATTCTCTCAATAATTTTCTATGTTTCTATAAGATTCCCCCTCATTCCTCTTATTTCCAAGGTGTATAGTCCTAGCCTGCTCAATCTCTCATTAGCCTACCCTCTCAACTCCAGAATTAACCTAGTGACCCCCTCCAGTGCCAGTACACCCTTTCTCAAGTGAAGAGACTAAAACTGTACACAGTACTCCAGGTGTGGCCTCACCAGCACCCCATACAGCGGCAGCAATGCCTACCTGTTTTTAAAACCATCCCTCTCGTAAATGAAGGACAATATTCTCAATCATAACCATTCGCTGCACAGGGAAGGCCTTCCCTTATGTTACCTTCGGTTCTCTTTGCCAGTGGGAGCAGATTTGCCGTGATCTCATTAAGCGGAAGAGGTTCAAGGGGCCGAATGGCCCACCCTACCCTCCTAAGTGCAGCCGCAACATTAGCACGGCTTCTGATTCCTCTTTCTCATGATTAGCTCCTTGAGTGTTAACACACATTTCCTGCAAGTTTCGCCACTGCGCCCTGTGTTGCTATTCTCTACCACTCTCATTGACAGGACGCAGAGATGGGCTGAGAGGTGGCAGATGGAGTTCAACCTGGATAAATGCGAGGTGATGCATTTTGGAAGGTCAAATTTGAAAGCTGAGTACAGGATTAAGGATAGGATTCTTGGCAGTGTGGAGGAACAGAGGGATCTTGGTGTGCAGATACATAGATCCCTTAAAATGGCCACCCAAGTGGACAGGGTTGTTAAGAAAGCATATGGTGTTTTGGCTTTCATTAACAGGGGGATTGAGTTTAAGAGTCGTGAGATCTTGTTGCAGCTCTATAAAACTTTGGTTAGACCGCACTTGGAATACTGCGTCCAGTTCTGGGCGCCCTATTATAGGAAAGATGTGGATGCTTTGGAGAGGGTTCAGAGGACGTTTACCAGGATGCTGCCTGGACTGGAGGGCTTATCTTATGAAGAGAGGTTGACTGAGCTCGGACTTTTTTCATTGGAGAAAAGGAGGAGGAGAGGGGACCTAATTGAGGTATACAAGATAATGAGAGGCATAGATGGAGTTGATAGCCAGAGACTATTTCCCAGGGCAGAAATGGCTAACACGAGGGGTCATAGTTTTAAGCTGGTTGGTGGAAAGTATAGAGGGGATGTCAGAGGTGGGTTCTTTACACAGAGAGTTGTGAGAGCATGGAATGCGTTGCCAGCAGCAGTTGTGGAAGCAAGGTCATTGGGGACATTTAAGAGACTGCTGGACGTGCGTATGGTCACAGAAATTTGAGGGTGCATACATGAGGATCAATGGTCGGCACAACATCGTGGGCTGAAGAGCCTCTTCTGTGCTGTACTGTTCTATGTTCTATGTTCTCTGTTGACGACACCATTCCGTTTGGTTGTGAGCAATACCACGGAGAGTCTGCTAACATTTATTAGGAACTGTTAAGATAAAACCGAAACGAAATGTCTTTAAGGCTGTGAGAGTCCCATCATTCTCAACGACAAAAGAAACAGTTTACCTAAACGATGGTGAAAGGAGATGCATAGAAACATAGACAATAGGAGCAGGAGTAGACCATTTGGCCCCTACGAGGTTGCTGCACCATTCAATATGATCATCACTTTTGCCCCATACCCTTGATCCCTTTCGCCCTGAGAACTGTAACTAATCTGCGAGATCTATGCACATGGGCATGTTGTCAGATGATTGCATTTGTGGGCAATCCCACCACTAGGTGGAGCACTGTATGAAATCAGAGGGACCTGTCAAGCCTCTTATACAGCAGCAACCGTACATTGACATTCATATTTATCCATAAAGCTGCAAGAAATACAGTCTACTTGGGAGGAGGGATGACTGTTTCAAATTCTCTGAGGATCTTTTCTGCCTGTTGTGTAATCATAGAATCCCTAATGTGTGGAATTAGGCCATTGGGCCCATCAGGTCCACACCGACCCCCTGAAGAGCAAGCCTACACAGGCCCACCCCCTACCCTATCCCTGGTTATGATGTGGAGGTGCTGGTGTCAGACTGACGTGGACAAGGTCAGAAGTCACACAGCACCAGGTTATAGTCCAACAGGTTTATTTGAAATTAAAAGCTCTCAGAGCGCTGTTCCGTTGCCTGATGAAGGAGCAGTGCTATGAAAGCTTGTAATCTTAAACAAACCTGTTTGGGTACAATCTGGTGTTGTGTGACCTCTGACCTTTCCCATAGCCAATCCACCCTAACCTGCACATCCCTGGACACTATGGGGTAATGTAGCACGGCCAATCCACCCTAACCTACACATCCCTGGACACTATAGGCTAGTTAGCACAGCTAATCCACCCTAACCCTGCACATCCCTGGACACTATGGGGCAATTTAGCACGGCCAATCCACCCTAACCTGCACATCCCTGGACACTATGGGGCAATTTAGCACGGCCAATCCACCCTAACCTGCACATCCCTGGACACTATGCGGCAATTTAGCACGGCCAATCCACCCTAACCTGCATATCCCTGGACACTATGAGACAATCTAGCACAGCCAATCCACCCTAACCTGCACAGCCCTGGGCACTATGGGGCAATTTAGCACGGCCAATCCACCCTAACCTGCACATCCCTGGATACTATGGGACAATTTAGCACGGCCAAGCCACCCTAACCTGCACATCCCTGGATACTATGGGGCAATTTAGCATGGCCAATCCACCCTAACCCGCACATCCCTGGACACTATGGGGTAATTTAGCATGGCCAATCCACCCTAACCTGCATATCCCTGGACACTATGAGACAATCTAGCACAGCCAATCCACCCTAACCTGCACATCCCTGGACACTATGGGGTAATTTACCACGGCCAATCCACCCTAACCTGCATGTCTTCAGATTGTGGGAGGAAACTGGAGCACTTGGAAGAAACCCACACAGACACAGGGAGAATGTTCAAACTCCTTAGTAAATTTGCAGACAACACTAAGGTCGGTGGAGTTGTGGATAATGATTAAGGATGTTGTAGGTTGCAGAGAGACATAGATAAGCTGCAGAGCTGGGGTGAGAGGTGGCAAATGGAGTTTAATGCAGACAAGTGTGAGGTGATGCACTTTGGTAGGAGTAACCGGAAGGCAAAGTACAGGGCTAATGGTAAGATGCTTGGTAGTATAGATGAGCAGAGAGATCTCGGTGTAGATGTACAAAGAACCTTGAAAGTTGCCGCCCAGGTTGACAGGGCTGTTAAGAAGGCATACAGTGTTTTAGCTTTTATTAATAGAGGGATCGAGTTCCAGAACCAAGAGGTTATGGTGAAGCTGTACAAAACTCTGGTGCGGCCGCACTTGGAGTATTGTGTACAGTTCTGGTCATCGCATTATAAGAAGGATGTGGAAGTTTTGGAAAGGGTGCAGAGGAGATTTACTAGGATGTTGCCTGGTTTGGAGGGAAGGTCTTAAGAGGAAAGGCTGAGGGACTTGAGGTTGTTTTCATCAGAGAGAAGAAGGTTGAGAGGTGGCTTAATTGAGACATATAAAATAATCGGAGGGTGGATAGGGAGAGCCTTTTTCCTAAGCTGGTGACGGCGAGCATGAGGGGGCATAGCTTTAAATTGAGGGGTGAAAGATATAGGACAGATGTCAGAAGTGGTTTCTTTACTCAGAGAGTAGTAAGGGAATGGAACACTTTGCCTGCAACGGTAGTAGATTCGCCAACTTTAGGTACATTTAAGTTGTCATTGGATAAGCATATGGACGTACATGGAATAGTGTAGGTTAGATGGGCTTCAGGTCGGTATGACAGGTCGGCACAACATCGAGGGCCGAAGGGCCTGTACTGTGCTGTAATGTTCTATGTTCTATGTCCATGCAGACAGTCAGCCAAGGCTGGAATCAAACCTGGGTCCCTGGCGCTGAGGCAGCAGTGCTAACCACAGAGACATCCTGCCACCAGTTGAATAACATGCTTCCTAATAGACCACTTTTGACAGGACTGTTATTTGTCCGACTGTGATCTCCATGAAGGGGCTTGTCTATTTGTCCCTGTGCCCAATCTCAGCACTGCCGTTAGCATTTGCTGACAGAATGCAAATCAGCTTTTCAGAGATAATGGCCTTCAGATAAAGCAAAAATAACTTGTGGCTTGCAGTAATTCAAAACTCTTTGAAGTCCACGGAATTTGCCAATGGGGAGACGCCAGGCAGGCTAGGCCTGTCTCCCCTGGAGATTAGAAGAGTCTTAATTGAAAGATCTAAGATCCTGAGGGGACTTGATTGGGTGGATGTGCAAAGGATGTTTCCTTTTGTGGAAGTATCTAGAACTAAGTGCCATTGTTTAAAATAAGGGGTCGCTAGTTTAAAACAGACATGAGGAAACATTTTTTTTCTCTCTCAGTGGGTTTTTGGAATTCCCTTTCTCAAAAGGCAGTGGGAGCAGAGTCTTTGAATATTTTTAAGGCCGAGATAGATCAATTATTGATAACCAAGGGGATGAAAGATTATCGGGGGCAACATGCTGGAATGTAGAGTTGTGGTTAAAAATCAGATTAGCACGATGTTATTGAATGCCTGAAGCAGGCTCGAAGGGCTGAGCGGCCTAATCTTGTTCGTATCAGGAGTCACAGAGCTTTTACACCACAGATCGCATTTTACCGATGGAGCAATGCCACGGGCGCATCTGCACAGAGGCAGAGGGTTGTGGTGGCGGCCATTTTCAATGTGGCGCACTGTACCCCATGTTGTGATCGCACACCACGCTGCTAGATATTAACATTCATAACTTCAATCCCAAAGCACCATGTAGGCAACGAAATACTCCTCAAGTGTAATCTCTGTCGTACTGTGCAGGAACCCATCAACCAGTTTGCAAGATGTAAGATCTCATGAACAGCAATGAGGTGAGTGTAGAGTCGTAGGGTCATTCAGCGTGGAAACAGACACCTTCATCCAACGCATGGCCACCGACCATGTCTCCCAAACTGACCTAGTCCTACTTGACTGTGTTTGGCCCATATCCCTCTAACCCATTCCTATTCATGTCCCTGTCCAAATGCCTTTTAAATGTTGTAACTTTACCTGCATTGACCACTTCCTCTGACAGTTCGTTCCATATATTCTGCGTGAAAAAGTTGCCCCTCAGGTTGCTTTTAAATCGCTCTCCTCTCATCTTAAAATTATGCCTTCTAATTTTCAATGCCCCAACCCAAGGGAAAAGACCTTTGCCATTCACTTTATCTAAGCCCCTCATGATTTTATAAACCTCAATAAGGTCACCCCTCAACATCTCATGCTCCAGTGGAAAAAGTCCCAGCCTATCCAGCATCTCCTTTATAACTCAAGCCCTACATTCCTGGCAACATCCTGGTAAATCTGCACCGTCTCCAATTTAATAATATCCAGAACTGTACACAATACACCAGAAGAGGTCTCACCAATTCCCATGCAGTCCAGCAATGTCACATTCCAACTCCTGTACTCAATGGCCTGTACAATGAACACAAGCATGCATTCTCCCTGTCTGGTAAGTTCTGCTTTAAAGGGGTTCGTTGATGAATTAATGATAGGGCCAGGCACTGCCTTTCCTTTGATATTTACCATGCCTGCGACAATCTGAAAAGGGCCAAGCATCACATTCAGTGGATCACCCACCAATGCATTGAAAAATCACCTCGGGTTATGCTTTTGTGCCTCTAGAGTGGGTTTTAAATTATCAATATTGAGATTTCAAACATTGATACCTCCCCCTCTGATACCGACAGGTAATCAATATATATCTTCAGGGGTCCCTGGCTAATGTGAACATTGGTCAGTTTCAGTTCAGTTTTGTATTAGCCAACAGCAAAGACCCAGCTGGTGAATCAGCAGGTTCACTCAAAACGAGCACAGGATGGCTACCCAGTAGGAGACCTTACTCTGGCGCTTTGGAGGAGAAACCGTGAGGTTTGTGGTAAACGGTGCACTGACGGTGAAATGGAAAGGGAAACTCACTCTGCACTTGGCCTGAGTGCTCTCGAATGTACTTTTTGCGTACGCAAATTAAACATGCTCCTTTCATAGAGTCATACAGTCATACAGAACAGATAACAGATACTCCTCTTATATCCTTGGTGATGATGGTTGTCAGATAAATCCTCACCACCCACTGCCCATCATGTGATAAAAGTTAAGATAAAAGTTAAAAAGTTGCCATAGCCACGATCTCAAAAGGAAGAAATAATTGGTGGGTGCTTTAACTGGCATGGGAGCAGCGGGGGGGGGGGGTCACCACGCCCCAGGTGAGGGGAAGATGTTGATAAGGAGAGTCCTTGATGGTAACCTCAGCTAGTGCAGGAATTGAACCCACGCTGTTGGCATCACTCTGTTTCCAGCAAACTGACCCCCATCATTGTGTGGCTTGAGCTTTCTAATAGATTTGATGCCACCCTTTACTTCCCTGGTAGTGATCTACAGAATCCACTCAGTCTAATGTAGAAGAAAAGCCATTTGCCATTCTTACAAGAAGAGGGTCTTATTGAGGTTGTTGAAGTTGGTTGGCTCGCTGAGCTGGTTTCTTGTTCCGCAGGCATTTCATTACCATGCTCGGTAACATCCACAGTGCAGCCCCCGATGAAGCATCGATGTGTTTTCCAACCTGATTTTTAAACTCTGGGGTCTGTTGAGCTGGATTGCCTCACTTCTGGGTTTCCTTCATAGTGGAATGTATGTGAATCTACAAGATCCCCTGCAGAGACTGTGAGAAACACTACATCGGACAAACAGGAAGGAAATTAACAACAAGAGAACATGAACACCAACTGGCTACAAAAAGACACGACCAGTACTCACTCATCTCAATCCACATGGACAAGGAGAACCACCACTTCGACTGAGACAATTCCAAGATCCCGGGACAGGCTAGGCAGAGACTGGCATGGGAATTCCTGGAAGCATGGCACTCCATGAAGCATGCTATTAATAAACACATTGAACTCGACCCTGTATACATTCCACTACGGAGGAAACCCGGAAATGTGGCAATCCATTGCAATGGACCCCAGAGTTTAAAAAACAGGCAGGAAAACACACTGACGCTTCATCGGAGGCTGCACTGAGGATGTTACCAAGCACGGTAATGAAACGTCTGCGAAACAACAAACCAGCTCGGCGAGCCAACCAACCTCAACACCCACAACCCGAGCTACAGATCTACTCCAAAACCTTAAAGAGGGCCTTATCTTAAACAGATTTTTCAAGGTAATAGCTGTAACACACAGAGATGTCTATTAGATGGTAAATCAGAAAACAGCAGAAACAGACCACCGTTGGTGGGTGGGTGGGTGGACATCACAGAACAGTCGCAGTGAGCTACAAATGAATAGAACATCCCTACAGAGTGCATGAGGAAGAGCCAGATGGATGGTCACTCTCCTTTGAGTCCTGAGCTGCTCTCCCCACTAATCCCACATCACTTCATCAGAGTGGGTCAGGGTTAGAGTTGGGGTTAGGGTTAGGGTTAAGGTTAGGTTTTTTTCTTTCACTTCACAGATATGAGAGGGGAGACAGCAAATCACGAATGGGAATCTGCAGCAAGCAGAATGATGCATAGCAATGAAATAATTGGTTAAATTGAATATGCAATATCCTGCACAATGCATCTTTGCAGCAGCTTTGTAGTAAAAAAGTAAATAATTTGTGGCATTTTGTAAATCCTCAGTGAGTACCCAAGTGCTTTACACTCAAAATCCACTTTGGAATGCTTGTTGTGATGTCTGAAATGCATAAACAATTTGAGCACAACAAGGTCCCATGAAAAGCAATCTGAAAACAATCAATAGCTCTGGTTTCACAACATTGCTCCTGGATAGGTGCAGTTTACTTTTAAGCCGTCGATACTCCACAGTCAAATCCATCGGAGTAAAGGTGCTGTCGTCCCAGTCTGTCATTGGTGAGAAACATAACAGGTGGTGGTCTAACCTGAGGGTCACCATTCTTCAGGCAAGTTTGTAAAGGTGGGATTTTCATTGTAACCACATGGTAGCATGGGAACTGAACTAACACTGTTGCTGTCACGCTGCCTTTCTTGCAGTCCATCTGTTTCAGGTTTCTCCCTCTCTTATTGCTGTCGTCCCCTTTGCCCTCGAGATCAGAGCCCCGCAGCTTTTCAGTTCTGATCAAATAGCTGAGTTACTGGACATTTTCTATTCTGATGTCACATTTAAGAGTTCTTTTTGTTTTTGCAATTTCAAGTACCCGTCAATTGTCTTGAGGCCTATTTGAAAAATCTTTGCCATGTCTCTTAGTATCCACATTACAAAGGAATCTAATTTCTTCCACAGTTCTTATCCAAGATTTCTGAGGCCAAGCGGAAAGTGGATAGAATGTAGCATTCATATCTGCTTTATCTCTTGTTAAAAGCATGAATTTTCTTGTTAACACATCTTCCTCCATCACCAAATCAATTCTGGTTATCCCTAACTTTAATTCTGCTAGCCTCTGTTATCAATTGTTATCAAAGTACATTTTTTTGATGATGCATCTTGAGTGAGACATTGGACAGAGATACTCTCAGGTGGATGTAAAGCATCTCATGGTTTTATTATGGAGTAAAACAGGGTAACTAGTGCTAGAATCTTGCCCAAGATCTGTCCCTTAAATAACCACATTTTTCCTTACAAACTGTTACATACGTTGAACTTTTCATGTGGGTTATGTTTCAAAATGCATCCTCAATTTTAAATAAAACAATAAGTTTTAGATAAACACGTCAGATCAGAAACATGCCCATGTGATCTGGTTGCTATAGAGAGACTTCATACCTGAATGTAGCCAATAACAGGTTTACAGCTCTCTCTTCTTCAAGTGCACTTCTTAGTTTCAACTTTTTGTCCTTCAGGGAGCTGGTACTATAGTGGAATCATGAAAGTGTCAATCAATGGTCAACCACCAGTTTGTATTAATCTCTTCCTTCAACATAAGGTAACAGTATCAGTTAGACTGTGCGATTAATAGCAATCAAGTCCTCAGGTTATGCTGGATGTCCTTGAGCCAAATTCCAGATGGAGCTATTAAAAAAGAATTGGATTGTTTTGTGCCAGACTTGGCCCAGCTCAGCTCTGAGTCAGACATTTGTGGTTCAAATCTCAACCCAGGTCTTAAAAGCAGACATTACCACAACTTGCAGTTTTCTGTCCCTACGAGCCTTTTGAATCTAAATTGAAACTAAGTTGCAAGCCTCAGCTTTGCTAGCCAGCATTTTTTTTGGTACTTTATATCATACTTTCTTCAAATTCATACAGATAATGTTACATTCCTATTATCCAGCATTTCCATTATATCATCAGAGACTTAATAAGTGAATGACCTCCTTCTGTGCTGTAGGATTCTATAGCTCAAATATTGGCTGATGTTCCAGCCCATACAAGATTATAACAGGCATAGATAGAGTAGGTTGTGAGAATCCTTTTCCCACAGCACAGAGCGTAAGTGAGGAATAGATTGTTTGGGGGGATTTGAGGAAATATTTTTCACCCAGAAGATGGTCGGAATATTGGAACAGTTTGCCTGAGAAGTTGGCATGGGCAGATTCTCTCACAACATTTAAGCTAGAAGTTGGGAAGTCATGTTGCAGCTGTCCAGGTCATTGGTTAGGCCACTTTTGGAATGTTGCATCCCATTCTGGTCTCTCTGCTATAAGAAGGATATTGTTAAACTTGAAAGGCTGTGCAAAAGATCAAAAGGATGTTGCCAGAGTTGTAGGGTTTGATTATAGGGAGGGGCTGAATAGGCTGGGACTATTTTCCCTGGAGTGTCAGAGGCTGGGGTGTGAACTTATAGAGTTTTATAAAATCATGAGGGTCATCGTTAGGGTGAATAGACAAGGTCTTTTCCCCAGAGCAGGTGAGTCCAAAACCAGAGGGGCACAGGTTTAAGGTAAGGGGAGAAAGATTTGAATGTGATTGAAGGGGGAACTTGTTCAACCAGACTGTGAGGCATGCGTGGAATGAGCAGCCAGAGGAAGTGGTGAAGGCTGGTACAATTACAACAATTAAAAGGCATAGGTGTGTGAATAGGAAGGGTTTAGAGGGATGTGGGCCCAATACTGACAGATGGGACTAGATAGTTTAGACTATCTGGTCAGCATGGATGAGTTAGACTAAAGGGCCTGTTTCCATGCTGTATATCTCCAAAACTCTACGATTTTAAGCATCTGGGTATACACTTAAAATGCCAAGGCATAGAAATTACGGACCAACTATGGGTAAATGGGTTTAGTGTAATTTGGTCAGCATAGACATGGTGGGCTGAAGGGCCTGTTTCTATGCTGTAGGATTGTCTATGACTCTATGACAGTGTTGAAGGAAGTACACCTATTGACGGAGATACTAAACTGCAGACCCATTTGAAAGCTGCAGCAAAGAGGTATGAAATTTGCTGAGAATCTGCATCATAGTGACAGTGTGAGTGGCAGATGGGATTTGCTTTAGACCACAATAATTTGCTGAGACTCTCACATTGTTCCAACAAGAGCCTCACCATTACTTCTTCCGTCATTACAGAATGCTCAAAATTCAATCCCTCATTCGTGAGTTGAAGCATTCCTCAAATACAACTTGAGTTAGCGTGCCACCAAGCTTTGGGAATCATACAATAAGGCCATAAGATGTAGGAGCAAAATTAGGTCATTCAGTCCAATGAGTCTGCTCCATCATTCAATCATGGTTGACATGTTTCTCAACCCCATTCTGCAGCCTTCTCTACATAACTCTTTGATCTCTTTACTAATCAAGAGCCAATCTGTCTCTGTCTTCAATTAATTCAACAACTCGTCTTCCACAGGGCTCTGTGGCAATGAGTTCCACAGATTAGCCACTCTCTGGCTGAAGGAAATCCTCCTTGTCTCAGTTCCAAAGGGTCTACCCTTCGCTCTGAGGCTGTGCCCCCAATTTTTAATGAAAAAGATCTTCACCAAGTCCACTCTATCAGGCTTGTCCAAATTCCGAACATTTTAAGGCAATCCCCTCTCATCGTTTTAATCTCCGACAGGATTAGACCCAGAATCCTCGACTGCTCCTCACATGGCAAGCCCTTCATCTCCAGGATTGTCCGTCGCACAGCCCCAACTCTCCTCCTCCACCTGGACCCCTTCACTCTGGCCCCTAACCTGCACTGAATATGTTTACTGAGAGCTGTCAATGTGACATTAGTCGCCTCAATTTCTCTGACCTCCCTCACCAAATCCAACCATCTCTCTCTGAATCAACTGTACTCCATGCAGTTAGATCTAACCCTGGCTTTGTTATTAAGCCTGCCGTTAAGGGCGGTGCTGTGGCAGTCTGGCGGGCTGACCTCTACCTTGCAGAGGCTGAGCACCAGCTCTCAGATACCTTCTCCTACCTCCCCCTGGACCGTGGAGCCGTGATGCCACAAAAGGCTATTGTATCAATTACAGTTACTGAGTTCTTTTCATTTGGTGATCTTCCTCCCCTTGCTTCCAAGCTGATAGTCCCCCAGCCCCACGCAGCTCGCTTCTACCTCCTGATAAAAATCCACAAACAGGACTGTCCAGGCAGACCCATTGTTTCAGCCAGCTCATGCCCCACACAACTCATCTCTTCCTACCCTGACTCACGCGATGCCTTAAGCCAGTTTTGGAATTTCCAGTTTGCCAGCTCCAGCCACCTCCTCTTTACCATGGATGTGCAATCCCTTTACACATCCATTCCCCACCAGGAGGGTCTTAGGGCTCTCCGCTTCTTCCTGGAGCAAAGGCCTGAACCATCCCCACCCAACACCCTCCTCCGCTTGGCCGAGCTCGTCCTCACCCTCAACACCTTCTCTTTTAACCCTTCTCATTTTCTTCAGGTCAGAGGGGTGGCCATGTGTACCTGCATGGGCCGAAGTTATGTCTGTCACTTCATGGGGTATGTGGAACATTCCGGCCCCCACCTACAACTCTTTCTCCGATATATCAATGACATCATCAGTGCTGCTTCCCTCTCTCCTCCGGAATTGGAAAAGTTAATCGATTTCGCTTCCAATTTCCACTCTGCCCTCACTTTCACCTGGTCTGTCTCTGAATCCTCCCTTCTCTTCCTTGACATCTCTGTTTCAATTTCTGGGGATAGACTGGACACTAATACCCCTTATATACCCATTGACTCCCACAGGTACCTGGGCTATACATCCTCGTGCCCTGCTTCCTGTAAAGACTCCATCCCATTCTCTTAGTTCCCCTGACTCTGTTGCATGTGTTCTGATGAGGCCAACTTCGACAAAGGAGTGTCTGAAATGTCCACCTTCTTCCTCAACCAATGATTTCCCCGTTGTTGTCAGGGCCCTCAACCGGCTCCAACCCATCTCCCGCACTTCTGCCCTCAACCCCTTCTCTTCCTTCCTGCAACCGCGATAGGGCCAGCCTTATCCTCACTTGTCATCCCACCAGCATCCACATCCAGACAGTCATCAGACGCCATTTTTGTCATGCCCAGTGAGTCGTCACCACCAGACACAGATTCCCCTCTCCTCCAATGCCTGCCTTCTGCAGGGGCTTTTCCCTCTGGTGAGATGTTAATGTGATAACATCCCATTGATTTCTATACTTCTATAAATTAAAGTCTTTTATCTGCATTTGATTCCTATACAGAGACTTTAATTTATAGAAGTAAACTCTTATCTGCCTACACATTGGTATGCAGGCACTGCCCTGAAGCTTCCTGCCCAGCTAGGAATTCAGTGTAAAGCTTTTGTAACTCCTTATTTTCACACACATTGGTACGCAGACACTGTCTTAAGCTTCCTGACTGAATTAAAATTAGAATCAAGATAATAAAATGTGAGGCTGGACGAACACAGCAGGCCAAGCAGCATCTCAGGAGCACAAAAGCTGACGTCTCGGGCCTAGACCCTTCAAGGGTCTAGGCCCGAGACGTCAGCTTTTGTGCTCCTGAGATGCTGCTTGGCCTGCTGTGTTCGTCCAGCCTCACATTTTATTATCTTGGAATCTCCAGCATCTGCAGTTCCCATTATCCCTAAAATTAGAATCAAACTGTTTCAAATAGGGTTAGGTGGGGAAAATTTGTAAAGGTGTGAAACCTCTAAAACATGTAACTTCTGTTGCTGACAAAGGGGCCAGGGCACTGACTTTGTTCTGGTCAGACAACCTGGCAACTTGAAATCACAATCTGTCCTGAACAGCAACTTGAAATCGCCTCCTGCCATTAGCAGCTACTTCACTAGCAATTGATACAATATCCTGGTCTTTTATGTTGTTGATGTAATAATTGTTTGGTATCCTGTTTTTGTCTGTTGTAGTAATTGTTTTGTATCATGCCATTGTAAATTGTGAAATTATTTTAAGTATCATGTCTTTTGTAAAGTATAAAAAGCGGGGACTGTCCGCTGCTCGGGGAGAATTGCTTGCGAGACTCTGCACTCTGTGCCGGGTTGAGTGCAGTGATTCTCCACAGCTTGTACTTGCTTGGTAATAAAAGGATTTGTGTTTTTCTAAACAGGTCAATGTCTTGTTATTGCAGCAAGTCCGTGAGGGTCTCCGAAAACGAACTTGACACTGGGACACCGTGGTCCACACTTCCTTTAGTCCCAACACCCCCCCAAAACCCCACGGCATCTTCCCCTGTAACTGATGAAGGGGCAACACCTGCCCATTTACCTCCTCCGTCCCCAGTATCCAAGGGCCCAACCTGCCCATTTACCTCCTCCCTCCCCAGTATCCAAGGGCCCAAACATACGTTCCAGGTGAAGCTTCACGTGCCCTTCCCAGAATCTAGTCTATTGCATTCAGTATGGTCTCCCCTACATTGGGGAAACAAAGCATAGACTTGGTGACCACTTCGCAGAACATCAACATTCTGCTCACAAAAAAGACCCTGAGCTTCCAGTTACTTGCCACTTTAACACACCACCCTGCTCCCTGGCCAACATCTCTGTCTCAGGCTTGCTGCAGTGTTCCGGCGAAGCTCAATGCAAGCTGGAAGAAAAACACCTCATTTTCCGCTCAGGGACACTGCAGCCCTCTGGACTCAATATCGGGTTCGATAATTTTAGGGCCTGGACTCTCCGATGTCCTAGCCCCTACTCCGCACTCTAGGCCTTGTTGTCACATAGCCTGCCATTACACACTACCTATTGTCAGTCACTAACAGTCTCTATTAACAGCTACTCACTCACTAAGCCAGATTGTTATCCATACCTTTGCCTGTCCTACTTTTCTTCTGTCACTTTGGGCTCAATCCCTACGTATTGTTTACTCCTTACCAACTCCTCCTACTCTAACTCCTGCATATAAACTGACATTTTCCTCACTGCCATCAGTTCTGAGGAAGGGTCACCGGACCCAAAATCTTAACTCAGATTTTTTTCTTCGCAGATGCTGCCAGACCTACTGAGCTTTTCCAGCAACTTCTGTTTTTGTTTCATCCTTGTGAATCTTCTCTGGACTCCGTCCAACGCTAGCATATTCTTGCTTAGATATGCAGACCAGTAAGGAATGAACACAACCAGACTGTACAGTAAACCACATCCAGAAGGATCAAATTATTGACTGCTTCATTAATGAGCCAAGAGTCAGTAACTTCAAAATCACTTTGACAACTAAATTAGCTTCAAAGATAATTCCCTTATTTTTATTCTAAGGGTACAACGGGCTCAAGGGAGTCTTGTGATCCAGTGGTATTGTCTGCACCTCTGGGCCAGAAGGCCTGGTTTCAATTACCTCCTGCTAGCTCTTGGAGTATATCAAGCAGGTTGATTAAAAATATCTACAGTGGAATCAATCGAAGGGCTTAGTCTGATCCCTGCGGTGGCTCAGTTGCATATCTTCTGCTTTCAAAAAGTCTCTGTTTGGTGGGCCCCACCATTTGAAATTAACATTTAGATCTTGAGTAGATTTGTAGCTGCTCAAATCTATGTCAACCCTACACCAACTGCTAACTCGAACCAAAGACCCCTTGCCCACTCTGGACAGAACCAACGTAATGTACAATATTCCATGTAAGGACTGTGACAAACATTACATTGGACAGACAGGAAGAAAATTGGCTATAAGTGTGCATGAGTACCAACTAGCAACAAAAAGACATGACCAATGCTCACTCATCTCCATTCACACAGATAAGGAGGACCACCAGTTCAACTGTGCCAGGATCCTTGGACAGATCAAACAGAAATAAGCACGGGAATTTCTAGAAGCCTGGTTCTCCACTAAGAAGGCCATCCACAAACACATAGAGGTAGACCCTATATATACACCACTGCGAACTGGAAATGAGGTAATCAAATCGAACAGACCCCAGAGTTTAAAAACCAGGTGGGAAAATACAACGGCAATTCATCGGAGGATACACTGATGATGTTACCCAGCAGGGTAATGAAACGTCTGCAAACTAATGAGCTAGCTCAACGAGACAACCTACCACACCACATTTAGTATCAGTTTCACCAAGCCAGCCACATGGGTCCAAGAGTAATTAAAGCAGACTGATAGCTGCAAGCCAAGAATACTGCACCCCAACAGGACAGAAGCCAAGCAAGGCCCTGAAAGGAAACTGGAGGAAATACCCATCAAGAAAGGTTGCTTGGAAATGGAAGACTGATTGCCACTTTCACTCACCTTATTAACTACCATTGGAATTGGAATCAGACAGAAAGAGTTTTGTTCATGGAAAAATAAAGCTTACCGATCTGTTCACAGGCTGACAAGACTCAATGTCTGATAATAACACAGGTTCTTGATTTTTCAACACCATATTAAGGACAAGGCTAACACTATAATTCTTACAAAAACAGAGAGTGATGGAGAAACTTAGCAGGCCTGGCAGCATCTGTGGAGAGAGTAGAAGAGCTGACACTATGGGTCAGTGCCTAGCACTGTTGCATCACAACACCAGGGACCCAAATTCCAGTCCAGCCTCGGGTCACCCTCTGCATGGCCGCCCTGTGCTCTGGTTTCCCCCCACAGTCCAAAGAAATGCAGGTTAGGCAGATAGGCTGTGCCAAATTGTCCGGTGTGTGCAGGTTTGTATGGGTTAGCCACAGGGTTATGGGGGTAGGATATGGGTCTGGATGGGATGATCTTCAGAGGGTTGGTGGGCTGAATGGCCTGCTTCCACACTGTAGGGATTCTAACATTTCAGGTCCATTTCATCAGAATCCTCATGTATATTTCTTATTAAATTAATAATAAGCCTTATTTACAATCCACTGTGGAAGATGTAATAAGTGTAATGCCCAAAGTACTGGGAATAGTTCAGCCACCAAGCCATAAGAAAAGGATGTCAAACCTACAGGAAAGAAGTGCAAAATGGATTTATAAAGATGATGCTAAAACTGAACAGCCACAAGCATTGGGAAAAGCTAATGAGGCTGTGGTTATTTTCCCCAAGAAAGGAGAACTATGGCTTAATATAGATCTTTTTGATTATGAAAGGGCTTGAGTCAGGATAGTTTAAGTCCAAAAGGGAGGGATATAAATAAACTATTTGTTCTAATTCTTTCTTGTTGCACTGCTGTTATGGATCAGATCAGACCCCCTCCTAACATATTATGAATGTAATCTCGACCCTAATCTTTCTTATTTTAAAGGTAACTAAAAGGAACTGTGTTCCAGATGCAATTTAATTTTACAAACTACTTGACATTAAACAAACATAATTTATTCAAACATTGTAGTTGAAATACAATTAAAGAAAGAGGAACTTGGCAATAACTTGACACTAGTGGAAAACTTACAGAATAGTAGATACAGTAACTGTTACTAACTAATTGTTCCAATGTGGTAACATCCCATAACCAATTCTCTTTAAAACCATTTTAACTCCCCCTCCCACTCTCTGGGTGACATGTCCACCCTCGGCCTCCACCAGGGTCACAATGATACCACCCGCAAACTTGTGGAGCAACATCACATATTCTACTTTTGGAGCCTATAGCCCGATGGCCTAAACACGGAATTCACCAGTTTTAAAATCTCCCCACCCCCAGCATCATTCCATGTCCAAGCCTCCCTCTCATCCCCACCTTCTTGACCTGACGCAACTCGCTTATCTTTTCTCCCACTCATCTGCCCCACACATCCCACTGACCAATCTCCACCTGCTCTCACCTATCACCATCCCACCTACCTTCCCCATGCCTACCCCTCCTCTCTCTATTTATTTCCCATGTCCTTTCCCCCTCTCTATTTCTGAAGGAGGGTTCCAACCCCAAACGTCAACTTTCCTGCTCCTCTGTTGCTGCCCGGACTGCTGTATTCCTCCAGCTCCACACTGTGTTATCGCAGACTCCAGCATCTACAGTTCTCGCCATCTCCTTTAAAGGCAAATTCAGAAAACAGATTGTCTTACATGCAGTTCTCCAATCAAGGAGGAAAGAACATCAAAAGACAATTCAGAGAGGGAAAAGGTATAGCAGCTGGGAGAGATTCACTGCCTTCCAATCCTGCTGAGACCTCAGCAACGACTGCTGAGTAAAAATGCTGGATTTGTGAGAGCTTGACCCCACCCACTTAGGCTGCTTCTATTGTTCCAACTTTTTAAAAAGAAAACAAGTTATTCTTGGGTACATATCCCCTAATTTCTCTCTAAAAAAAAGGCAGGACAAACCACGCCTCTCGAAGCCAGAGTATTGTCACACTGCATGAACCGCTTAAGAGGACTGCGTGGCTGAGTAAGTGTGCAACTTAACAGGAATGTTGGTTGGGGGCTGCCTATTTGTTTTTTTTTGTTAATGGAGTCCCATTAATTTTATTTTATTTGTGAATGCTGCCTATTTCTTCCTTGTACAGGAAGTCCTGCAATGTTGTGCTCATTGTTATGGACCAGGTCAAACCCCCTTCAACTAAATCAAGGAGATAGCTTAGACCCAAACTTTTGTCTTATTTAAAGGCAAGTGTAAGGTGCTGTGTTCCAGACATAATTTTATTGGCCACACTGCTCAGCTTTAAGCAAAACACACTTTATTCTTACCCAACTGTTAAACTACAAGCAAAAGAAGAATTGTTTTAACTTTAACTCTGTTGGAAAACTTAACAGAATAACAGATTTTTACTGACTAAACAGCAAATGTTCCAGTCTAGTAACATCCCATAAACATGCCATTTTCAAAGGCAAATTCAGCAAAATAGATTGTCTCACATTTTGATTCTAGCAGCATAAAAGAACCCCAGCTCTTAGCCGTAATGGAGAGAGAGAGAGAGATGTAACAGCTTCCATGTCCAGCCTCAAAACCCCAACAACTGTAGAAAGCTGAACTGAAACTGTGGCTCTGTGAGAGCCTGACTCCACCCATTCATGCTGCTTCTATTGTTCCAACTTTTAAAAATCATCAATGCCTCACATGATGTTTATTGGCCCAGAACAGAATACTTCACATCTCCACCTCAACCACTCTTCAATAAAAAAAGGACAAAATGCACCTCCTAAAACCACTATACCATCACAAGATGAACATCTGTGTTGCCACGAGGGAACATTTGCCATAAGTGAAGCATTAAGTTATCTAAGTCCTTTCCTCTCATTAGAGAGAGAGAGGGAGACAGATGGCTGGTGGTGAGTTTAATGTGAGGATTACCATATCATAGAATCCTTACATAATTTCACACCAATCCTCCAAAGAGTATCCCACCCAGGCACCGCCCATCCCTGTAACCCAGTATTTCCCATAGCCAATCCACTCTAATCTGCACATCCTTGGACACTATGGCTAATTTCCCATGGCCATCCAGACACTAGCCTGGACTGTGGGAGGAAACCGGAGCACCCAGAGGAAACCCATGCAGACTCGGGGAGAATGAGCAAACTGCACACAGACAGTCACTTGAGGCTGGAATCAAACCTGGGTCCCTGGCGCTGTGAGGCAGCAGTGCTGAACCCATCGTGCTAGCCTTTACCTCAGGTGAGGAGCGATATTGAGAAAGTAAGATCGTTGAAGTAACTTTAGTTGCTGCAGGAGGTGAGCCTGTCCTGTCGGTATTACTCTGCATCCCAAACCAGCCATCCAACCACCTGACCTAACCATACCCCCCAATCCCATAAGTGTGATGTAATCATGAATAAGTCTAATTGGGAATCTCATCTTGATTCGGAGGAAGGAGAGACTGTGGAGTTTGGTATCACCAGTGTAATTGAGCTGAAGAATATAGATGCATTTAAGGAAAAGTGGACAGGAATGTGGTGCAGGGATTACACGTTGACAGGTGGGAGAAGGTTTATGTGAAGCACAGATACTAGCCCAGCTCTGTAGGGCTGAAAGACCTGATACTGTGCTGCAAACATTCTAGCATTCAGTAACACAAGCACAATATGGTAAGAATTAAAATGAAAATCAGTGTGTCTTCACTGGCAGGTCAATCTGCGCTATGTGTTAACGATAATGTTCGCTAAACAGCATTGATGGACAGTTGGGTTTTTGCAGGAATCAGATGATGGTCACCATGGTACCAGCTTTTTATGTCATCTACTGAATTCAAAAGAACCTTCTGCTATCGTGGGAATTAAACTCATTTTGGATTAAAGATATAGAACAGAGTCCCTATTGTGTTGGAGCAGGCTATTTGGCCGACAAGTCTGCACTGACCCTCTGGTCAGACACAGCCCCTGATCCTATCCCTGTAATGATGCACTTCCCAGGGCTAATCCACCTAACCTGCCCACTGTGGGGCAATTTGGCATGGCCAATCCACCTTAGCCTGTACATGTTTGGTCTGTGGGAGGAAACCAGGCAGACATGGGGAGAACATGCACTGGGATGGAATTGAACCTGGGTCCCTGGTGCTGTGAGACAACAGCGCGAACCTGAGCCATCTTGCTACCCATTTTAAAAGGGACCTGGGAAGCAACTTTTTCACACAGAAGAGTGGACCATGTGGTAGATGCAGGTATAGTTACAACATTTAAAAGACATTTGGACAGGTACATAGATAAGAAAGGCTCAGAGGGATGTGGACCGAGTGCAAGTGAAGGGGATTAGTTTAAGTCATGAAACTTGGTCAGCATGGATGAGTTGGACTGAAGGGTCTATAACCATCCTGCATGACTCTATGACTCTATCAATATGGTTGTTGCTTAACTGCCCTCAGGGAAATTAGGGATGAACAATAAATGCTGGCCTGAACCATTACCTCAGACAGCAGTAATTAGTGCACAGAATATTGTCAGATCAACGTAGACTATCCGAAAGGAAGGTGGTTTGTAATGGAGGGTTCGTCCTGTAAATGAAAAGATCATGTCTGATCCAGAGTGATGATGCCTTGACCAAACTGACTTGGAGTGAATTCGATGAAGTCTTTGTGCTACTGCTGAAGACAATGAAATGACGGGATATAAAATGTTTTCATTGTGGCTTTGAACAAGTATCTCATGAAACAGGTTTGGAGCACTATTTGGTATATACCAGTGTTGTTTATTTTACACATATCTAAACGATGACTACTCACTCTCCCAGTTCACATTTTACTCGGCTTATATGTCGGCCAATGGTTTTGGGAGGAATTTTAGTAAATGTATACATCAGGATCCATGGTATGTTCGATGCACTATATAAATGTAGTGACGTCTCAAATAACTTCAGTCAATGATTGTGCAGTTTAAGCCAGGACAGAGGAGTGATCTTTAAATTTGCCATAAATGGTTCTGACAGAGAAATTCAAAAGTATAGTCTAAATAGTCAGGATGTGCAGTAATACCTGATGTGAGGGAGGGATGTACATTCGTAGCTTAGTCATCAAAATGGGCAGTTAGTACAGTCTAAGCTTATGTTTCTCCCATCAAATCACTGTTACTGTGGAATGAATTGGATTGTTGAGTTGAATCAAAGTTCATCCAGCCTGTGTTCAGATTAATCTTTTCCCTGCCAAGTAAAGTACATTTGGATAGTCGTCTGGCATGACACTTTGTCTGAATTTCTATAATCAGGCTTTTTCAGATGTTAACTGGCAAGGCAGAGCCACTCTCGTATCAATAGACCCTCCAGAGTCCATCGCAGAGGCTCCAGCAAATGTCTCCACTGGGATGGGTTGTGTGTGTGTGATCTTTGTTCTGCTTGCTACAAAGACTGCCATACAGTCATACAGGTTATACAGTATGGAAGCAGACCCTTCAGTCCAACTTGTCCGTGCCAATCAGATATCCTAAACCGACCTGGACCCATTTGCCAGCATTTGAACCATATCCCTCTAAACCCTCCCTATTCATGAACCCATTCAGATGTCTTTTGGCTGTTGCAACATCGTAGAGTCATGCAGCATTGAAACAGACCCTTCGGTACAACCAATAAATACTGAACATAATCCCAAACTAAACTTAGTCCCACCTGCTTGTACCTAGCCCATATCCCTTCAAACATTTCCTGTTCATGTACCTATCCAAATGTCTTGTAATTATACCAGCCTCCACCACTTTCTTTTGCAGCTCATTCCATACATGCATCACCCTCTGCGTGAAAAAGGTTACGCCTCAGTTCCCTTTTTAAATCTTTTCCCTCTCACCTTAAACCCATGCCCTTTAGTTTTGGAATCCCCTACCTTGTCTAGTCACCCTATCCATGCCCCTCATGATTTCATAAACCTCTTTAAGGATGTCCCTCAGACTCTGGTGCTCCAGGGAAAATAGTTCCGGTCTATTCAGCCTCTCATTTTGTCTCCTGCAGTAGAGTATTTGATGTTCCCAGAGGAAGCAGTCTCCTGGGATCCTTTGGGGGGGGCATGAGATTGGCCCATGGCTCCCTTGGGCGCCAACTCGTTATAATCCGCTTTGATAAAGGTGCTCGTGACGACATAGAGTCACGTTACCCATGTCTTCCCCCCCGCCCCCCCAACCCCTCCCAAAGCCACTTCACCTTCTTATTTTCCAAATAGCCCCAAAACCCAAAGCCCAGAGAGGACAACTGTCTGCCAAATCAAAGCAATTGTAATCCGAGTTGAACAGTGTGGAGGGTGACATCTGGAAAACATTTGCGAGCTGGAGATGGCTAATGTTTCGAGTTTGCTTCAGTATTATCTAATGAAAATGTAACTCGCTGTCCAAAACGCTCAGAGCTTAATGATTTTTCAGGGAAAAAAGAGGTGTTTAAATCCGAACAGAATTCGCTGGCACATTAACCCCTTCCAACAAAGATAACCAAACTATATGGAGCATCATTAAACAATAAAACTGACCCGGGAGCATTGAAGCAAACACAACATCGAGCCAGACAATGGCAAATGGCGAAGTTTTGGTCAAAGAGGTAAATTTTAAAGGGACATTGTAGAGAAGGAAAGCAAGATCGAGAGGTGAAGCAAGGAAACTCTGAGGCCTTGTAACTGCAGTCACGACCATAGAACACTGCACCACAGGATTGGGCCCATTGGCCCACAATGTTGTGCTGAACATGACGCCGAATTAAACTAATTCCTTTTGCCTGCTCTTGGTCTGTATCCCACCATCCTTTGCATATTCACGTGCTTATCTAAAAGTTCCTTAAACGCCCCTATTTTATCTGCCTCTACTGTCACCCCCTGGCGGCATGTTCCAGACTCCTACCTCTTACTGTGTAAAAAAAAACTAGCTCCTCTCATCTCCTTTGAAATTTCCCCCCATCACCTTAAATGCATGCCTCCCCCCACCCCGGTATTGGAATAGTGTTAGTAATGGGCCAAGTCAAATCAGTGAGACTCCAGAGGCTGGAGGCGGTGGAGTACTGAGACCTCAGAGGGTTGTACGGTTAGAGAAGATTACAGACACAGTGAGGAGTGAGGCCATGGTGAGATTTGTACTTTGGGATGAGAATCTTAAAACCAATGGTTTGCAGACGATCTGTTAGAGAAGCAATTGGCCTTTGTATTGCAAACGGAAGGTGTTCCTAAACAGTACACTCCCACTAAAATGTGGTCGCTGTTGAAGGATAGGAAATACAACAGCCAATTTATGCATGGTCAGATCCCACAAATAGATCAGTAAGTTCTCATTCTAATCAGAAGATACAATTTGATCAGGAGAAACCCCTGTTCATCTTTGAATGGCGCCCCCTGGGGGGTGGGCAGACAAAGGCCTTGGTTGGGGTCACGGTCAAAAGATCAATCATCCAAGAGTGCTGCCCTCCCTCAGCATGCGCAGCGCTGAATTACAGGCCTGTTTAGGTGTTACATCTCTGTGGAGAGGTTGTCAGATTAATGCTGGCCCCATTTAATCTGATTATTTATCAAATTAATGCTTCAGTTTGAGCTGTCTGCCTGGATTTCTTTTCTCAATCATAGTTCATGGGTTACAGGAGATGGACAACAGGAAAACAGACCCTTCGGTCCAAAGCGTCCATGTTGACCAGATATCCAAGATAAATCTAGTCCCATTTGCCAGCATTTGGCACATATCCATCTAAACCCTTCCTATTCATGTACCCATCCAGGTGCCTTTTAAATGTAATTGTACTCACCTCCATCACTTCCTCTCATTCCGTACACACACCACCTTCTGTGTAAAAAAGTTGCCCCTTAAGTCCCTTTTAAATCTTTCACCTGTCACCTTCAACCTAAGCCCTCTGGTTTTGGACGCCCCCACCCTAGGGAAAAGACCTTGACTATTTACCGTATCTATGCCCCTCGTGGATTTATAAACCACACTAAGGTCACCCCCTCAGCCTTCTGACAATTTCAGTATTTATTTCCGATCCCATTTATTCATGAGGAGGTGGTGGGTGCGCTACCGTTGTGTCCACTGGAGCCAGAATTCTTGAAAATCCTTACAACTGCGAGGCTTAGAGACCATTTCCTAAGTCAGTGAAAAAAAAAACCATGAGACAGGAGTCACTTGTAGAAACGTTGAGTACAGGAGCAAAAGTAGGCCATTCGGCCCATCAACACTGCTCCACCACTCAATATGATCATGGCCGATTGTCCAACTCAGCCCACTGTTTCCATTTTCTACCCCAACACTTTGATCCTTTTAGCTATAAGAGCTGTACCTAACTCCTTCGCTACATTCAATATTTTTTGTCCCAACTGCTTTCTGTGACAGAGAATTCTGCAGACACACCACTCTCTGGGTGAAAATATTTCTCCTCATCTTCTCATCGTCTCCTGGTTTTGGACTCCCCAGTCATCGGGAACACCCTTCCTGCATTGACTCCGTCTACTCCAGCTGGAGTTTTAATTTCAATGTCTGGTGTACAAGGACACTCAAGTCTCATTGCATCTAGCTCTTTCCCAATCTATCACGATTCAGATAATAATCTCCCTTCCTATTTCAGCTACCCACATAAACCTCGACCAGGGAAGGACGATACGTGTCGAACAGCCAACATAATCAAAGACTCCCGCCCCTCTCCCCAGCCCGTTTATAATCCCTTCTAACCTCTTCTGTTGGGCAGAAGATACAGAAGCTTAAACACATGTACCAGCAGATTTAAGAACAGCTTCTTCTCTGTTATCAGACTTCTGAGTGCATCTCTCAGATTCTACATATATTTTATTTTAAATTTGATCTCGCTCTTTGTGCATCTTCTCTGCAGCTGTAACATTCTATGTTTTGCTCTGTTCTATCACCCTAATGCACTTTGTATGGTGTACTATACTACAAGCAAAACAAAATCTTTCACTGTACCTAGGTACATATAAGAACAATAAATCAAATCAAATTGAATCATTATCAAAATATTCATCCCTAAATAATATTTATTGTTAATATTTCTCTAAGAGCAAGTCTCAGGACTAAAGTGATCAAAGGGAATGGGGGGAGAAAGTGGGGACAGGGGACTGAGTTGGATGATCAGCCATGATCTTATTGAATGGTAGAGCAGGCTTGAAGGGCCGAATGCCTACTGCTGCTCCTAATTTCCATGTTTCCTTCCATAGGTTGGTGTCAAATTTTGTTTGGTATGATTACAGAAATCCCAAACAGCCTTGTGCCATTAAGAGTGCTGGATGACCACACCACATATGACATTCCAATGTAAGGGTGCTTGGCTCTGTCACAGTGAAGTATGCACAGTGACTCATCAAGGCAATTAGCCATCCCAAGGGCTACAGCCACATAGTGCACTGTCATGGGGGGTTATGGGGTAACCAGGCTCTGAGCTGGAATCTTGTTGTTTGGTAATCTTTTCTCGAAGAAGTTTGTGGATCCCAATTCATCATCCCTCTGAGGCAGTCTTCCGTTCTTCCTGTCATTAATAACTAAAGGGGAGGCAAAGGTGCCCACGGCTAATGGGAGTCCTGTACTATTCCTGACATTGACTCCATGTTTAAACCCTGGACCCACAGTGTTGTACTTATGACAACATCCAAACTGACCTTGTGGCCATGATTTGGTGCTTACACTATTATTCACCAGGTTTTTTTTAGAAACTTATTTGTTCACTGGATATGTCACAGGCCTGGCAGCATTTATTGCCCATCCCTAATTGCCCAGAGGGCAGTTAAGAGTCAACCACATTGCTGTGAGTCTGGAGTCACACGTAGGACAGACCAGGTAAGGGTGGCCGTTTCCTTCCCTAAAGGGCATTAGTGAGCCAGGTGGGTTTTTCCTGACAATCGACAATGGATTCACGGTCATCGTTAGGGTATTAGTTCCAAATTTGTTTTTATTGAATTCAAATTCCACCATCTGCCATGGTGGGATTTGAACCCAGCTCCCCAGGATATTACCTGGGTAACTGGATTAACAGTTTAATGATAATATCACTAGGCCAGTGTCTCCCCTTAATTCAATTCCTGATTACAGATTGGCTGCTTATTAATCTGGGGAGTGGGAGGTTGGGGGTGCAGGGAAGATGGTGACAGAGTGACAACATGACTGGCCTAGTCATTAAGAACCGCAGTTTAATGGTTCTGTGACTCCCTCCCTAATGGCATTGTGGATCTACCCACAGCAGAAGGACTGCGGCGCTTTAAGAAGGCAGCTCATCGCCATCTTCTCAAGGGGCAATTAGGGATGGCCAATAAATGCTGGGCCCAACTAGTGACTTGCACATGTTTAAAAAAACAAGTCAAACTCCCCAAGGAATATGTAACATCACCTCTTAACGACAAAGAAAAGGGTAAGATGGGCTTTCTCTCACTTAGGAAAATGAAACAAGCTTGGGTTGTTTAACATTATGAAAGATTTTGTTCAAACAGAGAGCTTTTCCTCTTGTGGAGAGGTAGTGGGGCATTATTAGTGTCAGTGGGCTAATAATCCAGAGGCCCTGACTAATGTTTTGAGGATATTTCAAATCCTGCCGTGGCAGATGGAGAAATTTAAAACCAATTAAAACGAGATAAAGAATAAAAAGCTAGTCTAATGGCAACAATGAAATCATTGTTATAAAAGCCCATCTCGTTCACTAATGTCCCTTAGAGAATGAAATCTGCTGTCCTTGCTGTGATAGTGTAAACTTCAGAACTTCAATAACTTTGTTGTGTGAAAGAATAACACTGTCTGGAATGAACTATTAAAGAACAAGGATAAAATTATACAGGAACTGAAAGCAGTTAGCCACGTCTGGGAAACGGAGTTGAAGCTACATGAATAAAACTGTTTTGACATCTGCTTGGTGACTGGCTGTTTTAATGCCACAAGGACAATGGGTTTCCCTGCAGAAGAATTGAAAGAGTTAATCACAGGAAAGCTGTGTCTTCAAACAGACAGCCAATGCCAAATGTAACAAGGAACAGAGATGCTGCTTCTGATAAGAAAGCAAGCTCCAGACTTGCAATATTTTAGATCTAAAAGATCATCAATAATGTCACCCTGTAGATCTGACAGATGAGAATTCAACTCCAGGATTTCTCAGTAGCAGAATTTCAAAGACTAATACTGCACAAGAATTGAACCCAGGACACTTCCAGAGACTAAACCTCGTGGTTAGAATTGGAACTAAATTCTACCATTAATTGGGTAATAGCCAAGCTGAGTTGTGAGGCTTAACTTGCTCACTTGCGGGGTCTTAGTTTGGTTGTTACATGCAATAAAGTGCATATTATTGCTTCAGTATTTGATTGCCTGTGAGATTTCTGAATAAATAGCCAAATTAAAGGTAGCTTGCTGTGTTATTTTATTCGTTCACAGATTGAAGACTTCACTAGTCCATCATTAATTGTTCCCCAGAGGGTAGTTAAGAGTCAACCCCAACGCTGCAGTCATATGTGGGCCAAACCAGCTAAGGATAGCATTTTCCTTCCCTAAAGGGCATGAGTGAACCTGATAGGCTCCCCCAACAATGGTCATCATTTGAATCTTAATTCCAGATTTTTTTTTTAAAAGTTCAAAGTCCACCACCTGCCAGAGCAGGATTTGAACCTGGGTCTCCAGAACATTGCCTGGGTCTCTGGATTAACAGTCTAGTGAGGCTACCACTAGGCTGTCACCTCCTACTGCATTACCTGCTCTGGCCTTCTAATGACTCCAGGCATACAGCAATGTGTTTGACTGTTCACTACCCTCTGGGCCGTTAGGGGTGTGCATTAAATACCTATCCAGGTACATCCATGAAATAATCCCACAGAGATAGTATCCTGTCATCAAGCCAGCCTTTATTTACACATGGAGAGTCCTTGGCACTGATCCAGCTCCCTCGGAGCCAAATCTCAGAGTGAGCAGAACCTCTGACACTCCAGTTTATATCTGTCACCCAGGGCTCCCTAATTGGACCAGATAAACAGCACTAATCAGGGAACTCATAATCTATGAGGTCCACCTGACTCTCCACATTACAGTCAGTACAGCCCATATCTCATGAACGAATATTGATAAACAAACTTAACAAGAAACTCACCAAGAAAATCAATGGGAACTAAGAAGAAACACCTTCCACCCAAAGCATGGTGGGAATGTGAAACTGGCTACCACAGAACTCTGAAGAATTGTCACTGGACTGGAAAAGTTAAGTCTGTTTCTCTCTTCACAGATAAGCCAGGCCTGCTGAGTTTATAGCCGCAGATGTGGCGAAGAGAAGTACTTCGGGGGTAGGTGGAGTAAAATATGTTGGAGAAAGGATCACTGTTTGAAAAAGGGATTTTCTTTTGTTGCGAAATTCAAGGTTCATTGCTTTTTTCATTCAGGAACAGTGGGCGAAAGGGCACAGTTTCTGTTGCTGCCTCAATTACAATAATCTATCTCAGTGCAGAACCAGGGACTAAGTGTAGAAAGATAATAAAATGTGAGGCTGGATGTGTGGTCTAGGCCCGAAACGTCAGCTTTTGTGCTCCTGAGATGCTGCTGGGCCTGCTGTGTTCATCCAGCCTCACATTTCGTTATCTTGGATTCTCCAGCATCTGCAGTTCCCATTATCACTAAGAGTAGAAATGTCTTTTCTTTAAGAAAGGCAATGCCCTTACTTAATGAATCACAATAAGACAACAACACACTATTTTGTGATTTTATTCAATTTTAAAAAGTTAATTGGTGATGATGGCAATGGATAGAAAATTAACATTTAATTCTCTAAGCATGATTATGCTGAAATCTTTAACAACCACCAGAAACCTCATTCAGAACGAATGTCTGTAGCAGCAGAGAATTTTTTTTTAATTTCAAAAAGTACTTTATTCATAAAGTTATCTTAATTTGCATAAATAGACACTGAAGCAGTTCAGTTCTGCGCAGCATCATATAAAGAAATAAACAAACATTGGAGTTTGACTCGGCCCAACAAACAAACCAAAGGCATTTCTTGTACGAGATTATATTTACACATATTTGAGGTACCGGGAGGGTTTAACAACTGAATGGATCCCCATTGTACTTTGACAGAAAGGCCTCTTAGAGGTGGTTTCTCCCCACTGCGCTTTGGCAGCAGCTGCTCCTAACTTTTGTGCATCCCTCAGCACATAGTTGCAAATCTTGGAATATGCCAGCCTGCAACTCTTGGCCAGGGGCAACTCCTTGGTCTGGAAGACCAACAATTTCAGGCAGACCAAAGACCGCCTTTCACTGAGCTAATGGTCCTCCAGTTGATGTTTGTTTCAGTGTGCGTCCCGATTGTAGAGCACAGGTTCCTGTGTCATGAAGCTGCAGTGAAAACTTCAGTGAGAAAGTGACATAATTTATCTGAGAACAGGTCACTACACCCAAGCACTGACAACAGTATTTCACACTTAAAGGCACACTTCCACCAAGAGTCTGATGATTATGTGCACATGTCATATCATCTAAATTATGTTTGAGCTAAGGCACATTTAGTAGCAGTCCTGCCTGTAAGGTCAGGTATTTGTGGGTTCAAGTATGACGGAGTACCATACTGTTGTAACTGCCACTTTCAGATAAATTACTAGCCAGATGCCCCACCTCCACTCTTAGGAAGGTGTAAAAAAATGCCATGTATGATTGCAAACATGAGCAGGAATGTTAATCCCAGTGTTTTGGGTTGCTCAGTGCCACAGCGCCAGGGATCGTGTTTAATTCCACCCTTGGGTCTGTGTGGACTTTGCACGTTTTTCCCGTGTCTGTGTAGATTTCATCTGGATGCTCCGGTTTCCTCTCACAGTCCAAAGATATGTAGGTTAGGTGGATTGGCCATTCCAAATGCCCGTAGTGTTCAGGGATGTGTAGATGAGGTGCGTTACAGGGGGCTGGGTCTGGGTGGGATGCTCTGAGGGTCGGTGTGGACTTGTTGGGCCGAAGGGCCTGTTTCCACACTGTAGGGATTCTATGATTTTATTCTATGGTTTATCTTTCATCGAAAAGCCATGTAGCAGATTATATTGCCACCTCTGTAACATTAAGGGTTAATAGAAGTTATACTCACAGAGCAGAGTGCATCGTTAGTAATTTCAACCGATGCTTGTGTGGGACCTGATGCAGGTTCTAGTGGGATCTTACTGAACACTATCTTTATAAATAATGAAACAATTTTAACCAGTGTGAGCCAACATCCTTATCTATCAAACGTATACAGACACAATTCTAATGTTTTTGCGATCACTAATTTGCGGGTTGTGGGATCTTGCTATGCACAAGTTGGCTGCTGAGTTTCCTATGTTGCAATAGAGACTATGTTTTGAGAGGCACATCTTTGGTTATAAGGGACCTTGAGACATCCAGTACTTGTGAAAGACACTAAGTAAATTCTTTTCTATTCAATCACAGAACATGGGTATGACAGGCTAGGCCAGCATTTATTGCTTGTCCTTAGTTGTCCCTTGAGAAGGTGCTGACCTCCCTGAACTGCTGTAGTTCATTCAGTGTGGGTGCATCCACAATGTCATTAAGAAGGGGATTCCATGATTCTGACCCAGTGACACTGAAGTAACATCAATATATTTCCAAGTCAGGATGATAAGTAGTTTGGAGGGCAATGTGCATGGTGTTCTCATGCAGAGTTGAGGAAAAACTTCTTCACCCAGAGAGTGGTGGATATATGGAATGCTCTGCCCCAGAAGGCAGTGGAGGCCAACTCTCTGGATACTTTCAAGAAAGAGATAGATAGAGCTCTTAAAGATAGTGGAATCAAGGGTTATGGGGATAAGGCAGGTACAGGATACTGATTGTGGATGATCAGCCATGATCATAATGAATGGTGGTGCTGGCTCAAAGGACCGAATGGCCTACTCCAGCACCTATTGTCTATTGTCTATTGTCTACTGTACCTGCTGATCTTAGATTGATTGATTCTTTGATTTTATTGACACGCGTACCAAAGTACAGTGAAAAGCTTTGTTTATGAGCGGTACAGGCAGATCACAGCAAGCAAAGGATGTACAGATCAAAAAGACTTAGAGACACACAGGTTACATTACAGGTTACATTATTTGAGGCTAGAGCCCATTCAACAGTCTGACAACAGCGAGAAAGAAGCTGTTCCTGAACCTGCTCGTGCGTGTTTTCGGGTTTCTGTATCTTCTGCCTGATGGAAGAGGTTGTAGGAGATCATTTCCAGAGCAGTTGCCAGACCTGGCCATTATGCACCAGGACAGTACGCTGTGAATGGTGCATCTGCAGAAGTTGGTGAGAGTCCTTATAGACCTGCCAAATTTCCTGAGCCACCCCGGAGAGGCGTTGTCGTGCCTTCTTTGTCGCATTTATGTGGGAAGTCCAGGACAGGTCATCGGTCATCGTCACTCTGAGGAACTTGATGCTCTTCACTCTCTCAACCTCAGTTCCGTTGATATAGATGGGGGTGTATTCTCCTCCATTCTTTCTGAAGTCTATGATCGGTTCTTTAGTTTTGCTGACATTGAGAGACAGATTGTTTTCATTGTACTATCTAAATGGTTTAGATTACTATCTAAATGGAGTCAAGTTAGGTAAAGGGGAAGTTCAACGAGATCTGGGTGTGCTTGTACATCAGTCAATGAAAGCAAGCATACAGGTACAGCAGGTAGTGAAGAAAGCTAATAGCATGCTGGCCTTCATAACAACAGGAATCGAGTATAGGAGCAAAGAGGCCCTTCTGCAGCTGTACAGGGCCCTGGCGAGACCGCGCCTGGAATATTGTGTGCAGTTTTGGTCTCCAAATTTGAGGAAGGACATTCTGCCTATTGAGGGAGTGCAGCGTATGTTCACGGGGTCAATTCCCGGAATGGCGGGACTATCATATGTTGAAAGATTGGAGCGACTGGGCTTGTATACACTTGACTTTAGGAGGATGAGAGGGGATCTGATTGAGACGTATAAGATTATTAAGGGATTGGACAATCTGGAGGCAGGAAGCATGTTTCCACTGATGGGGGAGTCCAGAACCAGAGGACACAGTTTAAAAATAAGGGGTAGATCATTTGGAACAGAGTTGAGGAGAAACTTCTTCACCCAGAGAGTGGTGGATATATGGAATGCTCTGCCCCAGAAGGCAGTGGAGGACAAGTCTCTGGATAGTTTCAAGAAAGAGATAGACAGAGCGCTTAAAGATAGTGGAATCAAGGGTTACGAGGATAAGGCAGGAACAGGATACTGATTGTGGATGATCAGCCATGATCATAATGAATGGTGGTGCTCGCTCAAAGGGCCGAATGGCCTACTCCTGCACCTATTGTCTATTGTCTACTGTGTACCATGTCACCAAGCCCTCTATCTCGCTTCAGTAGTTCAACTTGTTGTTGTTAGATATCCGTTCCACTGTGGCGGTGTCGTCAGTGAACTTGGACGTGGCATTCATTCAGAATTTGGCTACACAATCGTGGGTGGTACAGGGAGTAGAGTAGGGGGCTGAGGTCACATCCCTGAGGCGCTCTAGTGCTATTGTGGTGGGCATGCAGTTACCTATCCTCACTGATTGCAGCTTGTGGGTCAGAAAGCTGAGGGTCCAGTTGCAGACGGGCGGAGATCTCACTGTTTTGAGATCAGTCTGGAGGGGATGACGCTGTTGAAGGCACAGCTATAGTCAACGAGCAGGGGTCTGACATAGGTGTCTTTGTTGTCCAGATATTCCAGGGATGAGTGCAGGGCTGGGATAGGGCATCCTCAACCTGTTATGTCAGAAGGCAAATTGTATGGGATCAAGGCAGATTGGGAGACTGGAGTTGATGTGGGCCATGACCAGCGTCTCAAAACACTTCATGATTACTGAAGTCAGAATCATTGGGCATTTATCGTTAAGGCACACTGCATTCATTATTAAGGAATGATACTGGGATGATGGTGGTCTCCTTGGAGCACGTGGGGGCTTCTAGATGATAATTGGTCATGGATTTGGAAAGTGCTGTGTTAGGACCCTTGGTAAATTTCTGCTGTGCATCTTGTAGATGGTGCACACTGCTGCTACTGAGAGTCAAATGCAGGTCTATCTTTTAACCCTCACCCTTTCCAAATAATGTCATATCTTTTTGTAATCAGATGCTGTATTAACTGGGCTACAATGTTTCCTGTATGATGAGACATCTCACAGTAGCAAATTCAGAAATGCTCTCAAATTGTAACAGTAAAGGTTGAATAGCTTTTAATAGACTTTGGATCACTTAAGCAAGATTTGAATTGTGATAGATCTCATGTGTCTGCTGTGTTTTTTTTCTTGAGTGCCTCGAGAATTTCTCTTCCCCTTCCACATGTGGTGTGTTTATTGTGTAACGCAATGCCTGTAATAAAGTACAGAAGCGGAAAAAGTAGTTAACATGGTATCACTCTCAGAACAGGTACTACAATCCCCACTACGCTAACCAAGCAGAATCTTGAGAGGTATTGTGGCCCAAAGTGTAGTACTCCTACCTCTGAGCCAGGAACTCTGGGTTATAGCCCAACTCCAGGACTTAATGGTCAAGGAAAGCATGGCCAAACAAGTTGATTCTCAGCCTGTAACTCCTGATACATCACTGGCAGGTATTAGAACAGGAGTCAAGGGTTAGAAGAAAGTGGGCACAAGGAGAGTCAGATCAACCATGATCTTATTGAATGGTAGCACGGGCTCGAGATCCTAGTCGCGTTCCTATTTCTTATGGTCTTCGTTGGTCTGAAATGTGCAGTAAGTACATCACGCCAGCCTCCCTGCTAAATAACCCCATATGCAGACTCCTTGGTAGGTGGCCTCTGCACTAAATGGGGCACAGAATTAAGACGTGATCACGTTGTAGCAGGATCGCAATCCCACATGATGCAGGCAATGGAAGAGCAGCAGATTGCCTTCCCCAAAGGGCAGATCTATTTTTGACTACAATTCAGCAGTTCCATGCTATAAGCTTCTTAGTCCAGATTTTAACCCTATATACTGAATTCAAATTGTGTGCAAGCTAGGCCTCCTTCTTAAGAGAAGATATTGTGCCAGTTCTAGTTTAGAGGAGGTAATACATAGAATGAATGAGTTGCCTTATGAGGACCGACTTAGGTTGTTTCCACTGGAGATTAGATGTGTGAGGAGTGAATGGATTGAAGTTGAAAATAATCCCGAAAGGCTTTGATACAATGAACAGGGAAAGGATAACTTCTCCGGTAGGTCAGTCCAGCAGTCCCCTTTGCGGACGGAAGGGAGGATAATTTGTTTTTTAATCTGTCAGGGCAACTTTGCGACTCCCAGCCTCAGAAGATGGTGGAAACGGGCCATTGAGAGATCTTCAAGGTAGATAGAGGATGATGGACACTTCTTCACCATTCAATAAGATCATGGTTGATCTGACACTCCTTGTGCCCACTTTCCTCTAACCCTTACCTCCAGCTCCTGATACCTGCCAGTGGTGTGTCAGGAGTTACAGGCTGAGGCGGAAGGAAAGAAGCAAAGATGGGAAGATGGAGCCTGGTCAGCCTGCGTTTGGAATATTATGAGCAATTTTGGGCCACGTATCTAAGGAAGGACATGCTGTCCTTGGAAAGAGGTTTTTAAGAACGATTTCAAGATGAAGGGCTTATCATATGAAGAGCAGCTGAGGCCTCTGGGTCTGTACCCAATGGAGATTAGATGGATGAGGGGGAATCTGATTGAGACTTACAGAATACTGAGAGGCCTGGATAGAGGGGACAGGGCGATGTTCCCACCATTAAGAGAGACTAGGACTGAAGGGCACAGTCTCAGAGTGAAGAGACTACCTTTTAGAACTGAGATGAGGAGGAATTTCTTCAGACAGAGGGTGGTGACTCTCAGGAACTCATTGCCACAGATAGGCTGTGGAGGGCCATGTCATTGTGTATTTAAGGTAGAGATAGATAGCTAACAAGGTGTGGAGCTGGGTGAACACAAAAAGGCCAGGCAGCATCAGAGGAGCAGGAAAGCTGACGTTTCAGGTCTGGACACTTCTGAAGAAGTGTCCAGACCCAAAACATGAGCTTTCTTGTTCTTCTGATGTTGCCTGGTCTGCTGTGTTCACCCAGCTCCACACCTTGCTATCTCAGACTCCAGCATCAGCAGTTCTTATTATCTCAGAGATAGATAGGTTCGTGTTTAGGAAGGGGATCAATGGTTATTGGAAGAAAGCAAGAGAAAGGGGTTGAGAACATATCAGCCATGATCGAATAGAGGAGCAGACTTGATGGGCTGAATGGCCTTATTCTGCTCCTATATCTTATGGTCTTATGGAAACACAAACACATCTGCCATGATTCTATTGAATGACAAAGCAGGTTTGAGGGGCCGTATGGTCAACTCCTGCTCCTAATTTTTATTCATTTGTGTATTCATAAAACCCTCAGCTGTGACGGTGGGACTATAATCGTAGGGTTATACATGGGATAACAATGCTACTGTACTATCTTGGTTAGATTTCAGATTGTGCCATTCCTTGAAAATATGCATTATTCAGTTTTATATATAACCCATTTGAAGCCCTTGATTCAATTTCCATTTATGACTTGCTCTCAGATAGTCTAAATATAAACCACTTGATCTTTGCAGTCTGCCTCCAGATGTTTGTAGTTTTTTATATTTAAACCAGCCAAGCCCTTCAATTAGGTGGTACGCTGAAATATCTGTTGTATCCATTATTCTATTTATAAAATCGCCAACTTCCTGTTGGTTACAGGGGTATAATCATTCCCAGATATCCCGAGCTCAGCCAGGTGGAAGTTTATTTCTTTTCATTTCTTCTTGTGGACAACCCTGGCAAGTCCCTAATTGCCCTTGAGAAGTTGGTGGTGAGCCGCCTTCTTCTCGTGTCAGCATTCCACTGTATTATTAGGTTGGGAGTTCCAACAGGAGAACCAATAGAAGTGAGGGAACTGCAATATATTCCCAAGTCAGGATGGTGAGTGGCTTGGAGGGGCACTTGCAGGTGATGGTATTCCCAACTATCTACTGCCCTTGTCCTTCTAGATGGAAGTGGTTGTGAGTTTGGAAGGTGCCAACAGAGGAGCCCCATCCATCTTGTAGATGGTACACACTGCTGCCACTGTGTTTCGTGATGGAGGGAGTGAGTGTCGAAGATGGTGGTTGGGATGCCGATCAAGTGAGACCCATTTCTCCTGGGTTGGTGTTGAGCGTCTTGAGTGTTGTTGGAGATACACTGATCCTAACAATTAGGGAATGTTCCATCACAGTTCCTGATCTGTGCCCTGCATCCTGGATAGGCTTTGGGGAGTCAGGAGATGTGCTGTTCACAGCAAAATTTCTAGCCTCTGACCTGCTGTTCTACTCTTTGTTAGGATCATATGAGATGATAGAATCTTTTTTACTGACTCTGATATTCATTTATGGATCTAAGAGCCTCAATGCTCCAGATAAGTAAATGAACTATATACGTGGAATCAGAAAACGTGAAATGGAGTCAGGAGTAGGCCATTCTGCCTATTGGGCCTCATCTGCCAAGCAAACACAATCATGATTGACCATCTATCTCAGCACCATACTCCCGCTCTCCCCCCATACCCCTTGACACTTTTAGCTGCTGGAAAACTATTTCTTTCTTCAATATATTCAGTATCATCCCCTCCATGGTCTTCTGTGGCACAGAATTGCATAGGTTCAGCAGCCTCTGAGTGAAAAAGTTTCTCTTCATCTACCTTTATTGGTCAGTGCATTGACTATAGGAGTTGGGAAGTCATGTTGTGACTGTACAGGATATTGGTTAGACGACTCTTGGAATACTGTGTGCATTTCTGGTCTCCCTACTATAGGGAAGATGTTGTTAAACTTGAAAGGGTTCAAAAAGATATATAAGGATATTGCCAGGGTTGGAGAGTTTGAGCTATAGTGAGAGGCTAAATAGGCTGGGGCTATTTTCCCTGGAGCATTGGAGGCTGAACGGTGATCTTATAAAGGTTTATAAAATCATAAGGGGGATGGATAGGGCAAATAGCCGAGGCCTTTTTCTCAGGGTACGGGAGTCTAAAACCAGAGGAACTAGGTTTAAGGTGAGAGGGGTAAGCTTTAAAAGGGACCTAGGGGGCAATTTTTTCTCACAGAGGGTGGTGTGTGTGTGAAACGAGCTGCCAGAGGAAGTGTTGGAGGCTAGTACAATTACAACATTTGAAAGGCATCTGGGTGGGTACATGACTGGGAAAGGTTTGAGGGAAGTGGGCCAAATGCTGATAGATGGGGCTACAGTAATTTAAGTTATCTGGTCGGCATGGATGAGGTGGACCAAAGGGTCTGTTTCTGTGCTGTACATCTTTACGACTCTATGCTTGGTCCAAAATTGCTACATTGTCTCCTGAGACGGTGACGTCTTATAAATATATAATAATCTTTAGGTGTTACAATACTACCCAAGCATGTGAAGAGTCTGACACTGATGTGGTGAACCAGACCCTGCTGTAATATTCATCATGCAAGAAGAATGTGAGTCCTGTGGCCTAACTTAATGAACGATAATAGAAATGTAGTATCCAGCTGTACCATCAGCATTAAATCACCACCAATGCAGAGCTAGTACCATGAGTGGCTAAGCCTATTTAAAGATGAATTGCATTTCTCAAAGGGGCACATACGTATTGACTGGGAGTTATGGCCTAAGAGGATCAAGTTTAGAAAAGAATGAGTGGTGCAGTGCAGAAGAGTCCAATGTTGTAGGACATTGTGCCGGGGATCTTGTTGGAAGAGGGTGGAAAGAGGGAGAGATGTCCTAAAGGAAGACCCCCAGTTACCTTGTCACTGGGAGCAGATACCAACCTTAACCCTGTCAAAGCTTCACAGATTTAGATGTTGTGTTCAATGAACTCACACCAATGGTCAAGATCACTGAAAGCAGCTTCAGATGTCTTACCTTCCAATGGTAAGCTCAGACACGGCCCGAGGTAATGGCCTTGTGTTATAATCTCTGGGTTGTTAATCCAGAGATCCAGATAATGTTCTGGGGACACAGTTTGAATCCCACCACGGCAGATGGTGGAATTTGAATTCAATAAAATATGTGGAATTAAGAGTCCATGAATCCATTGCCAATTGTTGGAAAAACCCATCTGGTTCAGTAGTGCCCTTTAGAGAAGGAAACTGTCATCTTTACCTGGGTCTGGCCTCGGAGTGACTCCAGACCCACAGCAAAGTGGTTGACTCTTAACTGCCCTCTGGGCAGTTAGGGGTGGGCAATAAATGCTGCCTGGCCAGTGACGCTTTCATCCCATGAATAAATAAACACCACAACTACACCCACCCCTACATGCAACCTCTATCAATCAAGTCGCATGCTTGCAATTTATACTCCCGTTCATGGAATCAAAGAGTGATACAGCACAGAAACAGGCGCTTTGGTCCAACCAGTCCATGCTGAATATAATCCCTGCTCCTGGCCCATATCCCTCCAAACCTTTCCTATTCCCATATCTATCCAAAAATCTTTTATGGAAAACCAACAAGTTTTGGGCTGCCACGAAAGCTCCTTTCACTGAATTGATGTTCAACCAGGCACAGTTGATATTTTTCTTGGTGTGTCTCCTTGGAAACAGCCCCTCAAGAACAGAATTCTGTTTCAGGGAGGTACCTGAATGAACCTTGATGAAAATCACTTAACTCAATCGGAATACAGTTTTGTTCCTGTCTTCCCTGATTTATTTATCTAGCTTCTCCTGGATTACTTCCGCATTATGTGCTCCGATGATTCTGTATCATTGAACATTTCATAGTAAAGATAAATAGATCAATTTAACTGCCTCAGAGTGAGTTAACAGAGTGGAATTAATAAATGCGTATCTTTACTACCCTGTAAAACAGCCAGCTATGGCATTGATTTTAAACAACTTTTGATGTTTCAGTCATGGGCTGAAGAATGAAGAGGAAGCATGACCAAAGTGATGTCTGGCCATGATTAAGGACGGGCAAGCTTTAAAGTGGAGAGGCAGAATCTCGGACAGTCAGGCAGCATCTTAGCGCTGGGTGAGGGGAAGATTAAATTTTCAGGACTGTGAGTTCCTACTGGAGCTGATGTTTTCCATATTCCAGTCCAGAAAGAAAGAAAAAAAAGTTGCATTTAGTTAGCATCTTGGATGATTTCAGGACATCCCAAAATACTTTATAGTCAATGAAGTGATTTTTGAAATGTTGCAATCTATAAAACATAGCATTCCATGTGAATACCATAACCTACCACAAGCACCAACATGATGGTGGCCCTGTCACCTGGTTCAATGCAGTTATCAAAGGATTAGAGCATATGGACCAGGGCACAGGAGTGAGGAAGGGGGGAATTCCCCGAAAGTAGTGACTGTGGTATTCACCTGGGAGAGACAGCAGACCCTAGGTTGAAATGTCCGCCGAATAACGACACCTCTCTTGGGAGAGCCTTTGTGAGTTTGGCTACCTATCACTTCCCAGGACAGAGCCTGCCACACCTCAGTAGGACCCTCTAATCTCTGCCCAACCCTAAGATGGACCGGTTAATTTCCTCACCGCATGTAGGATCTTGCTTTGTCTAAAATCATCGTCACATCTACCTAAACTGAACTAATCCCCAAACTCAAAAATGCACTTAGAGGCTTTTGCAAGGCAATCAGTACATTGTTTTCACATTAAAACCACGGGGGCTGCTCTCTCAGTCGAGAGAGAGAGACAACTGGTAGTGATTTAATGCCTCAGACGAAGGGAGAGATTGAGGAGAGTTCTTCATGATAACCAAAACGGGGTCTATTAGCTGCTCTGCAATGTGGTGTAATGCTAACCGCATGGGTTCAATTCACACCCTTGGCTAAGGATAGTCATGAGGGATTGTCCTTGTCAAGTTCTCCCCTCCCCTGCGGCATGGTGACGTTCAGGTTAAACCACCAGCAGTAGTCTCTCTCTGAGGAGGAATAAGGCCCATGGTCTGGTTAGACTATACTAACCTTCCCTTTTCAGTTACTTCCTAACAGCACTCTGTACCAACCTTCAGCTCATGGGCTGTAGTGGTTCAAGGAAGCTGCTCACCACCACCTTCTCAAGGTGCAATTAAAGCTGAGAAATCATCTCACCTGAGATTTTGCCTCCCACAGACAAGATGAGAAAAAGACCACTTTATCATGCTGTTTGGATTTAAGTTGTCCCACAGTTCTACTGGCATTCCCCAAATACATTTCAGTGTCATCACCTCTCAATGCGCCTCATTTGTAAACTGAGAAATCCGATGCGGACATTTTGAATTTGGCCAATGGTTAAGTGGAGAAAATATCGATTTAAGATATAATTTCACTGGAGAAGCCTCTCAAATGTGAAACATGAGCGAGCAACCAAAAAACTCTTTACCAGGATGCTGCCTGGTCTGAAGGCCAGACTTTATGATGAAAGATTGAGGGAGCTAGGGATCTTCTCATTGGACTGAAGAAGGATGAGAGGTGACTTGATAGAGGTTTACAAAATGATGAGTCATTGATAAAGTGGATAGCCAGAGACTTTTTCTCAGAGCGGAAATGGCTATTACGAGGGGGCATAATTTTAAGGTGATTGAAGCAAGGTATAGGGGAGATGTCAGTGGTAGTTCTTTACACAGAGAGTGATGGGTGTGAGGAATGCACTGCTGGCAGTGGTAGTGGAGTCAGGTACTTTAGAGACTCTTAAGCGACTCTTGGACAAGCACATGGAGGATAGTAAAATGTAGGGTATGCTGGGTGGATTGATCTTAGTAGGATAATAGGTCGGCACAACATTGTGGGCTGAAGGGCCTGTACTGTGCTGCACTGTTCTATGTTCTATGTTCTTAACTATTGAGTTTAAAGGACACCAGTGACAAAATAGCTTAAAATTTGTTTGAATTTTCCTCATGAGCTCAGCACATTAATGCTAGAGATTAGCTTTGTTGCCCACATCATTACTGCTCCCAGTATTAACACTTTTCCTTACTTCCTTTCGATCAGAACTCTTCATAGTGTTCAATACTCACCCTGATACAAGTGCTGCAGAAGTGGTACCATGACATCCTCTACCAATATAGTTCCTTGCTCTACTAGCACAGTCAATTGGATAATTTGTCTTTAATTGGAAGCATTGGAAATCCTTTCATAGACCTTCCATGGCCCCATCTTTGAGATCCTCCCATAGTCCAAAGATGTGCAGGTTAGGGTGGAATGGCCATGCTAAATTGCCCACAGTGCCCGGGGATCTTTAGATGAGGTGGGTTAGACATGGGAAATTAGGGGAGTGGATGTGGGTGGGACGATCTTAGGAAGGGCAGTGTGGATTTGTTGGGCCGAATGGCCTGTTTCCACACTGGAGGGATTCTATGATCTCTGATCTATGAGCCTCTTTGATGGAACCTTCGGTGACTAGCATGCCAGATTTTGATAAAGCTTCTGTGAGGGAGTTCTCATGTTGAGGTTGTACAGGACTTTGGTGAGGCCTCTTCTGGAATACCGTGTCTGGTACTGATCACCCTACCAAAGGAAGGATGCTGTTAAACTGGAGGGGGCTCAAAGAGATTTACCAGGATGTTGCCAGGGCCATTGGAGGGTTTAAGTTATTAGGAGAGGCTGGGATATTTTCTCCCCTGGAGCATAGCAGGTTGAGGGGTGACCTTATAGAAGTTTATAAAATCATCAGGGTTATAGTTAGGATTAATAGTAGCTACCTTTTCCCTGGGGTGTAGGATTTCATGACTGGGGACATATTTTTAAGGTTAGACATGAACAATTTGAAAAAGACAAGTGGGGCAATTTTTTTTTACACAGAGTAGTTCAAATGTGAAATGAACTTCCAGGAGAAGTGTCATGGATTCATAGAGATGTATAGCCCTGAAACAGAGCCTTCAGTTCTACTCGTCCATGCCAACCAGATACTCTATATTCATCAATTCCCCTTTGCCAGCATTTGGCCCATATCCCTCGAAACCGTTCCTAATCATGTAACCATCCAGATGTCTTTTAAATGTTGAAATTGTACCAGCCTCCACCACTTCCTCTGGGAGCTGGTTCCAAACACGCACCACCCTCTGTGTGAAAAATTTCCCCTTCAGGTCCCTTTTAAATCTTTCCCCTCTCACCTTAAACCAATGGCCTCTAGTTTTGGACTCCCCTACCCGGGAATAAAGACCTTGACTAATCAACCTATCCATGCCCCTCACGATGTTATAAACCTCTATATGGTCACCCCTCAGCCTCCGATGCTCCAGGGAAAATAGCCCCAGCCTATCCAGCCTCTCTCTATAGCTCAAACTCTCCAAACCTGGGAACGTCATTGTACAGTTCCAATGTTTAAAAGACATTTAGGTAAGTACATAAGCAAGAAATGTTTTGAGGATACAGGCTAGGAGCAGGCAGGTGGGGCTAGTATAGTTTGAGATTATTGTTGGCATGGTCTGGTTGGATCGGCGGTTTCTGTTCTGTGTGATTCTATGACACTAATAGCGGCACTATACCAATGAAAGCTGTCACTGCTGTGTTCTGAACCCAATGAACCAGTGCTGTGTTTTGAATTGTATTACAACCTCATTTCCTGAGCATGCAATAACTGATCCATCTCTTGCTATCTGACATCAGTGTTTAGCCCTGTCCTGCAGGAGTTAACAGCTGACTTAAGACAAATTGCTCCCATACTATAGAAGATGCCTGTGTTCCCTCCACTCTATATTCTCGTCAGACTGCTCCTAATGATCTTAGTTTCCTTCCGGTGATGTGATTAAAACCACATGCGGGTACACGTATGCTGAAACGCGGCTTGTCTGCCTTAAAGGTAAGGAGGGATGATTTTTTTTTCCTGAATCTTCAATCATCTATTTCTCTTCTGTATTTTTTTAAGAGGTTCCCAATGACGGGTGCTGCAGAGAATGTTTTGCAAGCTCTTTTAGTGTTTTTAATTTGCCAACACAGCACTTTGAGAGGAACAGAAACTCAGCTTTCCACCCAAATCCATCAGCTCAATGCTCTCCCAGCTGAGAGACCTCAACTGCATTAACCCCTTAGCAGCTGCCGATGCATTTGTTTTCTTCTCCATGTTTAAGTGAGGGTGCTGCAGCAAGGACTCATAAAAAGCTGTTTCTCATCCTTTAGGCAGACAGGCAATGATATCACAGCATTATGCTGGGCTGAGCACGGAGCAAAACTTGGAAACCACACTGAAGATCCAAAACTGATAGCGGTGGTGCTGATGCATTGCTGAGGACAATGTTTCAATGTTTGCTTGGGATTCTTTGGAAGACGTAGTTGCTGGGACACAGTCAGTCCCCAAAGTGATCGAAACTGTTTCCAGTGGCATTGTGGGTGGTAACCAGATGACCAAGATGTGAGGTTAATTGGCAAAACATAGAAATCCAGAGGTGACAGAGGGAACCACGTTTTAATGCAATCTGTTGTTACAACCAGGTACGCGTTGTGACTGACTGTTCAGATGTGCGAGCAGTAACCCACTCATCTTACAACTTTGGTTAGATTCATCTTCCAAACCCATGACCCCCAGCATCAGAAGGCAAAGGGCAGAAGATGAATGGGAGCATCACCACGGTCTGCCATCCAGCCGCAGCGCATGTGGTCATGGTCCAGCAGCCCATTCAGCCCCTTTAGCCTACCTTCGTCATTCAGTAACATCATGATTCTGACCTCAAATTGATATTTCTCTATTGCTCTAACGACATGAGTTGTGTGATCTGGAATGCACTGCCTGAAACAGTTATAGCAGTAAATCAGGATGGGTGGACTTGCATCTCACGGACTGCAGGAAGGCGAACCAATATCTCACCGGGCCGATTAGGGATGGGGCAATAGTTGCTGGATCAGCCAGCGATGCCCTCATCCTCTGAATGAACTTATGAAATTAATAGATATTTTTAGCCTATTTCTGGTAACATTGGAGGTTTGTTCTCATCACAGTGTAATTTATTCATCACTGAATTACAGAAAGGCCCAGCACAAAAGGAGGCCATTCAATCTATCATGCCTATGCTGTCTCTTTGAAAGAACGATCTAATTTGTCAATGTTTTCCCTTGTATGTGATTCCCCCTCATATTGATCTGATTTGCTGTTAAACATTATTACTGGATTTATTGCTATAACTGTTTCAGGCAGTGCATTCCAGATCACACAACTCATGCCGTTAGAGCAATGCTTTCTCATGTCGCTTGTGGGTTTCTGTTTTCGCAAATGACCTTCCATCGCTACCCACTGTTCACCAAATGTTCAGCTGCTGGGAAACATTTTTCATTATTTGCCCTAACAAAATCCTCTTGATTTTGAACATCCCTATCAAATCTCCACTTAACCTGGGCGGCACGGTGGCTCAGTGGTTAGCACTGCGGCCTCACAGCACCAAGGACCCGGGTTCGAATCCAGCCTCGGGTAACTGTCTGTGTGGAGTTTGCACATCCTCCCTGTGTCTGCGTGGGTTTCCTCCGGGTGCTCCGGTTTCCTCCCACAGCCCAAAGATGTGCAGGTTCGGTGGATTGACCATGCTAATTGCCCATAGTGTCCAGGGGTGTGTGGGTTATAAGGGGATGGGTTTGGGTGGGATGCTGCAAGGGTCGGTGTGGACTTGTTGGGCCAAAGGGCCTGTTTCCACACTGTAGGGAATCTAATCTAAAAAAAACCTCTTCAGTATAAGGAGCATATTTGAATTTGCCTCACCCCAACCTCCTCACAATACACATGAATCGCCTCCTTCCCGCTGCCATTCCAGTAAATCAACCCTTTGGCTTCTTGAAAGCCTCAATGTTATCCCTGTGGTCTGAATTTGCAGTGTCCAAATTGCTATTGGGCCCAAGTAGAGCTGATTCAGCAATTAATGAAGCTTTAATTGCAACTCATCTGCTTTTGTAATTCAATGCCTCCTACCAGGTTTTCTGAGATATTGGATCAGCCAGTGGGTTTGGCAAGGCATTTCAGTTTAAATCACCAATTGTGATAAAGAAATAAAGGGAGATTCCAACTGGCAAAGTTCACCCTTGTGAAGTTTCTTGGAATAGAAATGATTATCGGCCGGAGACTTTTGCAATTGAAACTGTACTAACTCCAAGATGTGAATCCTTTAAACTGCCTTCCAAGCAGACTCCCTCCACTGGTACACATGTGTATGGTGGCCTCAAGTGGACAGAATGCCCAATGCAATTTTCAAAACGCTACAACTTTGCATAACATCATTGGCAGGCTTTCATCCAACCTGAACTTATAACAATGACATAGATGCCTTTTGAAAGCCATTACCTATGACAATTTGAAATGACATCACCTATGACTGAAACGGTGATCTATTTACTAGGCAATAACAGATTAATATGATTTTAAAGTTAGTCGGTGTCCTATAGAACCCAGGAGAAGTTGGATCAACTCTGATAATTGCTTTTGGGAAGGTCGTGTTGGATGTAAGTCCATACATTCCCAAAAAGTAGCCCCAGATCTTGTTAATTTGATATTGCAGGGATAAAGGTTTAGAGGGGATGTGAGGAAAACTTTATTTTCAACTAGGTCGCCTCATTATAGGAAGGATGTAGAAGCTTTAGAGGGGGTGCAGAGGAGATTTACCAGGATGCTGCCTGGACTGGAGGACAGGTCTTATGAGGAAAGGTTGAGGTTGAGGGCTTTTTTCATTGGAGCAAAGAAGGATGAGAGGTGACTTGATAGAGGTGTACAAGATGATGAGAGGCAAAGAAGGAATGGATAGTCAGAGACTTTTTCCCAGGGTGGAAATGACTACTATGAGGGAGCATAATTTCAAAGTGATTGGAGGAAGGTATAGGGGAGATGTCAGAGGTAGGTTCTTTACACAGAGAGTGGTGGGCATGTGGAATGTGCGCCAACAGTGGTAGTGGAGTCAGACATATTAGGGACATGCAAGCGACTTTTAGATAGGCACATGGGGGCTAGTAAAATGAAGCATATGCAGGGTAGTTTGATCTTAGAAAAGGATAATAGGTCAACACAACATCGTGGCCGAAGCGCCTGTACTGTGCTGTACTGTTCTATTTTTTTTAAAGAGGGTGGTGGAAATCTGGAGCTCACTGCCTGTAAGGGTGATAGAGGCAGAAACCTCTGTAATGTTGAAGAGGTATTTCAATGTGCACTTGTGATGCAAACGGACATAAGGCTATGGGCCAGGCACAGGGAAAATGAAATTAGAATGGTCGGATGGCGCACACACCATAGGCCGAAGGACCTTTCTCTCTGCTTAAAATCTCTATGACTCTGATTGTAAGTATGACACTAGCTCTGAAATCTCCAATCCTGGCTTAACCAATCAAGCACAGTGAGCATCAATAGTAAACACATTCACAGAATCAAACACAGAGCAATTGACCACATCAGGTAAAACTAAGGAAATGTGAATACAGATGGACGAGGAATGTTAACTATGTAATGATTTTGGCTCGAGAGAATGTATTTTTGACACTGGACAATTGATTTGAACTCCTGTCTAATCTGATGGCATACTGTTGTCTCCTTAGATTAGATTCCCTACAGTGTGGAAACAGGCCCTTTGGCCCAACAAGTCCACACCACCCTTTGGAGCATCCCACCCAGACCCATTCCCCTATAACCCACACACCCCTGAACACTACGGGCAATTTCCCATGGCCGATCCACCTAGCCTGCACATCTTTGGACTGTGGGAGGAAACCGGAGCACCCGGAGGAAACCCATGCAGACACGGGGAAAACATGCAAACTCAACACAGACAGTTGCCCGAGGCTGGAATCGAACCTGAGTCCCTGGTGCTGTGAGGCTGCAGTGCTAACCACTGAGCCATCGTGTCGCCCACTGATCCTCAGTGGCTATCTTCTGATCCTTTACCCTGAGCTGTTTTCCAGGCAGCTTTTGTCAGTGGTAGTTCATCATTAACTTCTGCTGCCAGGGGGAAGGGCACGGAGGCAGGTCCCAAGTCAACGACAACATTTGGCATGAATGAGCAAGTGAGGAATGTCAATGGATCAGTCATGATCCCAGTGAAGGGCAGAGCAGGCTTAAGGGGCTGAATGGCCTACACCTGTTCCTATTTCTTACTGTCCTATGGAAATGGAAATCAAGTCTTCACTGTGGGTGCTATTCGGAGGCACACACCAGCCATCAAACCGAGTGAGCAAATGAGCCCCTTGATTTACATTACACATACTGGCCTCAGAGAGTAGGCTCTGGGCCTTACTGTGTACATTCACCAGAATGAAGTGGAATAAACTATAATGGCTTTTTAGACCAACTGAGGTTGTATTCGCTGAAGTATAAATGGTTAAAGAATAATTTAATTGAAGTTTTCAAGATATTAAACAGTCAAATAGGATAAGGAGCGACTATTCTACAGGAATAGTGCCAGATGACTGGAGGATAGCAAATGTGGTTCCCCTGTTCAAGAAGGGGAGTAGAGACAACCCTGGTAATTATAGACCAGTGAGCCTTACCTCAGTTGTTGGTAAAGTGTTGGAAAAGGTTACAAGGGGTATGATTTATAATCATCTAGAAAAGAATAAATTGATTAGGGATAGTCAGCATGGTTTTGTGAAGGGAAGGTTGTGCCTCACAAACCTTATTGAGTTCTTTGAGAAGGTGACCAAACAGGTAGATGAGAGTAAACCGGTTGATGTGGTGTATATGGATTTCAGCAAGTCGTTCGATAAGGTTCCCCACAGTAGGTTATTGTACAAAATGCAGAGGAATGGGATTGTGGGAGATATAGCAGTTTGGATCGGAAATTGGCTTGCTGAAAGAAGACAGAGGGTGGTAGTTGATGGGAAATGTTCATCCTGGAGACCTGTTACTAGTGGTGTACCACAAGGGTCGGTGTTGGGTCCACTGCTATTTGTCATTTTTATAAATGATCTGGATGAGGGCGTAGAAGGTTGGGTTAGTAAATTTGCAGACGACACAAAGGTCGGTGGAGTTGTGGATAGTGACGAAGGATGCTGTAGGTTGCAGAGAGACATAGATAAGCTGCAGAGCTGGGCTGAGAGGTGGCAAATGGAGTTTAATGCAGACAAGTGAGAGGTGATAGACTTTGGTAGGAGTAACCGGAAGGCAAAGTACAGGGCTAATGGTAAGATTCTTGGTAGTGTAGATGAGCAGAGAGATCTCGGTGTCCACGTACACAGATCCTTGAAAGTTGCCACCCAGGTTGACAGGGCTGTTAAGAAGGCATACAGTGTTTTAGCTTTTATTAATAGAGGGATCGAGTTCCGGAACCAAGAGGTTATGCTGCAGCTGTACAAAACTCTGGTGCGGCCGCACTAGGAGTATTGCGTACAGTTCTGGTCACCGCATTAAAAGAAGGATGTGGAAGCTTTGGAAAGGGTGCAGAGGAGATTTACTGGGATGTTGCCTGGTACGGAGGGAAGGTCTTACGAGGAAAGGCTGAGGGACTTGAGGCTGTTTTCGTTAGAGAGAAGAAGGTTGAGAGGAGACTTAATTGAAACATATAAAATAATCAGAGAGTTAGATAGGGTGGATAGGGAGAGCCTTTTTCCTAGGATGGTGACGGTGAGCATGAGGGGGCATAGCTTTAAATTGAGGGGTGAAAGATATAGGACAGATGTCAGAGGTGGTTTCTTTACTCAGAGAGTAGTAAGGGATTGAAACGCTTTGCCTGCAATGGTAGTAGATTCGCCAACTTTAGGTACATTTACGTCGTCATTGGACAAGCATATGGACGTACATGGAATAGTGTAGGTTAGATGGGCTTCAGATCGATATGACTGGTCGGCACAACATCGAGTGCCGAAGGGGTCTGTACTGTGCTGTAATGTTCTATGTTCTATTCCCACGGATAAAAATAATCTAAAATTAGGGTGGTATTATCGAAGTTTATAAGATCATGAGAGGCATGGATACAGTGAATGTGTTCAGTCTTTTTCCTAGGGTTGGGGAATTGAGGACCAGAGGGCATCAGTTTAAGGTAAGAGGGCGAAGGGTACATAGGAATCTGAAGGGCAACTTTTTTTACACAGTGGGTGGTACGCATATAGAATAAGCTGCCAGTGCAAGTGTTTGAGGTGGGTACATTAACAACATTTAAAAGGCATTTGAACGAATGTATCGATAGAAAAGGTTTAGAAGGGTTTTGGCCAAGTGTAGGGAAATGGGCGTCGCATGGATGGACATTTTGGTCAGCATAGACCCACTTGGGCTAAAGGGCCTGTCTCTGTGCTCTAAGACGCTATAATCAAGAGCTAGATTTGTCAGGAGTGAATCTAAGAAGCTTTTCTTTGCGGTAAGGATGGTGAGATGGAGCTTTTTTCCCTACTTGATAGAATCAATGTTTAATTTTCAAACTGATACTGTTAGATTTTCTCAGCATGGATATGCGTTGGAGGTAGCTCTATGAAGTTGGGTCACGGATAAGCATGATTACATCGAATGGCCAAACAGGCTCCAGAGCTAAATGGTCTCTTCCTGTTTCTCTGTGGAATTCCAGCAGAGATTGAGCCTTGTCCTTCCTTTGCCCCCTCCCCGTGGGAAGGCAGATACGCACAAGCATGTTTGTTTGGTTGCTTTTTTTGCATCTTTAAGCTAACCCAGCAGCTTGCAAAAAGAACATACAGGGTCCATTTGATGCCCAAATTGATTGGGGAGCGTGGGTGAACGGCAGCGACAATGCGCAAATTGCCAAAATGCATGTCTTGCTTCAGATGAGATTGCCCTGTCCAATTTTTGTGAGGTAGGTCCTGAAGCTATTGTGTAGATTTCCTTTTCGCTACAGATATTACAGAGTTGCCCAGTGCCTGTGGTATCACCTTACAGCACACACATGGACTTGATTTTCTACCTATTCCCCATGAATTGAGCTGGGAATTTTCTCAGCGTCTTTCCCTTTACTCATCTCTGCCATTTAAACTTGGAACTCATGCCCCTTGGCAGATAGCTGGTGCAGAGATAGAACTCTGGAAGTCATTGTGGATTGGATACAGCCAGTGGCTATAGCATTTGACTTGTGACCAAAACCAATTGAAAGATCTCCAGTTGGCAAGGTGGTCTACAAATGTACATGTGACAGTCTCTGGGTCACGTGACCTTCTTCTGCATGTAAATAATAATGCTGGGATCAATAGACATTGTCACAGAGGGTACCCTTGAGGTGCAATGGTAATGTCCCTGCCTCTGAGCCCTGGGCCAGGGTTCCAATCCCACCTGCTCCTGAGGTGTGTAATAAATATCTATGAACAGGTTGATCAGGGGAATATCTAGACATTGGTACCCAGTCCCCTTATAATCTCAAATTATTAATGTTAATACTATGTTCAAATCTGACCCTTCATGGTATAAACTCCATCAGCCCTACAACTCTCTGGGAACTCTGTGATTCATATTCACATTTCACACCTAGTTCCAGAGCGATGGTAGGAAAGCTCACAGCTTGGCCAATTAGGTAGGATTTAAGGAACGTCTTAAAGAAGAAGGAGAGGGGGATGGAGGGGTCCAGGAAGGAAATTCTAAAGCTTACATCAAGGGAACTGCAAGCTCAGCTGCCAATGTAGAAAGAAGAGACAATGTGCAAGAAGATCATTACTGGAGGAGAATAGAGATTTTGGAGTCTTTGAGGAAGTTATTGAGGTAGTGTGTAAGATACACTGGATGTAATTTTGACTGAATCAACAGAGATGATATAGTAAGCTTCAAGACCCTTTCACATTTCTCTCAATTTCATTGAAAATAATGGATGTCAATGCGCCTTCCATTTCAAGTGATCCCACAAAGTCAAACACTAAACACCCCCACCCACCCCCACGTCCTTCCTACTCCCCTACCCCCTTTGGCTATTTGAATACGGAAGGTAGTTTCAAACAGGACATCCGTTATGCCTTCCCGCTGATAACACTCAATTCCATCAAAGTCAATACATTGGATTATTAAGTGAGACAAGCAACAGGCAGTAGACTTGATGCTACCTGCTTTGTGCAAGGACCTACTCGTTACAAACATCTACCCAAATTGTCCGAGGTTTGTTTTATTTGGTCATCACTGACCAGGCCATTCCTGATTGATCAGCTCCCATCCTATATTACCCTCAAACTGAGTGATTCAGGCCAGCTAAGAGTCAACTAGATTAGCACATCACATACATAGGCCAGACCAGGTAAGGTTATCCTTCCCTAATATTAATTGATAATTTCATGGTTGCTATTACTGCGACTACCCTCGATTTTATAAACTGAAATTCTACATATTTGGGTTTGAATCCCTTCCATTACCTCGGGTCCCCAGTCACTGTGCCAGCGAAGTTACCACAGCACCACCACCTTCTCATGGGTCACATGCAAGGAAAGATGCACTAAATAACTGGTAATGCCAAGATGGAACCAATGTCCAGATAATGTCAACGCCAACATAATACCAATGTCCTGATGGTGTCAACACCAAGATGGTACCAACGTCCAGATAGTGTCGGTGCCAAGACGGGACATGTCCCAAGGTAATGTTGCTAAATATCCCATTTTCATTGGCTTCAAAAATAGTCCATCTGAACTTGACTCTGACTGACAACTTGATAGTGAAATGAAAGTCCACCATATTTGCCCTTGTCGAAGGTATTAGAGTAGATTTGTAGCCCAGGTTGTGGATGTTGTGATTGGTTGGCTCACTGAGCTGGTTCGTTCTTCTGCAGACATTGCATTACCTTTCACACTGTGTGGTAATACCTGATTCCTGAGGCATCAGGAGGGTATCCAACAGGGTAATGTTGTCTGGAACATCTGTGGAATAATGAACCAGCTAGACAAGCCAACCAACCTCAATATTTGCCCCTATTTCCTGAAAACTCCTTCTCAAATCATTCTGAATCTTTTATCTTATCTGAGCCTTTAAATATCAACAACAGATTTCATAAGGGATAAAAAGACATATTTAACTGTTTCTGTCTTCATTCGCTGTTGTTCCCAGCCCCCATCCTTCAAAAGCCACCCACATTGACTGTTGCAGTGTATGTGATGTAAGTACCACCCACGGAGCCCTTAAGGAGCAGTCTCCAGAGTTTTAACTTGGCAACTTTGAAGAAACAGTTTATCTCCAAGTCCGGATAAGAACCTGCAGTTTGTGGAATTCCCATACAATCTGCTGCCCTTGTCTTTCCAGTTGGCCCTGATCCTGATATGTTTGGAAGAGACTGGGCGAGTTGCTGTAGTGCATCTTGTAGATGGTACACACTGCTGCCAATGTGTGCCAGTGGTGGAGGAGGAAGTGAATGTTGAATGTGGTTAGTGGGACTTCAAGTAAGCGGAGGCTGTTTTGTCCTGGATGGAGTCAAGCTTCTTGAGTGTTGTTGGGGCTGCACCCATCCGGGCTAATGGGGAGTATTCCATCCCCTCCTGACTTGTGCCTTGTAGATGGTGGACAGGAGATAGACCTGGCATACAATGAATAAATATGGTTACTTTGTTGCCCAAAAAAAATGGCAAAATGTTTTATCTGTACCAGAGGCATGAGAAAAATGTATCTTAGCAGTCTGTAGTGTCTCCGTCAGAGTAAGTGGAGGAATCTATCCCTGTCTGAAATCCACAACGGGAAACATAAAACAACCTCAAAAAGCTCACTGCAATAGCCAAGGGATCTGGTGAATTTATTGTAGACTGCCTGACATTGGACGTTCAAATAAATATGTGGCACTGAGGTAGGTACTCATAGTGTTCTGCATTGAATGCATTGTGGATACTCCTTTAAATATTTCCTTACATTGAACCAAGTTAATGACTGCAGACCTCGAACAGTCTGCAACCATCTCCAAAATGTCCAAAGCAAGAGGTCAAAGCGCCGACTGGAGCCAAAATACACAAATTTGTTCTTTCTTATTCCTTTCTTGAGCATGATCTTTGCTCAAAACATGAGCCAGCCTTTTACAGTCAGCGTATGCATATCCTGTTACAGCTCCAAGTGTTAAGAAACATGCAAGCCCAGCATTTTCCAGTCAGAGAAATTTATTTCATCAACTCCTTCATCATCTGAAAGTGTGTTGACATTCCGTCTAGCTGCGGTGGGAAGTTTTATTTAACTGCAATCCTTCTTTCTTCAGGATATTATCTGAAATTCTTTAAAAACAAGTGCCTCTTTCTGTCCAGAGACACAACCCTGATACACGCCTTGTAAAGGCTCTGGGATGGCTGGGATCCTTCTGTTCTGTGTGGACAAGGCCCAAAATTCCGGGACTCATTTCTTTATCTCAATTCTCATTCCTAGTTGAATCCACCAGTGCCTAGTTGGTGGGCAGAAGCAGCAATTGAGGGTGGCACGGCGGCTCAATGGTTAGCACTGCTGCCTTACAGTGCCAGGGACCTGGGTTCGGAGCCTCAGACGCTGTGAAACAGCAGTGCTAACCATTGAGCCGCTGTGTGGAGTTTGCACGTTCTCCTCGTGCCTGCGCGGGTTTCCTCGGGGTGTTCCAGTTTCCATCCAAAGTCCAAAGCTGTGCAGGCTAGGTGGATTGAGCATGGGAAATTGTCCCGGGGTGTGCAGGCTAGGTGTGCCAGCCATAGGAAAATGCAGGATTATCGGTTGGGGAGGGTCGGATCTGGATTTGGAGTGGGACAGTGTGAACTCAATGGACTGAATGGCCTGCTTCCACACCATAGGGCTTCTATGAATCTGGGCAGTATGATGTGAGGTATCTATGAGAATGGATCCCAGTGATCAGATAAAGGGGAGGAGAGTTTATTTCTAGACAGTGAGGGAGGCCCATGACAAGTGAGGCCATAGGTTCCTGTTGGTGTCCAGAGGAGAATTCAAAACTATTGCAAAGATATAGTGAATAGACCATTAAGCCTATCCAGCTGTTGTAACATTCATGTAGAATGTAGCTGATGTTCTATATAAAAACCAAAAGAGCTGCAGATGCTGTAAATCAGCTACAAAAACAAAGTTGCTGGGAAAGCTCAGCAGGTCTGGCAGCATCTGTGAAAAAAAAAGTTAACATTTCAGGCACAGTGACCCTTCCTCAGCAACTTTGTTTTTGTAGCTGATGTTCTACTTCATAGTCATTGTTCTGCACTATCCCTACGTCTCTTGATGACTTTCATATCTACAGTCCCTGTCTTGTATATGCTCAATGACTGAGCCTCCACAGCCCTCTGTGTGAAAGCATTCCATTCACTCACTGCCCTCTGAGTAAAGAAATTCTTCCTCATCACAGTCTTAAATGGCCAACAACCACAGAGCCCCTAACCACCAGCTGCCAGAGTAGGATTTGAGCCTGGCTCTCCAGGTCATTTAGGTCAATACTCGATCAATGATACCATTAGACCATCACTTCTCTTTCCCAGATTATACTGATTGGAATTAAATTCCAATAACTATCGTGGTGGGATTTGAAGCTGTCTCCCTGTATTCTTCTGCGATTCTCAATCACTAGACCACTATGCTACCACCGCCCCTGGTGCTCTATATGCTGGTTCAGTCTTAAGAAAGCTCTATATAATTCCTGCAGGACTCCTGTGCTCTAATCCTCTTGCAATAAAAGCTCTTTGGGATGTCCAAAGATCACGGAAAGTGCTATATAAGTACAAGTCTTTCCTTCTTCAGGTGGGGCTATCTGAGATAGGTGCCTTCATGCAGAAAGATGTGTGATTCTGTCTTTAACACAGGACTCCCATTATACCTGTAAGATTTGGTAACTAATAGCTCATTCATGCATCAAACCAATTCAAAGAGGTGATGACTGCCAAACAGTACCCTAAACATTTGCCTTCTCCTGTCTCCAAACGTTACGCCTACCCCTCATCTCCTACACACATCATGATGCAAAGACTCTATGGGAGCATCACCACCTGCTAGCTCACTGGTTAGCACAGCTGCCCCACAGCACTGGGGACCTGAGTTCAATCCCAGCCTCGGGTGACTGTCTGTGTGCATGATCTCCCCATGTCTGTGTGGGTTTCCTCCCACTGTCCAAAGATGTGCAGGCAGGGTGGATGAACCATGCTAAACTGTCTGTAGTACGTGTGTCAAGTGCAGAGATGGGGTACCTCTGGTTGAGATGCTCCTTGGAGGATTGGTGCAAATTTAATGGGCCAAATGACTTCTACTGCACTGTAGGAATTCTATGATGTTACTCTATGCATCTTACTTGGCTCATTGCCAACCCTATCGAGTCAAGAGAAATAGATTCAAGATCCAATCCAGAATGCAGGAGGAGTAGAGTTGAGGCTAAAATGAGATCAGCCATGATGTTATTGGATGGTGGAGCAGGCTCAAAGGGTTGAGTAACCTACTCTTGTTTCTAAGCTTGGATGTTCATTGTCATGGGCACCTGTTAAGTGCGAGGCTGAGAAAACAGAAGAGGTGAACCAGCTGAGGGATCCATTAGTCCCTAAGGATGGTGCAAAGGATTCCCATACTGAGCTCCTGGCCAACATTCATCCTTCGACTGATTTCAGTGCAACTTGGCTTTGTGAACTCTTCCTCTGCAAGCCCACATTGGCCACGCTTCAGAAGGGGCTTGATGGCTTTGCAGTGCTTCGGAATCTCCTGAGATCATGGGAAGAGGCTAAATCAATGCAAATCCTTCTATGTTGGTACTTACAGCCTAAGGAGTGCAGAATACCGAGTTCAGCTTCTGTATGATTGTTATGAAATAGTTTCCAGGGCTCCGCTCCCCCTCTCCACAAATACACAGCTGGTTTTCATTTTATCAAGATAAAAAGCAGCTGGAAGAAGTTTACTTTGAGCTTAAAGATTTGATTTTATTTTCTCTCCAAAAAGGCACATAACGTGGCCTGTAAACCTCAGTGGACACTTATCCCTCCTCCCACAACACACCCCCTCCTTTCAGGTCAAAGAGAACCACTTAGCCAAAAAAAATATAAAACCAATTAGACAGAACAAGCTTGCTGTTTTCAGCTGACGCGAAGGATCTTTTTTCTCTCTCACTAACTAACCAGGGCAGATTTTCGATTCCTGAAAAGACATTCCCACCGAAAGAGATAGATGAGTGAGGGACAGAGAGAGAAAGAGTGAGGGAGTAGAAGAAAGAAAAGGAGTCGGGAAGGAAAGATAGGAATCTGCAAAGATTTGGGACTAAGTAAATTATTGCATTTCCTTCTCTCAGTTGACTTCAGACTGGAAGTAACAAAAATTGAGCGATTGAATGCCTAGAGCCAAGCAAAAGAATTGAGCACTCATTTTCTCATGCAAAGGGGGAGAGGGTAAAACAAAGTCAAGAGAAATAATCCCATTTCTTGATAAAAAAATATCATTTTTACATTCGTGCTTGTGGGGGATTTATTCCAGAGAGCCTCAGCAGGTGAGTGTCTTCATTTATTTGTCTGCCTTTTCTGCAGCTGATTTGTTGATGGTTAAGGACTGAGTGAATCCAGTAGCCTCAGGCTCAAAGGTGCCTGCAATCCATTGGCTAATCTTCCTCGCCGATTGAAGAGGAAGAGCTGGACAGGCCTCAGAGGGGGAGGTGGTGGCCTAACGGTATTATTGCTCGACTGTTAATCCAGAGACCCAGATAATGCTCTAGGAACCCAGGTTCAAATCCCACCACAGCAGATGGTGGAATTTGAATTCAATAAATATCTGGAATTAAGAGTCTGTAAATCCATTCCCAATTGTTGGGAAAAACCCATCTGGTTCACTAATGCCCTTTAGGGAAGGAAATTGCCATCCTTACCTGGTCTGGCCTACATGTGACTCCAGACCCACAGCAATGTGGTTGATTCTTAACTGCCCTCTGGGCAATTAGGGGTGGGCAATAAACGCTGCCTGGCCAGCAATGCCCACATCCCGTGAATGAATAAAGGAGAATAAAACATTGTTGGACTGGAGCAAGAGGAATTCTCGGACAGACTTGGCAACGGCAACTCACAGAAGCCAGCGCTTGTCCATTTTGTTCTGATTCTTTCCCTGCGGAGTGAGCTTCGATAGCTGGCCCAGCTCCGGCCTTAATTGCATATTGAGATGATGGTGGTGACCTGCCTTCTAGAACTGCTGCAGCCCATGTGCTACTATAAGTAGGCCCACAGTACTGTCAGGATTGAGGATATTCCAGGAGTTTGGCCTCATGACACTGAATGAATGGAGATATAGTTCTGAGTTAAGGGATCTTGCAGGTTGAGATGTTCTCATGTATTTGCTGCCCTTGTCTTTCTAGATGGTAAAGATCAGAGATTTGGAAGGTGCTGAGTAAGGAATCTTGGTGAGTTGCTGCAGTGTGTCTTCTACATGTACACCCTATTGTCACTGTGTATCAGGTGGTGAAGGGAGTGAATGTTGAAGGTGGTTGTTAAGGTGCCAGTCAAACGGGCAACTTTGCCCTGGAGAGTGTTGAACTTCTTGAGTGTTTTTGGAACTACACTCATCTAGGCAAGTGGAGAGCAATTATTATACGCCTGCAATAACATAGTTATGGAGTTGGTGGAACGCAGCAGGCTAGGCGGCATCAGAGGAGCAGGAAAGTTGAAAGTGATTTCTTCAGATTTCTGAAGAAGGGTCCCAGCCCGAATTATCAACTTCCCTGCTCCTCTGATGCTGCCTGGCCCGCTGTGCTCCTTCCGCCCTCAGACTCCAGCATCAGCAGTCCTTGCTATCTCTGAGTATATTATACTCCTGACTTGTGCCTTGTTGATGGTGAACAGGTTTTGAGGAACCAGGAGGTGAGTTATTCACTACAGAATTCTCTGACCTGCCCATATAGCCACAGTATATTGATACAGTTCATCCAGTTCAGTTTCTGGTTAATAGTAAGCCCCACAGGATGTTGATAGTGGGAGATTCACCATCGAACATCAAGGGCCAATGGTCGGATGTTCTCTATTCAGAAACGGTCATTGCCTGGCATTTTTGTGGCACAAATATTACCTGCCACCCATTCCCCAGGCCTGACTGATGCCCAGATCTTGCTGAATTTACACATGGACTGCCTCAGTAATTGTGGAGCTGGGACTTATGTAATCATCAGTGAGCATCCCCAGTTCTGACCTTATGATGTAGGGAAGGTCATTAATGAAGCAGCTGAAGATGGTAGAGCCTAGGACACGGCCCTGAGGAACTCCTGCAGCTGAGAAGATGACTTTCGACAGCCACAGCCACCTTCCTATATGTCAGGTATGACTTCAAGCCATAGAAGGTTTTCCCCCTGATTCCCATTGTTTTTTATTCATTCACAGGATGAGGGCATCACTGGCCAGACAGCATTTATTGCCCATCCCTAATTTCCCAGAGGGAAGTTGAGAGTCAACCACATTGCTGTGGGTCTGGAGTTACATGTAGGCCAGACCAGGTAAGGATGGCAACTTCCTTCTCCAAAGGTCACTGGTGAACCAGATTTTTTTTAAACCCCCAACAATCAGCAATGGATTCATGGTCATTATTAGATTCCTAATCCCAGATAATTTTATTGAACTCAAATTCCACCATCTGCTGTGGTGGAATTCGAACCCTGGTCCCCAGAACATTACTTTGCCAAGCTGGATTAACAGTCCAGTGACAATACCACTAGGCCATCACCTCCCCTACTCCAGGTGACTCCAGTTTTGCTGCTTGATGGCCACACTCAGCCAAGTCTGGCCTTGATGTCAATGGCATTTGTCCTCAATCCCACTCTTGAGTGGGGCTCTTTGTCTGTGGTTTGGATCAAGAGACAGATGAGCTTAGCAGGGAACAGGTTAATGTTTCGTATGCCCCAGTTGATAGTTGATGACATATTACATCACTGTATGAATGATATAGTGTAGACTGATGGGCCGGTAATTGGCTGGCTTGGATTTTTCCTGCTTTTTGTGCACAAGACATACCTGGACGATTTTTTTACATTGTCGCTTAGGACCTGACCAGCTCGAGCAGTCGTACTGCTGCCAAGCCATTTTTGATGGTGGATACTAAAATCCCCCACCCATTCTACATCCTCAAAGTCCTTTTGAATCCTCCAAGTAGTATTCAACATGGAGGAGTACTGATGAATACCAGCTGGTATTCACAACAATACCAGTGTTGTAATTGTGCTGGAACAGCTCGGCTAGAGGAACAGCAAGTTCTGGAGCACCAGTCTTCAGTGCTATTTCCGAAATGTTGTCAGGGCCTATAGCCTTTGCAGAATGCAATGTCTCCAACTGTTTCTTGATATCACATGAAGTGAATCGAATTGGCTGAAGACTGGTATCTGTAATGCTGGGGACCATGGGAGGAAGCTGAGATGGATCATCCACTCGGCATTTCTGGCTGAAGATTGCTGGGAATGCTTCAACTTTATCTTTTGCACTGATGTGCTGGGTCTTCCATCACTGAGGATGGGGATGTTTGTGGAGCCTCCTCCTCCAGTGAGTTGTGTAATTGTCCACCACCATTCACGATGGATGTGGCAGGACTGCAGAGCTTAGATCTGATCCGTTGGTTGTGGGGGATCGCTTACTCTGTCTATCACTCCCTGCTTTCACTATGACAACAGTTTTCCATAGTGTTGGATGAGGGAAGAACAGTTGGAAGATATAATAATAGGCATGCATGTCTATGAATATGAACCTCTTTTCCCAGTGCATCCTAGGAGCAGAGCAGAAGATAGAAGCAATTAAATAGGCCATGAGCTAACTCTGCTAACCAATATGATCATAGTTAATGCTGGGCTGCAACTCAAAATTGCCTCCCAGTCCTCATCACACACTCACCCTACTCTTCCACCTCCTCCACTCCCGAAGCCCCACACAAGTGGCACAAAATCTCAGGTTTACGTGTGTTTGATGATGGAGTATCTACAACACTATGGGGTAGAGAATTTCACAGGTTCATAACTCTTCCTCACTACAGTCTGAAATGACCAGCCCGTATTCCCGAAGGTGACCCCCTGAACTTTATGTTCCCCAACCCACCGTCATAATCAGAGACAAGAAAGCCCTTTCACAATCTTGTACGTCTCAACGAGGTTACTTCTCATTCATTTCAACTTCTAGAAAATATAAACAATACAAAAGTGATGCTTGAATAAAGGCAAAATATGGCAGCTGCTGGAAATAGAGTCATACAGCGCAGAAACAGACACTTTGATCCAACTCGTCCTCATCAACCAGACATCCCAATCTGACCTAATCCCATTTCTCAGGTTTTGGCCAAATCCCTCTAAATCCTTCCTATTCATGTACCTATCCAGGCACCTTTTAAATGTTTTAATTGTATCAGCCTCCACCACATTGGGTATGGAAGGTGTGAGTTATTAAGACAGGTTAGACAGGCTAGGGCTTTTTTTCAGTGGAGTTTAGGAAATTAAGAGGTGACCTGATTGAAATGTATACAACAATGAGAGGTATTGATAGGCTTAATGGTAGTTGTCTTTGCCCTAGGATGGGGGATTTCAAGACGAGGCGGCACATTTTTTAAGATGAGGGAAGAAGGATTTAAAAGAGACATGAGAGGAAAGTTTTTGACACAGAGGGTGGTTTGCGTGTGGAATGAACTTCCTGAGGAAGTGGTGGAGGTGAGTACATTTATAATGTTTAAAAGACATTTGGATAAGTACAGGAATAGGAAGGTTCAGAGGGATATGGGCCAGGAGAAGCCAGGTGGAACTGGTTTAGTTTGAGATTATTACAGAGATAGTAGGAACTGCAGATGCTGGAGAATCTGAGATAACAAGGTATAGAGCTGAATGAACGCAGCAGGCCAAGCAGCAACAGAGGAGCAGGAAAGCTGAAGAAGGGTCCCAACCCAAAATGTCAAACTTTCCTACTCTTCTGATGTTGCTTGGCCTGCTGTGTTCATTCAGCTTCACACCGTGTTATCTTAGTCTGAGATTATGTTTGGCATTGATGTTTGGACCAAAGGGTCTGTTTCTGTGCTATATTACTCTATAACCTCCTCTGGCAGCTTGTTCTGTACACACACCACCCTCTGCATGAAAACATTGCCTCCTAGGTCCCTTTTAAATCTTTCCCCTCTCACCTTAAACCTATGCCCTCTAATTTTGGAAATCCCCCACCCGAGGAAAATGATCTTGTCTATTCACTCTATCCATGGCCCTCATGATTTTATAAACCTCTATAAGGTCACCACTCAACCTCTGACACTCCAGGGAAAATAGCCCCAGCCTATTCAGCCTCTCCTTGTAGCTCAAACCCTCCAGCCCTGGCAACATCCTTGTAAATCTTTTCTGCATCCTCTCAAGTTTAATAACAATGTTCCTATAGCAGAAACAAATTGAATTTAATCTAACTTAATTTAATTTAATGAAATTAATTGAATGAAATTTCTGTTCTACAGCTGACCTTAGCTTAGCTGATAAAGTAACTGTGTACATCAATCCTAACAGGGATTGTGTGAGGGAGTCCTTGCATTGGTAAACTGATTTTTAAAGATAGATTGCTCTGAGCAATAATTAAGCAGATTGTTAATCAGTAAGGGAGGGGTCCTGTTGTGGGACAGTGGTAGTCTCCCTAGTCCTGGATCAGGAGGCCTGGTTTCAAGTCCCACCTGCTCCACAGATGTGTCATAACATCTCTGAACAGGTTGATTAAAAATATCTGGAAACTGAAAGTTAAGTCTTTTGTGCTTTTACCTTGCATCAGGAGGTTCAGGTACATGTTCCATCTGCCCCAGAGGTGTGCTCGCATACAGTTTAAGGCAAAAAAAAGGGGGAAAAAATCAGTATGAAAGGGACCCTCTTCTGGCACAGGGGTAGTGTCCCTACACTTGGACTGGGAGGTCTATGTTCAAGTCAACCTGCTACATTGGTGTGTAACAATATCACCAAATAGATTGATTAGAAAAATGGGTTAAACAAATAAATAGATATTGATAAGGCAGGGGACCTCTTATGGCACAGAGGTAGTGACCCTACTCCTTGACTGGGAGACCCAGGTTGAAGCTCCACCTGCTCCAGAGGTATGCAATAACATCTCTGAACAGGTTGACTAGAAAAATTAACAAAAATAATTAGTAAAGGAATCAAGGTTTTTGGGGGAGAAAGCAGGAAAGTAGAGTTAAGGATTATCGAATCAGCCATAATCTCATTGAATGGCAAAGTAAACTCGATGGGCTGAATTGCCTATGCTGCTCCTATATTTTATGGTTTAATGAATCCATTATTATCATGTCATACGGCAATCAGGAGGTCATTGAAGGTGAACAAAATCAGCTTTAGTTTATTTTTATTGTCCTAACAAACCTACTACACCAACAAAAGGTTTCTGAAATATATTGGAGAGGCACAGCCAAAAACCTGGTGGTTAATACGAAGAAAGATGGATCAGAGTGAACTGAAGTTTAGTCAGAAAGATGGAGGGCTTTCGGAAGGTTTTGAAGGAGAAAAGAAAGCAGATGGAGCTTCATCTTCTAGAAATGGGATTTGAGATGATTCAACCCGAGCTACCAAAGGTCAGGTGCAACAAAGGTAAAGGATTCACATGTCAGATTCAGGGGGGCACTCAGATAGCAGGAGGATCTTGAGAAGGTTTCAGAGATAAGGAGGAGGGTAAAAATAGGAACAGTTTTAAACGTGAGGGCCAGAATGTTTCACTGACAATGTTAAAAGACTAAGAGCCACATGAGGACCGCTCTCATTTGAGAGGGTCAGCTGGTGGTGGTTTAACCTGGGGGTCACCATGTGCCTCAGACAAAGGCAGAGTGAGACAAAGTGGTAACGCCAGCCGGCACAGGAATTGTTGGTGGTATCACTCTGCATTTGGCTGATGTAGATCAATGAGCACAGGGGTGATCAAAATGCTTGGTTGTATTTTAAATGAATTGAAGTTGAAGAAAGGATAATATCGGTGGGGGAGGGGGCAACTTTTTCTATTATTGAAATAATAAAGTACTTTGGTGCGTTCTGGTGAGATGCTTGTTGTAATGTGAAATCTACACTCTTGTAAGTGAACAGTGAAACATTGAACATTGCTATGTGCAGAGGATGGTAAAGGGGACATCTTACCTGGAGACTTATAGACTTGGACTCTAGTTCCATGTGGCCTGACATCCCCAAGGCCTAGCACTTCTCCCTCATGCTCAGTAGCTGGGATTAGACTAAAGTTCTTTTATTCACTTCTGGTGTCTCTGGCTGGGCCAGTATTTATTGCCTCTCCCTAGTTGCCTTCAAGAAGGGCTGAGCCGCCTTCTTGAACCACTGCAGCCCACGTGTTGCAAGTAGACCCACAATGCCATTAGGGAGAGATTTCCAGGATATTAACCCAGTGACAATATTCCTTTACTCCACAATGATAAGGTGCTATACACATGCAATTTCTTGATATCTTCCTGATGTTCCTGATGACTGGGGAGTCCAGAGCCACGGGTCACAGTCTAAGGGCCTGGGGTAGGTCATTTAGGACTGAGATGAATAGAAATATCTTCACCCAGAAAGTGCTGAGCCAGTGGAATTCTCTGCAACTGGAAGTAGTTGAGGCCAAAATGTTCAGATAGCAAGAACTGCAGATGCTGGACTCAGAGATTACACAGTGTGGAGCTGGAGAAGCGCAGCAGGCCAGGCAGCATCAGAGGAACAGGAAAGCTGATGTTTTGGGTTGGGTCCCTTCTTCAGAATTTTTGAAACTTCTGAAGAAGGGTCCCAACCCGGAACGTCAGCGTTCCTGCTTCTTTGATGCTGCCTGGCCTGCTGTGTTCCTTCAACTCCACACTGTGTTATATCTGAGGCCAAAGGTGGATTGGCCATGCTAAATTTCCCATAGTGTTCGGGGTATGTGGGTTATGGGGGGAATTGGTCTGCGTGGGATTCTTCAAAGGGCGGTGTAGACTTGTTGGGCCGAAGGGCCTGTTTCCACACTGTAGGTCATCATCTAATAAAAAACATTGAATGTGTTCAAGGAGGACTTAAGTACAGTTCTCAGGGCTAAAGAGATCAAAGAAAGAAAGCAGGAATAGGGGGCTGTGTAGGTCGATAAGCCATGATCAAACTGAATGACAGGGCAGGCTCAATGGGCTGAATGGCCTAATTCTGTACCTTTTTCTTCTACATTTGCACAAATCTTTGGGGGAAAGCAAGTTCTTTTGCCAGTTTAAATCATAAATGTCTCATTGAATCTGTGGGTTCTAAAGATAATGTCCATTCTAAGAGCCAGCAGGAATTGAGTCCCTCAGCACCTTCTTGTTTGTGAGCTGGGTTCTCTTTGTTCCTTCACACACATGGTGACATCAATTCTGGGCCAGGGATTAAGCCAGGTGCTAGGAGATTGACTCACTGTTGAGTGCCAACAATGTGAGAGGACTTTCTGCGTCTAGTACGAGGAACCTAGGCCTCAGGCTCTTCCTGGTCTCTCTCTCAGCCAACCTGAAACCTTCAGGTCTACAAAAGTAGAGTAACATGACCAAAACGCCACCCATCACTTACAACTACCACCAGCTGGATTCATCGCACTGTACAATGAAAAAACCTGAACTAAATCCAGAGTTTAATGAAACTCATCCACTGGGAGTCTAGATTGAAAAGTGAAATTCTGCATGCTAAAACTGAATACAGGTTGATGTTGGTTTATTCGATGTAAAAAGGAATTCAACAATTTTTCATATTGTTATCCCCCTCCTCAGAAAAGCTACCTAATGGATATTGTAGGATAGATCATAGAATCCCTACAGTGTGGAAGCAGGTCATTTGGCCACAACAACACTCTGAGGAACATGCCACCCAGACCCATTCCCATATGTCTAACCCACCTAACCTAAACATCCCTGGGCACTGCAGCTTGGCCAATCCACCTGAACCTGCACATCTTTGGACTGTGGGAGGAGACCAGAGCACCTGGAGAAAACCCCACACAGACACAGGGAGGTTGTGCAAACTCCACATAGACAGTAGCCCAAGGCTGGAATCAAACCCAGGTCCTTGGTGCTATGAGGTAGCAGTGCTAACCACTGAGCCATCATACACCCTTTGGATACCTGTGAAGAGTAGTTGTCCATTATTTCATGCAGGGCACACCAATAATCTCATTCATAGACCTCTTCATCAAGTAGATTGTTCATGATTTAATACAGAGATGCAGTACTTACAACCATGCATTTTTTGCTAGGTGGTGGAACAGCAGCTGTGATAAAGAACACAGTATCCTGAACTTTATTAACAGCAATGTGAATTAAGATCAAGGATGAGAAGGTGAACTTGTATAAAGATTCTGGATCGGCCTCAGCAGTAGAAATGTGTGCATTTCTGGGTGTCAGATCCTCGGGAAGGATGTGAAAGAAGGCATTGAGAGAGTGCAGAAGAGATTTATGAGAATGGCTTCAGGGAAGAGGAACATCAGGAATGAGGAGAGATTGAAGAGTATTATTTTCCTGGGAAAAGAGAAGGCTGAGGCGAGACCCAAAAGAAGTATTCAAACTCATGAGGGATTAGTGTGAAGCAGTTCCCACTCATGAAAGGTTAGAGAATAAGAGGGCATGTTGGTTTAGTGGTTAGTACTGCTGCATCACAGCACCAGGGACTTGGGTTCGATTTCAGTCTCAGCTGATAGTTTGTGTGGGCTTCCTCTTAGTGCTGTGGTCTTGTCTTAACGATGTGCAGGTTAGGCCTGGTTGGTCATGCTAAATTGTCCGGGGATGTGCAAATTACCTGGGTTAGCCATAGGAAATGCAGGGTGATAGGGTAGGGGTGTGGTATTGGGTGTGATGTTTTTCAGAGGGTCGGTGTTGACTCAATAGACTGAATGGACTACTTCCACACTGTAGGAATTCCAAGTAATTGTCAAAACATGCAAAAGTATGAGGAAAAAAATCTTCTCACAGCCAGTGGTTAGGGTATGGAACGCAATGCTGAGAATGCAGTTTCGAATGAAATATTAAAATGGAATTAGATTGTTATCTGAAAAGGACAAATGTGCAGGTTTATGGTAAGAAGGTAGAACTAAGGGAGAGTCAATGCAGACACAATGCCTTCCATACTGTAATAACCCTGGGATTTGCCTGGGTTCGGCCGTAATAGAGGCTTACGGTCACAACAGTTGCTCAGATATGAATAACTGCCACACCACGCCAAACATTTTTTTTCCCAAGCACTCAGGATCCTATTATTCATAGCACCCTGAAACAATAGGATGCTCTCCTCCCTTATCTCTTCCAGTTGAATATTTCTGCGCATCTCTTCTTCCTGAGCTTTTCCAATTCCTATTGGTGTCTGGGCCTCCAGCTCTGGAATTCCTTCCATAAACCTTTTGCCCTCTCTACCTCACTTACCTCTTTTTGAAATATTCCTTAAAGCCCACCACTTCGACTAAACTTTAGTTCATCTGCCTCTGAATTGCTCATCGTCATATTTTGTTTCACAAAGATCCCGCAAGTTGCCTCTGAGCACATAGAATTGTTGTTGCTTACCCTGCAATCCAGATTCTTACAAATGATTTTTTTTTGTTGTTCTTTAGAGCTCAAACTAAAGATGCGGATTTATTTTTACACAATAAAAGTGCCTGACAAGGTTTGCCTTATTTCCTGAGTTTTGCCTTTATACATGTGTTATTCAGGATGATGCATCTTCTGTCTATATAGAAATTAATTTTGATGTCTTTATTCCTCATCTCACCTTGTTGAATGTTCTTGCTTACGTATCCATTAATAATGTTTCTAAAGAATTGGGGTTGAACATTCTCAAGCTAGAAACAAGGAAAGGCTTACATTTAAAATCTTAAGGCATCAGAACACAGTTTACAAAAGCCAATGTATTGCTTAAAGGTAGCACAGTGTGGAGCTGGAGGAACACAGCAGGCCAGGCAGCATCAGAGGAGCAGGAAAGTTGAAAGTTGATTTCTTCAGATTTCTGAAGAAGGGTCCTGACCTGAAACATCAGCTTTCCTGCTCCTCTGATGTTGCCTGGCCTGCTGAGTTCCTCCAGCTCCACACCTCGTTATCTCAGACTCCAGCATCTGCAGTTCTTGCTATCTCAGTATTTTTTAAAGGGCCGTTATTGTAGGTGATCTTTGTTTGCTAGTGGCATAAACAGAAGCATAATCATGGCTGGATGCCTTGTGTTAATGAAATTAATATTGAGGGATACGTATTGATGCAGCACACTGGGGAGAATTTCCCGACCAGAAATGGGATTTATCACAAGTATAAAAACCAGATCCGAGTTTACTATCTCTTCTTCAAGGATGGCACCTCCAGCTGTTCTACAACACCATGTTACACAGGAATGTAAGAGCTGGAGTAGGCTATTCAGCCCACTGAGCCAGCTCCGCTGTTCAACCAGCTCAAATGGAACACCTATCTCAACATCAGTTACCTGCGCTTATCTCCATATTACAAGACGTGATTAATCTTCCAACTCATTGGAAGTGAGAAGAATGAAGATGGATCATTATAAAAATATAAAATTAAGAAGGGACTATACAAGATAGAAGCAGGGAGGTTGTTTCCACTGGTGGATGGAACCAGAACTGGGGGTCATAGCCTCAAAATAAGGGGGAGCGGATTTAGGACTGAGCTGAGGAGGAAATTCTTCACCCGAAGGGTTGTGAATCTGTGGAATTCCCTGCCCAGTGAGGCAGTTGAGGCTGCCTCATTAAGCGTTTTTAAGGCAAAGAGAGATTTTTGAACAGTAAAGGAATTAAGGGTTACGGTGAGGAACAGGTAGTGCAGCCAAGTCCATGAAAAAATCTGCCATGAGTGGAGTGGGCTCAGTGGGCCAGATGGCCTGCTCCTGCTCCTATTTTATTTGTCCTTGTAAAAATTAGTGAGCCCTGTCTTCAAATTACTCAATGGTTATGTTCCCACAGCCCTCTGGGATAAAGTATTCCCAAAATTCACCACCTTTAAGTGAAGCAATTCCACCTCATCTCGGTCTTAAGTGACTTGTCCCTTATTCCAACTCTGGTGTGTTAGCCTGAAATTGAGCTCAGGTCTGTGCAGTGAGAGACCTGAGCTCACAGTCCTTTGATACAGAAATGAGTGTTGTACTGTCCACCGAACCACAGCTGACACTGCAACATGCCACAACCCCATTATGAGCACTTCAAGATATGAATTTCAGCACCGGTGCAATTTCAAGGAAGTTGCCAATTTTCCAACAGTGTGTGGATTATGGAAAACAGCACAACCTCTCGGAACACTGAGTATTTACCACCGGCCACATTTGCAAAACTAAAAACCCAGTGTCCGACCTGAGATTTAACTCTGCAATAGGGCAGCATTTGCTAATCAATCCTAACTCAGCACAACCAACCAATTTGAGGTTTTCTAAGGGACAAAAACAAAGTTGCTGGAAAAGCTCAGTAGGTCTGGCAGCATCTGTGAAGGAAAAAGAAAATATTCTGATTCTTTTTCTTCATAGATACTGCCAAGTCTGCTGAGCTTTTCCAGCAACTTTTGTTTTTGTTCCTGATTTACAGCATCTGCAGTTCTTTCAGTTTTTATTGACGTCATCTAATGTGTTTGCAATGTGGCTTACTTACTCTTGATAGTAGTTACATATCTCCATGATCTGGGACCAGTGCTCCACAGTCAAAAGGACCATGTCCAGGCTATGAGCCTTTTGTGAATTAAACAATTCTTGAGGGACAATAGTTCCCTGATGCAATCTCTGTGGTAACACCTCAGCCAATTAGAATCTACTTTATCAATTGGTATCCTTTTCTTGCGCACAAAAGATTTTTGCTTCTTTTGAAGTTTGACATTCTTGCATTTATTCTGATGTGTGGGCAAGGGGGAGGGGTGTAGGTAGAGAGATTCGACAGTGCGCCTCCTTTTCCAGCAATATCTTGAGCAATATCTTAAGAAAGAGATAGATAGAGCTCTTAAAGGTAGTGGAATCAAGGGTTATGGAGATAAGGCAGGAACAGGATACTGATTGTGGATGATCAGCCATGATCATAATGAATGGTGGTGCTGACTCGAAGGGCCGAATGGCCTACTCCTGCACCTATTGTCTATTGTCTATTATGAGCACACAACAGATTTTGTAACCTTAATTGCAGTGGGGTTGCTGTGGAATGATCAGAACTTCAAATGGCTCAAGCTATTTGATCCATGTTATTTGCCCCTTTAGGGAATAAAATGTCATAGGATCCTTACAGTGTAGAAACATGCCCTTCAGCCCAACATGTCCACACCAACCCTCAGAGCATCCCACCTAGACCCCTTCCCCACATGATCTACACTGCCCCGACCACAATGGGGCAGTTTAGCACAAACAATCTACCCATCCTGCATATTTTTGGACTGTGGGAGGAAAGCCACACAGACACAGGGAGAAGGTGCAAATTCCACAGACAGTCACCTGAGGGTGGAATCGAACCCTGGTGCTGTGAGGCTGCAGTGCTATCCACTGAGCCACCGTGCTGCTTTGCGGAAAGCTTGCAAAATTGTGAGTGTTGACATTTATCATTCCAACCTTGCTGTGGAAAATGTAGCTTTGATTCCCAGCAGCCCTACACATCCATCTCAGCTGCTCACATGATAACACCACATAGCAAAAAGTCCCATCACAATGTCTTTCTTGGTCAGTTTTGTGCTTAAGTTCAGGTCTTGTGGTAATTACTAATTAACTAATGGAACTGGTGCAGATGAAAGGAAAGACCACCTAACTGAGCAACCATTGCGAGAAATTGGCATCACTCATCCTACTCATTGGGATACAGGAATTCCATAGGCCTTTGTTGCAATAATGTATTTAGTGACGAGAGGTTCTGCAAATTAATAGCTCTTCCTTAAAACTGGATAGTTCTCAATCAAGTAGTAATTTCTCATGCTCAACATGCTTCTGGTTTTAAAGAGTAAGATGACGCTTCTTCACGCGAGTTTGTCCCTTCTGCAGCACAGCTCATAGTCATCTTGTGACACAGTGGGAAATGTTCCCTGCCTCTGTACCAGAAACTCTGGGTCTGTGTGCCAGCCTAGGACCCTGGGGGGGGCCGAGGAAGGTGCACTCATAATGCGGCCAAAACAGGTTCAGTCATCAGACTGCAAATTCTCCCGGCAGGAGCGGGAGAGATTCCAGGCCAAGTGGCAGAAAATTGAGCCTCTACCATCACCATCAGTAACTCCAGACTGCAATATGGATGTTATACTGCATGTTACTGAAGCAACTCAGGCTTCCTGCATGCCACACTGCACCCCTCAAAACCTGAATCATTTGCTTTCCCATTATGGGTGATGACCTAATGGTATTAACATGGAACCCCTATAGTGTGGAGGCAGGATATTTGGTCCATCAAATCCACACCAATCTTCCAAACAGCATCCCACTCAGAATCACCTTGCTCCTGTCACCGGCCACGGCCAATCCACCTCACCCGCACATCCTTGGACTGTAGGAGGAAAATCATGCAGACACAGGGGAACTGTACAAATTCCACACGGACAGTCACCTGAGTCAAACCCGGGTCCCTGGTGCTGTGAGCCAGCAGTGCTAACCGCTGAGGCACTGTGCCCCCCCAAAGTATCACTAAACTATTAATCCAGTAAAGTTCTGAGGGACGATCACCGGACCTGAAATGCTAACTCTGATTTTTGTTCTTCACAGACACCTCCAGACCCGCTGAGCTTTTCCAGCAACTTCTGTTTTTGTTCCTGATTTACAGCATCCGCAGTTCTTTCGGTTTTTATTAATCCAGGAACCCAGGCAATGTTCTGGGGTCCTGCAATCAAATCCCACCATGGGAATTTGAATCCAATTTTCTTAAAATAAAAAAGCCTGGAATTAAGAGTCTCACGGTGACTATGAAACTACTGATGTTCATCAGAAAAGCCATGTGGCTTCAGGGAGGAAAATTTACTGCCCTTCCCCAGTCTGACCTACATACGATTCCAGGCCCACAGCAATGTAATTGGCTCTTAATTACCCTGTGGGCAATTAGGGATGGGCAATAAGTGTTGGCCTAGCCTGTGATTCCCACAACGTCGGAGCAAATTACTGCAGATGTTGGAACCTCTACTGAAAACAACAAATGCTGGCGATCACAGCCGGTCAAGCAGCAGCAATTCTGATGAAGAATTATCCAGACTGGAAAATGTTAACTCGCTCTCGCTGCCTGACCCACTCTGAGCTCTAGTGTTTGTTCTTTTCAGTGATACCTATGTCCTGTGATTGAATAAGACAAAAGGACCACCCGCCTAGAATCAGCTTGAAATTATTTTGTTCAGGGTGGTCAGACTGTTGGACCTTCTGGTTATCTCAGAAATTGTCACAATTCCAGGGGTGACAGCGAAAGCATTTATTCTGCTCAGAGACAGTAGGAACTGCAGATGCTGGAGTCTAGGCCCGAAACGTCAGCTTTCCTGCTCCTCTGATGCCGCTTGGCTTGCTGTGTTCATCCAGCTCGACACCTTGTTACCTCATTTATTCTGCTCATTTCCAATCTCGTCCGATTGGATTTGGTTCCTGTGGTCCAGCCTTTCTGACCTGGAGCCTGGTGTGATGGGCCTGGAGTTACAATCGCCAACTTGTAAGTACCAGCTTCCACTTCATCGATTCTGACAGGTGAGGAACTCGTGGCAACATGAGCAAGGATGCCTGACATCGGTTCCCAATCCACACATCCCGTCTGAAGTAGAGAAGAAACAAAGTATAAATTCAGAGTGAGTGCTAACAGCTCTAACTGAAAGCAGAAATAGGAAAACAACATCACAGGAAATATTAGTGGACAGAATTCACTGTCTGCGAGAAGGTCCTTGTTTAAATAAAAGCAGAGGTTTCTGGGCGAACTTAGCAGGTCTGGCAGCGTTGGTGGTGTGAAACTTTTCAAATCTCTTCTTCAGAACCGAAGAATGCTGAAGACTTTGCACTTGAAAAGTTAACTATTTCTCCCTCCACAGACCAGCTGAGCTTCTCCAGCGTTCTCTGCATTTCTTCCAGGTTTGCAACATCTGCAGTATTTTTGCCTTCTTATTTCCCTAAATTCCCCGAACTCGGGTAGGAAGCTGGATGTGGAAAAGATGGCTGGATAGGTCACAATGCCATCGGTGTTGCCATTGTTTTTAACAAAACCCTGACTGTCTCTTTGTGCGTTGCAGTTAGTAATGGTGGCTAGAAGGCTTCTGGGGCACGTCCTTATCTTCATCTGTCTGACACCCACAAGTGGAGCCCCGTCCATCGAAAATACCGAGGAGGAGCCTTCCACTCAGGACAAATGCGTCCGGTGTTGTAATCCACATGAATACCCAGTGCATCCAACCACAAAAACCAATCCAGTGCCAGGCCCGCACCAGACCGGTTATTACCCACCATATCCCATGCCTCACATCCATCCGCACATCAATATCACCATTCTCAAAGGTAAAAGCCGGTTTTGAGTTCTTAGCTGTGAGTCTTGGAACTAATTTGTAGATGTTTCCTTTCTTATGCGTGGGAAAAGGTTGCCTTTGGCTTGATTGACTGGTGCTTCCTTTAACATGTTTCATGTGGGGGGGGGTGGGGGGATCTTGTGGACACAGTGGCCTTGCCTCAGAGATCGAAGCTCTGTGTTTGAATCCCATCTCAGGGCCTTAAAAATCTCTCTCCTCTCAGCTTAAAAATGTACCTCCTGGTCTTGAAATCCTCCCAGTTCTAAGGAAAAAGACAACTATCATTAACCTAATCTATGCCCCTCTTGATTTTACAAGCTTCTATAAGGTGACCTCTCAACCTCCTACTCTCCAGAGAAAGAAGTCCCAGACTATCCAGTCATTCTTTATAGCACAAAGCTTCCATACCCAACAACATCCTCTTCTGAACCTTCTCTAGCTTAATAATATCCTTCCTATAACTGGGAGACTGTTTGGCATGGACTGGCCAGACCGAAGGGTCTGTTTCCATGCTGTATGACTGTCTGACCTGATGGATAAGGAAGATGTGCTCAGTGTCCCTCTAATTTTCTTGCCCAGGGTGCAGCCCACTGAGATCCAGGCAATGCCCAGAACGAGAAAAAAGGCTACAATTGCAGTGTCATCAGCCTGGGTGGGTGCAGCTTGGAGGAAGTGCTGGATGATTTCATAATTGGGCCAGGCAGGATGAGGGACAACCTACAAATACTTGCAACACCCCTCACAATGCAATAAGTGTCTCCTTCTCAGTTGTATGATGGGAAAAGTTTCTACCATTACCGTCCAGAGCTTCAGACCATAACGTGCGTGTTGCCATAGTAATCTGAACACCCTGTGGGCCACCAGTGAAGGTAAACTCTTTCCAGACCGTAGGTTTGCTCTCTTAGAGAGAGCACTGGTGGTGGTTTAACCTGAGGGTTGTCATACCTCAGGCAAAGGGGAGAGGTGGAGAAGGAGAGTGATTCATGGTAACCTCAGCTGGTGATGGGAATTGAAACCATGCTGTTGTCATCGCAGGCCAGCTAAGCCCACTCGAATAACATATTACACATGGAGCGCTAGAATGGGAGGGTAATTCAGCCCATTTAGTATGTGCTAGCTCTTTCCAGTTCATCTCCTTTACCCACAACATCTCCCACCCTCCTCCTTCTCCATGGTCTTGCAACACTATCTTGTCACTACAGTACAGGAAATAGCTCTCACTCAAAGCTAAATGACCACATCCAGTAACATATTGAATTTCCAATTCAATTGGAATTGGCTCTACGTTTGCATCATTGATGGTGAGCCTGGTTCAAACTGACAGGTGAAAGAAAGCAAGGCTCATGAGGGGCTCTATTGGTGCAGGATATGTCCCTACCTCTGGGCTAGGAGGCCCACTTTCAAGTGCCCACCCAGATATGTCGTAATGTGTCTGAGTGGGTTGATTTAAAAATAAATCAAATGAAAATCAGCCATGGATCATTAGGGACGCTTGTGCTGTAGTGGCAGCGTCCATATCTCTTAGCCAGGAGGCCCATGCCCAAGTCCAACCTTCTCTACAGGGATGTAAGCATATTTCTGAGCAGGTTGAGTCGGAGATATTAGCCACTGCTCAGTGAAAGGATTCAGTTATGGTGACAAGATAACAGTGTGGAGCTAGAGGGACCCAGTGGGCCAGGCAGCATCAGAGGAGCAGGAAAGTTGATGTTTTGGGTGGGGCCCCTTGTTAGAAACAGCTGGGGGAAGGGGGCTCTGAAATAAATAGAGGTGGGGGCGGTGATAGCATTAGATAATGGAGTGGATAGATGGGAGAGAAGACAGACAGCTCAAGGAGGCGGGGATGAAGCTAATAAAAGTGCTTGTAGGTAGATAGTGGTTGGGATTGGTCAGTGAGGTAGGAGGAGCCAATAGATGGGAGGGAAGAGGGACAGGTCAAGGGGATGAGAGGGGGAGCCGATCCTGGGATAAGGTCGGAGGTGGGGAGATTTTGAAACTAGTAAAGCCCACATTGAGTTCATTGGGTTTTTGGCTTCCAAGGCGGAATATGAGGTGCTGTTCCTCCAGTTTTGGGGTGGCATCGTTGTGACACAGGAAGAGGCCCAGGAATGGACGTACCCCTTCCCCCCACCTCCCAGCTAATCCAAAGGTTGTAGGTTTAATTCCGACTTTAGAAATATAAACCTGAAATCTTAGACTGACAATGCAGTAAAGAGGGGCTGCTGCACAGTGCAGGGGCTGCTGTCTTTCAGATGAGACATTAAACTTAGCCCCTCCTAGGTAGATACAAAGGATCTTGTGGCATTATTTGTAGGAAGGAGCTGAGGATTGCTCCCTGAGTGAAAAAGTTATTCATCAACCGACGTCATTAAAACAAATAATTAGGCTGTGATCAAATTAGCTTTTTGTGACTACATCTCAAGGATTGATTTATTGCAAAGTGCTTTAGCATCCTGGGGGTAGGGAAATGTATCACATATTGTCTCTTCCATTAAATCAATTTGAAAAGTCAGCCTGCAACCCTCAAAGTACCAGCCCAGCACTTGAACACTGAGACCCCAACCAAAGAAATGCGATAATATTTTCAATCTATTCACCTTTTGCTTTGACCTGTAGAGTTCTTGTGCATGTGAGCTTACCACTGGTTCTCGTTGTTACCTCACTGTTAGACAACGCCTGTTGTGCTCGCCACACAGTGTTTTTAGTTTGTATACCCTGCAAAGGACTGTGAGTCGCCTCATAATAGTAATATGAAATGATCTTTATTGGTTATAACACAATAAATAATATAATAATGATTATACTACAAATGAACAATTAATATGATAAATCTGACAATTAAAACTGTAAATTAAATTGAGTATCTTGTACTTAACTGAACTTGGAATGATCAAAAATCACTACACTAGACCTTGGCGTTGATCTACATGGTGATGGCCATCTGGTCTTTCTCTCCCGGTGGTCCCAGGGTCTCCTTACAGTTGTTAGTCTTGAGTTACCACTCCCCAGGGTGCTGTTGGGGTGATCCTTACCCTTGGACGCTTCCGCGCTTCCTTTAGGAGGATCTTCCATTCCCACCAATGGATCCGTCTGGAATGGATCCCCCCGATTGACTGGACCCAATCAGGCAGTGCCACGCGGATGGTGGGGTGGTCTTTGGTCCTCCATTTCTGAAAGTGCCGGGGGCTCATAAGTGAGGCTTCCCAGAGAAGAATGTGAGGTGTCCCCTTTGTTCTGGAAACAGCTCGGCCTGCCCTATTGTCTTGGTAACCAGGCTCAATCTATTGAGTATTGTGCTATTCTGCGGCTGCAGATTGTTGATTTCAATGTCCTTGCACAAATACTTTGGCCAATGCTTAGCTTGATTTCCCAGCATGCTTGGTGTATTATCCAATCTTGCCATTTTGAGTGGCCTGTCCGGCTATAACCGTAGTCAAAACAGTTGAAATCCGTTCTTTGCTGCAGCAAAGGTATTCATTTGCATGCAGTTCTGGTCGCCCCATTACAGGAAGGATGTGGAGGCATTGGAAAAGGTGCAGAGGAGATTTACTAGGATGTTGCCTGGTCTGGAGTGCAGGCCCTATGAAGAAAGGCTGAGGGACTTGGGTCTGTTCTCATTGGAGAGAAGAAGGCTAAGAGAGGATTTAATAGAGACATACAAGATGATCAGAGGATTAGATAGGGTGGACAGTGAGAGTCTTTTTCCGAGGATGATGACTTCAGCTTGTACAAGGGGGCATAGCTACAAATTGAGGAGTGATAGATTTAAGACAGATGTCAGAGGCAGGTTCTTTACTCAGAGAGTGGTAAGGGCGTGGAACGCCCTGCCTGCCAATGTAGTTAACTCAGCCACATTAGGGGCATTTAAACAGTCTGTGGATAAGCAGATGGATGATGATGGGATAGTGTAGGGGGAGGGGCTTAGATTAGTTCACAGGTCGGCGCAACATCAAGGGCCGAAGGGCCTGTTCTGTGCTGCATTGTTCTATGTTCTATGTTCTGTAAATATGGGCTCAGACTGAAAACTAAATTCCCTCTTGCTGTGCAGGTGTAGATAAGAAAGCAGAGTTGGGAGAATTGTGATTGTTATTACAGAGATCACCTGCCAATGTTCTGTCCTCTATTTGAATAGGTGAATTCAGTGTGGGTAGTTTACTCAGGGCTTTCCAGGTGAAAATAGATGACAAATCTTCTTCCTTTTCCCCGGTCCCCAACAGCTAGCCCTCAACTAACAGCATTAAGTTATCAGCTTTAACCAAATCACTGGCCCTTCTCAACATCCTTCTCAGTGATCACAAATTAGGAGCATGCGTGGGCCACTCGACACCAACCTGTACACCATTTATGAAGATTATGATTGATCTGGCTTTGGCCTCAGTTCTGCACTCACCTCCATCCTCCATCAACTCCCGCATTAGCCAAGCCACCCTTAGAGAGCAGATGTTTAGTGTCAATCTAACATGAGAGGTCTAGACTGAAGGGTGGCATACTTAAAACAGAGATAAGGAGGACTGATTGCCCACGAAGTGAGCAGCACGCTAGTCCAGCGGTTAGCACTGCAGCCTCACAGCGCCAGGGACCTGGGTTCGATTTCCAGCCTCGGGTAACTGTCTGTGCAGAGTTTGCACATTCTCCCTGTGTCTGCATGGGTGTGCTCTGGTTTCCTCCCACAGCCCAAAGATGTGCAGATTAGGTGGATCGGCCATGCTAAATTATCTGTAGTGTTCAGGGGTGTGTGGGTTATAGGGGGATGGGTCTGGGTGGGATGCTCCAAAGGGTGGTGTGGACTTGTTGGGCCGAAGGGCCTGTTTCCACACTGTAGGGAATCTAATCTAACAGGCTATAAACCTGTGGAATTCACTATGTGGTGTACACTGGGATAATGAATATATTTAAAAAGAGGATGGACAGATCTTTAATTAGTCACAATTATCTCCACAAAGGCTAATATCCCATTGCCAACTCATCCTTTATTTGCAGATGCATTGTATATGACAGTGACCCAGTTAGCTCAGAGCTAGCTCTCAGAGTGAGAAGAACTCCTGACGCTCCTGTTTATATCTGTCAGCCAGGGCTCCCTGATTGGACCAGATTAACAACCCCCATCAGGAAACTCATATTCTATGAGGTCCATCTGGCTGACCTTCTTAGCGTCACAAAACATAGGCTGAAGAGTTATGAGGAGCAGTAGGAAAATAGAGCTGAGGCCAATATGAGATCAGCCATGATCGTATTAAATAGCGGAGCAGTACCAAGGGGCTGGATGACCTAACCTTTCTTCTAGTTCTTATGTTGTCTCCACCTCTTACACTAAACATATTCGGTTTCCAGCACTCTCTGGGGAAGAAAGTTTCAGAGAATAAATACAGCCCTGAGAGGAAGACATTCTCCTCGTCTCTGTTGGTTCCTAAATATATTCCTTTCTGATCTTTCACCTTGTACTGAGCTGGTAATTGGAGTTTTATTGTGATGTCTCATCTGAAAGATAGATGATCACTTTTATGGGACATTTGATGGGGTCAGATGGAATATATTAAATTGCCAGTGTTGCCTAATAAAGGAGAGTGGGCGGTGGGAATATAATTCACTGATGTACGTGGTTCTTTTTACAGGATGACAGATTTGAAAAGGTCAATAGGATTCACTTCAGTGTAGAATACGATTCAAGTTAAACACCAAGGCTGCTGTAAATTATAAGATGCCAACAGTAATCCCCATGAACTGTCATCATCTGATGGAATTACACAGATATTGCTTCCATGTTACACAGCGCAAGCAGTAACTCTAGAAGATTTATGTAAAAAGTACTCAGGCAGAGATCAAGCTAAGGAGGAGAATGTTTGCATTGGAGACAGTTCAGTGAAGATTTATTTAGCTGATCCCTGGGGCTTGTCTTATGAGGACAGGTTGAGCAGGTTGGACTCTAGAAAGATTGTTTGATTTGATTTATTGTTGTCACATGTACCGAGGTACTGTGAAAAGTTCTGTTTCGCTTGTAGATTGTACCATATAAAGTGCATTCGGGTAATAGGATAGAGCGAGGAATAGAGTGTTACGGCTGGAGAGAAGGTGTACAAAGACTGAGATCAACAGTAAATTTAAGATTTGAGAGGTCTGTTCAGAAGTCTAAAAACAGCAGGGAAGAAGCTGTTCTTGAATCTGTTGGACGAAAAACAAAGTTGCTGGAGAAACTGAGCAGATCTGGCAGCACCTATGAAGGGAAAACAGAGTTAACGTTTCGGGTCTGGTGACCCTTCCTCAGAACGCATCTATTGAACCTGTTGGTATGTGTGTTTAAGCTTTGATTAAAACACACAAGATTCTGAGGCAGCTTAATGAGGCAGATGCTAGCTGCTACCCCTGAGAGCAGGTAAGAATGTAGAACATAGTTTTAAGATAAATAGACTCTATTTAGAGAAATGAGGAAGAATTTCTGAGGGCCATTTGGAATTCTAACCAACACCACCAACCCCGTACCCCCCCACCCCCCCACCCAAACTCCAGAGAGCAACACAGTCTAGGTAATTAGGAAAACTTGACGTTGAATTTGTGATCGACAAGGGAGCTGGGTGTTTCAGGAGGGCATCAGACAAGAAAGTTGAGTTAAAGCCAACAGCAGATCAGCTGTGATCAAAGTGAATGGTAGTGCAGGCCCAAGGGGCTGAATGGCCTGTAGATCTGGAAGAGATGATGCAAACTGCAGCAGTAAATTGACAGCTGGTTTTAAGGACTCACACTTGCCTGGGCGTGATACTGGTAGTGAGGACGCCGTGACAAATTGTGCTGGCATTGAGCCATGTTTGAGCACAAAATGGAAGTGCTACTCCTGACTGGAAATGTGAATACTCTCCAGCCCCCTGAGTCTGAAATCACTTAAAACTGTGGGACACCTGTCCTTTGTAAATGTCTAAATAAGTCTTTATCATGGAATTGTTGGCTTGGCAGCGGGGGCTGTCAGTGTTATCTCTGAGTCCAAAGCCTCCAGGTCATGCTTGTTGACAACCGGATGGCTAGTTACCAACTTCTCTCTCGGCGAGGTGAGCTCTTCGCCCTGCTGCTCCCCCACCCCATCCCACTAACGCCCTGCCCCATAGAAGGGCATGAGTGTTAGGAACACAGGAGAAGGTGGAGGCCATTCAGTCCCTTCTGTCAGTCCATTAGATCTTGGCAGATCTCCATCAGTCAACCATGGTGATCTCCAAGATAGCTGCTCGTGCTACCTTGTAGCATTTCCCACCTCTACCAGTTTGAGGGTTATTTCAGCTAATTTATGCCTTCAATCCTACATGGCCTTGGGCCTTTTTAAGTGATTAGTGGTTGAGAATACACTACCATGCGATTTCCACAGAAAAAGCGCTGCCCTTAGACAGCAGGAAGGTTTACTGTGTGATAGCAACCAGAACATTTGTTCAGGCATTGTGATGAGGATCTTATGGATCCTAGTACAGCTTGGATCATTGAATCCCTACAGTGTGGAAGCAGGCCATTCGGCCCTTGACTCCACACATGCTGAAGAACATCCCACCCAGATCCACAACTCTACTCTATCCCTGTCATCCTGCATTTCCCATGGCCAACCCACCTAGGCTACACATCCCTACACACTGTTGGCAATTTCCCATAGCCAATCCACCCCAACCTGCACTCCCCTGGATACTACGGGCAATTTAGCATGGCGACTCCACCCTAGCTTGCACATCCTTGGATGTGGGAGGAAATCGGAGCACCCGGAGGAAACCCACACAGACACAGGGAGAATGTTCAAGCACTACACAGACAGTCACCTGAGGGTGATATTGAACCTGGGTCCCTGGGGCAGTGAGGCAGCGGTGCTAACCTCTGAGCCAGCATGCCATCCAAAGTGATCGCAGTAGGACTCAAACCTACAATTGTATGACAGTGCCCAGATTAACACCCAATTCAGATACTTTATCTATTAGCCCAAATGGTCTGCTCTGGCTATTATATCTTACACCGGTGATTCTGATGTTGCCAAGTTTTGTTTTTAACCATCAGTTTCCATTCCAGTCCAATCTACGCCTCCCATCCACAGCTCCACTCCAGTGTGTTTGGGGTATAGTCCATGGTAAAGGAGAGTATTGACAGTCTTCTCTTTCTTTCCAGGGGACAAAGGTGAAAAGGGCGAACGGGGGCCGCAAGGGAAACATGGCAAGGAAGGCCCAATAGGAATACAAGGCCCAATGGGGCTTAAAGGAGACCGGGGTCAGGCAGGAATACCTGGCGATTCATACAAGCAACACTACTCGGCCTTCTCTGTAGGCCGCAAGAAAGGACTACACAGCAGCGATTACTATCAAACCCTGGTCTTTGACACGACCTTTGTGAACCTCCACGGCCATTTCAACATGTTCAAGGGCAAGTTCTACTGCTACATCCCTGGCATTTACTACTTCAACCTCAATATCCACACGTGGAACTTTAAGGAGACCTATCTCCACATCATGAAGAATGACCAGGACATGGTCATCTGCTATGCACAGCCCAGTGACCGCAGCATCATGCAGAGCCAGAGCATCATGCTGGAGCTGCAGGAGAACGATGAAGTTTGGGTGCGCCTTTACAAGCGGGAGCGGGAAAACGCTGTCTACAGCGATGATGTTGACATTTATGTCACCTTCAATGGTTATTTGATAAAACCCAACCTGGACTGAGATACATCTTCATTTCTTCCTTTCTCTCTTTCTCTCTCTCTGTCTTCTCTGTGGAGAAATATTGTCCATTACTTGATAAAACCAACATGGACTAAAACACCTTGAATTCTTCCATTCTCTCTCCTGTCTGTGGAGAAATATTGTCCATTATGTGATAAAACCCAACATGGACCAAGATACATCTTCATTTCTTCTGTTATGTCTCTCTCTCTCTCTTTCTCTCTCTTTCTTCTTTGTGGAGAAATATTGTCCATTACTTGATAGAACCAACATGGACTAAGATGTCTCTTCATATCTTCCATTATATCTCTCTCTCTCTCTTCTCTGTGGAGAAGTATTGTTCATTATTTGATAAAACCCAACATGAACTAATATTACTCTTCATTTCTTCCATTATGCCTCTCTCTTTCTCTCTCTTTCTCTCTCTCTCTCTCTCTCTCTCTGTCTGTATGGGAAAATATTGTCCATCGGAGGGAAGACCATTAAGTTATAAGTGGGACCATTTCTGCAGCTACCCAATTTAAAAAGACTTCATTTACCTATGTGGAATCACCCATCTTCTTTTTCTTTAGCCACATTGGTGTCAAAACAAAAGTATACTTCTTTAAAGCAGTGCTAAAAGGACTAAAAATAATGTGTAGATTTAGGGCCTGCATTTTTCTTCTCGATAACAGACCCAGTGCAAAAATTTCACATTTCCCATGGCAACTAAGTGTTCATGTGAAACACAGTTAAGTTTGATGAACAGGGTGTGCAGACACACACTAGGCCCCATTTCAAAATCAGAAACTCTGCACAGTTCCCTTTTAATAAATTATGAGCCTACATCCTCAAAATGCCTTTCATGGCTTCAGGAAATTCCAAAGTGCTTTGCGGTGAATAGGCTGATGTTGCAGGCCTCTGCGGTAACATAGAAATGCAGCAGCACAGCAGGATCCCACACCTAGCCGCATCATAGCGGCCCATTAGGGGGACAAGAGCAACATGTCATGGATGCTGGAGACCTGAACTAAAAAAATAGAGCATTCTTTCGAAAACACAGCAGGGCTGGAAACTCCTGTAAAGAGAGAAACAGTTAACACTTCGACTCTCATTCAGAGTCAATTTGACTGTTTTGTGGAACTTCCTTCATGAGTTGGTTGAGAGATAAATCAGCATGGATACTACCTACTCGATGAAATGGTGCTATGGTGTTTTTCACATTCTCCTCACAGATATATTACCTCATCCGTAAGAAAAAGGGCATCTTTGACAGTGCAGCAGTCCCTCAGGGCTGGCCAAATCGGGACCCATGTATTCTCACATCAGCTGAGTTACCATGAAAGACCCTCCTTCTCAAACAAAAACCGAAATAACTGTGGATGCTGGAAATCAGAAACAAAAGCAGAAGCTGCTGGAGAAACTCAGGAGGTCTGGCAGCATCTGTGGAGTAAGAAAGCAAAGTTAACATTTCAGGCCCAGTTGAGTCCTTGTTTCCTCTTCTCAACCTTGCCCAGTGATCCTCAGATTAAACCATTACCAGTTGTCTCTCTCTCTCTCTAATGAATCTCTCTCTATGGCCCGATCGACGATGGTGACTTTGTCTGTATATTCAGGGTGGACTGTACCAAAGGGAAGATATATGTTGTATGTAGTGTTGTTAATCAGCATTTTTATATGCATATACTCTCTGTGTGGTATTGTGTATTTTCCACATCTCACAAAAGTGCAAATTGCTAAGTGTGCAACAGATTTCTTCCTCAAACATTTTAAAATACCTCTGTGACCATGAGTGATCTGCACCCATGCTTGTCCCAGCTCAGCATTGCCGCTGTTTGCTCCCTTTGCTCAGTGCTCGTGTCCAGTCTTAAGCAATCAAGCTCAGACAGCATGGACAATTTACCAAGCTTTGAACAATGGAACGCTGCAGTGGGATTACTGTATTTGTTCTTTAACAGAGTGCTATCACAAACATGTCAATTTGTTGCTTTCCTCCAACCTCAGAGCTCCACGCTGGCTAGTTTCCTTTTGCGGAGGTTGAAAAGGGACAAAATTATCAGTCAGGGTCAGCAATGGACAGATATGCTGAGTGCCAAACCCACTATGATGACTCCGTGTCTGGCCAAGAGAAAAATCTGATACATCTTCCAAAGAACTCCCATAATGTGGAAGCAGGTCGTCCAGCCCACCCCGACCCTCCAAAGAGCATCCAGGCCTGCAGAACCCTGCATCCGCCATGGCTAACCCACTTAGCCTGCACATCCCTGGACACTAAGAGACAATTTAGTGTGGCCAATCCACCTAATCCGCACACATTTGGACTGGGAAACTGGAGCACCCAGAGGAAACCCATGCAGAGAACGTACCAATTCCACAGATGCCCAAAGGTGGCGTCAAACCCAGATCCCTGGTGCTGTGAGGCAACAGTGTTAACCACTGAGCCACTGTGCCTCCCTTGCCAGGCTACATGACTAAGCCTGGCCAGCACTTAATAATTTACAAGCATCCGTCCACCTGGAAACGCCTCAGCAACAGCAGTTACCCTCCAATTGACCTTGGCATGTACGATAGACCAAGTTTTCCAAAGCAGGAAATTAGTGTCCTGCACATAATTTTAATTCATTTTCTTCTTAAATAGCATACCAATAAATGGTGCGCAATACCACACTCATCTCTTGGGCCACTACCTCTCACTGCGCTCCGAGTTGCATTCATTGGGCACATGGATTGGGGTTTCTCCAGGAATGTGGCCTCATTTGGTCTACTGCGTGCCTCCCTCTACTGTCTACAGAGTGGGCGCACTTTCAGAGGTGGGAGATTACCAGGGTGGGCAGGGTGCAGGGTTGGTGGTACAAAGGCAAGAAAAGGACCTTGGGGATCATTGCTGGAATTTCTTAATGGCCAGTCTGTCTCCAGTCAGGTTAGAGTGAGACTGGGAATATTTCTCTCAATCAGATGGAAACTGTCTATCAAAGGGAGAGTTCAGAGGGTGGGAGGTGAGGCTGTTGCATGATTTCCTCCTTGCGGGTCAGCTATATCAAAGAATAAATCTTTATTCTTTTCCTTTGGTTTTCTTTACCTGCTCCTCATCTCAGGGAGTGGCAGATCCTGGAGTTTAGCTCAACGGGGTTTAGCCATTCCACATGACTCATGGTGCGGAATTAGATGTTCTGGTTTGGTGTTTTGCTTAAGAAATCGGTGCAAGAAATCTAAGTTGGTTTTCAATGTGTGAGACAGTGGAGCGGCACTGTTGTTTTGATGAGATATTAAGCTTAGGCCTGACCTTCCCATTCAGGAGGATCCCATTGCGCTGTTCAAAGAAGATTTGAAGAGATGTCCCTCATGCCCTGGCCACGATTTATCCCTTATCGCTATCACTAAAACAGGTTTAGTCAATCCTAGCTCTTCATGGGAGCTTGCTGTGTGCATATTGGCTGCCGTCCTTTGATGTTGACCACACTTCGAAAGGGTTTCACTGACTCTAGATGTGCATTATGCACATCCTCAAGTGCTGTAGAATTGCAGTTCTTGGTTGTTGCAGTAGGCCAATGGCTGTACCCAGTTCTCAGGCTCAGAGGACAATTTCTCAGAACTTGACTGCCTTCACACGGCATCTGCAGCCGTTTGCTCTGCAAATAGGTTCCCCCTCCCAGACAATGTTTACCTCCTCCAGTGCCTGTGCACTAGCGATGTTCTCCAAAGAAGGGCATTGTGGGAGTACATCCTAGTGAGGCACGTCTGCTCCTCTTCCCTCATCTGCCGACCTCAACGAGATGGGTTAATGGTTCAGGGGAAGGAGTAAGTTTCAGTGTTTCCTGTTCTACCCCAAACCAGGAGAGTCTACTGTCTGGTCTCTTAGCAAAAAGCAGCTCCCCTGGCAATAGCTAATATGGCTTTGAAATCAATTATGCTGTCAATCCTACTGTCAACTCTCTTATTCACAGCATTTTGTCCTCATTAAGGGCCACTATCTTACCACATTTATATGAGTCAACGGATATTTGGGCATCTAATTATCAAACTAACCAATACTGAAAGCACATCGCCTGTCAGGAGTCACCATTGTCCCATACCACAGCTCTCTCATCGGGGAGAGAGAGAGAGAGAGAGATAGCTGGTGGTGGTTTAACCTGAGGGTCACCAAGCGGCAAGGTCGAGAGGGTAGGATATTCCTGATAACCTCAGCTGGTGATGGAATTGAACCCACACTGTTGGCATAACCCAACATCAGTTATCATCGTCCAATCAATTGAGTTAACCAATGCCCTGCTATATTGAAGTGTACAAATAGTTACGTATGTCTCAGAGCAGAGATGACACTAGCTTGTAAGTATACAATAAGATTATTCACAAATTTTAAAGAATTTCTGCAAACAGGACACATCCACACTCAGGCTTATAGTTCAGCTTCTGCCAGCTTTCAGTGATGCCTATTTATTTTGCTCGAGTCCATACCTGAGTTTAATCAATCAAGTCCAGTGAACGTACATCAGTTCCTAGACTCACTTCATCAAACATCAAACAACTAGACACCACGCATGGTGTAACAAAGGTGCTCGTTTCCAATATGTGTAAAACAATGTCACAAAGTAAGTCTTAAATTGAGGTGTTAGATCACCCCTTACTGTCTATTTCATATTCAGCTGGTGAATGTAGGTTTTGATATGTATATATAAGTCGATAAAACCTGGAATTCCCTTTCTGCTGCTCTGTCCTCTTTTTTAGGTGCTTCCAAAAACCTACCTCTCTGACAAAACTTTTGGTCACGTATCTGAACGTGGGCTTAGTGCTAAATGCTGTTCGATAACACCCACATCAACAACTTAGGGTGCTTTACGACATTAAAGGTGCTACATAAATGCAGGTCGCTGGTTGATGAGATGGAGGGGTTAACGCCTGCAGATGACCTCGTGGTCTGACTGCCATCCCAGTGAGGCAGACAGTTACCACATTACACACAGGGCAGAAGGCTGAGGCTACGGGAATATATATGGGACCACAGAGTGAGTCACATCATTCAGAGATGAGTGGATATTTGTGTCTGTGTGGGGAGGGGCGGTTAGGTGCAAGGTTAAATGCGCTAAATAGGTCATCTGTTTAACCAGCGGCAGAGCGTTTGTCTAAAATAATGCAAAGAACTGCAGATGCTGGAAATCTGCAGCTTAAACAGGGAAATCGCTGTAGGAGAAAAATCGCAATTAATGTTTCGGGCCCAGTGACTCTTCCTCAGAGCCAAGACGTTAATTTTCTCCACAGTTGCTGCCAGACCTGCTGTGTTTCTCCAGCCATTTCTGCGTGTGTTGTAGACTATTTGCCAATGGGTCAGCGTATAATCTGAATGGTGGCTTTTCCATGGGCAGGGCACATTTTGTGGCAGCTGAATCAAAAGCTAATTTTTGTTTGCAAAATAGTTCCGATAGATTTGGTGACTTTTCTGTCAGTAGCAATCCACCAGATGTGACACAAAGTGTTTTTTCTCTGCCTTTTTGTTCACAGACGCAAGCTTTGCTGGCTAGGTCAACATTTATTGTTCATCACAAATTGCCCAGAGGGCACTTAAAAGTCAACTGCATCGCTGTGGGTCTGCATTTCCCTTATGGTTTGATTTATTATTGTCATATGTACCTCGGTACAATGAACAGTTTTGTTTTGCTTGCAGTTACAGGCAGATCATAACATTAAAAGTGCATTGGGGCAATAGAACAGAGAGGAATACAATGTTATGGCTGCTGATTAAAGTTCAAGCTGGAGAGGTCCATTCAGAAGGCAAATAGCAGCTGGGAAGAAGCTTTTGAAGCTACATGTAGGCTAGACCGCGAAAAGATGGCAGATTTCCTTCTCTGAAGGACATACTGGAGCAGGGGAGTTTTTATGATAATCACATGGTCACCATTTTCTTTATTGAATTCAAATGTCACCATGAGGTGTTGATTTAGGAAGTCACTGGTTTATCGGCCTAGTGACATTATCGCCACATCTCCATCTCTGACCTGTGTGCCCACCGTTCTTGTTCAATTCACAGCAGAAGCAACGATCCAGTGGAAATCTCAGTCATGAGTACCCCATGCATTCCCATTATCTCCGCACCACACCCTCAGGCTCTGGAATGCCATGTTTGAACTTTTCTGCCTTTTTCTCTCTCTCACTCTTGCCTCATGTAAGGAGCTGCTTTAAACCTACCTCTTTCACCGAGCCTTTGGGCACAAGGGTTAATGTCTTGTTTTTGAGCTCAGTGTCAATTATTGTCTGATTACACCCCTATGGCTTGCCTTGGGACTTTTTTTACTACAATAAAGGTGCTACATGAATGCCAGTTGTTCTTGTTTTTCTTTCAATTGGAACATATGCACATATTTTTAAGGCAACTGTTGTCAAAATAAATCAAAGTACCATTGATCAGAAATTGAACCAGTTGCTTCAACAGCAGGTCAGAGAATTCCCACAGTGCAGATAGAGGCCATTCAGCCCATTGAGTCTACACTGAACATCTGAAAAGTATCTTACCCTATCCCTGTAAGCATTTACCGCAGCTAATCCACTCAGCCTTCACATTCCTGAATGTTGCACAGTAATTTAGCATGGCTCATCCACCTTGACCTGCACATCTTTGGTCTGTGGGAGGACACCGGAGCACCCGGAGGGCACAGGGAGAATGTGCAAACTCCACATAGACAATGGATTGGCAATGCTAAATTGCCCCATAGTGTCCAGGGATGGGCAGGCTAAGTGGGTGAGCTGTGGGGAAATGTAGGAGGCCCGGATGGGATACACTTCAGAGGGTCAGTGCTAGAGATAATGGCCTGCTTCCATACTGGATTCTAAAACAGGGACTGAATGTTCGGGCCCAATTATCATTTTGCCCTCTAACTCTACCTTACTGTGCAACATCACAGTGGATTGACTGGTGCAGTTTCATACCAGGTTCATCCTTATGTATTGAGAGCTTTGTGTTTTTATCAGATTACCTCTTAGAAGGCACAGTTATCTCTGTCAGAACAGATATTCTTTGCATTAGACGATATTGGGAAGGCATTCTTTTCCGTGGCTGCCATGAAAACATTGTAGGATGAACTTCAATAAGGCAGAAGCTGAGAAAATGAGCAGCTTAGCTTCTTCACAAAGAGTCACTCTCCAAAAGGTTAACTTGTCTTTCTGTCTCACATGCTGAAGTAACCCTTGCCCGTGTTTTACAAATGTTTTTTCTCCTCCTTGCTTCATGTTCCAGTGCCTGGGGCTTTCTCCACTCATTATTTCTCTCTCTGTTGCCACATGAGTCAGCGCACCCACTTGAGATGTCCATGCAATTAGAACCATGGAAATTCAGAGCAGGAGTAGGCCATTTGGCCCTTTAAGTCTGTTCTGCCATTTGGTACAATCTGAAGCTGATGCTTTACCTTAATGCCAGAAGTCTGCTTTCTCTCCACAAGCTTGATGCCTTTAGCATCTCCACATTTATGCAGTCATAAAATCATACAGCACCAAATTAGACCCTTTGGTCCAACCAATCCATGCCGAACACTAATCCCAAACTAAACTAATCCCACCTGCCTGCTCCGTGCCCATATCCCTCCAAAGTTTTCCTATCTGTGTACTTATCTAAATATCTTTTAAACACTGTGACTGTAGCCACTTCCAACACTTCCTCAGGAAGTTCAATCTACACATGAACCATCCTCTGTGTAAAACAATTGCCCCTCATGTTTCTTTTAAATCTTTCTCACCTTAAGATGTGCCCCCTAGTCTTGAAATCCCCCACCCTAGGGAAAAAACAGCTACCATTAACCCTATCTATACCCCTCATGATTTTTATAAACTTCTGTAAGGTCGCCTCTCAGTCTCCTACGCTCCAGTGTAAAAAGTCACAGCCTATCCAGCCTCTCCTTATAGTTCAAATCTTCCAGACCCAGCAACATCCTGGTAATCTATCATATTCTCCAATATATTCAGTGCCCTAACCTACTGTGAAAGCGTAAACTTCAGAACTTTTTTAACTACTCATGGAAAGTTTAAACCACTGTTTCAGTATTTGATTGTCCATGAGATTTCATAGTAAGCAGCAAATTAATGTTTGTTTGTCCTAATAACCCACAACACTGCACAGCTTTCAGTGGTAGGGAATTCCATTGATTCACAAGCCTTTCGCTGAAGCAATATTTTCTTATCTCAGTCCCAAAGGGTCTAATGTTTATCCTGAGCCTCTGTCCCTTGGTTCTAATTCTCCAACCAATAGAAATATCCTCTCTGCATCCAACCTGTCCAGCTCTGTTTAGAATTTAATGAACAGAGTGTGTAAATAGGTGAGTGAGTGGGTGTATGTGAGCAGGTGAGTAGGTGCGTGTGTGAATGTGTGAGCATGTGAGAGTGTGAGTAGGTGACTTTGTGAGTAGGTGAGTGAATGAGTGTGTGAATAGGTGACTGTGTGAGTAGGTGAGTGTTTGAGTAGGTGAGTGTGTGAATGTGTGAGTATGTCAGTGTGTGAGTAGGTGTGAGTGTGAGTGTGAGAGTGGGTGAATGTGCGAGCAGATGAGTGTTTGAGTAGGTGAGTGTGTGAGTGGGTGAGTGTGTGAGTGTGAGAGTGGTTGAATGTGTGAGTAGGTGAGTGTTTGAGTAGGTGGGTGTGTGAGTGTGAGAATGGATGAGCGTATGAGCACGTGGGCGTTGTGAGTGGATGAGTGTGTGAGCGGGGGAATGAATGAGTGTGTGGTGGTGGAATGAATGAGAGTTTAAGTGTGTGAAAAGGTGAGTGGGAGTAGGTAGAAACAGTATTCAGGCTGCGCAGTCAAGGACGCACAGCAAATGAGACAAATAGCAGGTGAAACTCCTTGGGCAGGTTCAGCAACACCCTGTGTGGAAACACTTCCGGGGGATCCACTCTTCATTCTACCTTACATTCCATCTCCATCAATCCAGTAAGATTTGAGCCAAATATGTTTATCATCAGTCCATGACAGCGAGATCTACTGCCCTCTAGTGATGGTAAGCAATGTCTTGCAGCTCAGTCTGAACTGCTTCTCTTTTCATTCACCTTTCCTTTCATCGCCCCTCCTTGGCATTAGAGGCAGATTCATGAGGCTGATTCCTGGGAGGGAGGGGAATTGTCAGGAACAGCTAAACAGGTTCGGCCTTTATTCATTAGAGTCGAGAAGAAAGATCCTATTGATCTTATTGAAACAGACAAGATTCTGATGGGGATGAAAATGGTAGATGTTGACAAGATGTTTTCACTGTTCAGGGAGTCTCTAACACTTCCAGAATAAGGAGACACTCATTTCAAATTGGAATATAGTAGGACTTCTTCTCTCAGAGGGAAGCGAATGCCTGGAATTCTCTATCCCCAGAGGGTTGTGGAGGCTGGATCACTGAAATTATTTAAAGAGGAGGCTGATAGGTTTTTGAAATATTGAGGATTTGAGGCCTGTGGGGAGCTGGTAGGAAAGGGAAGATAAGGCCTGGGGCAGATCAACTATCATCTTGTCAAATGGAGGGGCAGGTTTGAGGGGCTGAATAGCTTCTCCCCTTCCTATTTCTTACGTTTCTCACCTCTTCTCTCTTCCTCCTTCCCTCTCTCTCCGCCTCCAACCTTTACATAACGTAGAACATAGAACAATACAGCGCAGAACGGGCCCTTTGGCCCTCGATGTTGCGCCGACCTGTGAACTAATCTAAGCCCCTCCACTACACTATCCCATCATTATCCATATGCTTCTCATTCCTGTAATGGGGTGACCAGAACTGCACGCAATATTCCAAATGAGGCCGCACTAGCGTTTTGTACAGTTGCAGCATGACATCACGGCTCCAGAACTCAATCCCTCTACCAATAAAACCTTTCTCTCCCTTTATTTCACTCTTTTCTAACCCTCCCGCTCTCATACTCCCATTTTCCCCCATCTCTTCTTTCCTCTCCTTACTCTTACCCTCCTTCTATTCTTTGCCCCCTTTCCTCCCTCTCTCTCACCGCCAGACTCTTTACTCTCACTCTTTAATACTTTTGCTTCCTTCCTCGGTCTCCCTCCCTTTCTCCACATCCCTCTCTTGCTCTCTCCTTTCCTCTCCCATCTCCCTTCACTTCTCCAGTTTCTCCATCCAGCTTTCTCCCCTGATTCTCTCTCTCTCCCTCACGCTCGCTGCTCCCCTTTTGCTGCGTCTTTCTCTGCGTAAATCAACCTTTGGCTGATTGACCAGGAAATGAAGAGCTGATAAAGGACGAGTCTCTCCTCTTCGCTACATGGTGCACCGTCATAGGTCAATTGAGAATAATTCGTTGAGATTGAATGGTACATTGTGGGATTGGCTTACCCTGAGGTAATTTGGAGGGAAGACAGCTCTCCCAGTGAGGTGGAATTTGTTTGTTAGATGGAGCGCAGTTTACCACAGAAATACGCTAAAGTCAGTTTTTCAGAGTATTAACAGATGTATTAACATCTTTCAGTATGATTTCGGTGGGGAAAGTTGGATTAAGTAGCTCATGAGTTGATTGGTTGAGTGATATCACCTTATCATGGAGGATGAACGATGTACTCATTCAAAGGGGGTTGGGGGGGGGGTGCAACATGGGTTTCAACATATCTCAGCAATACAACGCCCGAGAGTTTGTTTGCCCCTGGGTAGAATTCTGCCTTTCCTACATTTCACCAGAGAACAGCCGACAGCCTTATCAAAGGAGATGGTTAAAGTTGACCTTGAGAAGGAAGGTTGAGCGACCTCGCTTTCCCGAGATGTGAGTTGTGATGAATATGTTGAACGATCGCGTTTCAGAACTTTTCCCAAGCCATCGCCGGCTCCCACACTCCACAGAGTCAACTTTAAGTCTGAAGGTACATCCCAAGAACGTATTGGACCAGAAGTAATAGGAACAGGAGTAGACCATTCGGCCCCTCAAGCCTGCACCACCATTCAGTACGATCATGGCTGATCCAAAATTCCTCACATCCACTTTCCCATCCTTTCCACACAACACTGCGTTTCCCGACTGATTAAGAATCTATCTCATCCTTAAATACACACAAGGACTCTTCCCCCACAGCTCATTGCAGCAAGGAGCTCCAAAGGCTCACTGCCTTCTGAGGGAAGGAATTCCTCCTCGTCTTAGTCTTAAATTGGCACTGAGTTATGCTAAGACCATATCCCCTGACCTTAGACTCTCCCCTGAGGGAGCAACTGCAAAGGATTTTGTGAGAAAGATATCTTACTTAAACAATTCCTGAGAAGATAAACTAGAGACTTTATTCCTTCCTTTTATCTCATATTTCTCCTTTCCTACTCTATCCTGTTCTCTCCATCCAGCCTACTCTGTCATCAATGTCGTTACCTGGTCTGACTTACATGTGACACCAGGCCCACAGCAATGTGGTTGACTCTTAACTGCCCTCTGGGCAATTAGGGATGGGCAATAAATGCTGCCTGGCCAGTGACGCCCTCATCCCGTGAATGAATGAAACAATCAAAGCCTCCTCTATGCCTTCCAATCTCACTGCCGCTCAGCTTTGACCTTCTCCTCAGTGGCTCTTTTGTTCTTGTTTTGTCTATCCATTTCCTGAATTTAACCCACTGTCATTATTTCTCTTTCAGTTGTCATCCCCTGACATTTTATCCCATTTCCTCAATTTTCGCTCTTTTTCCTCTCCATCTTCCTTCCTTATGGAACGGGTGTTGTAAACATTTGTTCTACCTCACATGGAGTCTGCTGAGTTTCTCCAGCAATCTCTGTTTCTGATTTCCAGTGCCCTTAGTTCCTTGCCACTTGGCTTTCTCTTCATCTGCTGCAGTGCATTCATCATATCTGAAGTATCAAACCTTTAAATGCATATTATCTTTTCAAAAGTATGAGATATTTCTTCATTCATTCAGAGGCTTAGGAAGTATCACTGGCCAGGTGGCACAGAGGCTAGCGCTGCTGCTTCATGGAGACAAGGGACTCAAATTCAGTTCTAGCCTCAGGCAGTTGTGTGGAGTTTGCACAGTCTCCCTGTGTCTGGTGGGTTCACTCTGGTTTCCTCCCACAGTCCAAAGATGCGCAGGTGAGGTGGACTAGCCGTGGGAAATACAGCGCAGGGGGTTGAGTTTCAGTGGGACGCTCTTCAGAGAGAAGTGTGGGCTTGATGGGCTGAATGGCCTGCTTCCACACTGTCAGGGCTCTCTGATTCTCTTGCCCATGTGACCATCATTGGCTTTTGTGAAAACTTACCTGATTCAGTGATAGCCCTTTAGGAAGGATATCCTTACCTGGTCTGACTGGTGTGTGACTCCCAACCAACACAATGTGATTCACACTTAAATGCCTCCTACAATGGCCTATCGAACTTGTGAAGTTGGACAGGTTGAATGAGTGCGCAGATGCAGTATAATGTAGATAAATGTGTGAGGTTACAGCTAAAACAGGAAGACAGATTATTGCCTAAATGGTGATACATTGGGAAAGGGGGACGGTAATGCAGTGAGACACGGCCTTCCAGCTCTAATAAAGGGTCACTAGACACCAAATGTTAACTTTGCTTTTCTCTCTTCGAGTGCCAAAGGGTCTAGGCCCGAAACGTCAGCCTTCCTGCTCCTCTGAAGCTGTTTGTCCTGCTGTGTTCATCCAGCTCTACACCTTGTTATCTCAGATTCTCCAGCATCTGCAGTTCCTATTATCCCTGGAGTATTGTGCACAGTTTTAGTCTCCTCAACTGAGGAAAGATGGTCTGGTGATGGATAGAGGGCAGTGATGGTTTCCAGAATGATTCCTGGGATGACAGGACTGTTGTATGAAGATAATCTGGGTCAGTTAGGGCTACACCCTCTGGAGTTTCAAAAAAGTGAGGGAGGGATCTGATAGAAGCCTATAACATTCTGGCAAAAAACAGAAACAGACAGGGTTAGCACAAGAGTCAGATATAGTTCATGGGGCTAAAGGGATCAAGGCGTATGGGGGGAGAAAATGGAAACAGGGGATTGAGTTGGGTGATCTGCCATGATCACATCAAATGACTCGAAGGGCCAAATGGCCCAGTCCTGTTTCTATTTTCACTTGCACTGCAATTGGTTTAAACAGTGACATTCTTTAAAAAAAATGTATTCACTCATGGGATCTGCCTAGGCAGCATTTATTGCCCATCCCTAATTGCCCAGAGGGCAGTTAAGAGTCAACCACATTGCTGTGGGTCTGGAGTCACATGTAGGCCAGACCAGGTAAGGAGGCAGTTTCCTTCCCTAAAGGACATGAGTGAACCAGATGGGTTTTTACAACAATCAAAAATGGTTTCATGGTCACCATTAGAACCTTAATTTGACTGAATTCAAATTCCACTAACTGCCATTGTAAGATTTGAACCCAGGTCCCCAGAATAAAACTAGACGGAGCAGCAGAAACGATACTGGCACTGCCAGCCCTATTGATCCGGCAGAGTCCTCCTTACCATCAGCCTGTAGCGAAATTGTGAGGATTGTCCTTCAGGTTAATTAAGCAAGAGTAAGTAGCAACTGGAAAGCTGGGCCCAATGCTGCTCACACCCTGTGAAAGAACAAAACGAAAGGATTTCCCCTTGACTTGAGGAAAGAGCTCACTGAGGGAATTAAATAGGAAGCTGCATGTATATTTGCACAGGATGCTGGTACACCACATGAAGTGAGTGGGACACGTCTCTGTCTGCTGTGCTTCCTAACATAAAAGGCATGTCTTCAGGGGCAACAACCGATCTGCATTTATATAGCAACTTTAATGAAGGAAAATGTATGAGTGTGTGTCACAAAATTTGATGCTGAGCCACATCAGAGATATCGCAGAAAGTGGCCAAAAATGCTGGCAGAGGGAATTAGAATTAGAATTGGGTTTATTGTCACGTGAACTCAAGCACAAAAGGACAGGAGTGCAGCAAAAAGTGTACAGTGTCGCCAACACATGGCACCTTCTTAGGCACAAATTGTCAGCATGAGAAATAGTGTTTCAGGGAGGACAGTGCAGTGGGAAGGTTCGATAATGGTTTGCAGAGCCTTGGGCCTAGGCACTTGAAGGCACGCTCAGTAAGCCTGAGGCGATGACCATTGAGGATGAACAAGATGCCAGAAATGGAGGGGCACAGATATTTCAAGGATCTTAGGGCTGAGGTTTTGAAAAGAAGGGTAAGAATTGAGAAATAGAAGCGTGATATACCCATGACAACTTGGATCAGCTGGTGTGTGAAATAACTCCACAGAGGCCGGTATCTCATCCCCAAGTAGCCCTTTTTTTACATGCACACAGTACACAGACTCTGACCCAGCAGCTCAGAGCCAGTCCCTAGAGTGAGGGAGACTCTATTTGTATCTGTCAGCCAGGGCTCCCCGATTGGCCCAGGTTAACAGCCCCAATCAGGGAACTCATAGTCAATGGATTCACCTGGACAACCTCATTGCAAACACTACAGTGTGCCAAAGTTTCATTCCATTGAACCAAGAGGTGACCTAGTTTGTCATTTAGTTTAACATTAGTTAGCTAGTTTAACACTAGCTGATTTGGGCCTCTTAAGCCAACAATTCAGCAGCTAAACTAACACACATTATACTTTGCTGCATCTAGTCCTCAATGCTGTTAATCTGATTCCAAGTCAGTTTGTGATCCACGATGTTAATTCAAGAGATTTAAAGAGGTTTATACACAGAATACAGCATTATATATGCTTGTTCCTTACCTTCCAACCCAGTGTGTCAGATGGTTTTCTTATTTTTTTGTAAATTAAATAAGTAATTATTAACCACAATAGGAAGGATATTACTAAACTGGAGAGGGTTCATAAGAGAGTTACCTGGATGCTGCAGGAAAGGAGGATTTGAGTTATAAGGAGAGGCTGGATAGGCTGGGACTTTTTTCCACTAGAGGATAGGAGGCTGAGGAATGACCTTATAGAGGTTTATAAATCATAAGGGGTATGGATAAGGTGAATGGCATTTCAAGACTGAGGGTATATTGAAAGTGAGAGGAGAAAGATTTTAAAAAGACATGAGCGGCAATTTGTCTTAGTCAGAGTGGTTCATGTGTGGAATGAACTTCCAGGGGAAGTGGTGGATGTGGGCACAGTTACAATGTTTAGAACACATTTGGATGGGCACTTGAATAAAAAATATTTGGAGGGAATGGGCAAAGCATAGGAAACTGGGACTAATTTGGTTTGGGATTATGATCAGTATGGATTAGTTGGATTGAAGGGCCTTTTTCCAAGCTGTATGGCTCTGTGAGTCTATGACTCTACAATAATGGACCCATTTTGAACCAAATTAAATGGGGGCCATCCCTTAAATGGGCATTACAATTAAATAAAGAACCTCAAATGAAACTTAAACAGTTAAATTTGCACTGCATGGATTGCGCTACAGTGTGCTCCCAGCATTTTCCGCTATTAGAACAGAAGGAAGTCCTTGCTTTTTGGACCAACCTCATTCACTTCCCTTAATCCCAGACAGATGCCCAGCCGACTCAGGATAGAGTATGCCTTGGAGACTGTGCCTAGCACCAGTCGGGGTGGAATGTTTGAGAAGGGCAGGCAGCAAAACGGTGGAGCTCCAAACAATATACAGCCAGTGGCTGCCCACCCTGCAGCAATTTTGACCTGGGCTGTTCTTTTCAATGAGTCTGGACAGTGAAGATCAGTGGCCATTCATCTAGTCGGTGCATTGTAGGTAAGGGTGGTTCTTCATAGAAACCCTACAGTGTGGAAACAGGCCCTTCGGCCCAACAAGTCCACACCGAACCCTTGGAGCATCCCTCCCAGACCCATCCCACTCTAACGCACCTAATCTACAGAGCCCTGAACACTATGGGGCAATTTCCCATGGCCAACCACCCTAGCCTGCTCATCTTTGGACTGTGGGGGGAAGCCAGAGCACCCGGAGGAAACCGGGAGAATGTGCAAACTGTCCACACAGGCAGTTGCCCGAGAGTGGGATTGAGCTCAGGTCCCTGGTGCTATGAGGCAGCAGTGCTAACCACTGAGCCACCGTACCACCCAGTCAAATCTTACAGCATGGAAATAGACCCTTCAGCCCAACCACTCCTTGTGAACGATAATCCCATCTAAACTAGTCTCACCTGCCTACGCCTGGCCCATGTCCCTCCAAACCTTTCCTACTTATGTACTTATCCAAATGTCTTTTAAACATAAAAACACAGAAAATAGGAGCAGGAGGAGGCCATTCGGCCCTTTAAGACTGCTGAGTCATTCTTTCCAGATCATGGCTGATCATTCAAATAAATAGCCTCATCCTGCTTTCTCCCCATAACTTTTGATCCCATTTGCCCCAAGTGCTGTATCTAGTCACCTTTTGAATATATTCAATGTTTTGGCATCAACTACTTCTGGTGGTAATGAGTTCCACAGGCTCGCCACCCTTTGGGTGAAGAATTGTCTCCTCATCTCTGTCCTAAATCATCTACCCCCAAATCCTCATACTGCGACCCCCTGGTTCCAATGTTGTAACTGTACCTACATCTGCCACTTCCTCTGCCAGTTCATCTGATGTTTATCCAATGATACATGCACACACAAGCACACCACACACGCACAGACACTGTTCCTAGCAGCAGCCTAATAGATGTGAAAAGATAATTAGAAACAATTAGATCATTTTTCTTTTCCCTTCCCGAGCCAACAGATCAACATTGTGTGGGCCTGTGTCAAAGTTACTCAATCTAGCTCAGCAGAGGTTAAGTGGCAGAACCTGGGATCTATGCTGCTCTAGGGCACTCAGTTGCACGTTGACGAAGCCATTAATCTCAGCGTGGGCAACCAAGCAATTGTACAAAGTTGAAAGAATTGTGGTTTCTCCAATTGCTTCCGTTAATAAGCCAAGCAGGCCATGCACACTCAGCTAGTGTCAATCTGATAAAGAATTGTGAGAGAGATTTGCTGACATTAGCTCAAATCTGGGCAGAGAATTCTAATAAATCTGAAACTGCCCCTCTCGGCATTATAAGTCCAAATCAAACACCGGTTTAATATTTTATAAAGGTGAATTAAAAATAACTCCAGATATTATTTTTTTTCCTTTTGGAGAGTATAACCAAGATTACACATCATGTTTAATGTGCCTTACAGAGTTTGATTTAATAATGTTCCCCAGGCTTTCTGCTGCAAATAGAAGCTTGTGTCTAGATTCCTCACTTATTCAGCTGTTGTCAATAATCATTGAAGGGGTTTTGGCTCAGTGAGGAGGTGCACTGCTGAACAGCTGCCAGAATAGTTCACCTTTCTAGCCCCCTGCCACTGGCTTCAATAATTGTTCCTTACATCCCTTGTTTACTGTGACTCTATACACGTCGCAGAACGGGTCATTAAGCCCAACAGGTATAGGCCAATATTTGTGTCGGACAAAAACCGCCTCCCCCTCTCTCCACCTCACCATATCATCTATTTCTTCATAGATTCATACAGTGCTGAAGTGGCCCTTCAGCCCATCAAGCCTGGATGGGCATAACTAGCACCTTCGTTGCTCAGCCCTTCTAGTTGGGACGCCACATTGAGGTTCTACAAGTCATTGGTGAGGCGTCTTCTGGAGCCCTGTCTCCATTTCTGGTTACCTGGTTGTAGGAAGGATTTTATCACACTGGAGAGGGCTCTGAAGAGATCTATTGGGATATTGCCATTTATGGAAGGTTTGAGTTATAAAGAAAGGTTGTATAGGCTGGGGGGTTTTTTTTCACTACAGCGTAGGTATTTGAGAGGTGACCTGATAAACGTTTATGAAATAATGAGGAGGTGCAGATAGAGTTCATGGTGGTTCTCATTTCCCTAAGGACAGGGAATTTCATGGCTCGGGGGCACATTTTTGGATGGGTACATGAATACGAAGGGTTTAGAGGGATACAGGCCAAATGCTGGCAAAGGGATCTAGATTAATTTAGGAAATCTGATTGGCGTGGACAGGTTGGGCTGAAGTGTCTGCTTCCATGATGTAATCTCTATGACTTTCTGAAGGTTGCAAGTGTCTATCCCTGAGATGGTTTTCAATGCTTCCCAAAGGCAATTAGGTCTGCGTTCAGTCATTCAAAATGGAACTGAGAAAGAGAATAGGTTGAAGTTTGAGGTAATGAGGGAAAAGACAGGTTGGCACTATCGCACCTACTGAAAGAGGCCATTCAGTCCTCAGAGTCTGTGCTGGATCTTTGAAAATTAATCTCACTTACCTGCCCCTTTCACATTATCCTTAGGGACGGAGAATTTTCAATTCCCTAACGGGATGGAGAGTTTTCTGAGTGAATTACAAAAAGGCACCTTTCGGTGCATTCACCAGCACCTCAAGTTTTATCTGTTGTCACTGTCCTTGAAAGAAATCCAGGTGGAAAGGAAGAAAGAAGTTTAACTAATTCAAAGCAGCCAACGCAATTAGTCACCTCATTACTTTAAACTGCCAGTAACTGAGTCATGACATTTTGGGCATTATTCCTGACCAGACAACTTACCAAATAAACCCTTAGGCTCCAACCACCAAAACCAGCGGGGTAAAACGGCTTCCAAGTTTATCCCTGCTACTGCATGCTGAAAGGAATTAATTACATGCATCACCATTGCTGAGAAACATAAGGCAGAAGGGTAAGCAGTCTCTTCCTTTCCCACGCCTGGCCCTGTTTCATTCTTCGGAAGAAATCGTCGCCACACATTTCCCTCCCGTTCTCAGACACCAGAACAGTGCAATTATAACTATGAAGATAGATTGGCATCCTTTTCCCTGGAAAATGGGTGTTTTTTTATTATAGATAATAAAATGTGAGGCTGGATGAACGCAGCAGACCAAGCAGCATCTCAGGAGCACAAAAGCTGACGTTTCGGGCCTAGACCCTTCATCAGAGACGTGGATGGGGAGAGGGTTCTGAAATAAATAGGGAGAGAGGGGGAAGCGGACCAAAGATGGACAGAGGAGAAGATAGGTGGAGAGGAGTGTATAGGTGGGGAGGTGGGGCGGGGATAGGTGATACAAGAGAGTTGCAGTGGGAGAGAGATCCCCTGAGGTTGGTCCGGAGGGAGGAGGGTAACTTCTTCAGGTTAGGCATCCCTGGAAGAGGCTTTGCAGTGTGGTTAAAATTGTGATCAGAGATAATGGGAACTGCAGATGCTGGAGAATCCAAGATAACAAAGTGTGAAGCTGGATGAACACAGCTGGGATGTGGGAAGGTGGTGGGGAGCTGCCTTCTTGAATCACTGCAGTCCGTGTGCTATAGGTAAACTCTTAGAGAGGGAATTCCCCAAGATTTTGACCCAGCGACACTAAAGGAACGGCGATATATTTCTAAGTGAGGAAGGTGAGTGGCTAGGAGGGGAACCTTGTGTTCCCCTGAATCTGTTGCCTTCATCCTTCTAGATGCTAACGGTCGTGGGCTTGGAAGGTTTGTCTGAGCGTTTTTGGAGAATTTCAATGTTAAGGGTTAACTACGCCAGTTCTTGGATAACAGTTGCTGTGTAAAGTTGTAGATTCAGACAAGTTATTCTACTCATAGTGTTGCCTCACAGTGCCAGGGTTCCATTCCACCCACAGCCTGTGTGGAGTTTGCACATTCTCCCTGTGTCTGCGTGGGTTTCCTCCTACTGTTCAAAGATGTGCAGGTTAGAGTGGATTGGCCATGCTAAATAGCCCCTTATTGTCCAAGGACGTGCAGGCTAGGTGGGTTAGCTGCAGAAAATAGTAGTTGACTCGCCAACTTTAGGTACATTTAAGTCGTCATTGGATAAGCATATGGACGTACATGGAATAGTGTAGGTTAGATGGGCTTGAGATCGGTATGACAGGTCGGCACAACATCGAGGGCCGAAGGGCCTGTACTGTGCTGTAATGTTCTATGTTCTATTAAAATGCAGGCTTACAGATAGGGGAGCGGGTCTGGGTGGAAGGCTGTTCGGAGGACCGGCGTAAACTCAATGGGCTGAATGGCCTGCTTCCACTATAAGTATCTAAGCCACCCTCCAGGCCACTCATTGAAATATATCATGCATGAAGAGTCATGCCATCATGTGTGAAATCACATGGGGCTGAGATCTGATTGGAAAAGTCATCAGTGAAGCCCCTTCCTACCATGCTTATGTGTAAATATCATCGGTAAAGTTCACATTAGCCTTGTGTTCAGGTGTCTTTTGTCTCAAGCTCTTCAGAATTTCTACACGGCAATATTCCTACACGGCAACCAGGCAGAGAACTAAAAATATCGGAAAGGTTTTGAAA